>NC_142038.1:25504379-26218129 GCF_982192425.1 Myodes glareolus
GTGGACAGATGACTACTTAGCTGAATTCTGGTCTCTTTTAGTTTTGATTTATCCCCCCAAAATTCAGAATCTTTATGTGCCTTGTCTTAGTTAATTTACTATTGCTACAAAGAGACACCATGACCAAAACAACTTACAGAAGAAAGATTTTTATTGAGGTGTGCTTATAGTTTCAGAGGGCGAGTACAGGGCCAATACTGCAGCAAGCAGGCAGGCATGGTGCTGGAGCAGTAACTGAGAAGTTACATGTTGAGACAACAACCACCAGGCAGAAGAGATAGAGAACTAACTAGGAATAGAGTGGGCTTTAAAAACCTCAAAGCCTACCCCCAGTGACACACCTTCTCCAACAAGGCCGTACTTCCTAATTTTTCCAAAATAGTTCCACCAGACAGAAATAATGTATTTAAACATATTAGCTTATGGGAGCCATTCTTGGTCAAATCACCTCAGGCCTCTAACAGGTATATCTTAGAATTTCAGTATTTAGAAAATTAGCCTTCCAAATAGACAGCTATGCTCCCCTGTAAACATTCCAAGATTCATATTGAGAAAGTTCAACTATCTAGGCAAGAACTAAAACCATTTAGATTACTTCTCATAAGTATGAAACTCCTAGGAAAAAGATTAAACTATGAACGATCTTATGCAACGTTCATCTTCTCCATTTAGAGAAACCAAAATTTCTACTTTGAAATCTAGTTTGGGCTTTATCACCATGTTGAGTTTGAGCTGATGTTTTCACAGAAAGTACATTTTTTTCTTTACTATTTTCCCTCTTTCATATCATAGGCATCCTGCCGGCCTTTCTAGCGTATAAACATTGTCTACTCCACACCGTTTGTGACTGGCCTGTGATTGGTTTAGAGAGCGTGCGTCTGCACTAAGCAAGCAGCAGCTGAGGTCAGGATGACATTTGCTCATGCAGGCGGCGAGCCCAGCCAGTTGGCAAGGACCCCCTGCAATAAAATATTAATATTAAAAAAAATCAGCCTTTTTTGTCATCTGAGGTATTTGTAGCAGCTTCTCTGAGCAGCGTTCACTCCCTTTTTCATTCAGATTGTGTGGAATACATTGGATTCCATCTTCTTACAGCCCTGCGGGGAGACTGGTGGTGGCTTCCCTCCAGCAAGCCTTGGCAGGCTCCAGCTATACACTGCTACTTGATTAAGGATTTGGCGTGGTAGCTAAGGTAAGCCTTTTTATGGCCTTATCCAAAATGGGATTCCTAATGAATGACGTACTCCCCCGAAGAATGTTTCCAGATTAGCTGTTAGAGCATTTTGGGAGGTAGAGATTTCACATTGGTCGACCTACTTTATTCCATAGATTTACAGAGTACTAACTACTCCAGGGCTTCCTGGCCTGAGACTCCAGCCTCTAAATGGGTGGTGAGGAGCACAGTGGCTCCCCAACGGCTGAGGAGACGTGTTGCGGTAGTTGAAGCATATAAAAAAGGATTAAAGACTAAGAAACAGGAAGGAGTAGAAATTCTATTAGCTACTATGTCTTTCTCCTTCATCATTCCATTCGGATTTTCGAATCTTCTAGAATGAGGAGAGGAAGTCTGTAGGGAAACTGATCCTAACAGCTCTGGAATGGTTCTAAGAAAAATCAGAGACCCTTGAGAGAAGTGGAGAGATTATAGTGATGGGAGACAGGCTGTGGTTGTCTGGCAGGATATTGCTATTTTAACGACTTGGCCATTCCAAATGACTATTGTCACTCAGTGGATGGAGTAGCCAGGTTCCCTCCTTACAGGATTCCTTCTTCAGGGGAGGAAACCAGCATAGCTTTCTTGGGAAGTCACTTCTGGCAGAGCCAGAAATATAGGCTTCCATTCTTGGCTTGAAAGTCAAACCAACTGCTGCAATTTCAGTTCCAAATCTGCCTTCCTGCACATTGTCCCAAATATCTCCCCAGCTCAACAAGATCCCAGCTTCCAGCCATAGGGCATTAGTGATCTAGGAAGTCATCTTTAGGGCTGAGGATTAATTTTCCTTCTGCAAATGAAATTTTGGTGGGACCATCTGGGAAGAGTTTACCTAGACCAGCAGAGTGCTCTCAGGCATTCCAGAGGAGCTACAAAGCACACAAGAAATGTTAATATAAGTTAGTCAGCTTTATGAGTCTACAATGAGATGCCTAAGGTCACTAGCTTATAAAGAGGAAAAGTTCTCTTAGCTCACCGGTTTGGAAGCCTGGAGCATGGCACTGGAAAGGGCCTTCTGGCTATACTCACATGGTAGTAGAGGTGCGCACATCTGGAAGAGCTTTGGATGGCTACCGTGGACTGTCGACTTGACTTGACTGGCAGATGCTAAACAGATTGGTACAGCATACCTGAACCCGACAGGGTGTTTATGGAGATGATGAGACCATGAGGGCTCTGGCCTAATCCATTGATAGATTCAAAATTCAAATAGACGATTGGTAGGTGATGGAGCTGTGAGGGTGGGGCCTGTTTGAAGCGACACTGGGAAGTGTTCTTAGGAAGTAGATCTTCCTAAGATCTACTTGTTACTTGTTAGGACCCTCCTTGTTACTTCCCTGTACTTTCTGACTGCCAGAAAGAAAGGAACTTGGCTTTGCCACAGTCTCTGCCATGAAGTTCTGCTCTCCCAGGGCTTAGAAACAACGGAGCAGCTGACCATGGACTGAAAGGTCTTTCCTCATGAACCCTCTTGGTTTATGTTGGGCATTCGTCACAGCCATGAGAGGTCCAGCTCATATAGCCTTGCATCATCAAGCAGATAGAGCAGAGGTTGGGGAAATAAAGGAGGTAGAAGGACGGAGGGAAGGAGGGGAAAGGGAGAGAGACAGACAGACAGATAGACAGACAGACACAGACACAGATAGATGGTTCCATAATAACTTTCAGTAGACTAAGGACCTCCTACAAGGCCCCATCTCTCATCACCTCACAGTACTATCTTCATGGAGGCTAAGACTAATTCTAACAAACCATTATGAAGGCCGTCCAAGCCACACCCAAACCACCACAGCAGAATTCTGTATAGCCTGGCAGCCTTGAAGCGCCCAGATCAGCAAGATCCTAAGCACGTTCATCTGCAAGTGGAAGGAGACATCCCTCCCCAAGGGCCCTGGTACCCCCAGGTTTCCCAATGACCTTAGTACATATGACCCTGACACAGGCAGGGACCACCAAAAAGACTTTGACAGTTGTCAGGGTGTCTGCTGGCCTTACTCGGTGTCTAAAATAAGTACTGTTTGAAATAGCTTGGTGATTTTTTTCTTTAATTCTTAAAACTTAATTTTTAATTATGTGTCTGTGTCTCTGGACTGGTATATGCACATGGATACAAGTACCCAAGGAAGCCGGAGGCTTTGGATCCCCCACGGAGTTGGAGTGACAAGAGATTGTAAGTTTCCCAACACAAATGCTGGCCCAGAGCCTCTGAACAAGCGGTGTGTATTTTCAGCCACTGAACTGTCTCTCTAGCCATCACCCTCTGCATATGTGTTATGGTTGTTAGCTTGGTGTTTCTGTCGGACTCCTAAAAGTGGAAGCAGAGGTGTCTCTGACTCTTTCGCCTACTCTTGGAACCCTTTTCCTCCTATTCAGTTCCATCCAAACATGGTATGAGGTTTTGTGTCTAGTCTTACTGTGTCTTATACTGTGTGCAGGTGATATCCCTGGGAGGTCTGATCTTTTCTGAGGGGAAAGAGAGGAGGAGTAGATCTGAGGGGAAAAGGAGGTGAGTGGGTGATGGAAGGGATGGGGGGAGCAGGGGAAATGAAACTGCTGTCGGGATGTATTGTATTAGAAAAGAATAAATACATAAATAAGTAAATAAATAAATAAATAGTGTGATAGTGTAAAACCCAGTGACGCTCCACGCTTTAGAATGTATATTCTAGCTGTATACAGATTCATGGAGAGAAATAAACTGTTAGTTTGGTTAATTTTGGCATATATTTTTTCCAATATTTTATAATAAAGTTAATTTAAAAATTATGTGTATATACGTGTGTTTCTACACATAGGTACATGTATGTGAGTGTGGGTGATCTTAGAGGCCAGAAAAGTACATTGATCCCCTGGAGCTGGAGTAACAAAATTTTGAGTCACTTGATATAGATGCTAAGAGACAAATTCAGGTCCTCTGCAAGAGCAGAATGTGCTCATAATCTCTGAGCCATCTCTCCAGTCCTCTTAAAGTTATTTTTTTTTCTCTCTTATTACATCTTCCTTACTTCTACTTATAGATACACTGGTTAGGGAATGGGAAATTCATTCCCCAAATGTTTCTTTAAAGTTCTTTTACAATGGAATTTCCTATTGTTAGAAACACACAAAGAATGCTTGCGGTGTTGCACAAAGGAACATAAACAGTGAAAGTAGCTCAGAAAGCAATTCTTTTTGGAACAAAAGAGTGTGTCAGAACACAGCAGACTAGCAAGCATACGGGGCTTCTGTTCCATATCAGGTGACTCTTCTGACATGAGACAGATTTTGAATTTCACTTTAGTAAGCATGCTTGGGTTTAGAGAAAGAGAGAGCCACATTCCAACTCCAAAGCCAGCTTTTATTTTTTTTAAGTGAGTCTGGACTACCATTATATTGAGAAGTAAGGAGATATGCATGTTTAAGTAGTAAGTAGAGAATATTGGTATTATAAGACAGATTTTTCTTTTCTTGGTGATTCTTTCTGGATAGCCATCTTTTCTTCTTTAGGCATCTAGATGTCCAAGGTCTTGACTTCTCAAAGATGTGTATTTTCCTGCAAGGAGAAGAATGAAATCCTACCCTAACCCTCGTGAGGTTTCCTTACAACTTGTAGGATTGACACCTCTGTGGATGAACCGCCTTTTCTCTTTATCAAAGGGTTTCTCCTTTTTACATCAAATCTTGATTAAATTTGATGGCATCCATAGTTTTTCTTTTCTTGTGGAAATAAGAACAAAACCCATTCCCAAACATAGCACATCTCCTGGTTTCCATTCTGGGGTCAGCACATCCTTAAAGTACACCTGCTGATTTAATTCAGGAGTTTTTTTCTATTGTCCAGTGTCTCTCTGCAGCTGTTGTTCCTTTCTCATTAGAATTAAAAAATTCCAGGCTAATAAAGCATCATGAAGTCTATTTCTGGGGGTATACATCATCATTTTCTGTTTATTTAACATATCCCTTATAGTTCTATTTGATCTTTCAATAACTGCCTGACCTGTAGGATTGTTAGGTATACCTGTAATATGCTTTATATTAAAATAAGCAAAAAACTGTTTCATTTTCTTAGGAATATATACTGGAGCATTATCTGTCTTTATTTGTGCAGTTATACCCATGTTGGCCATAACTTCTAGTGAATGTGTGATTACTGAATCAGTCTTTTTCAAACTCAAAGCAGTTGCCCATTGAAAACCTGACTAGGTATCAATAGTGGAGTGTACATGATTTAATTTTCCAAACTCTACAAAATGGAACCAAATGAACCCCAGAAAGTCCAACGAAGATTAAAATGTCAGAGGATTGTGAAGCTAGTGTGAAGATCATATCAAAAGTCCCAACTGTATTTTCTTATGGTGATATTTCAGGGCACACTTGAGGTGGGTTAGAGTTGCCCAGCAGGCAGCTCCCCATCAGCTTTGTGGTGAAAGGAGACCCACCCTGAATGTCACCAAAGTGTCTAATGTCTAGGAGCTTGATACAGAACATAATGATTTCTAAAAACAGTCCTGGAAAGATTCAGGTAAATAAGAAAGATCCAGATAGACAGAGAGAATGGAAAAAGGACAAGACCTAGGCTAGAACCCTAGAGCCCTAGAATCATCGCTGAATGCTGCTTTTTGTCCTTCTGGTGGTCAGGGATGGGAAGATAGACTTCTCTCCTGTTTCTATGGTCCCCGCCACTGTTGTTCCTTCTCCTGTTGTCAGGGTCACTGTCGCTGCAGTCTCCTTTGTCAGTCTAAGCTACACAGAAGCCCCTAAAAAGACAGTCCCTCCCTCTTCTCACATAGACTATCTAGGGGTGAGTGCTCAGGAAGGTACAGGCAATAACAGGACATATGCTTCCTTTGTCAACAGCTCTAATATTCCTCAGGCTTTTCTATATTCCTCTCGGCTTTAGATTGGTACACCAGCAACTATAGCAAGTCTATCCAGGAAGAAGAGGGACCCTGCACAGGGAGGATGGGACTTGCAGTGTCAGACAGCTTGGATGAACACGTTGGAGTCTGTGCAGTGTGATGTGGCATCCGCTCAAGTTGAGTCGCATGGGTGAAGGGGTAGAAGGCAAGTCTCAGAAAAAATACAGACCTCACTATCCTAGAACTTTCTCTTAACTTCTAGGGCTGCTAAAAGGCTCAGAGTGAAAAACATAAGGATGCGGGTAAGTTAGTGTCCCCTTCCCGGGGCACTGCCTCCTGTCTTGAGATATCCTAAGAAGCTGCTAATCATGGATCTAACTAAGTTATATACATCTCACACCCTGGAGTGTGGGAGTGAGGAACAGGGACCACCACATCCTATCCATTCCGTCTTGGGGCTTGATGCTGTCTACCTACCAGGCCCTTTCAAACTCCAACCTTCTTCATTGAACAACATTGTTGAGCTCCACAGCCTACTCCAAAGGAACTGCTCCTTTTGCTTGACTAAGGTCCGCTTTCAAAACAAAAGTCTCTTCTGCACTTCCACCGAGATACCAGGGAGATGTTCTCAGTATTTTCCCCTGCTCTGAAAAAAAAAATAGCTAAGTAAAAATTCATTCTGTGAGGCTGAAAGGTGAACCACTGGAGACGAGAGAAACAGAGGCCTTTTCAAGGGACTTTCCGTCAGGAAAAGGACAATGTAGTGGGGTTTTAAAAACTCTGGGTACAGGAAATGTGAATTTTCAAACACATACACCAAACAACAAAAGAAAACGTTGTTATTATTAAAATGTGGGTACTGGTCTCTGAGGTTGGGGAGGGGCGGGGCTCTAGATGAGGGAGGAGCCTGGGCTCTTTCTCCTTTATGATCTAGCTGGGAATATTTTGCTTGCAGCTCTGGACCCTTGCAGTCCTTGACCCCTGTGTCCATGTCTCCTTTGTCCCTCCATCTCCAGCCCCAGCACAGTCTGTTGAATGACCCACCTCGCCAACCTGATTAAGTGAACCAAAGGTGCCGAGGCCAGGCACAGCGGTGTAAGAAAAGGCTTCAGAAAGAGGAAGACTATGGCAAGGAGACAAAGCCTAAGGGCCGGCCATTCACAAACAGATTGAGTTCAGGGAGCCCCCCAACCCCCGCAACCATTTTGTGCTGAGTCAGCCTCCTTAGAGCTGTGACCTGAACCTGGGACTTTCTCAGGACCTTTCTACAATGTTCTCTAGTCTCCAGTTCAAGCCGACTTCGATTTATTTTTATCCTAATTTTACTTTAGGAGAAAAAAAATAAGCTAATTAATTTTTAACTTTGATGCCTGTGTGGCTTCAATTGGCCCACTGCCTTGTCCTATTGGCCCGGCTGAACTGGAGACTCCAAGAGTGGAGGGGATTTAGTCAGGCTGCCCTTCTGATAGACTGAGAAGCCAGCCTGCTTCCAGGGACAAAAGATTTGCCCCAGGGACTCCCCAAAGCTGATATCTGGATTTTGCTTCCCACTGCCTTTTTTGGCTGGGCCGCTTTCATTCTGTCCACGTTGTTTACGTGGTCACAGAGGTGCCTTTTGGGTGAGTCTCTTCCTGTAGTGTGGATTGCACTCACCCCCAAGGCCACCCTTGTGCTCCGCAGACAGTTTAATGGTGAGAGCTGGTGACAAGGTACTATGGTCCGCAGAAACCTTTTCCCTTCTTGGATAACCTTCTTTCCCAGCCTGTAGAAGTATCCTGTGACGGTGCCCAGATGCTCCGAAAAGCTGCCCAGATGAGCCAGCCCTTCAGGCAAGCAGAGGGGGCAGAACAAATGAGGCCCAGAAGCCCATGACAGAACTGCCTTTGCAGATCTGTCTAGAGCCCAAAGAGTGTTTCTGGAATTTGGACACATGACACAGCACCAGGGAGCTGATTGGAAGGGGTGTTCTTCGGATGTTCGTGCGTTCGTGTGTTCGGGTGTTCGTGTGGTTCACAGGAAAATATGCATAGGAAAACAGAGCTTGGAAGTTCCCCCGAGGGGTAAACAAGCCAGCAGAAATTAAATACATGAATCCAAGGGCGCTTCCCGGTAAACTCAGCTGGGTGTGCATCCTGCCCCACAGCATTTTCCTATTCTGTACTTAACAATACACTGGCCAGAGGTTGGGCAGGGCTACATGACCAACAGCAAGGTCCAGACAGTAGTTTACATGGAGTTTAGTCTTTCCAAGTAGTCTTATTTTTAATACAACATTTTAATTAGATCTTCGGGAACTTCATACAGGCATACAGTGTCGTTTGATCTCCTTCCTCCTCCCTCTAATTCCTCCTAGATCCTTCTCTCCCAACTTCATGCCCACCCCCCCCCCACTTTATTAACCTGCTGAGTCCAATGTGTGCTGCCCATGTAGTCATGGGTATGGTGTCATCCACTGTAGCATAGCCAACCTACCAGGGGGCCATATGCTTACAGATACTCCTCAGTTAGATGTTGGAGCTGGCGATCTTCTCTGTGCTGGAAGGCTGACTGGCTTGATCTTGTGCAGGTCTTATCCAGGCGACCAGAGCTGCTGTGGTCCTGTCATGTCCCTAAGATACTGTTTTGCTCCAGTCTTCCTTGGCTTCCTGTCACAACCATCTGTCACTTTTTCTGTTGTGGTCCCTAAGCCTTAGTGGAGAGAGTAGTATAGGTGTCCTGTTTGTGACTGATCGGAAGCCAGACCAATGACTCATTGTTATGAACACTTGTGGGTGGGGCTGATTGGACAATAGGGTACACTGTGTGACACACTGCAGCACCCAGTGCCACTAAGATGAATGAAGAGATGCTGGAGAGGCAGGAAAGGTGGAGGAGTGAGGTGGGTTTTTTTTAAAAAAATTAATTTAGTGAGGCTCTTTTCAGGGTGATGCTTCAGGGTGAGGGGTGGATATGGAGGGACAGGCAAGTGAGTAGGATTAGAGTGTATGATGTGAAATTCCCAAAGAATCAATAAAGAATTATATTTAAAAATTGGATAAATAAAAGGGGGAGCAACCAGAGTGCATTATATACATATATGAAAGTGTCAAGGAACAAAATTTATTAATTGAAAAATTAAGACTAAATAAATAAATAAAATTGACAGTTGAAGCAACAAGTAAGCAAAGGAAAGGAAAGGAAAGGAAGGAAGGAAGGAAGGAAGGAAGAAAGGATGGATGACAGAGATTGGTAGATAGGCAAACAAAAGTTTTCACAGTTTGTCAAACCAGATCACCAGCTGGGAATTTAGCACTCAAATATATGAACCTGTGAGAGATATCTTACATCCAAACTGTAACAGAAGCCAGCATCTTCCATTCTGCTGTGTTTGTGACTCTCACTGGTACATTTAAGATCATGCCATAGTGCCTTACTGCCAGGGCTGGGACTGGGGTTTGGGGGATGTGTGCTCGCTAGTCCTCCTCCCCAAGTTCTCTGCTTTCTAACTGCCCACACCACGTATTCAATGGTCTCCTGTTCCTGCTGCTCCAGCTATGAGCCTCCCCCACTCTCGTGTTTCCGCTCTCATGACAGACTCTACCTTCCCAGACTGTGAGCCAGGAATAAAACTGGCCT
Organism: Myodes glareolus; assembly: GCF_982192425.1. Classification (NCBI taxonomy): domain Eukaryota; kingdom Metazoa; phylum Chordata; class Mammalia; order Rodentia; family Cricetidae; genus Myodes; species Myodes glareolus. The sequence continues at coordinate 25,514,046 of NC_142038.1, forward strand.
CCTCCAAGTTACTTTTGTCAAACAGGCAGTCAGTCACAATAACCAGAAAAGTAATTAATACCATTTCAAATGGAGATTATAAAAAGTCAAGCTGTATCTTTCCCTGGAGAGACAAAGATCCAGGTTGCTGGCCCGTAAGCTTGAGTGCCATTCCTCAGGCTAGGTGATCACTACCATCCATCAAACTCCAAGCTTCTCTAAGTCGGGGGGGGGGGCAGGGGTAAGAACTGGAGATAACCTGAGCAAGAAGAGCTCTCGGGGACCCTAAAAGGTTCATTCTAGAGCTTTATCTGAACGTTGTAATTATCCTTCTGCAACCATCCAATTTTGACCAGAGTAACTCCATGGGGATTCTGAGAGATACTATCTCTCCCAGGTAAAGCACTTGCCCAGGAGAGGCTCTAGAGGTTCTATTACTAAGAGGAGAAAGGATGAATGAACCCTGGGAGCTTTCTGGACGTCTCTGCCATGCTCTCTTACTCCACATGACTAGATGATAAGGTCAAATTGGTTCAGCCTCCTCATGTGAAGATGGGGATTGGCTCCTCCCTGGAACCACTTGCTGCCACTGTTTCTCAGACCGACTAATTGCTGAACCAGCCCTCTATGGCTCCCACAGCCAGAGAATAAAGCTCTGCTGTGGTCGCATTTGGCTTTCCGGTTAACTGAGCCACAGCTACTGGAGCTGAGATGACGGTACCCACGGTACCCAAGACCACTTATCACATGAGTCCCAAGTCAACAGAGCTAGCGGCAAGGCTTTCTGTCTTGTTTTTTATCCAGTTCTTACAGGGAACAAATGTGGACTGATTGCAAGTCGTGATGCTCTTGAGGGAATGACTCCCCTCCCTCCCCCATTTCCATTCAGGCTTACGTGCATGTCAGATGGACGCCCGAGCTGGGTGACTCCAGGCATTTGAGGCTACTAATTACCCATGACTGCTCACCTTGGTTGAGTTAAGTGATTTTTCTTCTCCCTTTCCAGTGACATGCTTTTTGGGGGCCTTGATTCTCTCCCATGAACCCTCAACTTTTAATCAAGTCTTATGAAACAGTACACCTCTGCTCCACTTCATATTTAGAAATCAAGGGAAGTGTTACCCCAGCCCCACAGGCCACGGTGTAGTCAGAGTGAGGAGACTAGTGCCCAAGGATGAGTGTGTCCGGAAGATGTCTTTGGGCTGCAGCTAGCAGCCATACCATGCCTACCCTGTGTGATAAAGGCTTGCTTGAGAAGTTCAGCAGCCTCCAATCCCCAGGAAGTGCGATGGGAGCCTCTTTGCTCTTTCTCTCATTGCTTGAAACAGCTCAGTACTGTTCTTGTCTCTGCACACTTTTCAACACAAACTCTCCAATTCAATGGTCGGTAGTGGATTTCATGAAACAAAATTCTACTTTAATGGAAATGCGGAATAACCACCCTGATGGGTCACTGGCCTTTCTTTTCTTGCTGTTCTTCATAGCCATATCTTCCTTGTGGATGTTGCTCAAGGACATCTTCTTCATGTTCACAAAGGATTCCATCTTAGGGCCCTGTTTTAATTCTGTGAGGTCCACCCCCACCTCTGCTTTTTGTGTTTGATGGTTTGGTTGTGAGTTGCATTGCTCTTGATGTCCATTGTGCCCCTTGGAAATTTGTTAGGGGCTGTTAGAGAAATGCTACACTGTGAATTTCCAATACACATGTGCATGCACACATGCATACAAATAGACACACTTGCACACACACTTGTAGGTGAGCATGTACACATATACCCACAGACTCACATACACACACACGTCCCTGGTATATTCCTCCAGGGACCCTTTGAAATGGCAATAAGCATGTTTCCCAAATGCTAAGGTGAACCTGAGATGAAGAGTCAGAGAAGGTGAGGTTTAGAGACTAACTGGTCTCATTTATAGTTTTAAAGGGCTGTCACTTTGATGATTTTATGAGACTAAATATTTCTGATAACGTTGGTCCTGATGGCTAAGCATTCATTGCTAGTCAAGCACTGTACAAAGCCATTGATGTACTTGTAGTACTTGATTCTATCTGTTCTGTGATAATATATTCTATCCTGTCCATTCTTTAAATGAGGAAACTCAGATTTGGGGACTTACCCAGAATTTCACATCTCATAAATGACAGAACATGTTTCCAGCCCAGGTTTATCTTGCTCAAAGGCTCAGCTCTAACTCTTTGCTTTTACATGTACGCTTCAGTCCCACTTCCTCTATAGAAGAATCACTTCTTAATACGAACAGGGACCCAGATCACTCCTGGCTGAACATGGTACATCATTTCTCTCCTCTTTGACTGACAGCCATGGCTGGTGAGTCACTCTGGTAGTGAGACCAGTCGTGTGCTATTCTCAACAAGTGCTCAGTTTAAGCATGTGGAATAGTTAAAAATATTTTATTATCATTGTCTTGTTTTTTATTAATGTTTATGCTGTGATGTCACCCCTGCCGTCGATCACCTACCCCAACCCTCCATGTGTAATGATGACAGACCCACTCCACATGCTACATGTCTATCTATACTTTTCATGGACCTTGCCAAATTATCTGTCTCTCGTAGGTATTCATGCCTCACTTTCCTAGGTTCCTATGTGCAAGATTAAATCAAAATTAGTTAAGAAATTTACACAATCCAGAGTCACAGGAGAATGGAGACATAAACTGCTTTGTTGTAAAATGCTTTTAGCACTCATGTATCCTGTGTCCTGTCTCCTGGTCTTGCCTGAGATCTATCAGGCTGGTGTTCCCTGTATTAATCTATTTTCTGTTGTAACAAAGTAACCTGGAGCTGAGTACTTTCTAAAGAATAAAAGGGTTATTTAGCTCATAGTTTTGGAAGCTGAAAGTTCATGATCAAGTACCCTCTCAGATCAACTTCCAGGAAGGCTTCCCTGGCTGTGTCAACAAATGGGAGAAAAGGAAACAGACTTGCAGAAGATGCTACGTGTGGAGGGGTGGCTTCATGTTATAACAACCCGCTCTCAAGAGGACCAACTCCTCCAGGGGAAAAATATTAAACCCCCCTCATTCTACAGACTTAAGGATGCTAGCCTTCTGCAGGCTGCACACCTATAGATACTAGCCTTTCTCGGGCTGCACATGTAAGGATGCTAGCCTCCCCCAGGCTGCAACCTAAGGATGTACATGTAAGGATGCTAGCCTCCCCCAGGTTGCAACTTAAGGATGTACATGTAAGGATGCTAGCCTTCCCCAGGCTGCATCCTAAGGATGCTAGCCTCCCTCAGGCTGCAACCTAAGGATGTACATGTAAGGATGCTAGCCTTCCCCAGGCTGTATATGTAAGGATGCAACCTTTCCACAGCCTGCACGTGTAAGGATGCTAGCCTTCCCCAGGCTGCACATGTAAGGATGCTAGCCTTCCCTAGACTGCACACCTATGGATGCTAGCCTTCCCCAGGCTGCACACCTATGGATGCTAGCCTTCCACAGCCTGCACCTGTAAGTCTAGCCGCCATCTCTTAAAGTCCCTCCAACTTTTAACCTGGCCACCACACTTTCGCATAGGAGCCTTTGAGGGACACACTCAGTCCTAGCCAAACCAGCTGAGCTGGACTGACTGCAGTCATCAGTGTGGATAAACTCTGGGGCAGTTAGAACTCTTGCTGGGCCTTCTGGAATTGCCATTCAGGGTTAAGCCCGGGGCTGAAGCTTTGGTTACATTTCCACGCTGTATTTTATAGGAAATTGAAGCTGTAGGGGAGAGAAAAGGCAGAGCCCATCTGCTGAAGTAGCAGCTAAGGGTACACAGCATGGAAGGACGCGATTAGCAGCAAGAATGCGATTTGAATCTGTGCACTCTCAACCCCCTTCTCCCCACAGAAAGAAGAAAATAGACGCGCTGGCCAGGTTTTGTGAAATACAGCACGCAGGCAGAGATGTCAGGACGGATCTTACTGGAGATGAATATCTAAGCAACAGTTCAAACGCTATTGACTTAACAGGAACCAACTGTGCCTTTTATGAACAAACCTAAATCAGAACAGAGACTTCAGGGCTGACTTTGAAAAGAGGCCCCCAGACCTCTCTCGGTTACTGAGCCCCCCACGCTCCCGCATGTGCGGGAGCAGAAGAGCAGCCTGTCTGACCAGTTCCTGTCTGTGGTGTCTGTTTGTCCCGCAAGTGCAGCAGCACTGGGCTATAGGCTCGAGTCAGGGGAATCCCAAAGTGCTTTGGTGACCCATCCCATCCCGCCCCCTTGTCCCTCCAGGGAACTTTTATTTTTATTTCTATACTTTACCTCCACTGGCTAGTTGGGTCTGAGCTTCAGGCACTGCCCACGTTATTGTTTATGGAAAGAGGCACTCTCCAACAGGAGCATCCTGGGATCCACACCCCTGTGCTCTGACACCCCTAGGATGAGCTTGTGGGCCCAATAATGGCAAACAAGATAGTGAACACAGGGGACATGCACCTGGCATGCCTTTGGGGAATGACTACTTACTAAGATGCAGGGAGAGAGTGGCAAGGGAGGAGACTCCCCTCAGAAAGTTGCTGCCCCAGGAAAAGATCTTATCACCTCTGGGATTGTCTGGAAGACCTGAAGAAAAACCGATTGCAGGGTCAGGCAGGAGTGAGCCTGGGGTTGAGACCATCCTGGCGTAAAGGAGAACACAAACCACACGCCCCAAGATGGGCTAGGAGACCAGGTGGACAGAAGCGTCCTCTCCTACCAGGTCCCCACGTGATGCCAGGGCCCCCGGGGCCATAGCGACAACAGGACCCAGCTCTGCTTGCTGTGGGGGCGGGAGAGGCTTCTTCTCACCGAACAATCTGACTGTTGCCAGATGTGGGCTCCCAGCCAGCTTTTACATAATTCAGGCTTTTCTTCTCTCCACAAGGTCCAACTTAAAGGAGCCTTAGAAGTTGGGCTTTAATCTTCATCCCGAGCCCTCCCTACCTCCTTTCATGTTGTTCCTCCGCGTGGCCACAAACCCTCTCAGCCAGATGCGCGAAGGACCTTTCTTGTGTGTGCTGCGCATATGGCTGGAAACAAAAGCCATGCATCTCCTTCATGTTTGCTACACCCTAAAATAAAAATAACCCCAAGCATCTGTTCTCAGCCTCTGGATACCAGCGACTTCTCTTCCAAGGATCCCATCTCTACACACCCTGTTGAGAGCTCAGGGTGTGAGCAGGAAGATGCACTGCCCAGCAGGAGAGAAGCAGGTCAGAATCACATTTCGTTCTGTCAGCAAAGGCCGGCCTTTTCTGATTTAAAAAGTTGTTCTTGTCACGTGAGGAGAGCTAAGTACCTCAAAGGGGCTGAAGGGGACTCTGACCAAGCAGGTCCTAAATTCATTTCATTTCTCTGTTTGTAGGAGTTGGTTGTGTTGCTTTTTATCAATGATCAAGCTGTCTCTGTCGTCTGGACCTCAACTGTAAGGCTAGAGCACAGATCGAGCATCGCTCGACTTTGGAACATTCATGTTTACAACGCACAAATGCTGAGGGATCTCTATAGTCTCCCTCAAGTCCAGTCTTCTCATTAAGAAAGAATAAAGAAGCCACCATGTCTTACTGAGGAAAGCCTTTTATAAGACCTGACAGTACACACACTGCTGGTCTCAGAACATTCTCTTCCCACCTGGGGCAATATATGTATAACAAGGGACTGGGTTCAGGCTTAATCTAGTTAATTCTTAATCTTAATTCCATTTTGGTTCCTTCTAGTCCTAATAAAAGTTTTCATTGCAAGATCAAGCTGGTTCACATTCTAGCCTGGATGGAAGTGGGGATCACCCCTAGTTGAAGAGTTGTTCTTTTTCGAGGATGTGGCCACTGGTAAGATGTCCTTGCTCCGACTGGTGTCCTCACATCCCCACCCAGGTAGTGATCACTGGACTCAGTGGGCTATACAGAAATGAAAAGGACATCAAACTCGGAGAGTTTGAGAGGAACCAGAGTGGCGGGAGTGAGTGAACATGGTTAAAACACATTTTACATAAAATTCTCAAAGAATAAAGACAAAGTTCACATCTCCCTTGTGTTATATTTGAATCTTAAATGTCTCTCATAGACTTATACATTTGAACATTTGGTCCTCAGCCAAGGGGGGGGGGGATATTATAGAACCCTTGGGACATAGGGCCTATCCCAGTTAACTTTAAAGTCAACTTGTCAGAGCCCAGAGTCATTTGAGTCTTCATTGAGGAATTGTGTAGATAAGATTAACCTGTGGGTATGGCTCTTTGTGTATGTGTGTGTGTGTGGGGGGGAGTTGTCTTGATTGTAAATTGATATAGAAGGGACCAGACCATTGTAGGTGGCATTGCCCTAGGCAGGTGGTATCCTCTTAAGTACAAGCTAGGGTGTGAGCCAGCCAAGGGCCACATACTGCTGGCTCCTATTGTACTTCTGTGGCTGTCAAGTGACTTCCTTGGTTGGAGGTGATGTTGCAGGGAACAGCAAACAAGCCTGCCTTCATCTTCTTGCCTTGACCTCCTTCCTTCCTTCTTCTCACCTGTGAGTTGGAATAAACCCTTTCCTCTGCAATGTTTTATCACAGCAACAGCAACAGAACTAAATCAGGGTCTAACTAGCAGGGGTGTTGCTGGGGGTGGGCCTTGACGGTGACAGCCACTCTGGTTCTAGCCTGAGACATTTGCTTCCTGCCCCAGCAGGACTCAGGGAGTGGTGGCCACCACTTGCTGCGTCATGAGGCATTGCACCAGACGCTCCCTTCCATAACGGACTGCATCCCTAAGACCACGGGCCGACATTGATACTTTGATTTAAGTTGCTTCTGTCGCATATTTTATCACAGTAATAAGAGAAATCACTGTATTGAACACGTCTCCAGAGCCTTACATAAGTCATAGATTTTTCAAGTATCTTATTCTTGATATATAATTGGGTTGATAAATAATCAAGACCACTTCCTTAGTTTAACCATATTGAAGTGAGATCTCTACTTTCTTTGTTGTTGTTGTTTTTTTTAAAGTATTATGTTATGTTTAAAGTACCATGCATATGGGGTGTTTTGTGTGTAAGTATGCCTGTGACTACTTGCATGCCTGGTGCCCAAGAAGGGTTCAAGAGGTCATTGGCTCCTTTGGAGCTGGAGTACGAATGACTGGGTGCTAGGAACTGAACACAGGTCCTCTGTAGGAGCAGCCAGTGCTCTTAACCACTGAGCCACCTTCCCAGCCCTCTTTACCCCCTTTTAAAAGCCATACACATTTTAGGAAGCTAAGACTGTCTAGAAAACTTGGGTCTTACTCTGCATTTGTGGATTGTGCATCCAAAGCTTGGCTTCTTGGATGACTGGAAGAGCGGGTGGGAGGACTTGCCCACCTCTGCCTCCTAGACCTCCCAAGGACCTCCCAGGAGGAAGGCTGGAAGTCTCCCTAACTCAGTTCATCTTCTGTTTCTAATAACACGATGCCACAGGCTGAGGAAGTCATGAAGAAGACTTTGGTTTGCATTGACAGTTCTGGTTCAAGGCCAAGCAAGGATCTGAATGGGCTGATCATGTCCTGAGACTGTACATGGTGAAACAGTCATGCGTATATGAGTATGTGTGTATGTGTATGTGTGTGAGTGTGTATATATGTGTGTGTGTGTATCCACCTTCCAATGCTAGGCAACCATTCTGCCAATGAGGTTCACCCCCAGCCTTACTCTTAGAAAAGGTTCAATCATAAAGACTAGGAAGATGTTTCCATCAGTGAAGTACTTACCTCATAATGACAAGGACCTGACTTTGATATCCAGAACCCACCAAAACAAATAAACAAACAAAAAAACACTGGTATGCCTGCAATCCTAACACGGGAGAGATCAGAATGCATAGATTCCTAGGGCATGGACTAGCCATCCTGACCTACTTGGTAAGTTCTAGTCCTATAAGAGACTCTGTCTGAAGAGGGAAAGGTGATGGCAACTGAGAAATAACAGTTGAGGTCGTCCTCTGAGGTCCACGTTCACAATCACATATTTGCATGCTCACCGCACACAGGTACCTCTCACACTTGAGTGAACACACAGGCATATTCAATCATGGGACCCTTCCCTCCCCACCTCTACACACCGCACTTGGGCGCTGGCTTTGCCTTTGCCATGCTCCGTAACTGAGACTGAGCTGCAGCGTGAGTTTCAAAGGGAACCAATGACGTTTAAAGCCCAGCATTCTCAGCCTCGGGTGTCTAACTTGACTCCACAGGTCAGCTCTTGGGTGGTGTCCTCTGGGACATTTTATATCCAGAAATGGTTCTATCGTGACCATCAACAGAGAAAACAAAATGAGAAAATCACTCTATGAACTTAGCCAAAAGCCTACCCACAGGCCTCCCTGATGATACGACAGTTCCTCACCTACATTTGAGCTGTTTACAGACCCAAATGCAGCTCGGATATAACAAGCGGGATGAACATTGACAGACTATTTCCCATGCTTTCCCACTGAGCCCTGGGGTGGCCCAAGAAGAATGAGGTAGCGGTTTCCTATCTATGGATGGATGAGAGAACAGGAGGGGCCTTGGTTGGTCCTTGTCGTACTTATTTCTCATCCCTGTGCCACTCTGAGCTGCATTTCCTGTCTCTGAACCACAGAGACACGGTCTCAGTCCTTGAACATAACCAAACTCATTCCCAACTCATAAATGGATAAGAAATGGTGACTTTTTTTTAAATCATCTTGGAATTAGGGGAATGTTGTAACCCTACTCGAAATGAGGGTTATAATTAACTTGTATTAGCCAGAAAACTAGTTGTTCCAATCCTCCATGAAAAAGCTTTCCCTAAAATATGTGTGTGGATTTACTTTTCCTTCATAAAACAGAGCAGATTCATAGATCTGCGTGTGTGTGTATCTGTGAGTGTGTGTGTGTGTGTGTGTGTGTGTGTGTGTGTGCGTGTGTGTGTGTGTGTGTGTGTGAACTGAGGCAGCCATTCTGCTTGCTCGGCACTGGGATGCACATGTGAAAAGTTATGCAGACACCAGGGCAGGCAGCTATCCTTAAAAGTCCACTGTTTTTAGAAAATATATCTGAAATCAGAATGCCTCACTGGCACGTGACTATCGCCTATTAGAGCCGACTGGAGGGACTGGCTATGTTCCTGATTGAGGACCAGTTCTGGGCCATTGCAGATGCATTTATTTCTCGTGCATGGTGCCTAGTCATCCTTCCAAGTGGAAGGAAAGATGCTAATGGAAGAAGCCCAGTTCCTGCCAAACCTGAAACTAGGCTGGACCTTAATAACCAGGCTGAAGCTGGAGTTTTTTAGGGTCCTCTGTCACCTGAGATTGTTTATAACCCTGAGCCATGAATTTTTATAAGGGAGAGAGGATATGGTTGGGGATAGAAATGAGGGGAGCAGAGATTTGTGTGGTTTGGTCTGGGATGATTGCTTCTGGGTTGTGATAGCAGGGGATGCAGCTAATGTAACTTCAGTTAGACCAGTCCTGTGTGCCTCAAGCCTGTGGCAGCTCCTCAGGTCCCCCAGAGCATCAGAAGCCTTCACCCATCAGCAACTTTGCAGAATGACAGGTGACTGAGTCAGACACATGAGATTTACATTCCCCTGAGAAAATAGGTCCTTGAGAAAGGACCGGTCAAGGTGTATAGGAAAACACGTTCCGGATTCTGTCAAGGCCTGGGAGGGCCAGAAGAAAGAACTTCAGCCACTCTCTCCATGCCATAGGAGTGCGTGAATAAAGTCAATGGAACAGATCTGTCAGGAATGGAGGTATGGGTCACACCTTCAGGAAAAAAGCCAAGATCAGATGAGGTTCTTAATGAGGGGGGAGAAAATGCGGAATGGATAGTAGAGAAGAGTAGTAAATGCCAGCTAAGACCTTGTAACTAGTTGCTGGAATGAAAGCTATAGTTGACATGAGTGTTTCTGTTGTATTGTATTAGGAATCCATTTGTACAGATATTTATGTTTTCTTTCATTTCTCTGCCAGGTGTTGTAACATCAACTAAGAGAATATCAATGGTTATCAGATTTAAGTTTGAGATATTAAATGTCCTCCCCAAGAGACATTTGTAACACGAGGGGGCCTGCTTGATTGTGGGTTTTCTGTTCTGCCTGGTTCCCACAGCTGTTTAGCCCCAAAGAAAATAACACAGAGGACTCCTTAAGTTACAAAGCTGATTGGCCCATTAGGTCAGGCTTTTTATTAGCTCTTGTAGCTTATAATATCCCATTGTTCTGATCTATGTTAGCCATGTGGCTCAGTACCCTTATCAATGGGGCAGATCACATCCTGCTGCTTCGGTGTCTGGGCAGGAGTGGGAGGAATCAGCTTCCTCTTCCCAGAATTCTCCTGTTCTCATTACATCATTTCTATTTCCTGTCTTGTTTTCCCACCTATACTTCCTGCCTGGCCAATCAGCATTTATTTGAAACATGATTGACAGAATACAGACAATTCTCCCGCACCAGACATTGACACCTATTCTAAATTTATAATGTGTTTGTGGTTTTTACAAGTTATGCCATGTTAGGCATAAGTATGGTCTGGTTAAATACATAATGTGTTTGCAATTACACATGGGTAGTTATATTACGTTTAGCCATTATTATAGCCTGGTATTGTTTTCATTTAGAAATTAATCATGACATAAGTAGGTATAATTATGTGTCAAGTTGACAGGGGATGGATTTATAATGGCCATTCTTGGTTGTCAACTTGACTACACCTCAATCCAATCTAGAAATGGAGGGCACACCTGTGAGATTTTTACCTAGTTTGAAGAAGGTGAATCCCCTTCTCATCAGGATCTTTGAGGTAGGAAGACTCATCTTTGATCTGGATCTTGAGGCAGGAAGACACACCTTTAATCTGGCCCATCCCTTCTGCTGGAAGCCTCTAGAAGAACGAGGAAGAGGGTCTTGTGTTTGCTTGCCCTTGCCTTGCCAACAAGTCCATTCCTTCACTGGCATTCAAGCTTCCTTCTTCAGGATCCCAGGGTCTACTGAAGACCAACTGAGACATCCAGCCTCGAGGACTTAGCCTCTGGATTCTTGGACTTTCTGTTAGTAGCTAGCCATTGTTGGATTAGGCAGACCACAACCTGTAAGCCATTCTAACATATGTTATGAGGCAAATGCTTGAAGTCAGGTATGCAATATGCAGGGCATAACTGAGGGAACCTGCAAATTAGAATCCCTCAAATCAAGGACCATAGTGTATTTCTTAGGCCCCAATAATGGATTCTACATAGGAAAAATGCAATTGAACTATAAACCCATTTCCCCCTCTACTTCTCTCTCTCTCTCTCTCTCCTTTTTTTAATACTCAGAGTTGAAGAATACCAAATAGATCAAAATCACATTGCAAAAACATGTGAAATTTTCAAAGAACAAATAAAGACATTTAAAGACAAAATTCCAAATGGGAGAATTAATGAAAAAGGATTTTTTTTTTTACATGCTTTAGGAAGAGTTAAAATGCTTTAGGGGCTTGAGGGATAGCTCAGTCGGTAAAACATTTGCCTCACAAGGTAAAGTGAGCCCAGACCTTTAGAATGCAAGCAAAGAGCTGAACATAGTGGGACAAGCTGGTAACCCTAGCAACAGAGAGATGGGAGCAAGGATGAGTGAATCCCTGGAGCTTGTTGGTCGGCTGGCCCAGAGGGCAATGCCAGTCACCTCTCAGCAAGAGATTTGGTCCCAATCACTGTACTCTTTCCTGCCACCCCCCATTTTTTATTATGTAAGTGTGTGTGTCTGTGGGAGTGTATGTCACAGGTGTGAGGTGCCTGCGGAAGCCAGAAGAGGACCTTGAGTCCTCGAGAACTAGATGCCACAGGTAGTTGTGAGCCATAGTAGGCGTTTTGTCAAGACAGCATGCTCTAGCCTTTGCTGATTGATGGAGGCTCCTTATTGTGTCCCATACAACTCTAAATGTCTGCAGCTTGATGTTGGTGTCGTTTCCTTCCTTCCTTTCTTTCTTCCTTCCCTCCTCCCTCCCTCCCTCCCTCCCTCCCTCCTCCCTCCCTCCCTCCCCCCCTCCCTCCCTCCCTCCCTTTCTTCCTTCCTTCTCTTTACCAATCATCTACAAATGGTTTAGTGCCAGGTTCCACACGAGCAATGCTTTTAATGTGAAGGACTAGAGGGTGACCCCCTTTCCAGCTGCACTCCATTTCCTTGGCCGAATGGCTCTCTCTACCAGACCCTGGTCTTGACACATGGCGGGGAACCGCCACCGCTGACAGGGAGGGGGACCTGGCTATCGGGGCCAACAGAGGCTCCTTAGGCCCTGGGGTGTAGTCTTTTATTACCATGTTAGTTGCATACCAATGAGATTCAGTGTGCCATCTTAACACAGGTACATATTTTATGTACCAGTCAAACCCAGCCTCTCTTTGGCCAGGACTTCCCCACTGAACCCCAACCTCTAGTACTTGCTATTCCAAATTCAGCTTGCCCTGATTCTCTCTCCCTCCCTCCCTTTCTCTCTCCTCTTGCTCACTGCTACTTACTTGCTGTTGCTTCCCTTGCCTGTCACCTCACCCGAATTCATGTATCATTTCCATGATCACAGATGTAGACCTGAACACATAGCTTAACATAAGTTAGCTTTTCTTTACAGCAGGCATTAGAAATCAGAATTTGAAGACGGGAAAATTCGGCTTTATGTGCATGGTGAGAGCTAAGAGCGATGCTTTGCGTACATCATGGTGTCCAATGGCTAGTGAACATGGTATATGACTGGCTGGGTGTGGTGTTACCTTTCAACCCCAGCACTTAGAAGGCAGAAGCAGGCAAAACTTATGTGAGTTTGGCCAGATCTCCATAATAAAGACTTCGAAAAAAATGCTTTCAAAAATGTATTACAACCATAAAAACTGCCAAAACCAATTTGGGTTCTCATCACAAAAAAAGGATAAGTATGCAAAATAATACATATGATTGATGTGGTCAATCCATAATGTATACATATTTCAGATCCTTGGGCTTAATAAATATACTTAAGTTTATCTGTGTTTATATAGATGATCGCTAGATATATCTATGTAGATAATAGCAACAAAGAAATACTTAAGTCAGCAGTCCAAAAAGACTTTAAGTCTGGGCTAACGATAAGAAAAAAATGAACTTTAAGTCTGGGCTAATGATAAGAAAAAATTGAACTATTTATTCATCTCAACATTCAGAATGAAAAGGTTGTTTTCAAAGCCTTAATGGTCTGTAACACGAATTCTAATTGGTATTAATAATTAAAACACAGAGTCATACAGGGGTTAATGCTGAAAGATCATAGAAGCAGAGCGGCCAGCCCCTAGAGTTCTTACTTACCTCTGCCAATGCTCAGACCGAAGGAGAAACTCTGTCTCCATGAATCCTCAGGCTAACTGCTGTCTCTACCACAGACTGCATCTGAGCTCTTGTTTCCTTCTGTCTTATATTCCTCACTTCGCCCAGGTATATCACTCCTGTCTCCACCTCCCTAGTGCTGGGATTAAAGGCCCGTGACTCCCAAGTATTGGAATTAAAGGTGCGCGCCACCACTGCCGGGCCTCTATGGCTAAATAATGGTTTAGCTCTGCACTCTGAGCTTTGGGCAAGTTTTATTTGTTAGATTACCAACAAAATATCACTACAATAGTCTGGAAGTGAAGCTAAGGACACAGCCCAGAGGCGGTACTCACACAGATTGTGTAAAACCCCCCTCTCAATCATCATTAGCTTCCTCAACACCCGGTTCTGAAAACCAGCTCTCTGTGAAGGAAGGGTTAGCAGAACCCTGTAGGAGCATAAGGAAACATCCAACTACTTACAACTAAACACCTTGAGCCCCTTGGTTTGCAAGACCAGAACTAAAGCAGTGTGCCATTTTGGAAGACACATTTTCCGGCTGAAGACATCACAGAGGCAGCAAGTGAGAAATTTCAGGAGGGGAAAAAAATCTCCTTCCTCTCATAGCAATGACCTTAAATTCCCAGAAGGACAGAAACCATATGCTGGTGTTATGAATAAATTACGAAAAGCGTCTGAGGCTAAGTGTTTAATTACGCTTGGCGTGGCTACACCTTTTTGCTCTCAAGACAGGAAATCCCCGACTATTAACAGGATTCAACCTTGGCAGACCAAATACAACCTTCCAGACAGCCTCTCCCAGACCGTCAGCACCAATGGTCTCTCTGGGAGGACAGTAGCACCTGAGGCCAGAACTTATTGTGTAGGTCCCTGTGGTTAGATGCCCAGTGGGCACCCCTAGAATCTCCAAGAAAAGAAAAGATCCAATGTGCTTCAAAGCAAGTCCCCCAACATCCGCCCAAGAGTATCAGTCAGCTTTCTGTAACACACACTTGAGATAATATATACAAAGAAAAGGTTTATTATGATTCAAGGTTTTAGAGGATTTAGCTTGTGGTCAGGTGGCCCCATGGCTTTTGGGCTTGGGGTGAGGCAGTTTATCACTGTGAGAGTATAGGCCAAGGGAAACCCAACCACCTCATCACCAGAACAAGAGAGGAGATGAGGAGGCCTTCCCTGCAAACTCCATCACGGGAAGTCTCACAGTTACTATCCCTGGGCCTCATCTCAGAATGGATTTATGGTCTCCCAAAGGTGTCACCACCTCGTGGCCAAGACTTCAACATCTGACCATCTGGGAGACATAAGAGAATATTTAAAACTTTTTTTTTCCAATTTCTGCCCTTAGTTTCCTTCTAAACATTCTGCCATTCTTACTGAGATATCCGAGGCATCTGTTTGACAGGTAGCGGGCACTGAGTATGGGACAACACAGACCAATCAAGAAACAGACAGAAAAATACATGTCCATGTGTTTTCAATACATAGTTCCTACAAGTGAATCAAATTTTGTTTTTCAAGACAAGGTTTCTCTGTGTAACAGCCCTGGGTGTCCTGGAACTCGCTTTGTAAAACAGGCTGGCCTCGAACCCACAGAGATCCTGCTGCCTCTGTCTCCCAAGTGCTGGGATTAAAAGTTAGGCCACCACTGCCTGGCTTTTTTTTTTGTGCTATTTTTGTTTGTTTGTTTGTTTTTTGTTTTTCAAGACAGGGTTTCGCTGTTGCTCCAGAGCCTATCCTGGAACTAGCTCTTGTAGACAACTTTTTTTTTTAATTTAAATTTATAAACTCTATTATAAATGGAAGTGTAAAGCCCAATGTAAAGTTACACAGCTTCTATTCTGAGTGGTTATTGTCACAGAAGTTCATCGAGGTTGCTTTTATTTGCATTTTTTGGAATAAAGTTTATAAAGCTAATATATCTTTTTTTGAAGCATATTAAACATCAGAACAACTATGGCTAAAACTCTGCTCAGACGGCAGCAAATCTGAACGATGACTTCGGAGCCACTGGGCGATGACCCTGTCCTTGAGACTCTGGATTAGAATATCTGACCATTCTCTTTTCATTGGTTCTCCTATCAGGAGTTTTAAGAATGTGCCCATCCATAATACAGCTAACAAATACTCAACAAGTATTTATCAACGGCATATTCCCTACTACTCTGGGTACTAGGCGTTAGATTAGTGAAATCGTGATGCTTGTTCTTGTTCAAGGTAAGCAAAGACGCAATGTTAATACACTGTGAGTTCTGGGTGAAGGCATGTGCTGGACAAATGCCAAAAGACATAGAGCTTCACAAAAACACGGCCTCTTAGCTGTCCTAACTGTTTAGAGCATTGTTGCCTAAATGCATGATGGAAAAACATATTATCAGAGAATCTTTGCCTGGTCCTGCATCTTCAAGTGTTCTCTGAATCTTCCCCTTTAGAAGCCCTAAGTCATTTATGCAAATCAGAGATGCCATCTCACCAATCAGAATGACAGTCATCAAGGAAATAGGTGAGAGAAAGAAAACCAGTGCAGTCACTTCAGGGAGGATCATTAATAAGTTTCTGCAAATGTGTGTGTGTGTGTGTGTGTGTGTGTGTACATAAACAAAAAACAAACAAGACTTCCATATGACCTAATTATTCTCTTCTTGAGAACACATTACCCAATGTTCACTGTAGTACTGTTTACAGTAGCCAAGCTATGAAAGCTATGAAACCAGCCTCCTGCTTATCAACAAATGAATGCACAGAAAAACCATACTCTCTGTGTGTGTGTGACTTTGTGTGTGTGTGTACACAATGAAATGGAGTATTATTTAGCCATAAAGAAGAACGAAATTGCATTGTTTACAGGGAAAGAAATAGAACTAGAGATCACCATATCAACTAAGATAAGGCAGACTCAGAAAGATGATTGCCACATTTCCACATTTGCTCTCATGTGTAGAATCTGCAGTTTTTTCTAAAAAAAAAAAAAAAAAAGGAGGAAATGAGAAATTAAAAAGGGACCAATGTGGAGAAGTGGGAGAACGTTTAAAAGTTAGGACAGTGACATTTCAAAAGGCATACGTTCCCATCAGCCTGGGAGCTTCCTGTGCTCATCAGCATATATACCCTTGGAAATCTCAGCTCGACTTTTCCTTGGAATAATTTGAATTTCCTAGAAACTTATAAAACTGTGATGATGCATTTTGTTTCTGTTTCTTTCCCTGAGCACAATCATTCTGAAATCAGTTTGTCTTAGGAGCTCCTTAGGAGCTGGCAGGGAGTTGGATCTGGGGCTTTTTATGCATGCTCGGTAGGTTTGCTGACATTGAACCCCAACCCCCAAATGCATTCTTACATTTCGTTAGAAGTGTCTCTGAACATTCACCCAGTGGCGGGTATTGGAGACTCAAGGCAATCTGACAGCAGCGGGTGCGAGGAGCCATTTCATGAGGAATTAAGTGCTGACACAGGTGTGGAATGCCTGCGGAAAGAGGCTATTGAGAGAAAACAACCTCACAGCCCCTCCTTCCCAAGGTTATAGGAACAGCAAGGACCCCTAAGGAGAGGAGACACTCATTTGTTGAGCTGCCTGTAAGTCGTGCAGTGTGCTTCAGGGTTCCAACGTTTGTGAGCTGTTGCCCATACATACATCCGCCTTTGAGATGCCCGTGCTCCAATAAACTCAAGGGTACACACACACACACACACACACACGGGCGGGGGGGAGAGAGAGAGAGAGAGAGAGAGCAATCTAACACATGTTACAGAGAAAACAGAAGAAAAAATAATACCTTCTCTTATCTTTAGGAGACTAAACGCCTTCTTGCCGTCTCCTGGACATTTCCTGCAAGAGAGCCCTGAGCTAATTCCTAAGGTGTGTTTATTTGAACAGATCCAAGAAATACCCTTACACTCTAAACATTGGAGATCGGGCTCAGTCACTAACGATCCATCTTTACTTCAAAGGTCATTACAAGACCCAGACTCCACAGAAAAACACTCAAAGAACTAAGGGAGAGAACGTGATTTCTTTCACCCTCCCAATGAATAGCCTCCTTTGGGCTATTCCACACAAAGTTTTTCTGGACAATCCTACCAACAGTCTGGCTACAGTGTTTGTCTGTTGCTAAGATTCCTTCCCTGGGGGATTTCCCTAAAGTGTGATTTGTATAACCAATGAGACTCCATTGCAAAAAAATTATTTTTTCCTTTGCAAGGTGTTATTCATTGGAGAGAACTTCCTGATTAGGGATGGGAGCCCATGCCCACTTTTGCTCTGAGCTCTGGAATCCTCCTTTGATTTAGACCTGAGCATGCCCTGTGCATGCTGCCATAGCCTTAGTGAGTTCATATTGCATCGGTCCTGTGTTTCTGGAAGACTCTGTCTCCTTGGTGTCCTCCATCCCTACTGGCTCTTACAATTTTTCTGAAGCATGATTTAAAAAAAAAACCTCAGAGACTGATATTGGGGTTCAACCTGAAGATCCAAAATGCAGAACAGCTAGCTACTGACTCTTACCTTGACCCCAGTCCGAAGTGGCGATCCTGTCTTCAGATATCTCAGAATGAGACTGTGTCTGAGAGCTGTCTTCTCCAATTTTATAATCCTCTCTAGGGCTGGGATTAATGGTGTGCACCACTGGGATTAAAGGCATGCACCACCCGGTTTCTATGGCAACTAGTGTGGCTACTGGGATCAAAGTTGTGTGTCACCACTGCCTGGTCTGTAAGGCTGACCAGTGGGGCTGTTTTACTTTCTGATCTTCAGGAAAGCTTTATTTATTAAAATACAAATGAAATGCCACTGCATCTTTCCATCTTCCCTTCCACGTATTTCCCTGACCTTTGAGGGGAGGGGTTTGATGAAGACATCCCATTTAGGACTTAGTGTTCCAAAGTCTCTCACTCTCTGTCCACTGTGGGTCTCTGTGTTAGCTCCCATCTACTTGCAAGATGAAGCTTCGCTGATGAGGGCTGAGCGAGACGCTGAGTGATGATAAGTACAGCGGAATGTCATTCAGAGTCATTTCATGCTGCGCTCCTTTAGCAGAACAATAGTATCTGCTTTCCCCCAGGTCCTTGATCTATCTCATCTCAGGTTCTTGGCCACCCAGTGGCAGGCATGGATTCCATCTCATGGGGCAGGCCTTGAATTCAATCAAACAGTGGTTGGTTACCCTCCTAAATCTTGTGCCACTACTGTATCAGCACATATTGCAGGCATGTCACCATTGTAGGCTTCAGCGGTTGTCACTGGGCTGCTGTTGATCATTCTCTGGTAGCACTCGGAACAGCCTGTCGTACTCTGAACACTAGTCAGTAGAGGTGGAGGCTCTAGTCAGACACTAGGTTGACTTCTCCATGTTCAGTGAGATACGTAGATACTGTCTTCAGCAATAGGGTCTTACTATTACTTTGTGGAAAGCAACCAATAGCCTTGGCAATAGCTTGAGTTATTTGGAGGTTTCCATAGTTTTTTTTTTTTATAGGCTTCCACACCTGAGAGAAAATATTCAGTTTTTGTCTACACAAACACACATTATATATGTGTGCAAAATACATATATAAGAATACATACACACATATATGCATATTTGTATATATGTATATATACATACATGTATACACACATACCAAAATTAAAAAAAGGGTTCAAGTAGAAAGGGAAGGCATCGCTGGGCAGAATATACACGTGTGCAAATGAAGGGACCTGAAAGAGCTGGTGACAAAAGCAGGTTGGCAGAGTATTTTCCTGCCGGGTTGGAAGTGAGCTCGCTGAGACGGTTGGCTTGGTTCTGCAGTGCCTGAGGCCTCACAGAAGACTAGATGGGCACGGAGGAAGCTCGTTTCCTGTGGTACAGATGCAGCGCTGTCATGAAAACCAGGTGGAAGGGTGAGGAGACTTGGGGCAGGAACCCCAGCTAGTCCTCATTGAGGATAAGACACTAAGTATCAGTGTGGGAGGAAGAGTGGTCTTCTGGTGCAGTAACCATCACCCCAGGGGCATTCACCACAGGGGGCCATTCCATCTCCAATTTCAGATTCCATTCCCTCTCCTTCCCTTCCCTCCCTTTCCCTTCCCTCCCCTCCCCTTCCCTCCCCTTCCCTCCCTTTCCCTTCCCTCCCCTCCCCTTCCCTCCCCTCCCCTTCCCTCCCCTCCCCTCCCCTCCCCTTCCCTCCCCTCCCCTCCCCTCCCTTCCCTTCACTTCCCTTCCCGCATCTCCTATCTCTTCCATACTCCTTCCTTCCTTTCCCCCTTCCTCTCTCTACTTCCTCCCTCTCCATCCCTTCCTTCGTTCCCTCTGTTTTTTTTTTTTATTTTAATGTGTGAGATGTGGAGATATGCTCAAAATCCAAGAAGAAAGCCACAGCCTTCATCCCTGGGTGTGGGAAGGTGAAACACCTGTTCCTTCCTCTCTTCACACTCAGTGTTTAGTTTTGTCTAAATGTTTAGAAAATTCCAGGCTAAGCTGAACTCCATTACAAAACAACATAGAACAAACAGTATCCACACTTCAGGAAAAACTCCGGGTCAGGGGATACTTGAAAACTTTCTATTGGCAGCACAGAGTTGTTAGGATCAAGGGCAGGCAAAAGTGCAGTATAGGGTGCTTCCGGCTGGAAAGTTCCCACACCCTCCACCGACTAAGCATTCGTATTGCTTAATTAATAGCTTAATAATAATTAGGGGAAATGTATTTTGCTCTTTGCCAAACAAAGCAAAATGATTGCCGACATACGACTGTAGATCCTGAAGGATTTTTTCAGACTGGATCTTTCGAAACCAAAGACACGTAAAAGGAAATCTGCTTTCTGTATATGTTGAAAGCGTGTGCGCACACATGCGCTTCCTACAGGATGCTGTTTATTTTGCTCCAACTGTTGTTTGATTGCTTATTAGTCCAGAGTCTGTTTGGAGCCCTGGATTGTGCTCAATAGATGAATAAGAACAGGAACGTTCCGGAGCGGTTGCTCCTCACTGAAGACTTGCCACGCACTGAGAGGTAGATTGAAGGCTAAAGTTTTTGTGGCTGTTCTTAACAGAGAACGCCTCGGAAAGTCTCTATCCGGAAGAACTCAGGAGTATCTTCTGGACCACTGTTTCAGGCACACTCTCTGGATGTGCCAGTCTGACCCCAAAGTCCAACCCCACTGAAGCCCTTAGTTAGACTTTATTTGTGTTCTTCTGTGTATTTCTCTACAGTTGTCAGATTTTAAAGGACAGTTCCAATTCCAAAAGTCTCGACTTTTGTATGTGGACTAAGGATATTGCTGATAGTGTGCTTGGATGAATGGATGAGTAGATAATGAATTAATTAATTAATAGCGGGACAAAAGTATTCTAACTTAGATCGTTGTTAATGCCAGATAGGAAGAGTGTGGTCTCATGTACTAAAGTGGAATTCCACATGACATATGCAGTGGAGAGCGATATTAATTCACTGAGAGTCCTAAAGCCAGTTCCAATTCCCTCCAGGCCCCTTCTTGCCCCTGCAGTAGGAGGTTCCTTTCCCACTTGTTCCATCTGCTGCAGACCCAGAGACCCTTCCCCTAAAATGAAACACTGTCATTTTGGGGAGTCCCATCCCGTCTGCTGCATCTGCTGTCTCTTCAAATGTATGCACATTTGCAGCTGAAATCCTCAGGGTTTGGAACTGTGCTGGCTCAAATGTCAGTCACCCCTCAGCTCTCAGGTACCTTGTGCAGCATGTGTATGCAAAGCCCAGCTTAGTACCCAGGGTGTTTTGCTTGTGAGTGAGCAAAAAAAAAAAAAAAAAAAAAAATGCTCTAAGTATAGTTCATACTGTTCTAATTCTTTGAAAATTGGTCAAATTCTCCCTTTGCATGACACTGTTAACTAACCAAGAATTGGCTCTGCTCTGATCTCTGCGATCTTATTTCAAGCAGATTGAACCATTTGGATGAGGACGCTTTCATTTCCCTGTAAAAACTCCGAGCTTAGTATCAGGGAGGCTCTCTAGGTTTTCCTCCATCAGCAACCTACCTAGTAACCTCTCTACCTACCAGTTGTGATCGAATTGCACAAAGCCAGGAAAGCAGTTTTGGCCCTCCACAACAAGATTTGCTCAATCCTTTTGCCACGGTTAATTTTATGCAGCCCACAAAGCATGCATCTGAGGCCAGGATCAGGAAGAAACAGCGCTCACTTCCCTGCTGGCCTTTGATGTGCACTCTTGGCTCCATCCCATCTCTACCCCAGGCAGCAGCCACAGCTGGCCACCATGTGTCAAGAGAGAGGTGGGGGAGGGAGCTGCTCTTCTTCTGAGCCAAATGCGGATTCCACAGCTGAAGTGGAAAATCCACTTGCTTAGTGTGAGGGGCACACTGCCGGCATCCTCGCAGCAAGTCAGATTACCCCCACCCCCGACCCTGGGGAGATTCGGATCTCAGAATCTGGCATTCAGGTCCTTGATATTTCACCTACTGACTGTCGTTCTTAGTCAGCTCCTGAAAATGGAGTTGCCTTTTTCTGCATCGGGTGCTGCTCTAAGTATATATAATATGGTGGCATGGAAAGCCCGTGTAATGCACCAAGTCACAGCAGGACCCTCGTGGGTGTTCCTATCATTTATGGCCTCGTCCTTTCAATAGGAATAACGGAGGGAAAAGCTGAATCGTTTAGCGAGGGCTTCTTCTACCCTAGCACGTCCAGCAAGAACCTTCAGTCTTAGCCAATCAATCACACCTGTGCCCTTGACCCTGAGAATGATAATGTGCTCCCCCAGGTGGGGAGGATACTAACTTTCTCTTCTGATTTTTGCTAGGGAGGAAGATTCCCCATAAGAAAATCAGTCAGAAAGAAAGGAAGGAAGGAAGGAAGGGAAGAAGAAAGAAAGAAAGAAAGAAAGAAAGAAAGAAAGAAAGAAAGAAAGAAAGAAAGAAAGAAAGGAAGGAAAAGGAAGGAAGGAAGAAAAAAGAAAGAAAGAAAGAAAGAAAGAAAGAAAGAAAGAAAGAAAGAAAGAAAAAAGAAAGAAAGAAAGAAAATCAGTCATGAACTTCCCTCCATCTTCCTTCAGTGTGTCACTCAGACGACTCAGGCAACCTGAGAGTTACAGGCCTTCTGACAACTCCACATTTCATTCTGATGTACTTGTTGAACGGCTTGCTCCAAACTTCAGTCAAGAGACTGAGAGGCCGGGAATTTCCTATCAGCCAGCTTCTGCACACCTCACCAGCAAATGGAGAGCGAAGCCCATCTCAGGACTTAGAGCAGCCGACTCATTGTGCCACCCGATCAAAGCGGAAGCCATGGACGGCAGCATGATGGCCGGTCTCTCCTGTTGGGTCGTCTCCTCAGAATGAGTAAAGAGAATGGGTGCATTTCTGGAAAGGGGCAGGATACCCAGAGAACAAACCAGTGCGCAAGGGTGACTTCTCTTTCCCCCTTGCTGGCTCACAACAACAGGGCTCCACTGGCTCTTAGCAAACAGGTACTCCAAGGCCTCTGCTGCAGAAGTTTCAAAAGCACCGGGGCCTGGTAAATTTGAAGGTCTCAGGAGAGAGTAGACTCCGGGCCTTTCAACACAGGATACTCAAGTTAATCTCCCAGCCTAATCCACTTAGAGCCTTGCTTTTAATTCCCATTTGAAGTGACAGAGAGTCTGTGCTATGGCTGATAAGCCCTTCCCACTTGGTAGGGGTTCAGCCACACTCACACTTAACAGTTGACCTTCCCAAGCCTTGTTCAGGGACATTGCTTCTTATGTTGGAGGTTTGGGAACAAAGCATGGAGAACTGTATCCCACCTATATGACTGGGCCCTTTGGTATACCCTCCATCACTGGCAACCTTGGGAAGGATTAAAAGGTGTAGCCTTATTGGAATAGTGTCACTGGGGTCAGACTTTGAGGTTTCAGAAAGACTTGATCCATTCTTTCTCTCTCTCTCTCTCTCTCTCTCTCTCTCTCTCTCTCTCTCTCTCTCTCTCTGTGTGTGTGTGTGTGTGTGTGTAAGTGTTTCAGGGTGTGAGTTTGCAGCTACTGTTTGAGTACTATGTCTGCCTCCATACTCTGCCATGACAGTCACACATGAACTCCGATCTTCTGAAATTGTAAGCCCCAAACCATATGCTTTCTTTTAGAAGTAAATAGCTTTTGTCATAGTGTTTTAACACAGAAAGAGAAAAGTAACTAAGACACACTGACCTGTGTCTGCACTCACAACTTGCACATATGTGAACATGTGCATGTGTACTGACGTGTGACCACATTCAGAACGTGCAGGTGTGTGAACACATGCATACGTGCCGACAGGTGACCTTGCATATGTGTTGACATGAGAGGCCTAGAATTTTTAGATGTGTTTACAAGTGTGAGGTGCTAATACATTACCGTAATCAGAACCTGCACACGTGTCAATATGCATCTATGTGCTGACATGTGATTTGCATATAAATCAGCACAAAGATATGCAGTGGCATGTTGGTACACATTGAAGTTGCACACATGTCAAAACACATATGTGTTCCAAACTGTGATCAAGCTCAGAACCTGCACACATGCAAACAAACACATATAACCTGTAACCAAGCTTGGAACGTGACCATGTGTGAACACATGCATAAACGCTGACACGTGACTATGCTCAGAACTGCACACATGTAAACAAGTGTATTTGCACAGACTAGTGACTATGCTTGGAACTTCATATGTATGAATGCATATATGTGTGCCAATATGGGAACATTAAAATATGCAAATGTGTTAAGATGCACATATATGACAACATGTGACTATGCTTAAAATGTGCACGCATTTGCACTGACATGAACCGCACATGTACAAGTGCATTTGCATGAACATGTGACCATGCTCAGAACTGCATGCGTGTGAAAGCATACAAACAATACAATATGAGACCACTATGAACATTTGTACGTGTGTCAACAAGTGCATTTGTGTTAAAATGTTACCATGCTCAGAATTTGTACATGTGTTAACACATGCCTATCAACACACGTGACCATGTTTGGAATTTGCACCTTTGCCAATCCATGCATCTATGCCAAAATACAACTCTCATAGAAACATGCCTACATATACCAGCACTTGGAAACTGCATGCATGCGAACTTGTGCATGAATACTGATGTGACAGAATTTGGAAATTCCACGTGTGAACATATACCTGAGCTCCTACAATGGCCAGTGGTCAGAAATTGCATGGATGTAAACAACTGTGTACACACCTACATATGGCAGTGCTCAGAAGTTGTATGCCTGTGAACATGCCTGGAAACTGCACGCGTTTCAGCCTGCACATCCATGCCTATATGCTACAATGCTTCAAAATCAGTCCTCTGAGGTTGGAGATTAAATTTGTGTTGTCACTCAGTTAACCAGGCTTGGGTTTGTTTTCTACAGCTTGAGCTCTGTGGCTGCAGGAGAGAGGATTCTCTCCCAGGGCGCACTCAGGAAACTTTAGACTCTTATATGCATCTGGAACCAGTCAGCTTCATTGTTCAGCTCTTCTTTTCCCTCTGACTTTGTTCAAAGATGCAAAAGGAAACCAACCATCATTGTTACTTGACTACTGATGTTCAAAGGTTTCATAAAGAGTCACTGAATTCCTTATACAAAAAGTGAATCCGGGTCATCAAATTTCTCTATCTCAATAAGCTCTTTAAACAGTGCACACCATGGATTTTCAGTGCACTGCCGACGATCCAAAGTATCTTTAGTGACTATTGTGCCCATGCAGCCAAACAACCAGTTCTGAATTCCACTAAACTCACTAGAGAGACTGGAACTTATGACCTGGTCTCTCCAGAACCACTTCTGGCACCACAAACTGTTTTAGTCAGGTTCTCTAGAGGGACAGAATCAAGGGAAAAGAGATTTAGTACGTGAGCTGTAAAACAATTCTAACGCAAACATATCTGGTCACTGAGAACCTGGTATTTCATCTTTGAGGTTGGGTGCTTGCCTCAGCAGTTGGAGCAGTCCCAGAATAGCCGTGCCTCACTGAAGGTATGGCCCATAGTCAGGA
Organism: Myodes glareolus; assembly: GCF_982192425.1. Taxonomy (NCBI): domain Eukaryota; kingdom Metazoa; phylum Chordata; class Mammalia; order Rodentia; family Cricetidae; genus Myodes; species Myodes glareolus. The sequence goes on from NC_142038.1 coordinate 25,539,332, forward strand.
TGGACATTCCCACATCTGTAAGGGCAATCGGGACACTTCTTCAGGTGAGGTCCCCTACTTGGGTGACTCTAATTTGTAGCCAGCTGACATTAAAACTGACCATGACGGTCTTTTTCAGCTCCATAGCAACTTAGAGGCTAGGTTACGCTACATGATCCAGGTCAAAAACCAAAAAAAACAATTATTTATGTATTGATACTTATTTTCACTAAGGAAAGAAGTTACTCAGAGCAACACAGTCTCGGAAGACCACAGACAAGTGTGGGAGACTCAGTGCTCAGGACAGTTGCTTGCCTCACTTCCTCAGGTCTTGTACAGGGACATAAGTGACAGTTACAGAACGAGAAGTCCAGGCAAGGAGACCGAATCCTGGAGACAAATCCCACCCTCCTCAACCTAGCACAAATCAGCTGCCCCAGGACTTCCTTGGTCTTCATTTCAACCTCTTTGGTATAGAACAGTGGTTCTCAGTCTGTGGGCCATGACCCTTTTGGGGGCAAGTCGAGCGACCCTTTCATGGGGGTCACATATCAGATACTCTGCATATCAGATATTTACATCACGATTCATAACAGTAGCAAAAATACAGGTATGAAGTAGCAATGAAATAATTTTATGGTTGGAGGGTCACCACAGTATGAGGAAGTGTATTAAAGGGTCACAGCATTAGGAAGGTTGAGAACCACTGGTCTTGAGAAAAGCAGAAAAGGGCTGGGTCCTGAGCTCAGAGCATCATCCAGGATCTGAATGAATGTAAGACATCAGGTATTCAGCTATTTTCCCTGCTGTGCAAAGGGGGCTGGGATCTAGGGTCTACATGATGTTATGAACCCACAATCTATGCCTGTCCACAGAGTCACACTCAGGTCATGTTTCCTACATCTTTCCATTGAAGTTCCCATGGGTACATTTCTTCATGGAGGGACAAAATTTCCCATCGTCATACAGAACTGTATCTACTATCTATTGTTTTAATTTTGTTTTCTGAGACAAAGTCATGATATGTGGCTCAGATGTCCCTCACCTTGCATTGTTGTTCAGGTTGTCCTCAAGTGTACAATTCTCCAGCTTCAGCCTCCATACTTGTGGCAATAGAGACATATATATATATATATATATATATATATATATATATATATATGTGTGTGTGTGTGTGTGTGTGTGTGTATGTGTATGTATATGTGTATGTATATATATATATTCATTATTGGTATATACCATGCCCAGACCCTGATTGTTTATTAATGTAGGGAGAAGTCCTTTGCAGCCAATATTTTCATATTTCTAATTTCCTGTTTTTCAGTTAGTTTTTAAATGCATAGGTCTCATTCTGACAGCTTTTCAAACAAACTTTATTTCTTGTTTTCCTTCCTTTTTCTTTTCCTACCCTCCCTCCCTCGTGCCCTCTCCCCTCCAAGTAGATTCCTTCCTAGTGTCATGTCACATGTGATCTCCCTGCCGAGAATTCCTCTTCCCCTCATGGTCTCTTGTCCAGCTTCATCATCTACTCTCAACCCCTTACCTATATTCTAACATTAGAGGTAGAATCTACATGGAAGAAAGAACATACAATGTTTTTCTTCCTGAGACTAAGTCATCTCATTTAATATAAAATATTTGAGATTCCTTCATTTTCATATAAATTTCATTTTTCTTAAAAGTTGAGAAAATTCTATTGTTTATACTCTAATTTCTAAATAAGCCCGATTTCAGACTGTGCCTTTGATAGGTTTCAGATGTAGGATTCAATGGGGAACAATGAGATAGATTGTTGGGGGTATTAGTTTGTTGAAAGGGTTACTAACGCCATGGACAGAAGGACCACAGCATTGCAGGAACCTAAGGAGATGGCAGGCCTCAGGAGGAGGCTCTGAAGAAGGATCCATTCTTACAGTTCTGGGAGGAGGAGAGTGTCTTAGTTAGGGTTTCTATTACTGTGATGAAACACCATGACCAAACAGCAAGTTGGGGAAAAAAGAGTTTATTTGACTTACACTTCAGTATTGCTGTTCATCACTGAAGGAAGTCAAAACAGGAATTCAAATAGGGCAGAATCCTGGAGTCAGGAGCAGATGCAGAGACCATGGAGGGGAGCTGCCTACTGGCTTGCTTCCCCTGGTTTGCTCAGCCTGTTTGCTTATAGAACTTATAGGACCACCAGCCCAGGGATGGTACCACCCGCCGTGGGCTGGTCCCTCCTCCACTGATTACTAATTGAGAAAATGCCTTACAGCTGGATCTCATGGAGGCATTTCTTCAATTGAAGCTCCTTCCACTCTGATGACTCTTGGGCCAAGGTGACACACAAAACTAGACAGTACAACTGACCCCATATCAGCTTGACACCCAAACATCACTATTAAGCCACAACCCTTCCTTTCTTATTCATCCCCAAGATTTCACGTTAAAATCACACATAACTTTAAAAGTCTCACAGTCTTTACAAATTCAAACATTAAAATTTCAGTCCCTTTAAAATAACTAGTCTCTTTCAAAATTCAAAGTCTCTCAGTTGTGGATTCCAGTAAAACACTTTTTACTTCAAGAGGGAAAAATCAGGGCACGGTCACAAGCAAATTATAGCAAAACCAAATTCCAACCATCCAGTGTCTGGGATTCACTCATCATCTTCAGGGCGCCTCCAGAGGACTTGGGTCACTTCTCCAGCTCTGCCCTCTGCAGCACACACAGCCTGTCTTCTAGGCTCTGGCTGGCTCCACTCCACCGCTGCTGCTGATCATGGTGGGCATCCCATGATGCTGGCATCTCTGAAATGCTGGGGTCTCTGCTGTAACCAGGCTGCGCTGTCACCAATAACCTCTCATAGGCCCTCTTCATGGTGCCAAGCCTCAACTTCTTGGTATGACCTCTCAGTTCTGGGCCTTCAACTATCACTGAGGCTGCACCTATCATCAACGGCCTCTCCTGGCCTCCCAAAGCCTCAGCTGCTCTCCATGACCCCTTCATGCCCTGAAAACCTGGGTGACTTTTGCACATTACTAAGTCCAGCTGCCAGCACGAGGGGCAACCCTGGCCGCCTCTGCAACACAGCTTCTCTGTGCTCTCAGGAAACACTTGCCAGAAGATTTCACCTCAGTGATGCTGGTCTCTTCTTAATCACCACTAATTTCTTAGCCCCAGTCAACCAGCATCCATTGTCCGAGTAACGTGAAGGTTTCACGTCAGTAGTTCTGGTGCCTTGTTAATCACAGCTGGTCCTTCGGCCCCAGCTAACCACAGAATCTTAATTCAAAATAACAAATTGTCAAGATAGAGTCTTTAAATGTCTAAGACTTCACAAGCCATGTCTCGATCTTCTATACTGCTCTCAACGTCCTGTTCTTCCAAGCTCGCACAGAACATCCCACTGAGTTCTCAACACTCAGCGGCTCTTCAAGCCTGAAGTCCCAAAGTTCTTCCACAATCCTCCCCCAAAACAGGGTCAGGTCCATCAGAACAATACCCGACACAGTACTTGTATCCAGTTAGCTGTCTTAGTTAGGATTACTAAAGCTGCAACCAAACACCATGACCAAAACACAAGTTGGGGAAAAAAAGAGTTTATTTGACTTACACTTCAGCATTGCTGTTCACCACTGAAGGAAGTCAAGACAGGAATTCAAATAGGACAGGAACCTGGAGGCAGGAGCTGATGCAGAGGCCATGGAAGGGAGCTGCTTACTGGTTTGTTTTCCCTGGCTTGCTTAGTCTGCTTTATTATAGAATCCAGGACCACCAGTCCAGGGAAGGCACCACCCACCATGGACTGAACTCTCTTGTGTTGATCGCTCATTGAGAAAATGCCTTACCGCTGGATCTCATGGAGGCATTTCATCAGCTGAGACTACTTCCTCTCTGATGACTCTAGCTTGCGTCATTGACACGCAAAACCAGCCAGGATAGAGAGGTTTCCCGGCAAGAGGCTATAACTAGGTATTCTGTTTCCTCAACAGGCAGCAGGGAAGGAGGTTTGGGGAGAAGGATGTATGGTCACAGGTACCCAACTGATGTGTCTGATCCTAGAACTGCTCCCCCACCCCCAGTGAGGAATAGGGCACCAAGAAACAGGAGTGCCTGGAAATCTGATAGAGGAAGATTCAAAGACACTGTACTCTCTATGGTGCCCATCAGTATCTGTGAGGGGGACGTGGTTGCTGCAGATGCTGTGGCCTCAGTTACAGTCTGGTCTGGGTTGTAACCGTCCCCAGAGTACGTACCATTTTCTCCATTGAATTTTCGGTGGTTCATGAGAATCATCTTTCCTTCCAGTCACTCCTATTCCCCCCTTTCACCCTTTCTTTTCTGTTTTTGTTTTTGTTCTACCATCCATTAATATCTGGATGGTCTGGTTTTTTCCCTCTGGCTTTTGTGCTTGTGGAATGGCTGGAAATGACCTGAAAGCTGCCCAGCAAGAGCTCTCTGGGTGGTTCTGGCTTGGCCAAATTCCCTTGGTACCTACTAATCTAGAATCCTCTGCAGAAGGTTCCTGGAGTCCAGATAGGAGAGAACCGTACCAAGAACAGAAGAGAACCAGCCTGGAAATTCCAACCCTACTCTCCAGAGCATCCTTCTGCAGGGCCGCTCAGCTCAAGGACCTGACCTCCTTCCTCAATCCTAGGGCAGCTGGGCATCCAGAGAGACAGCTCTCAGAATATGTGTGATCTTCGCTAAAGCAGAAAGGCAGACAGACTTTTGGATTTCTCAGGCTGAACAAGGACAATTGGAGGCAGAGACACTGCCCCCCTCCCTGGGGAGGCTTCTTTGGATTAGAGAGACAGAAAGAAAGATGAGGAGAGGAACAAAAAGAAAGGATGAAGGAAGGAGAGTGTGGACAAGGCCATGGAGAGTCAGGGTGAACCAAGGAACCAAGCAGAGGGAGAATCTGAATCCTCCTCAATCCTTGACATAGCATGAGATCCCAGAGAAGTGGCTGATCCATCCACAAGGAAAAGCTGGTCTGGGACAGCTTAATGATGACATCATCGAACCCACTTGTGCTCATTAGAGGTGCTGGGCCTGCCCTAAGCATCTCGTGTCTCCCTCCCTTCCTCCCTCCTTCCCTTCTTCCCTCTTTCCCTCCCTCCCTCCCTCCCTCCCTGCCTTTTGTGTATTGGGCCACCTAATACCCTTAAACTGGGTACCAGAACCGTCGACACACAGCTGAATGGAGCATCCCATTCTCCTCTTAGTCAGCAAATATTCACTGCCTCCCTAAAGCTGTGTCATCCTGTGGGTTTGAGGACATGTTCAGAGAGGAAAACGATCCCCTTGGACAGGTCAGGATTGCTCACTGTTGTCCAGCTATGAGGCACTGAGGTATTTCAGAAGTTAAAGTGGCAGACATCTGTGGAGGATGCTTGCTGACCAGTTTTGGGCCACAGCATAGATAGCGAAATATCTGCCCTTCCTTGTCTAGCTTGCCAGCAGGCTAGGACAGTGGGCTTTCAGCCAAAGCAACTAGTATGTAATACCCAAAGAACTCCAGTAAAGATCTAAAGTGAAATTCCAGAACTCCAAGAATTTGGTACACAAATATGTGGAATTTTATTCATCCACGAACTGAATCGAAGATATTTGCACAGTAATGGATGGAAAGAGAAAATATACGAGTGAGATGACCCAGGCTCAGAAAGACAAATACAGCCCATTCTCTAATATGCTTAGTTGCCCCCTTTGGTCTGTGTGTATTTACATAGTAGTGAGTGTGGTTTCTAAGTCGTGAAACTAGTATAGGCACGGTGGGAGTGTTTCAACGAAGGGAGGGGGAAGGGCAGTAGAATTTATGTGACATGAAAGTGGACTGGGAGCAGAAAACAGAAGGCTAACAGTGGGGAAAAGGGCAGGAAGATTGGCGGGTGGAGTGAGGTGAAGGGTTTGAAGACATGGAGAGGCGGGTCAGAGGAAACCGTACTTACCATGCTTGTGGAAGATTCAGGTTCGGTTCGCGGTATCCAAATGGTGATTCACAACTGCCTGTAACTCCAGTTTCATGGGACCTATTGCCCCCTTCTGACCTTGGAGAGCTTCTTCATGCATGTGATGCACACACACACACACACACACACACACACACACACACACACACACGCGCACACACACTAAATATATTGGTTTTTGAAGAAAAACAATGGCATAAATGACATAAGAAAACCTGTTACTTTCTAACCTAGCTTTGAAAAGTTTGAAAAGAATGTTAGCTAAAGAATAGAAAAGAGTAAAGTATAGCAGGAATTTTAAAAATATTTATTGGTTACCAGGCAGTGATAGTGCATACTTTTAATCCTAGAATTTGGGAGACAGAAGCAGGCGGATCTTGGTGAGTTTGAGGCCAGCCTGGTCTACAAAGCAAGTTCCAGGATAGCTAGGGCTGTTACACAGAGAAACATTGTTTCAAAAACCCAAAGATATATGTGCTTGCATGTATATGTGTGTAAACATACGTACACTGCTTTCAGTGACAGGTATATGTCTACATGTAACTGCGCATATTGTTTTATGCTGTATATTTGTTTTCATTTTTCTTTCCATGTTTCTGATTGTTTTCCTTTAACTGTTCACTCAGTGCTTGGGATGAAGCCTTGGGCATCATACAACCATGACCACGGATTCCACACCACTACCACGGATTCCACACTATCACCATGGATTCCACACCACCACGGATTCCACACTATCACCACGGATTCCACACCGCCACCACGGATTCCACACAGCCACCACGGATTCCACACAGCTACCACGGATTCCACACTGCCACCACGGATTCCACACCGCCACCACAGATTTTACGTTATCAGCACGGATTCCATACCCCCATCAGATTCTTTTTCACATTGTGCCTTAATTCTGATGCCTTCTTTTTCTCTTTGCAAATACTGGATTTTTCTATGTCTCCTTTCTTTTTTCATCTTCCTTTGAAAAATAATAACATTATTATAGCACTTGTAAATTCTATATTGCCTTTTCTACTTTTTGTGAATGGTGTTACTGTATCGTTTGCTATTGGTTTTACTGAGTTTTTACTCTACTTGACTAATTTACTTTGATGCATCATTACTGTCCTTTGTCATCCTCTTTTAAAGCATCAGACTCGACACTTCTGGCTGGACAGAGCTGATTGGACGATCCATGGGCTCTACTGCAAACTAACAGAAAGAAAACAGATTCAGCTGAATCCACGTGTGAAATGGTCCAGAAGTCTTGGTATAGACATCACGGGTGCAGAGCAAAATGCATCCAGCTGGACATTGGCCACACACGTACTCAGTCTGGAATAGCCTGGGGAATGGAGCTGAGCATGGGCAGCCCAGGCCTCGGCTGCCTGGCGGTTGAAGCCACTCCTGGGCAGACTGCAGAGCTGTGTGGGAAGCCTGTGCGCTCTGTGGGTCTAGTTCTTCTTTCTCACAGCACTCGGCCTGCCCGACCCTGCAGCAGACTTTGAGCTGAACCTTCACTGGGTTCTTATCTCTCTGACAACAGAGTAGTTCAGGGGCCGCAGGGAGACCAGACCCTGGGCCACCTTGCCCAGAAGCAGCAGAGACAGTGGCAGAGCTGCTGCATTTCCTCCTCAGCTGTCCCCTCCCTGCAGGAATCTCTGATGGAAGTGACACAGCCCTGACTTAGTGGCACCGTTGGCTGCTTGGCCAGCTCTACTATACTGGCCCTGTTGGCCACCATTTTTAAAATAGTTTTCCTTATATAAAAGCTTCTTGCAGAAGCTAATGGACTGCTCTCAGTGTGGTGTGCCAGGGCAAGAATGATTATGGAAGGTTAGGGAATCTAATATTTAACAACCTTTGTGTATGACATTTTGAGAAACTTGGCAAGTAAGGAAACTGATAAATATGACTGTGGCACCACCGTCAGCTGTGGCCCAGTAGTCACAGCTCTGAACTGTTGCCCACAGCTGCCTCTGTGGATCCGGACTCAGATCAAACCAGAGCCTTGACTTTGATACAAGCCATTTCAGTGAGAGCCAGTAGGAAGCAGAGCTGGCGTTGCCTGAGAGCATGGCTGTGGCTTCTTGCAGAAGGGACTCTCTGGCTATGTGCGCCATTTCTGTAGCTTTCAAGTTACTATCTCTAAGGGTTGCTAAGAGATTTTTCTCTCCTTTTTTTTCTTCTGTTTTGGTAAGTGAGATCACAGGGTGGCCCTGGGAGTGCCTGGGTTGAGAATACAATAGCAGCAGATAAAACCTGGAGCCACCATGATTCACAAGAGGTTGGTGACACAGAAACACAACTATCATCTCAAAGAGGATAACAGTTCATGCTGGAGCCAAACACCAGGGACTGTATGTAGCCCAAACCCCAGATTTCGCGTACCTCAAAGTCCATGCTCCAAAGTGAATGCAGTTTCCTGGTGTTCTTGTTCTATCTATTTGGTCCTTAGTTCCTCATCCACCCACACAATCTAATGGCAACCTCAGCACCTCCAGTACTTCACAGAATTTGAGGCAGAATCCTGAAAAGCCAGAGGAGTAGACTTTTGAGCTCATCTTTTTGATTTGTGTGTGTTGAGGAGGCAAGCAGAAATAACACTTTGCTTCTCTGGCACCAAACTATGCCCACCTGGCAGAAAGCCTGCCCCAAGGGCAATGCAACTGGTCCCCTTACCAAGCCAAGGATACTGCGCTTCCTTGGCCACAGCTTTTTTTTCCCAATTATTATTGATGTTGATGATGTTGTTTTATATGGTGTGTGTGCGTGTGTGTGTGTGTGTGTGTGTGTGTGTGTGTGTGTGTGTGAATATGCACATGAGTGCAGGTGTCTGAGGAGGCCAGTGGCTTTGGATCACATTGGAGCTGGGGTAAGTCATCTGACCCGGGTGCTGGAAACCAGACTCGGGTTCCCTGCCAGAGCAGTGAGCGCTCCTCCAGGCTGAGCCATCTCTACCGCTGCCACAGGTCTCCATTTTGCATGGTTCCTCAAGGACCAGGATTGGCAGGCTGTGTCTTGGGGAGTGTGGCTGGGGAGTGGAATCTGCTGGTTGGCCTGGCGTCTAACCCGCTTTAGTACCTTGGAGAGTTGGAATGAGAAGCACTTGGTGCTCAGAGAGAGCGGACCTCACTGACCAGCCTCTCTTTGAAAGCTGAGATGCTCTTGGAGCATCCAGCTTAGAGCCTGTACCCACTCTGCCACAGCCCTGGGCCTCATCCCCCTTGAAGCCTTTATACAAGTGAGTGTGTATTCAATGTACATCACTGTTTCCGGGACCCTAAAATGATGCATTCTCCAGAAATGTTTTCAATTTTATTTAAGTATGCTTTGCAATTAAAGATTGTATTTAACTGAGAACCAGGACTTCCTTCTCTTTTTTTCTTGTTTGTGTGTGTGCAAGAGTATTTATGTGTGCTTGTGTTCATGTGTGAGTGGGTGAAATTGTGTTCACATGCATATTGAGGACAGAGGTCAACCCTGGTGCTATTACTCAAGTGCCCCTATTCTCTTCTATGAGCCCAAACCCATTACTGGCCCAGGCTTGACCATTAGGCTAGGCCAGCTCACCAACCTGCTCCCTGTGATCTACCTACCTGTCTCCCCGTGCCCATGAGTTCTGGGGATTCTGGGGGCCTGGTACTCACAAAGCAAACACCACACCCACTGAGCTCTCTCCAGAGCCCCCATTTCCATTGTTTTAAAGGTTGTATGTTCAAAATGTACAGTTTGCCTGGTGCAGGAGAATTATCTGTATTCTGTCAATCATGTATTTTAATAAAATGCTGATTGGCCAGGCAGGAAGTATAGGTGGGTCAACCACACAGAAAGTAGAGGTAGGGCAATGAGAACAGGAGAAGGCTAAGAAGGAGGAAGCCCATTCCTCCATTCCTGCCCAGACCACAGAGAAGCAAGATGTAACCTGCCCCGTTGAAAAAGGTACTGAGCCACATGGCTAACACAGACAAGAATTATGGGTTACCATAGGATTAAGAATTAGTTAATAAGAAGACTGAGCTAATGGGCCAACCAGTTTTATAATCTTATGGAGTCCTCTGTATGATTTTCTTTGGGGCTTGCCAGCTGTGGGGTACTGGGTGGGACAGATACCCCAACAAGCTGGCCGTTCATGTTACAGTTTGCTGGTTCAATGTTCATATTGTTGTCTCTGTTATAAAATCCCAGTGACAAAATAATGAAGCAGGTGTCAACTTGGGCTCATGGCTGTGGAAGTTCTGGTCCATCGTGGTGTGTAGGACAGAGTGGGACTGAGGCAGAGAGGCCAAAGGCAGAGAGGATCAGAGGGGGAGACAGGAAACGGTCAGGAATGACCGACCCTCAAGGACACTCCCCAGCAGGCTATTCACCTACATCCTACCCCCCAACCCGGACAATATAAAATACATTTATATTATAGAACAAATTCTCATATTTTATAGACCAGATTTCCATATTTACAAGGTTCTGTTTTTTTTTTTAAAAAAACTCATTTACACAGGTTGCTCAAAATGGATACGTAAATATTATTAAATGAAAGAGCCAGTAATTTGATGTTGCTTAACTTAATATTTGTTGTGGCCTCTGCCAGACCCAAGCTTTACAAAAGTTCCGTTTGCAGTCTAAACACTCTAATACGATACAGTAGCCGTTGTTTTTAATAGGATTTCATGCAGCCTAGACTGGGCTCAGGGGCTATTGGAGGAGAATGAAACTAGAGGGATTTATCTCAAACTTCCGATGCTTGTGCCCCCACCTCCCAAATGTTTATTAATTAAAAATTTTCATTTATTACTGTGTATGTGCAAATAAGCAATGATTTTCAGTCCTTACTTTCCGCCAGGCATCCCAAGGATTGAACTCAGATCATCAAGTTTATGTAGCAAGTTCTTTTACCTGCTGAGCCATCTTCCTGCTGGCCCAACAAGTGTGTATGTGTGTGTGTGTGTGTGTACATTCACATGTGTGTATAAACATGTGTGAATGTGCATGTGTAATTTTCATACAAACATGCACTGCTTCAGGAGAGCCCCCAGACCACCCTGTAGACAAAGTGGGGGCAAGCCTAAAGGCTATTATCCTTCATATGTTTTTTTTTTACTTCTTTTCCTTCAGTTTCAGAATGGCTGGTCTTGTGTTAAGGTCGCGGGTTTATTTGGAGTTGATTTTCATGCGGCTCGAGAGACAGGGATTCAGTTTGATTCTTCTACAAACGGGATAAGAAGCCTTCCCATCTGCTGAAGATGCTGTGTCTTAGTTACTTCTCTATTGTTGGCAAAAGACATCATGATTGAGGCAACTTATAAAAGAAAGATTTTAATTTGGGCATCATGGTTCCAGAGGGTTAGAGTCCATGACCACCATGGCAGGGAGAATAGCAGCAGGAAGGCAACCAGGGTGTCTGTATTTGTAGCCTCTCTTCTACGCCATCCATTGAACTACATGTCCAAGCAGTAAATTCATCTGACCATTTCTCAGGATTTCATGTACCTCTGTCTCATTCAAAGTCATCAGTTTCCTTGTGAAATCCACTTTAGATTCGGTATCTGTAAGGATTTGGGTTACTTTGATGTAGTGAACTCTTCTTCGTCTTTGATCACTTTAAAAAGAATATTCAGTGATTTTTCATCTACCTGAAATATCTCACTTTGCCATTTCCGCAGGAGCTCCAGGAGGTAGCTGGCAGGCATACAACCAAGGGCTGTTTCTAGCTAGCTTGAATCCCACACCCTTGTACGGGACAAGGCCCCTGCTGGCTGTTACTGTCTGCAGGAAAAATTCTCCATGTCCCGGGTCATCAGGCTAAGAAGCATGAAGTACAGAGACTCACGCACCTCCTTACCTGAAAGTGAGCCTCCTCTGCCCTCTAGTGGCGAAGACCCACATCATACGTACTGGCAAAGCAGAGTTCTTAAGGAGGGCTGTTCTGGGACAGTGTGTTCTGGGACAAAACCAGCAGCAAAAGCAGGGTCCATAGGGTGCTGTGATTTGTGGTTACAGGTCTGCTTGGGTCTGTGGAATAATTACAGGAATTCCCAGGAAGAGTCCAAAATGATCCATGGAGCAGGGAAGGGTAGAAGGAAAAGGCACACTATAAAAAAGGGAGTTCCAGAACATACATACACACACACACACACACACACACACACACACACACACACACATACATACATACATAATGATTTAGAATCTAGAATTAGACACAAAACTAAAAAAGCCAAACCATGTATTCCACGGAACACTGTCAAGGGAAGCAACTTGTCCACCGGGCAGCTGATGGCTCACTGTGGTCTCCCTGTCAGAGGGGCTGGAGATGCCACCTGGGAAGGACAGGATTTTGCATGCAGGTGGCAGTACACTTTGGGAACTAGATCACAAGGCGCTTTATGTATTTGCATTTGAGTGTGTGCCACAAAACCAGCAATAACAAAAAATGAATTTCAAACAAAAAAGCACATGGAGTCCTTGTTTGATATTTGTTATGATGTCCTTTTGCTTTTACAAAGCCAACAAAACAAAACAAAACAACAACAACAACAAAAACCTGTGTATCAACTAATAAATAATGATGTCCAATCACCCTGCACACTTTCCTTGCTGTTGGTAGTGGCTTTTTCATTCATGGCCTTGTGTTCTCTCAGAAATGGTGTCATTTATCTGTAGATAGAAATAATTCACTCCTCCCTTTCTGCTCTTACGCCTCTATATCAGGGAATGTTCACTGAAACTTTCAATGTACCTGCGTGAGGGAATAGGACTCCATGCCAACATCTAATTTGTGCTTATTTGTACAGCTTTAAACGTATCACCTTCCTCCCTTCTGACCACAGCTCTGTGCATCGTGTAAAAATGATCCTCATGCAGCAGGTGGGAGAACCAAGGGTGATGTTTGTGCAATCTCTTTTGGCAAAAGGTCTTCACACACGCATTAGGATGTCAGAGCAGGTCTGGCTCGCCACCTTGTGGAACTGTGAAAGTAGCGCACCTGGGCCGTGTCTTCTGCCACCGTTGCATTGGTCCTCTCTAAAGCTGAGAGCAGGGGTAGACCTGGGTCACCCTCACCATGGGCACATATCCCCTCTCACATACAGAAACCCAACCGTGGCCAAGAGGCAAAGGCACACTCGCTCTCCAGTGAGATCTATGCTTTACCCCTTAGCCTGTCCAGAGAGAGACCTAGCAAGTCCCAGGGCACTGATGACAGTGGAGAACTTAAGGCCATGTCTTCTGTCAAGCCCAATGGGACAGTCACCTCCAAACAGCCAACTTAGCCCTTTCACTTCTACAAACCATGCCGGAAGTCACAGTGGAATCCAGTACAAAGTCAGTTATCCTGAACCTAGAAGTGGAGAGCGTGTTTTATAACGACTTACAGTGAAAGCTTAGGAATTTTCTACGCCTTCGACTTCACTGTCCTCCGAAGATAGTAGTACTTAAACACCCCTTCACCTCAAAATGTATTTTTATAAATTTTACCTGAGTGTGTGTTCAACACAATAGGAACTTAATCCCCTGTGGCAGGAATGGTGGCTGTGCAAGCCCTTAGTACTCCCGCTGAGGGAGGAAGGCGGGACAGGCGGATCTCCAGGAGTACAAGGTCAGCCTGATCTACAGAACATGGTTCAGACCAGTCTCAAAAAGGACACACACACACACACACACACACACACACACACACAAAACAACAAAAAGAAAGTCCTTCTAAGAAGTTCCAGGATGTGTGTTTCAGGAAGTGACAGACGAAGAGGTCACTGCAGTAATTATAAAGAGAACTGGGTGCCTTTGCAGCCAGAGAGACTGAACTTCATCTGTTAAGTTAGAGAACATTCATGACACATTTAGAAGCCTAGCAATCAATATACCATAGGCAGAAATACAAACGGACCTCTTTTGATGTCAGTTCTATCTCCTATCAACCAGAGGCGTGCAACACATTAATATAAAAATGTAAAGCTTTGTAAGAATTAAGAACAACCTAGTAGCTCCAGTCTTTAGTCTCAGCGCTTGCAGACAGGTGAATCTCTGTGAGTCCAAGGCTAAAGAGTTCAGTAATAGGTGGTTGAGACTTTATCTCAATTAAAAAACATTCCACATAATCTTTCCTAAGCCACATCAACTAAGTTTATAAGAACATAAGCGGAAACAGACTAGAGAATTTTCATATATTTGCCTAGAAGCATAACCTAGGAACTTAGCTTCAAATAAGAAAACGGGGTTGCTATTTATTTAAAGGATGTCATTAATTGTTCCCAATAATAAAGAGTGCAGCACATAGAAAAGACCAAGATGGTAATTAAAAAAAAACGACTTCCAATGTGGCAGGTTCCATTGCCATTTATACAGGAAGAGCCCTTGGTAGGTTCGGGTGAATCAGTTTGCATATAATTTTCCTGCAAGCAATCCCAGCTATGTAAATGAGGACAATTATATGGTTTTGGATGGTAAGCAATTCTGAGAGGCTGCATAATTCTTCCATTCTGTGCCTCAAGTTAGGCAAAGTGGAACACCCTACCTTCTCCCTCTACAATTTGTACCTTAGTTCCAACTGGCACCTGTACTCTACCACACTCACTTTAATTTTTTTTATTATTTTATGTGCTTGGATGTTTTATTGCTTCTATATTGGTGAACACCATTTGAGCCAGATACACATGGAAACAGAAGAGGATGTCTGCCTTAATTACTGTTCTATTGCTGTGAAGAGACACCATGCTCAAGAAAACTCTTAAAGAAGAAAACATTTAGTTGGGGGCTGGCTTACAGTTTCAGAGGGTCAGTCATTTGTCATCATGGCGGGAAATGGGACAGCAGGCAGGCAGGCATGGTGCTGGAGAAGTAGCTGAGAGCTTTACGTCCTGATCCAAAGGCAGTAGGCAGAGAGAGAGAGAGAAGAGAGAGAGAGAGAGAGAGAGAGAGAGAGAGAGAGAGAGAGAGAGAGAGAGAGGTGGGAAGAAGCTAGGCCTGACATGGGCTTTTGAAACCTCAAAACCCATCCCCAGTGACACACCTCCTTCATCAAGTTCTCACTTCCTAATCCTTTCCAAAGAGTTCTGTTGTGGAATGCCACTTTAACTAAGCATTTGCTTATTTTGGAGAATATTACTGTGGCTGTGTAAAGGTGTATTACTTTTTTTATGTTTCACTTGTTTAATTATCTAAAGCTGTGTAACACTTGTTTGACCTTGCCTGCCTAAGGCACTTGATTGGTTTAATAAAGATGTGAATGGCCCATAGCGAGGCAGGAGAAAGAATAGGCAGAATTTTCAGACAGAGAGAATAAATAGGAGGAGAAATCTAGAAAGAGGGAAAGAAGGAAGAACTAGAGAAGGAGGAGAGAATAAGGGATATGCCTGGGATAAGAAAGCAGGCAGACGCCAGACAGCCAGACATAGAGAAGCAGTGAAAGTAAGACATACAGAAGAAAGAAAGGTAATAATCCCAGAGGCAAAAGGTAGATTAAGAAAAACAGGTTTAATTTAAGTTAAAAGAGCTATCCATAAAAGAGCTAAGCTAAGGCCAAACATTCAAAACTAATAGTGAGTCTCTGCATCATGATTTGGGAGCTGGTTGATGACCTAAAAGAAAAAGCCTGGTGTATGGTTCATCAATGGGGGACAAGTGAGCCTATGGGGACATTTCTCATTCAGACTACCGTAATGTAGGATTCCCTGGAACTGAAGTTACTAGGTTGTTAGTTGCTGCCATGTGGATGCTGGGAATTAACATAGGCCCTCGGGAAGAGTAGTCAGTGACTGCTGACTCATCTCTAGTTCTTGACCTGTCTCTGAATTACAGCTTTCCCCTGTGTAACATGAGGGCCAGCTTGTTGGGGTTTCTGTCCTGCCCAGTACCCCACAGCTGGCAAGTCCCAAGGAAAATCACACACAAGACTCCATAAGATTATAAACTGAATGGCCCATTAGCTCAGGCTTCTTGCTAATTCTTATAGCTTATACTAACCCATTATTCTTATCTATGTTAGCCATATGGCTTGGTACCTTTTTCAGCTGTCAACTTACATGTTGCTTCTTCAGTGGACTGGACAGGAATGGCGGAGGGAGCTTCTCCTCCCTAGCCTTCTCCTATTCTCATTGCCCCGCCTCTACTTCCTGTCTGGTTGACCCGCTTATACTTCCTGCCTGGCTAATCAGTGTTTTATTAAAATACATGATTGACAGAATACAGACAATTATCCCGTACCACCCCTGCACACTGGGGACTTTCTGTAACTTTCGGCTTCACCTCCCTGTTATTGTTGGTGTTTCCAGTGCAGAAGAATATATGTAATGCATATGAAAACTGGGTAGCCTAATAGGATGATTCCCAGGGTTATAGCTACATCATTTTAAAACCACCATTCTGGTGGACTTCCTCCAGATAGGAACACAAAGTGTGTGTTTGCCAGAAAAGATTGCCCAAACACCACATTGAGTTTTCAACCTGTTGAATAGGGACCTTCTATATACTTGGCACAGAGATGTGGTCAGCACAGTTCTGAGATGGAACCCAGCAACTGGTAGATTAGATGAAAGGATGGATGGATGGATGGATGGATGGATGGATGGATGGATGGATGGATGGATGGATGGATAGACAGACACATGAACTACAGATGGACAGATAGGTTTATGTTGGGGGAGGAATGGAAGAGCACAGAGGCATTCAATGGCAAACACCTTTACCTGCTAAGTCATCTTACCAGCCCAAGGTGGGTGTTTGACATAGTTTTCACTATTTGACCTCGACTGGTCTGGGACTCATGGAGATCCTCCTGCCTCTGCCTCCCTAGTGCTGGGATTAAAAGCAGGCATCACCATGGCCAGCACATGGTAACGTACTGTCTCTGAACACATAAACTCATAATACTCAAGGAAACATCCTGGATCATCCCTTCTAGGCTATCATGAGGAAGATGAGGCTGTGCAAACACAGTGAGACCTGAGCTGCCTTGCAGGTAACGGCATCAAGAGATGTCATTCTTGGATGTCACAGGTCAGTTATGTTTGGCAGAGGTGCTCAACAGACAATGTTTGCAGGGAAATTAAAAAAATAAGTAAATAAGTCTATCACTACCTTTTTTTTTTTTAGATCAGTAGAATTTTGTTTGACTCTAAATCTCTGGTCTATCCAGTCTCCTGCTCTTGGCCATCCAAACAGTGTTGGGTATGGGTTTCATCTCCTGGAATAGGTCTTAACTCAACCCGATATTGTTGGTTACTCCCACAGCTTTGTGTCACCATTGCCCTAGCATATCTTGCAGGCAGGACACCACTGTACATCACAGGGTTTGTAGCTGGGTTGTTATTTACATTTCTCCTTTGGTCATGTGCAGAGTAACTTTCTGCACCAAAGACTTTAGAATGTAGGGGTGAAAGGGGTGAAGGCTCTGTGTAGACACTAGAGTGCATTCTCCGTGTTCAGCGAGTTATGTAAGCATTGTCTCCAGCAATGAAGCATTGGCTTCAGTTAGTGGAGAGCAACCTATAGTCTTGGCAGTAGCCTGGGTTATTTGAAGAGTCCTATGGAATCCTTTGGGCCAAAACTCAATTAGATGTAACCCAGTTCCAGGATTAGAAACTTCATTTGGTGACAACAGATGTCCATTTGGGCTCTGCCTCCTCATTATTTAGTGATTTCCATTAGATTGCCTTCATAGATGATATGAAGATTTTATATATATATATATATATATATATATATATATATATATATATATATATATATATATCATCTATAAAGCTTCTACTGTTTTAGGTTTTCACATCACCCCTCAAATGGCTCCAAATTTTAGCTGTCTCTTCCCATATTCCATCCCTTGTGCCCCTTTTCTTTACCCCTCCCCACTTAATCCTTCCATTCCAGCCACCATGTCCTCTCACAATGATTTATCTATTTTCCTTTCCTGATGGGATCTGTTTGCCCCAACATGAAGCTTTATTCTATACCTCATCACTGCAGTTCTATGAGTTGTGCCTTGGTTACCATTGGCTTAAGAGCTAATATCACATATAAGTGAATACGTCACAGATTTTTCTTTCTGGGTCTAGGAAACCTCACTCAAGATTATTGTTTTCTAGTTCCACCTATTTATCCGCAGATTTCATGGCTTAACTTTTCATTTCAGCTGCTGAGTAATACTCCAGTGTGTATATGTACCATATTTTCTTTATTCATTCTGCCCTTGAGGGGCATCTAGCTTGTTTCTAGTTTCTGGTTATTATGAATAGAGCAACAACGACCATGGGTGAACAGGTGTTTAGTGATTAGATGAAGCATTCTTTAGGTATGTGTGTCAGAGTAGTACAGCTGGATCTTGAGGCAGATCAACTCTTATCTTCCTGAGGAACTGCTCCTTGATCTCTATAGTGGCTGGACAAGTTTGCACTCCCACCAGGAATGGATGAGCATTGCCCTTAATCCACATCCTCTACACCTTGAGCTTCTCACTTACTTTATCGATTTTAGCTATTCTGATGGGCATAAGATGAAATCTCAAATTAGTTTTGATTTGTATTTCTCTGATGGCTAAGGATGATGAACATCTCTTTAATTTTTTTTTTAGTAATTTGAGTTTCTTCTTTTGAGAATTCTCTGTTATATCTGTATATACAGTTTTAGTTGATTATGTTTTCTTGATAAACAGCTTTTTAAAAGTTCTTTATATATTTTAGACATTAGCCCTCTACCAAGTATGTGGTTGGCAAAAATTGTTTCCCATTCTGTAGGCCGCTGCTTCATCCAAATGACAATGTCCTTTGCAGTAAAGACTTTCTGCCAACTCCCTGCTCTGATCTCACACTCAAATACTCAGCCACACCCCAGAATTATTAAAATGAACCCATTAAATATATGCTGAGACATGATCAAATAACACTGTGCTATTTAGGGAGATAAATACTTTTCCAGGTTTGGAAAAACCAGGAAAGATTTTAGTCAGAGAAAGGAAAATTCACATCATTCTATATTAGTGGTTCTTACCCTGTGGATTGTGACCCCTTTGGCAAACCTCTGTCTCCAACAATATTTACATTACAATCCAGAACAGTAGCAAAACTATAGTTATGAAGTAAAAATAAAAATAATTTTATGACTGGGGGTCAGCACAGTGTGAGGAACTATATTAAAGGGTCGCAACAATTAGAAAGGTTGAGAACCACTGTTCCATATTACGTTCTTTCAATATGTTTTCAAACTTAGTTTGATTCTAAAGTGGAAAAATTGATGCTTTATGAGCTAATTAATTATGAGCTAATCATAATTACTCTTTTGAGAGTTGCTTTTTAAAAAAGTATAACTATATCTGTCTGGCATGGTACCTCACACTTTTAAAACCGGTACTCAGGAGGCAGAGGCAGGGAGATCTCTGTGAGTTCGAGGCCAGCCTGGTCTACATAGTGAGTTCCAGGACATCCAGGACAGCATAGAAAAACCTTCTCTCAAGAAATAAGCAAGAAAAGCAGCTGTATAATGCCAAGAAGTCAGATGATGCAATGGAAGATATCATTTTCTTTTTACTAGAAGGAAGGATCTATGAGGAAAGTGCTCTTATTTTCCCTTTTATTCCTCCATGTCCAAAGCTGAAGACAATTTATGCCAGAGGGTTCACCACACCACTAGAAAAGCACACACAACACTTTTCTCCCAGTCTTAGCCATACTGGATACCAGCATCTTAAGTGCTGCAAAGGACTCCATCAAAAAGACTGTAACAAGTTGGTATAGCAATGTCACATTGTAACTGTATATATTGTAACTGTATACATTGTAACTGTATATATTGTAACTGTATATATTGTAACTGTATACATTGTAACTGTATATATTGTAACTGTATATATCGCTGCATACACAGTTTTGTGTGCCCAGAGTTGTCTCACTAGGGTCAAAATTATGTTTCCTGCTTTTGTTTGATTTTTTTTCTAGATAGAATATCACTATGCAATACAAGCTGTTCTTAAGTGTCTGGTTTTGGCCTTCCAAAGACTGGAATTAAAGCCACGACCCCCCATACCCCGCTTGTACTTTCTCTTAACCACTCTTTGAACTTAGCTCACAGGGCTTGCTGGCGCTTCCTTAGACAATTGAAAAAAAGAGAGAGCTTTTAAACACCAAATCTTCCAACTCCCTCTGAAAGAGTTAAGAACAGCTTCATTTTCCAAGAGAAAAACCAAATCTCTTTCATTGAAAAAGAAAGTAGATTTACACAGTAAACACGTGTGGCGCACACCACCTGCAACGGCTTCATTTACACAGGCGAAACCAGTCTTAGCATCTGGCCCTTTTGCTCCCTTGTCGCCTGGAAAGTTTGTTCTTGTCCAGGAAACCTGTTATAGGAAGAGTCAGAACTTTGAACCGTGTCTTTCATTCCAAATGACAATGAATATTTTAACGGCGGCTCCAGCAGCAGCTGTGCTCACCATAACAGCTTCAAGGCTGGAAGACATTTTAAAAAAAATCCCGAAGCCACCCATACTTGGTATTTGTTTGGAGGAAGAAGGAAAGAACTCACAATTCTTTCCAGGCACCCAAGCATCTGTTTCAAATTAAATATTCTTTCACTTGCAAAATTATTTATTTATAATTAAGCAAATAGCAGTATGAGACCCATGTGATTTATTGATTTTTTTTTTCCTGCCTGGAGGAAAACTGCATCCCGAGAGCATCTGTGTG
This sequence comes from Myodes glareolus, assembly GCF_982192425.1. Taxonomy (NCBI): domain Eukaryota; kingdom Metazoa; phylum Chordata; class Mammalia; order Rodentia; family Cricetidae; genus Myodes; species Myodes glareolus. Next base: position 25,559,934 of record NC_142038.1, read on the forward strand.
TTGACTCTGAGAAGTGGAACATGGAGAAGCCGTGTTTTCAGCATCAGCCATAGGGGTGATGTGTAAAGAGGCACCCACGTTTCACTAGGAACAGCACTGTGATGAGAAAACCAGGACTGCTTTGGCATAACAGCATAGAGATTCTTCCTGAGTCTCTGAGTTCAGAATTTTGAGAATATAAAAGAATTGCTTATTCCCAGTGCCAGTATGTCTGAAATGTTCTTCTACGTGTTACCATGTACCTTTCATGCGCTACGTTTTTTGCAAGGTCAACATTTTTACAAAGAAACTACATGATCAATTTATTTTTATTTTAGCAATAGAAACTTACTGTCCAAATATTCATTAAATGTAACCTGGCCTTAAATTTTTGTAGTTAATTTTTAAGTACTTTATTGCAACTGATACTTTATTCCAAATTGTTTTTGTTCTTCTGGTATTTTTGAATTGATCTTAATATTTCTTTCTTATTTATTTGTTGTTTGTTTTTGTTTATTCAAGACAGGGTTTCTCTGTGTAGTCCCGGCAGTATTGGAACTCACTCTTAAACAAGCTTGGCCTCAAATTCAAAGAGATCCTCCTGCCTCTGTCTCCAGAGTGCTGGGATTAAAGGCATGTATTACCACCATCCAGCCTGAATATATCGTATTTGACAAAAACCTATTTGGTTCATATATACATGGCATTACTATTTACTTATATCGATGAAAATGCAGACAGTAATTTAAAATAGACTATTTTTTTGCTATTTCCATTTTATTTATTGCTTTCATTTTTCTGATTTTATTTATTAGTTTAATTACAGTTTATTCAACTGTTGGCTAAATTAAGAAGTAAATTCGTTTCAAAATAATGTCTCTCATTTCCCTCAAATTCTTTTAGAAATTAATGTTTGACCAAAGAGACCAACTTAAATCTACCAAGAATGTGAGTCAAATTGGCTAGCTTTGTTAAATATACAAATTCATTAAGATCTATTTCATTTGAGTAAGAGCATGTCAAAGAACAGTCTAGAAGCCTATTGGTGCTGGAGATAGGAAACTTCATCTGGTCTGTGTGTTCAAAACAGTGCTTCAGTGCCTTAAGATTTGAATATGGAGACGCCCTGCCTGATACTCAACGGCTCAGTTGGGGGCTCGGTGGGAAGACAGCCACCCAATGTCTTCCGGGCGCCAGCTGGCAAGAAGACAGCCAGGGCCCACACGGTGATACAAGGCACCGAATATGTGGGCCTTATTAAAACAGGAAACACATAGGGGAGAACTGGAAGAGAAATGGAATCCTTCATGTGCTATGGAAAGATGCAGAAAGGAAGGAATTACTATGGCGAGGAGTCGGCAGGCGTTGGAGGCCTGCTTGCCCTCTGGATCCACAGCCATGGCGGTGAGGAGCAGACTGAGGGGCAGGTCTTCTTACCCTCTGGGTTCATGGCAATGGTGGTGAGGGGCAGACTGAGGGGCAGGCCTGCTTGCCAGCTGGTGCTATGATGATGTCCAGGTTGGCCTGCTGCCAAGGATCAGGGGGGTCCCTGGTCCTACGGTAGCCATGGTCTGTGTTGATGTCCATGGCTTCTGTTGCCTTCCAGTGTTAAGCTGATTCCAGTGCTGAGCCTGTATGCTGGACTTTCAGTCTTCAGAATTGTGAGAGAATAAATTCCTGCTGCTTTAACAACAGCAACAAAAAAAGGATTTGAATATGGAAAAATTGGTGAATGATAATCATTAAAATATCAAATGTTTGCTTTTACTTTTGACCAAAGCTGTAAAATTATCTTCCTCAAGTTAAAGTAAAATGATTCTTACTTTTGTCAGATATTCAAATTTATACAGATTTCTATTCCTTTCCCCCCAAAAACAATCTAGACTAGCAAAGAAAAGCAATCAAGTCAAAAGTTGAAAGGGGTGGTATCTTGAAAACAAAGCAATTGGCAAGCGTATTATTGCAAACGCATTGGAGAAGATATCACTTGCCCATCCTGGATGGGAATCTGAGTGAATGTTTAGATCCAGTAAAGCTCTGACTTCTGAGAGAAAGCCCTTTGACATTCCAACAGTTTCTCACCTGTGTGCATCCTCTCATGTTGAGAAAGATGCAGCACACGAGAGAAAGCCTCCCTGCGTTCTGTGTGCTCAGGTGGCTTCTCGCCTGTGTGAGCGCTCTCATGGTGAAGGAGCTGCGACTTCCTGGGGAAGATTCTCCTGGGTTCTTATTTTCATTGGGCTGCTTGCTTGTGTGAGTTTTCTGGTGCAGAGTTAATTTTGGCTTGTAGTAGAAAACTTCGTTACAGTTCTTACATTTGCACCATTTTTCAAATAATACATGAGAGGTCTCTTTTTTGCTGTGCTGTGGTTTCTGTTAAAGTATTCTCACAGGTGCTCTGTTCATAGGAGTTCAGTTCTGGAGAATTTTCTGTGCTATCTGTATTTCTGTCCTGAGTCAGAACTATTTTTAAATCTCCCCCTATTTTCTGATGTCTAGCTAGATATGATTTCTATTCAAATGTGTCTCAGTTTCTACATTGCTGCTACTTCTACCCCATGTTTATTCTTTTAGTGAAGCATTAATTGTTACAGAATACCATTGACATACATTCCATTTAGTGCCTGGGGTCTCCTAAAGCATAAGCTATGGCATGGGCTCTAATTAGACAAAGGATTTTCAGTATTCACTGAGTACCATTGTGCCATTTCTTTATGTGATTCTAATAGTGTCTTTTGTGTGGAAGGTAGCCACAGCAGAATCTATGGAAAATGACTCTAAGAACCCTGACTTTTACTATGGAGAGTAAGATGCTGAGGATGTCAAATGTATTCTCAGTTATATCAAAATTCACAGAGAGGAATTACATTTTTCTCTGGGTTTAGCTCCTGAGGAACAGTCCTAAATATTTCCCATCCTCTTTATAGACACACACACACACGTATATACATACATATACATACACACATATTATATATATGATATTATATATGATACATATTATATACACACATTATATATACACGAGATACACACATACATACACACATATACATTATATAAAATATACATCATATATAATATATATATGGAGACACACACACACATATATATGGAGAGAGAAAGAGAGAGAGGGGGGGGGGTCTTACTGTGTAGCCCTGGAAGGTCTGGAAACTAACATAACAGCAAGGCTCTCACTCACAGAGATCTGTGCTAAGCTAAATGCTGGGTGGAAAGGTACAAGCCACCATACCCACTCCCTACGTTAAACACTTTTTCTGCTCATATTCCGTATTTTACTTACTTCAACTCCAGCTTCTCTTGGTGATGATTCCAGCCAAAGACACAGGTCACCTCCATTTTTCTTGGTATTCTGGATTGAGGCAGTAATTTTATGAGCATCTAAAACAATATGGAAAAGAATCAATATCTATAAAACACACAAAGATGCATGGAGTTCAAACAAATAAGTCATAGTAGTAGGTGTCCATGTAACTTTTAGAGTTACAGTGACTTTCAGGGCACAGATTTTAGACATTGGCATACCAAATTACACAAAAAGCTACTGCAGGACTCAGTCCCGTCTACCCAGCAAAATTGATCCCTTGTCAATTTGACATGTCAGCACATCCATGTTAAACTGTAATCATTCACTTCTTGTTGTCCCTAATATGTTATATTAATCAATGTCACAATCTAATACTGTAGCAGGCTTTCTTTTGGGTCACCAACCGGCTCCCAATCATGGCATGGAGACTTATTACTGGTTATGAATGCCCAGTATCTTGTGCTTCTTTCTTGCAGACTCTTATAACTCATATGAACCTGTTTTTCTTCATCTATGTTTTGCCTCTGGGGTTTTTACCTTTCTTTCTTTTATTCTGTATGTTTTACTCCATGTCTGATTGGCTGGCAGCTGCCTGCCTAGCTGACCCCAGGCAACTTCCTCTCTTTCCCCCTCATTCTTGCTGTGGGCCATGCCGGAGGAGCAGCGAGTTGCAGTTGAAGTTCCCGGTGTCAGCCCAGCAGAAGGGAAACCTCTGATGGGCCAGTCTCATTTAGGCAAGGCCACGGGACTACAGGCCCCAGGAAGTCTTTTGTTTCTGCTGTGCCTTTACATGTTTGCTGTGGCTGTCTTTCTCTGGTATCTAGCACAGTTTGAGTGGGCATGGGGAGAGCTCCATTGCCTGTAATATAGTGTGTTTATTCCTTGGAAACACCCTGTTCTACTGGGCATTTTTACCTGTGGATTGTCAAGAAGATAACCCTTCTCTAAGCTGTACTGTCTAATTTGATAATAATAATGATAGCGTATACAGCGTTTTGATGAATAAAAATAAATATGAGGGTATGTTCCAAAGCCAAGGTCTGTGAGTCTCACCTAAGGAGCTGCATGGATTGTAACTCAAGTTAATGACCAACAGTTGAGTCCCAGTAGCCCAGCTAGTTTAAATTCTTTCAACCTTAAAGTCGGGAGATGTGCTCACAGATCTTGGAGTACATCACAGCTGAAACAAAGCTTTGAAAATAAAAACAGTTAGACTAAGATATTTTTGTTAAATAACTTTGAGGTGAAGAACCCAAGAAGACAATCTAAAGTTTTAGAAAGGCACACAGTTGAATGTGGAACTCTTTGAGGACAGGAAACAAGAACAAAGCAGCCCAATTATTACCGGCTGACATGCTCTCCTTGCTAGGTTTAGTTGATGATCAAATGTGATGATTAATTTGTTTTTTTCATTTTTTATTATTTTTATCGGACTATACATTTTCCTCTACTCCCCTACCTTCCTCCCCTCTCCCTTCTCCTGTGGTCCCAATTTACTCAGGAGAACTTGTCTTTTTCTCCTTCCTATTTAGATCCTTGTATGTCTCTCTTAGGGTCCTCTAATTTCTTATACCCATTTCAGTTCTCAGTCTCCTGATGTAAAAAAAAAAACTATTAATGAATAGATATGTACCCTAAAGATTTAATGCAGAGTTGACTGATTCTTTTTCATATATAAAAGTTTAGGTTTGTGATTCCTTTAAGATTCCTTATAAGATTACCTTTCAAGATAATAAAATAATTGGCCCTTTCTTTGTAACTGCAAAATGCCACCTGCCAGTAAAAGACCAGACTAAAACATTTGCTGGCCGCATGGTTAATCTATAACAAGTTGCTTGGGTATGAATGGATGTGGGTTCTTGGGATGATTTGTTTTTCAGCTGTAATACATAAAGTGTTTTAGTCATGTGAGGAAGATGAAAAATATGTTTTTACCTATAATCCTTCACTTGAAAAATGGGACGCAACTGTTTTGACTCTGTACTGCCTGGAAGATTCTGTTGAGATATTAAACCCATAAAACAACATGAGACAGAGGAGAGGGAATAAAGAGAGAGAAGGAGAAAAAGAGAAGAAATAAAGAAGGAAACCATCAAGAGAGTCTGTGAGTGCCTTTTTCCTTAATCCCCTTTAGCTAGAGAAGCTTAGCCTCATCATCCCCATCAAAGCTCTGTGCTGCTGGAGGATGGTCCCCAGACAGGGGTATGTTCTCTCCTCTTTTCTTATTCTCTTCCCTCCCCTCTTCTTTCCTCCTACTTATTCTCTCTGCCTGCCAGTCCTGCCTGTCCCTCTCCTACCCAGTTATTGGTTGTCCAGCTTTTTATTTGATCAATCAGGTGCCTTAGGCAAATAAGGTAAAATAGCAACACATCTTTACATAATTAAACAAATGCAGCATAAACAAATGAAGCACACCTTTGCATAGTTAAAGTAATATTTCACATTAGCAAATGTAATACATCTTTGCCTAGTTAAAGTAACTAGGTTACTTTAGGTTACTTTAGGTTAGTTCCATGTAACATGAGGGGAGCCTGTTTGTTTGGGGGTTTCTTTCCCGCCCTGCCCCGCAGCTGTTTAGTCCCAGAGAAAAATCACACACGGATCTCTGTAAATTATAAAGCTGATTGGCTCATTAGGTCTGGCTACTTATTAGCTAACTCTCACATCTTGATTAACCCATTTTTCTGATCTATTTTAGCCATGTGGCTCAGGACCTTTTTCAGTGGGGCAGCTCACATCCTGCTGCTTCGGTGTTCTGGGCAGGAGTGGGAGGAATCAACTTCCTCCTCCCCAGAATTCTCCTGCTCTCCTTGCATTATTTTCACTTCCTGTCTGGTTTTCCCACCTACACCTCCTGCCTGGCCAATCAGTGTTTATTTAAAACATGATTGACAGATTACAGACAATTCTCCCACAACAATTCCATAAAATAGAACATACTATAAACTTCAAAAACTAGGCCTCCATAATCCGCATCACTCTCAGCATTATTTTCCTCCACGCTCCCACAGAACAGCCTGTGGAGCTCTGAGCACTCAATAGTTTACCAGACCAAATTTCAAAGTCCTTTCACAATCTTCTCCAAAACATAGCCAAGTCTGTTACAGTAATATCCCAATCTTTGATACCAATCTCTATTTTAATCTGGGTTCCTATTTGCTATGATAAAACATGATGATCAAAGCAACTTGGGGAGTAAAACATTTATTTCATCTTACAGCTTGAAAGGCAGGAGAACACAAAGGGGTGCTGCTTAATGCTTGATCCTCATGGCTTGCTCAGTCAGCTTCCTTATAATACCCAGCACAGCTAGCACAAATAGGCGAAGGCTTCAAAGAAGTGCCTAAACAACCTGTACAAATTAACAAGCTTAAAAAATAAATTAATTCTGGGTGGCATCAACTACACTGAGCCAGAGCCCTCTTGTATCAATCATCAGCCAAGAAAATGCAACACAGTCTTGTGCACAGGCAAATCTACTACTGGGAGCATTTTCTCAGTTGGACTCCAAAGGACTCTAGCTTGTATCAAGCTGATGTAAAACCATCCAGCAGAGCATTTAAGTATCAAATTAATATATATTTGAGTTGTATTCTGTTAGACAAACAAATATATATCCATCTATTAGCATGCAATGTTTCTTAATTAGTAGTAAATAGGACAATTATATGTTCAAATAATTACTTTTAAACAAATTTATTTGCAACTTATTATCATCAAATGTTTTATTTGTACAGCTATTTTTTTATTTCTATATACCTTATATGAATGAAAATTTATAGGGCAAAAAATGTCACAAGTAAAACTTTTTTAAGACATCCTGATAGAGGAGACTCCTGACTTTCCCTTCATTCATACACAACAAGCTTAAGAAACATTAACACATTTTTCAAGTTCCTCAAAAGGCAAAAATTAGTTGACAGACATCTATACACTGGGCCTCAGAAAACAATCCCATATATGAGTTTGGGATATTCAATGACACTTGGCAATGAACTGTACTTGAGCCACTTTGTTACATAACTAGAAAAAGATTCTAAACCCTTGAGGTAGTCTGAATGAGAATGGCTTCTACAAGCTTATATGTCTGAATGCTTGGTCCCCAGTTGGTAAAACTGTTTAGAAAGAATTTGGGGGTGTGTCCTGTGGAAGGTGGTGCGTCACTAGAGGTGGGCTTTGAAGTTTCCAAAAAACTGTACAAATCCACATTAGCTCTCTCTGCCTCGTGCTTATGGATCAAGATGTGAGCTCTCAGCTACTGCTTTAGCACCGTGCCTGCCTACTTACTGCCACGCTGCCCATCCTGGTCATGGACTCTAAACCCCTGGAAACATGAGCCCCAAATTAAAGACTTGCTTATGTCAGTTTCTGTGATCACAATGTTTTTGTCACCATGACTGAAAACTAAGGCAACCCCTAACACCTTTCTGAGAAGAGAAAGAGAGGAACATATGTGTGGCAATCTAAATGCATCATTCCACACACGTCTCTCTAGAAATAAGAACCAGTCTACAGTATTATATTCTAAGTATTTCAGTGGCCTCCATATATAAGGATCAGGGAAGAAAAGGGCTTTACACTCAAAGACACATTTATCCCTACTAGTTTGTAATTAGCAGTTGCTGATTCTCGAGTTTTACACAACTTGATTTAATATAGATAAACAGAGTCGCCAACTGACAGCCTGACTGTGACGTCAATACCCCCTCTTCTGACCCTACTAAAATCACAAGTTCCACAAATTCCTCCTGGAACATGTTTGTCCATACTGAGTATCTCAGCTTTGTCATAGTCTATTTGAGTAAATACAAGACAATACTTAAAGTTCTAGCAATAGCAAGATCTGAGCATGCAAACATCTCCACAAATTCAAGAAAGAAAAACACATAGGCATCATTTACTTCAAGAATACTCACATAAAAGCTGACACCCCTTTGAAGATTTAGATTCTAAATTTACACAAAGGAGCAGACCTCCTGCAGCCTCAACAGGCTTGTCAGAATAGCCATGTAAAAACAATAACAGATTGCAAGTGTCTAAAAGGATACGAGGAAGGCATGAGCTGTATGTTCACAATGCAAAATCAGCTCTCATTTTAGAAAGTGGTAAGCCCATTCTTCCAAACTAAAACTTCCACCAGTGACCATCATTGGTACGGAGTAAAAGGAATGGAAATGCAAGTGCAAATGCCAAAAATGTCTGCACTCATTCTCAGCCCAGATGTGGAAACAAATCAAGTGCTTCTTAGATGACAGTGCAAAAAAAAATTCCTCTCAGCTGCAGGGCTGCAGCTGATGCGCTGGGAAGTTCTGTATCCTACCCAAGGCTGTTGTCAAGGGAGGAGCCTAGGGGCTGATAGTCACTTGACGCTCCAAGGCATCAGACAATGGCTGCCGTAAGAACTTGCAGTCAGACAGTTCAGATGCTCCCAAGGACAAGAAGACCAGCCATCGGGATGAGGAGGATTCATCATCCAATAAAGTTTTCCAGGTGTTGGAAAGTTCCTCCAAACACATTCTGATAGGGTGTCTGTGCCAAGGAATGACAGGGAAAAGGCACAAAGATTGCTTAAGTGTTGCCACATGCTTTTTTTCCCCCCACAGGTTTCTTTGAATGTGAACTATTCATGAACAGAATTTAAAAATTCTTCAAAAATCCTTTTGTCTATATTCAGAGGAAAATTGGCAAAATACTCTTTGTTTTAAATATGTTGGGAGAAGTTGATCAGGTGATTCAGTGGGTTTGGTGGTTTGAATAAGAATATCCCCTATGGGCTCACTGATTTGAATGTTTGGTCACCAAAGAGTGGAATTATTTGAAAGGATTAGGGGGTGTGGCCCTATTGGAAAAAGCATGTCACTCGGTGGGCTTTGAGGCATCAAACTCCCATGCCAATCCTAGAGTCTCTCTCTTCCTGCTACCTGTGGATCTAGATGTGGAATGTTCTATTGTTGTGGAACAATCTTTTTGTACACTATGAATATGTATCACTCTCAGTTCCAACATATCTGCCTGCAAGGTGCCATGTTCCCCAACCTGATGACAATGGACTAAACCTCTGAAACTGTAAGCAAACCCCAATTAAATGCTTTCCCTTATAAGACTTAGCATGGTCATGGTGTTTCTTCATAACAATAGAACACCAACTAAGAAAGAAATTGGTACCAGGAATGGGGTATTAATGTGACAGGCCTGACCATGCTGCTTGTTGGTAGAATGTAGACTTTGGACTAGGAAAGTAGATGAACATATTAAGCAGACCTTAATGGGAAATGCTAGTAGGAACATGAAAGACAGTGTTGCTGAAAGCAATGTAGATTATGATGGTCTGACTCAAGATATTTTAAAGGAGAAAAATATTAGTATTTTTGGCTTGGAAATAGTGACTTAGAAACTGTTTTTGCAATATTTTGGCAAATAAAGTGACTACTTTATACCATTGTTCAGAAAAATCTGATTGAGGCTGAATTGAAGAGTTTTAGATTAATGGCATTGGCAGAGGAGATTTCAACACAGCCTAGCATTGCCTGTGTTGTATAGTTATTTGTGGTCACTCTTGTGCAGATCTATAATGAAAAGGAGCAAGCTGAGCAAGGAAAAAATACAAAATATACAGTTTGAGGAGAAAAGGAAGTGGAATGGAGCTAAATATTGTGCTCAAGGATATAAAAAGTTTAAAGAAATGTCTGATGCTAAACAGAATAAAGAGAGTAATGACCAGCCATTTCATGAAGCTGTGAAGGTAACGTCTGGATTGCTTTGAAGACTCCTGGATGTTAGAGATGCCGGAGCTGTGGGATACCTGCCAAGGAGCACGGTAGGCTGGTTGTGAACCAGTCCTTGAGAGAGAGGTGTGTTAACATCAAATTGAAAAGAGTCAGCGATCTGAAGAGAGCTTTAATATCAGACACGGAGATGCAGAATTTGGAGTTTTTCCTGCTCGTTTTCGGTCTTGCTTTGGTCCGGTATTTTCTCAACTTTTTAACTGGTCAGACAATCTCACCTTAATAATTAGCGTAGATGTCTCAAGAAACAAGAATACTATTTGTGCACAGGGCTTGCCCCTGGTTCTTCCTTCTCCAGTTACATTTAACAAACAAATCTGTAAAATGACTTCCTAAGATTTAAATCTCTAATTGCCTTGAACTAACTCAGCTATTAATCGATTTTTCAATATACTAAAGAAATAAGGCAAGGACAAAATCAGTTTGTGGTTAGGCTAAGTGAGAAAGAGTACCAGGAAGTATTCTACATTATAATGGTAGTGATGATTATAAGACTGTAGAAATGGCCACTAGAAATAATGGGTTTCACTCTAAGTCCATTATAATGCAATTAAATTAAAGGAACAGATACTGAGTCCAATTAAAAGAAACTGCAACAATCTCAAAATTGGCTTTCATCCAAGTTGACGTGACTCTTACTAATTCACTTAATAAAGACTGCATATTGGCACTTAAGACAATTTCATCATAAATAAAAAGAATTAAATGTGATTCTTTGTTTTTATAATAGACAAGTGTAAATCAAGCTACAAATGGTCCACACATTATCCTATCTAACAGCACAGAGGGATGTCTAAAAATATTTTTAATTAATCTCAAGTCCAAAGTATAATTATGAGGACTGAGACATCTGTGGGATTTCTAACATTTCAGAGAAAACCAATGCCTGTTACTGTTATCCTTTGAGTCATGTAGAAAAATGTACTTCTATTAGTTATTTTAAGTGAAAGAGATATGGGAACTAGAGACAAAGAGCTGATTAGCCGCCAGAAATTAAACAAAATGGACAAAAATTCTAAGTTTCTTCCAACCAAGACAAAGCCAACATAGTTCATAGTTCATAGTCACTGAAGCCAAGATCCTGGGCTCCTAGTCTCCTCTTCCAAAAGAGCACTTCAGAATTGGAACAAGTTTAGTCTAGTTCTGGCTATCTCTCAAGTTTTTGGACCTAAAATTTCTTCACTGACTCTACCAAAACCTTAGAGTTATTGACCAGAATTGCAAAGATGCCTAGAGTAGTTCAGGAGTCAGAATCAGACAGGAAGCAACTGTGCCCTCAGTAAAGAGAAGTAATGATCATACCAATGATTGGGGGTTAGTCACGTTCTAGACAATTGATACCACTTACAAACTGAGAGCTGAGAATTTACTATCTTTAAAAAAGACCTGCACTTTAGGAACATCACATTTTACTAGTTATCTTTGTGCTGAAAAAAAAGTGGTCATTTAAATTTAAGAATAGATGACAAAAGTTTTAGAGTATTAAATTTCATCTAGCTTGAATCATTTTATTTCTACGGTCTGTGCATCCAAGTGAAAGGCACAGCTTTCCAAGCAAGGGCCATTTCACAGTAACCGAAAGCGGTCCAGTTACAAGAGCCCACCTCAAGAGAAAAGTCCCTTCAAGATTAAAGAGCTAAGTCATGAATGAAGCTAGAAGTACTGAAGCCACAAGATCAAAATTCTAGAAATCATGTATTAAAATTATACATTTTCTTAGTAAGTATCAACTTATATAGGAGACAAAAACATGTTTTCAGAAACTGACACTGTGGCCATTCATTGTTGGGGAATATTATTTTAAGGTGTGTTGCTTTTGTTTATGCCGTATTTGTTTAACTCCGTGAAGCTGTGATTCTTTGTCTAAAACACCTGATGGTCTAATGAAGCGCTGAACAGCCAGTGGAAAGGCAGGAGCAAGGATAGGGAGGACTGGAAGGCAGAGAGAGTAAATAGAAGAAGAACCGAGGAAGAGGGGGAGCAAGAGAACAAGGAGAGGACACCAGGTGCCAGCCACCCAGCCACACAGCAAGCTCCAGAGAAAGAAGTAAAGAAAGGTATACAGACATAGAAAAAGATAAAAGCCCAGAGGCAAAAGGTAGTCGGGATAATTTAAGAAAAGCTGTTAAGAAACAAGGCAAGCTAAGACTGGGAATTCATAACTAAGAATAAGCCTATGTGTGTGACTTATTTGGGAGCAAAAACTTCACACAATTCATATATAAAAGCAATTAAATAACTATCAATACACAGAAGACCATCCAAAACTGAGACGTTTAGAGTCTTCCATTTTACTCTATTTTCATACTAAATATGTTCTCTGAAATGAAAAAAATGAATAAATACACCAAGTTTGGAACATCAGGGCTTTACTATTCTTTTTGCCAAAGACAAATGATTAAATATTTAAAGAATGCTAGTTTATTAAGGACTCCAGTGAGGTCGGTAATAAGAAACATCCATTATTTTATACACAGAATAAAGTAATTTTTAAAAGTTGTATAAAAAGACTATTGGGTAAAGCTTTGGTTGTTTTGTCTTCAAGACAGGGTCTCTCTGTATGGGCCTGGCTGTTCTGGATCTCACGCAACAGACCAGGCTGGCCTTGAACTCACAGAGATCTGCCTGCTTCTGCCTTCTGAGTGCTGGGATCAAAGGTGTGCACCATTATGACTATCAAGTAAAGTTTTAACAACCTTTCATATCATTAGTTCAAGAAATATTTTAATTGAACAAATCAATTATAATAAAAAAAGGGCTTGTACTTTTATTTACTCTAATGTGAGGAAGACTTACTTACCTTTCTGAGCTTCCACAGCCAAAACTCTGCCCACGGATACTACAGAGATGGGGATTCCCATGCCCCAGTGGTTCTCAGATATTCTTTCAATGCAGTTCTAGGTTTAAAATATTATACACATGCACATGTGCACGCGCGCACACACACACGAACACACACGGGGGCAGGAGAGAGAGAGAGAGAAAGAGAGAAAGAGAATCTCTTTATATGAATCTTTATATGTAGTCATATAAAGATTTTTAAAACACCAATGTGCGCACTAAACACAGATTTCAAAAGCCTTCCTAGAACTTGGAGCTGCTGTTTAACCATCAGTCCCTACAGTTTTAACATTCAGAGTTTTCCACATCTACAAAGGGCTGAGTATAAGCATAAAGTGGGGCAGTGTGACTTAAAGAGAGGGCAATAAAAGGCAAATGTTACTGACGTCAGCACATTTACCTGCCTTTGATTTGGTTTTAATTTCAGTCCCGATGCTGAGACAGAGTATAAACGAACCCTTGCCAGCAGATGGCGCTCTTCTACAAGAGCCACCATCACCTGGCCTGTGTTGTGTGTCCCCGGCAGCTCAGAGCCTTGCGGAAAAATTCCCTTGAGTATATACTCCTGGATTTCTACACACAAAGCAGCTATGGTTTTAAAAAAATTGCTATCGTCTATGTCTTGGTTTTGTTGAGTTAACACCTTCTGAGAGGTTTTCATTTGTTAGTCATAGACTGGGTCGGACACACGGGCACACAAGTGGGCAGAGAATAGCTATTCAGGGGGTTAAAGACAGCTGAAGGGAAATGGCAGTTAGGTTTGCATTGCAACCCTCCCCCCCATCCACATCACTGCAATTCTAATCAATCAACCAACCAACCAACCAACCAACCAATCTGCCTTTGCAGACATTGAATCTTTCCAGGAATTTTCATTCATATTCAGAACTCTTCCCTTCTCCCAAAGGCTTCATAGTGGTTTAGGATCCTAATATTTGAGGTAAAGTAGACTAAAGTGATCTCCTGTCTCATGAATTGGGGAGTGGTACCCTAGAACACTTCAAATAGTACGGACGTCACTCTAGATCTACTTGTACCTGGGAGGATGGAGCCTTTTAATGAGGCAGGCTAAAGTCTCACGTGGTAGCCAACTTCATTGAGAGCCTCAGACAATTTATACTTGGGGGGATTAAGAAAAATCACGTAAGTAGAGTTCTCATGAGCTCAAGCTGAATGTAATCACGAGGATATGCCACACATGACAAGAGTGTGTTTTACCATGGAGGTGTATAAAGGACCGTTTGAACATTGACAAACAGCAGCAATCAATAATGAGCGATCCGAGGTAAACTCACCATCGACTACACCTGGGAGAAGCATGCAAATGCATCCCAGGAAAAATTCCATGTTTGAAGAATTGAGGTCACAAGACTCTGGTGTTCTTGGAGTGTTCGCACATGCAAACACTCATAATTCTCCTATGACTCTGCTCCTGCACTGTATTTCAACAATAGCCAATAAGAAAGCAGCCATTGGTGGAAGGGGAGCTATTTAGAATGTAGTTAGGGACTATGCTGGTTGACTAAAGTGGTACTTGTAGGTTTATCTCCAATAGCCATAACTTCACTGGCCTTAGGTAATGTTAGAAACAACACCCATAAAGTCCCAGCAACACAACTGGCTAACCATGAGATGAGCAAGGACAAGAATAGACATGTCAGCGTGGATTGGGGAATGACCATGAGTTCTCACACTACATAGGAATTATAGGTAGTTACCCCGCCAGCCTGCCATTCAGTGACGAGGTGGCAAAGGCAGTGGTGGCCCCTCCAAATGCAGCACATTCCCTGTGTGACAAGTGACTTCCTTAAAAGGGTCCATCAGTCGGTTCGCTCTCTTTCTCTCTTGTTCTCTGTCTGTCTGTCTGTCTCTCTCTCTCTCTTATGCTCCCACTCTGAGACGGCCTTTCTCTCTTTCCCCTTCTCAATAAACCTCATTAACTCTGTTACAAGAGGCCTGATCTCTTAGCGGCCCACCCTGTCAGCCCTCCAGAGGTGCTCTCTCTCTTCACTTCATCATTAATACAGGCAACTAAGAAACATTGAGAGCAAGGGAAATATTTGCACCCAGGGAAGAGTACAACGATCAGGTTTCTAATGCCAAATGGTAATCCATGAAAACATGTTAACAGATAGCATTATACAGACTGAGCAGTTTATATTTAAGAATCTCTCTCTCTCTCTCTCTCTCTCTCTCTCTCTCTCTCTCTCTCTCTCTCTCTGTGTGTGTGTGTGTGTATACAACTGTTGCAGGGGGAGGCTTGCTTGTTTGGTTCCTGGCCGCCCGGCTAGCTTAGACCCAAAACTGCATTATTTAAAACAATGCTTGGCCCATTAACTCTAGCTTCTTATTGGCTAACTGTTAAATATTAATTTACCCATTTCTATTGATCTGTGTATTGCCATGTGGCAGTGACTAACCAGCAAAGTTTCCCAGCATCTGACTCTGGCAGCTCCATGCTTTCTCTCCTAACTCTGTCCTCCTTCCTCCCAGCTTTCCGTTTAGTTTTTCCTGCCTACCTAAGTTCTTCCCTATCAACAGGCCAAAGCAGTTTCTTTATTCATTAATGATAATCACAGTGCACAGAGGGGACTTCCACATCATACAACACACACATGTACATGAATATTTAACAACAATTAGTGAAAAGGGGACCATGAATTTGAAAAAGGGCAAACCCAAGTATAAGTTTTACTATTTTAAAAGTGGAGTTCCACACAACTTCCTATGTGAAGAAAGGTTCCTGAATAATTGAATAGCTGGAATCCACTATTTCGCATTATTTCTAAAATGATGTAATTATATCATAATATCAAGAAGAAGGAGAAGGAGGAGGAGGAGAAAAAGAAGAAAGGAGGAGGAGAAGGAAAAAGAAGGAGGAGGAGAAGGGGGACAAAGAAAAGAAGGAGGAGGAGAAGGAGAAGGAGAAGGAGGAGGAGGAGGAGGAGGAAAAAGAAGGAGGAGGAGGAGGAGGAGGAGGAGGAGGAAGAAGAAGAAGAAGAAGAAGAAGAAGAAGAAGAAGAAGAAGAAGAAGAAGAAGAAGAAGAAGAAGAAGAAGAAGAAGAAGAAGAAGAAGAAGAAGGCACCTGGATCTTGGCCTGTATGTGATGCCCCAGGTGAAATGGGACAGGGAGTCTGAACCCTTGGGATCTCCCTGAGCTTCGGTGTGTTCTCTTTTAGTATTGCAGAAAAGACAGAGAAAGGGGCTGGAGAGATGGCTCAGAGGTTAAGAGCATTGCCTGCTCTTCCAAAGGTCCTGAGTTCAATTCTCGGCAACCACATGGTGGCTTACAAGCATCTGTAATGAAGTCTGGTGCCCTCTTCTGGCCAGCAGGCATACACACAGACAGAATATTGTTTACATAATAAATAAGATAAATATTTTAAAAAAAGAAAAAACAGAGAAAGGATGGGAAATAGAGGAAGTTTAAAAGAAACCAAAAGTTTGTCTTTTCTGGGCTGAGAGTCACTTCTCAGGAGTCCTTAAAGAGTGTTGACCCAGTGCCATCTTAGGCAATATGCTCCCCCATTCATTTCCTAAGAAAAGGTGTTTGTTTTTGTCCATTTTCCCCCTTTATGGTGTAGGCAATATGCCTTCCCAGCCCTCCAACTCTTGGCCCTTGATCTGAGGCGTCTCTCCTTCCAGCACCTGGGGCAGGTTTCACAGTGTGATTTTACACACACACACACACACACACACACACACACACACGAGCTAAGTCTTAGGTTTGTCTCTGTCACAAGTCTTGGTAGGAATTCAAACTGCATCAAGAAAATTAAATTGTTAAATTGTTAATTTTCTTTCTTTTGTGGAAGAAAGGGGTTTTGAGACTTTGTGTGTGTGTGTGTGTGTGTGTAAAACAGTCCTAGTTGTCCTGGAACTTTCTCTGTAGACCAGTCTGGCCTCAAACTCAGAAATCTGCCTGCCTCTCCCTCCGAGTGCTGGGATTAAAGGTGTGCACCACCACGGCCCAGCCATATTTAATTTTCTTAAAGAACTTTTGCACATCCCTAAGTAAGCTCCTTGATAATAGTCTCTTCTATTTTGAATCAAACCACTGAGGTGAAAACAGAGAAGGAAGATTAACATTCATGATCCAAAAAGATTATGTGTACTAGCATAAGACAATAAAATTCAATCTCCTTTGCTGTAAATGTATGTAGTCTCCCTGAATCCAGAGTTCAGAAACTAGTTCCAGGAAGTCATCAATTTCAGCCTACAGGACTGGCTGCCAGGTGGACAGTAAGAACTTTCAGTAAGTTCTTACAATAAGTAATTTCAGCAAGAACTATCTGAAAGAATTCTGTTCATCTCCATTACACAGACATTGGAGTTAGAATGGGGCGGGGGCAGGGGAGCATTTTCTTGCTAGCCTTTCAAAGAAAGGAAAAGAAACAAAAATATCAACTAAGGGTTCAGCTATGACCATTTCCCTTCCCTTTATTCCAACATATTGGATGAGCCCTAGATGATTACAAGGGCACTCTTCAAATCCTTCATTGTTTGTCTTGGCAAGAACTGAACCTTGCATTCATCCAGAATACAAGGCTTCCAGCTGACCCTATCGTGGTGAGGTTACCTAGAGTTACAGGACAGAGTATTCTCCAGTTATTTAAGGAATAAAAAGGCGGGAAAAGAAAGGGTTCAGCACTTAGCCAGATTTTAATGAAAGCTGAAACATGTTTGCACAGTAAATAACACAGACACAAGGTGGAGAGGGGACCTCATGTGGTGTCCAAAAAAGCCAAAATTTTGTGTTTGATGATGCAATGAATTCCCTAACTCACCATAATTAGCTGATGTGGGCTGCCATGGGGGTTGGATAATCCAGACAAAGAAAGGAAAGCTGATTTGTTCTCACCACAACAGTGACCCTAAGAAAGGCCTACCAAATAGGATAAATATCACCAAGTCTTCATCTTAGGAAGGGAGAATTGGGAAGATGGTCATAATGAATGTTTAAGGGAATAGCACAGGAAACCACGTAGGGCAACTTCTCCCTGTCTGACTGCCTCCCAGGCTCTCACTGTAACTAACCAGGAGGTGCTTATTAGAATTCAAGGTTCCATTTCTCACTAGAGCTCACATTAAGCTTAAAGATAATTCTAGATCTGTGCTTTTTAAAAACTTTTTAAAATGACTTTATTGAGCTATATATTTTTCTTTGCTCCTCTCCCTTCTTCTCCCCTCCTCTTCTACCCTCTCCCATAATCCCCATGCTCCCAATTTACTCAAGGGTAGATCTGTGCTTTTGATGAATACTTGCACATTGCTTTTTTTATTTACATTTGAAAATACTTCCTGAATTTGTGGATTATACTGCCTGGAAAGAAGCTGTGTCTACAACACTGGTTAACTGATTAAAAACAGTGATGTACGGAGGTTAGGATGTCATCTGTCCAGAGGCTAATTGCTTTATATCAGGCTAGTTTTAGTCTCCTGGAGACCCATTCCTTGCCCTCCTCTGTGCCAGAATTAGCATCCTGTGACTGATAGATAAAACCCCTCGAAATCTGTTAACTTAACCAACTTCTAGCTTCGACCAGCCCCAAAGCTAAGAATGTCATCAGATAGAATCTGAGACTGTCTTGGTTGCTCTTGTGTCGCTATAACAAAACACCAAGGCCAAGGCAACTTGTAAAAGGAAAAATGTAATTTGGGACCTTGCTTATAGTTTCAGGGTAAGAGTTCATGACCGCTATGGTGGGGAACATGGTGCCAGGCAGGCATGATGGTGAACAATATCTGAAAGCTACATCTGCGACACAGGTATGAAGAGAGGGAGAAGTAGTGTGGGGGGGATGGGGGATCTAAGGGGAATGGTATGAGCTTTGGAAATCACAATGCCCACCCTAAGTGATGGACCTCCTCCGACAAGGCCACACCTCACAATCCTTCCTCAAATGTTCCACCAACTGTAGACCAAATAGTCAGACATATGAGCCTAAGAGGCCATTCCCACTCAGACCACCACAGAAGCCTAGGAAAAAGCTTCTTCCATCTTGCTGCAGCCACCTGTCTAATGTACCCACTAAAGTATTTTAAATTTGTCTTGATTTGTGACTTTCTTGGTTCTGTAAGACTATGGATTTTATGAAACTGCTTCCACATTGGAATGTGGAATTTGGGGTAACCTAAATCTGCGTTCACAGTTACCCAAAATGCCTCCAAAAATTATCTCTTATTTCCTTCAAGGCAAGAGCTATATTTTTTTGTATCAACAAATTATAATCACTAAAAGTATTCCTTTACCTTAGCCATCTGCCTCCAAGCTAAAAAATTCTTAATAAAGATGAAATTTATTTAACATTTTATTGAATGAAACATTTATGATTACAATTTTTGCGATTTAGAAAAAGCAGTGTGTGAGAGCAAGATGCCACACAGCGGAGTTCACATGGAGCGAGTTTTTTATTAGGGGAAAGGAAACATAAAGAGAGAGAAGGAGAAGGAGAAAGGCGATACTGGCCTCTGGGGACAGAAGCAGAAGAAGAGAAGACAGAGGCAGAGAGAGAGTGAGAGCGAGAGCGAGAGCGAGAGCGAGAGCGAGAGCGAGAGAGAGAGAGAGAGAGAGAGGAGGTGGGCAGGGCCCTTTTAAAAGGGAACATAGTGAATGTGCATAGGAGGCGTTCTCAGTGGCTACAGCTGAGGACATAGCCTGTCAGAACCCCAAGGGCAGGGCAGTACAGATAACCTGAATACTAACAACAATCACACTGAATATGAGAACAATTTTCAACACTATGATTAAATAACTGAAATAAAATCCTTCAATCACAGGTTGGAGAAATTCTTCAATATTCTATACTCCACTTTATGAACCAGAGAAGACTTCATTTGTTGTTTAGGAATCTGAAGCACTCATTGAGAAAATTTTACTTGATTGCAGAATACACTATGAGAAAGGACGATGTATGTGTAACCCATACAAATTCAGCAAAGACCATGATGCAGATAATCAAATTTTTCTGTAGAGGTTCTGTAAGTAAAGAAATGAGAAGGAAAACACATAATTGAGCTCCCATTTTCAATTAGTGCTTGTAAACCGTCCTGCATTGATTGCTTTTTACTGAGGAAGACCTGACACGCACTGATGCAGAGATTCTCTCTTCACCCATGAGCAGCTACATCCCACCAATTCTCTCCCCTGGCATGTATCCTATCTCTCATGACGGGATACTTGACTTTTCCTAAAAACCCAGACCCGACTCTGCCTTGGGACCATCTCAGACCCAAAAAAGAAGAGGACTAGAATTGTCTTAGTTGTCCTGTAGAAGCAGAATACAATTTGGGGGATTAAATATACAGAAATTTGGATGGAAGGAAAAACTTGAGAGAAAGAGTAAGGTAGGAAGACAGCTGAATTAAAGTTTAAAAGAATGTATGAATCAATTAGCATCCATTAAGCAATTTTCACACACTCCTCATACAATAAAAGAATGTGATTCAGAATGATAGGGCAGGGAGGAGGGAGAGTGGAGATGCTCTCAGACTTTCCAGTCCCTTAAGAATGTTAGAAAGCGGTCAGTAAGTTCAGTAGACAGACTGGCTCATCAGAGACCTCCCTCCCTCCTTAGTATTGGGTTCAACTGTGCTGGATTTCAGAGTTCTATACTTGAGTCTTCTGTTCACACAGCAGGGCCATTATTATTCAGTATCTGCATTTGAAATTATGTTCTCTTGTTTACCAGTACACTGCTAGCAGTTCATTAATAATTCATTTAACTTCACCAGTGGGGACATTTACAGAGTACTCATCAGAGTTATACTGAAGGATCAAATAAAAAAAAAGCAAGTTTTGCAAATGAGAAATTAAAAGAAAGGCGAGAGTAGGTTCTTCTGGCTTTAGTAGTCACAATTTACTGTGTGCATATTATATCTGGGTTTGCAGAAACAGGGCTTTCTATCACGCCCTTAGAGTTTCTTCGTTACTTAGGGTCTTTAATCACGTGTTCTTACATCATGGTACTGCAGAAAATACATTCATTGCTGTAAGTATGTCCATTAGTTGCGCAGATGGGATCCCTTTCCCTGGTACACATAAATGGGGAGCTTTTATACACGTCACAGTTAGGCTGTCAGAGATAAGAAGACAATACAAGGTTTATCGTATAGTGATCTTTGTGGGTGAAAAGCCACACAACATAATAGTTAAATATTAAGGTTTAAAAAAATAAGCATTGAGGTACCCAAACCCAAATAGGTTATACATATCATAATTACATTTATTTATTTTGTGTATGTGTGTGCAGGTGTGTGTGTGTGTGTATTTGTGTCCATGCATGTATATCTATGTGCATGCCACAACATTCATGTAGAGGTCAAAGGACAACTTGCTTGAGTCAGTCTCTCTTTCTACCATTTGGGTCCTGGAGATAGAACTCATCCGCCTTGACGACAGGCACCTTTATTTACTGAGCAATCTTGCTAGCCCACATACATTATACTATTGATATAGTTTTATAAATTTGATTTTTCAAAATCTGTGCATTGGATATATGAATTTTATGATAGAGTTATCCTGTCTCTCCCTCTCTGCACATTCAGGTCAGTCTCTCGTTATTTTATGTCATGAGAGATAATAAAACTTGATTATTTACCTTTTAGTCTCTTGTCCTCCTGAACCATCCATGACAGACATATATACACATTTAAGTGAGCCTTTGTGTAAGATCTTACACAGACATAGGTAAGGAGAGTTTTGGTGATTTACAGAAATAGGCAACAATGTGTTTTTGGGTTTTTTTTTTTTTTTTGCTGAATTTACCCTTCAATTTCTTTGTAATTTTTATCTATTCAGTTGTTTAGAACTACAGTACTTCTTCACATCTGTGTAACATTATAGTGTGTTAATATTTGAAAAGTTATGATTAATCCACCTTTAAATAGATTATTTAATTACTTTCAAACTTCTTTTCTTGATATAATAAACAAATATACATTAAATAACTTTTAAAATATATTAAATACTTGTTGTATACAATAAGGATTTGGTTCCTTATTGGAATTTTTTAATAGTGTCAAATTTTATCTTGTCTCTAATGCTAAAACAATTGTACAGTATTGCCAAGACTATTACTATCTATGTGCATGCACATGTGTGTGTGTGTGTTTGTGTGTGTACCTGAGTGTATACGTAGGCACCATACATGTGCTAGAGCCCACAGAGGTCAGAATAGACAGTTGATGCCAAGGAACCATAGTTACAGACAGTTTTGAGCTGTTATGTAGGTGCTGGGCACAAAATGTGGTTCCTCCGCAACAGAACAAACGCAACCTCTGAGTCATCTCTCCAGCCTCTGGCAAGACTCATTCTTTACCTTCATATAATGATAATGACTTACGCATTTTTGTTTGGTTTTAATTTTTTCCCAGGTCTATTCTATTATAGATTTTGTTTGTTGGTATTGGACATTAAAAATTACATATAAAACAGCTAAAAATGCCATTTAATTAATTTATTTACTTTATTTAAAAATGTAATTCGCAGTTTCTCCTCCCTCCACTTCTCCCAGTCCCCCCTTCTCCAAATCCACTCCTCCTCTATTTCCCTTCGGAAAAGAGCAGGCCTCCAAGGGCCTCAACTGAACACAGCATGATCAAGTTACAATAAGATTAGGCCCAACTAATTATATCAAGGTTAAACAAGAGAACTCAGAAGGAAGAAAAGGGTTCTAAGAGCAAGCCAAAGAGTCAGAGACACCCCCATTTCCACTGTTAGGATTCCCACAACATGCCAAGCTAACAGCCATCACATATATGCAGAGGACCTAGAACAGGCTCATGCAAGGTCGGTAGACTGTCACTTCAGTCTCTGTGAACTCCCGTGAGCCCTCTTAGTTGACTCAATGGGTCAAGTTCTCATGGCGTCCTCAACTCCAGGGGCCAAATTAAACAGTGTTCACTCACCTTCTGACCGACTTCTGTTGGAAATGCAAAAGTGTTTTCTGAAACCAGCAGAAAAGAAAAGTTAAGCATAAGAAGAAGGAAGAATGGCATGAAGTTCCCTCAGTACTTAGCAGAAATAACCTGTGCAAATCGCTTATTCATGACCTTCAAAGTAAGGTGACAATATGTGGTCATAGCAAAATAATGTGTTTGTGGAATGATTTCAAATCTGAAAACATTTCTTATTGTTTATTCATTCCTAAAACTTTTCTGTTAAAGATACCATAGTTTTTCTTTATATGTGAAATAGCCTAATCAGAGAAAAATGCCTTGTAAAAAATCTACTTAATTTGCTTTGCATAAAAGATAGATAGTAAACTTAATTAATAATTATTACGATTTAGTATCTTGGATCTAATCTTTCACAATTCCTTTATTTGTTCTGAAATCTATGATTTGTTAGTGGAAGAATCAGAGTATTTATATTTATTTATATTTACAGAATTTTCTAGTAGAGAGAGAAAACTCTCACTTACTAACAGTATGTCAAGGTAAGTAAGACCTTGACTTACAGGACTCAGTGGACAACCAACAAATTATAATATAAAGGATCCCCAGATCTGGAAGACACCAGACAGCTCATACATTACATTGAACAAGACTGGAATGTGTCCTACAAATGGGGCGAGGGTAAATATCTCTAGCCAAAGACCAATGGCAACAACGTAAAAATCCAAAGTATAGATTTTGAGGTTTACTTTTAAAAGAGATAGGTTCTAGCTGCCTTGTCCAAGTTGGCCTTGGCCTCCAAGACACACGCAGTGTTCTTTCCTGGTGCCCTTAAGTAACTGACTTTCTGGGAGCACAGTGCTGTGTTCAGCTCCTGCTCCTTACTCTAATTCAGTTTCTATGTTCCAGTTTTCTAAGACAGGGCATGGGTAAAAGTTAACTTCATGCTTTTCACCGGTTTGTTTCTAATCCCGGGTTAAAAAGTCACCTGTTCCAGAATTGCAATGGATGCTCCCAGCATTATATGCCTGGGAGGGAGTAGTCGAAACTTTACTTACCATGATAAAAAGGAATCACCAAGGCCAGGATGAAAATGATTTGGGTCCATAATGAGGAAGACATTTGTCAAGTCTGAGGAACAATCGTTTAATTATAACACATTTTCAAAGCAAAGAAAGTTTCTTACAAACCAGGGAACTACACCACACCCCTTTCCCAGATTCCTAGTTATGGCTACTACTAGTCTTCCTGGATCCTTTGACTAATCCTCAAAATTAATAAGACACACACAACAGAAGTGCAGAGTCCTCCTGGGAAATTGAAATTCCCTCATTGTACCCATTCTCCCAGCTACTGGCTCAGCAAAGCAGGAGACTCGCTGCACTTCAAGGAATACCCGTATCCCAACCTCAGATTTTCAGAACTGATTCTTTAAGAAAGAAGGACCTTGAGAAGCTGCTGTGGGAAGTCAAGGCTCCTGGACAGTCCCCAGACGTCTCCGTATTCCCTATCTGGAAAAGCAGAGATAGTGGAGAGACAGCAGCAGACCGGGGCTTTAATACTTTGTTTGCCTTCTCGGTTCAGCCACTTCCCTCCAGCTGCGGTTCATACTGCTTTTTCATTAAGAATCTTGTTCAGGAGCAAGATCAAAAGCCAGCACAGTCATCATGGCAGAAGCCTGTGTTCCCCCTGGAGGCTGTAAAATAGCTCTCAAGATACACCTCACTTGTTCTTAATAGTTCTCTCAGCAGAAAGTTAGGAACAACTTGACCTAACTTACCCAGAGATGTGGGGAAGAGATGGCAATTCATACTGGAAGGGGGCGGGGTGGGAAATGCATTTCAAACTGTTGGGTAAGAAAGAGCAAGAGGATAAAGGGGGAACTAAAACTGAATTTAAAGACTTGCGACTGGACAATTCCACCTCATGGTTTTGTCAGAAAAATTAGATCGAATACTAAAATAAAGCTAATACACCTATACCTGGCAGCCTCAACAGGAATTTTGATTTCTATCAGGTGTTTGGCGTTTGTTTTGAGATGCATACCAGTGTCCCAGTGGGACGTTTGCAAACCTGTAGCACGAATTTACAGCCAGGAATGGACATCTGCTAGAGATGTTTTATCAATGTCCATTGCCACGGTCAAAACAGCAAATCTGCTTTTGTATAAGAAGCCTGGGCTGTGGTATGGTTGGAAAGGTCCCAGGAAAGTCTTAAAGGCAGCCAGCGCTAAGGAATCCTGGCTAGAGGAAGAAGGTGGGATGCTATAGCAGAGAGAGGAGAAAAGGACAACAAAGGGGAAACTGAGGCCACAACGGACAGTGTCCTAAGTTACAGAAGTTGACGATCTGATGAGTCCTACAGTTAGGTGGGAGGCACAGCGGGACATGGAGTTGCGATTCTCTGGAGTTCTTCACTCAGCTTTCTCCCAGCCTGACATCTGGGGAAGCTTTGGCAGTTAACGTCCCTGAGTTCTCATCCTGCCTCTGACAAAATGGCCTCTACGTCATAAGCAAGCTTTACCACCCTCGAGGATCTCACTATGTCGCGTGGGCTCTGCTGGATCTACAGGCCTTGTCTCATGACTCCTGGCGTTATTGGCTTACACCGCCATGCCCAGCCCAGCCTTTAAATAGGTTTATTGGTAGAAGTCACGAAGAAGAAGAAGAAGAAGAAGAAAAAAGAACCAATGTGAGTCCCATGAGCGCACACGTGTGTATTACTTAATTAATTTAAATTTTTCATCTTGCATACTCACTGGACTTGGTACTGTGTTGCTAAGGCTATCTCAATAAAAATCTCTACCTCTTACCCTCTCTTTTTTTCTCCCCTCCCTTAAGTTCCCATTGCTTCATTAGACCATTTCTCTTATACTTGCTTTATTTATTGTAATTTACCCTTAAACAAAAATACAAATAACACAAATATTAAATGGTACAAAATAATGGACTATGATGTGATGTTTGCATGATACATCTATATAATGAGTAATTTTAAAATCAGGTCAACATACGTTACCATATTTACAATGACTTTTTGGCGAAACTGTCAGCGTGTGTCTAGGTTTTTGAAATACACAGTATCCAGCTGTTGTTTCTATAATCTCCCTATGGTACAATATCACAGCAGCCCTTTTCAATCCTCACCAGAACCGAACACTCTTGTTTGGACCCCTATTCTACCGTCTATATTTTCATTTTGATTTATGGTACCTGCATACATTTGTGGATAGCTATATCCCCCATGACTTAGAGGCTAAATCTATGGTTTCAACAGAAACTCCTCACAGGAACAGATAGAATTTTCAGGCACTTAGAGAAGAGTGATAACTAGGAGTTATTAACATAGTTACTAACTATTCAGCTCTCTAACCAACTCTGTTTGCAGTCTATGGAATGTGCTTCTCTTTGGTCTCAACTCTGACCCCGAGAAGAACCCAACCAGATCATGGGAGCATCAGCATGTCTCTAGGACAAACAGGTCCTAGATACTTATCTTATTCAAGGAAGAACTACTTTAAAACATGAGAAACTGGTCTTTATTAACATTTAAAAAAATTTTATGCAGAGGATGAGTGAAAAATTCTCAGATCCCAGCCAACATAAATGAGCAAATAAAGGCTCTATTTCTGTTACTTTTAGTTGGTAGCCTGAATCTCTTCAAATTGGTATAGTGCACCATTTTCCTCAACCTAAACCTCTAACCCTCTCTAATTGAAGCTTTTTGTTGGTGACTTCATGCTATTTGACTCTTTTCTCTCTTGACTGAGATGAAGTCATGTTTGGCGCCATCATGGTTCTCCACGGATCATGAGAGGCTATCCCGAGACACCTCTTAGCCTTTCAACTCCTCAAAACCCTCCTCTGAAAATTCTGAAACTTGAGAACGAAGAAAATCGAAAATATTTTAAAATAAAATCTAAGATATTTTCAAATCTAAATGAATAAATATCATTTATTTAAAAATTCCTCGAGTAATATGACATTTAGATCACAGGTACTAAAATATGTCTTAATCCGTTATGCAGGCAAATGAAAAAAAAACACTCTAACACATTTCATAACACTTTATTTTAAAGCATTTAGCATTTTATTGAGCAAATCATTTACATACTTAGAGCTTTAAATTGAATTGGGGTTTACATTATCGAACATAACATTAACATTAGGGTAAAGGTTTTGTTGCTTGTGATCAACTTTCCCTGTAGCCCAAGCTCGGTCTCACCAGGGCTGAGTGTTGCCTCATCTTCCCAAGGGTTAGGATTGCAAGTGTAAGTATCACATCCTGCTTGGACACCATCATTTCAAACTGCCATTTTATGAATGAACATAAAAAAATAGAAATTCTGAAATTATAGGTTCCTATTGTTGAGAGCAACCTTGAATGCTCAGTATTTAATCCTCTGTCATATAGTGTGATTCATCTGGTTGCCTCTGAATGGAAGGCTTTGAGCAAGAAATTCTAATTGTAGAATTCACTGCAGAAAGGTCTCATAATTATAGCCATTGGAATGTTTGGGTCCGGATATTGTCAACATTTACCATAATGAGAAAAGGAGAAAGCAGTATCACTTTTCCTGGAAAACCAAAAGGGAAAAAGAGAGAAAGATCATTAAAAATTAATTGCACTTTTTGGATAATTTACAAGTTTATATACTTATAAGTGAGGATTCGAACTTGGGACATGTTGGAGAGATTATGATTTATTGTAAAAGCAGCTGTGTCTGTTTGCTTCTTAGCTCCTTTATATTCCCTTTCCCCCTGTGGAGGTACTTGACAACTCTCAGTCAAAAGTCACACCAGATCCATGAAGAGAGAGCTGTAGAGAATTCGAGGTCTGCCAAGAGGCTCGTGTGACTTTGGAAGCAAATGGGTGAGTATTTCAATAAGAGGAGAAACACACACACAAGGAAATGAGGAATAAAGACAGCTGGCAAATATTCAGACAACAAACACTTGCAGGATGAAGGACAAAGGGACAGGAGTTCAGCTGGAAGTGCCCTGGGCTCTCAGAAATCTCTGAAGGGACAACTTCAAGAGACCAAGATGACATGGCATGAGCTTCTTTATGGCATTAGTTGGCTAATTGTGTACGGTGAAACTTAAAGGTCAGCATTCAATCTGATTTTTAATCAGCGACGTTGCCTGTAGCTAGAATGCTGCAAGGCAGATTCTTGTGGTATCACAGAGATACACCGGTTAATATTGCAGCTTCTGAGTTACATCGTCATAGCCATGACTCAACCACTAGCACCTCACACTTCACCAAATTAAGTGAAATTAATCATTTCACCCACTTGCAGAGCACTTAGCAGATATGTTGACAGTTCACGAGTAATATGCTTTAGAGGAGTTAGAAGTGCATTTCTGTGGCTTTTTTAAAATATAGTTATCTTTGATACACAACATGTGCCTAGATTACCAACAACAGAATCTATATCGTTGTGTAATGCCTTATTCATGCCCGGAAGAACAAATGTTTCCTGTTTCATTTTTACCTCAGTGAAGTGCAGAAAACACATTTATTGCAATAAGTTTTTCCATTAGTTGCGCAGATTGGATAATACTCTTTGGTGCATTCGTTGATATAATTTGCATATGGCGCACAGTCTATCTGTAAGAGAAAGACAATAAAAATTATTTACTAGTGAACACTTGATCATAATAGTCATGAAATATATCATACATTCAACAAGAGATAGCATAATATATAATTAGGATGAAAATCAAATACCTACACACCCACGATCCAGTAACTAATGAAGTAGTCTCAATACTTATGTAGGAGTCATCCAAGACATTCTGTTTTCTTGGCAATGTTATCAACTTTGAGAGAACAGAGACTACTGAATTTCTAGAAATGAACTAGTACAGACAAGTTAAAAATTGACATAGGTAAATGACCATAAGTTATTGAGATATATAAAGCCAAACCTTAACTGTTGCTCTTTATTTTGCTTTGAATTATATTTACTTATGTCATATACTGTAGGTATTGAGATGAACCATATGGACTTACTATCTGAACCATAGAGCCGCTAACTGGATGTTTCTGGGAAGAGCCAGGTAGGAAGGTCAGCCTTTGGGAGCCAGTGGTCTCTGGCACTGCTTCCCACTCTGCCATGATGCAGGAAAACCTCCACATAATATGCAAACAAAGGGGCGTGGCTCTGCCCTATATTTTTGTACTTTGAAATATGCATTTCCTATCAGTTTCGCATACAAAGAAAAACCTTTTGTATGTTTTTGTATCTGAAAATTTTAAAATGAGTTTTAGCACAGGGACAATACAAATTTGGCCACTGACCAGCTATGAAACTTAGTAAAGACTTCTCAAATGTGTGGCTACAAATATTTATCTGTAAAGAAGGATAGTGAAAATCTGCAGCCTGCCATTCATTCTGATGAGAACAAAGCATGAATGAGAAGCCAATAGGTATAGTGTGGCTGTTCTATGTCACTGACACCTACTTAAATCATATTTTAGGCATATGTATATTAGATAAATACACGATTATCACAAGTCCTTCAGTCGTGCTAATATTATCCTTTGTCAAGATCTCAAGAACAGTAATATCAACTGATTTTTTTTCATTCGACATTCCGACAAGTTTTAAAATGACCAACTAAGTTTTACTAAAACTAGAGTTAGATATCATTAAACCTTTGAGAAATAAAATTCACTAATATTCTTTAAGTCATAAACTCTGTCATTGTGAAATTGCCATTTAAATGAAGCGCCTTCCTGAAGATAGTATTTTGTGAACCAATCTCTGTTCTATATTTATTCAAACAGTTGTTTTTCAGTGTTCTCTGTTTCCACATTTTTAATGAAGTGTTGCTACCAGTGTGATATAGAACAATATATAATATATATGTTTACATTTTCTACCATGATGAGATATAGTATATATACAGATACGTGTAAACACACACATATTAGGGTTATTACTATTTATTCTCTTAAAAATTGATAATTTTTTGCGGGGGCTGGAGAGATGGCTCAGCGGTTAAGAGCATCGCCTGCTCTTCCAAAGGTCCTGAGTTCAATTCCCAGCAACCACATGGTGGCTCACAATCATCTGAAATGAGATCTGATGCCCTCTTCTGGCCTGCAGGCAGACACACAGACAAGAATATTGTATACATAATAAATAAATAAATATTTAAAAAATTGATAATTCCTATGCTACCTTATATCTCTTTGTTAGGATGAATAATTTTATTCTGAGTGTGCTTTTGTATCTCAGTATTTTAAAAAGCAGCTAATAATTGCCAATGGCGTTCCTGGATATATTCCTCTATACATTACCACTTCGATCATGCCTAGATCATACCAATGTGGTTTTATGTTGCTTGCTTGATTATATTACTTGGCTTTGGTATAAAAATACATAAACACAGATTTTTTTTAACTTGTTGAGTTCTTGTATACTTTAGGCAGCCTTATCGAGATTCTAAAACTTGACAAACATTTAAAATTATATTTCAAATATCAAATGAAACACTAGTAACTTACTTTCATTTTGTGTGTTGGATATTTGATGAGAGCAGATTCTGCAACAACAAAGACGGTTAAAAAATGAGCAGCTCGCAGATACAATGGTGGCAGAAACGTGCCTCAGTGAGCTACTCAAGGAGACCCAATGAGACGAGAATTTTATGCTAGTAACCAAAATAAAAATTATCAATCATATCTACATACTTAATAAAATTGGTTAGTAGCCAGGCAAATGTAGCTCTGTGAAAAATTTGCATGTTTTCAATAACTTTTTTTTTAAAAAATTTCCACCTCCTCCCCTCCTCCCATTTCCATCCCTCTACCCCCACTTCCCCGCCCCCTCCCTCTCCAGTCCAAAGAGCAGTCAGGGTTCCCTGCCCTGTGGGAAGTCCAAGGTCCTCCCCCCTTCTATCCAGGTCTAGGAAGGTGAGCATCCAAACAGACTAGTCTCCCACAAAGCCAGTACATGCTGTAGAATCAAAACCCAGTGCCATTGTCCTTGGCTTCTCAGTCAGCCCTCCTTGTCAGCCACATTCAGAGACTCCTGTTTGATCACATGCTCCATCAGTCCCAGTCCAGCTGGGGGATGGTTGGGATGGAGGAAGGGTGGATATGGGAGCAGGGAAGTATATATCTTAATTAAGGGAGCCATTTTGGGTTGGCAAGAAACTTGACTCTAGAGGGGTTCCCAGGTGTCCAAGGAGATGTCCCTAGCTTGTTCCTTGGGCAGCTGAGGAGAGGGCGCCTGAACTGGCCCTATCCTATAGCCACATTGATGAATAACTTTTTTTTTCCAACCTAGGGTTTTTCTGTGCTGCAGTCCTAGCTGTCCTGGAACTAGCTCTTGTAGACCAGGTTAGTCAGAGACCTGCCTGTCTCTGTCTCTCAAATGCTGGGATTAAAGCTGTGCTCCACCACCACCCAGCCTGTTTTCAATAACTTCTAATGGAGTCTTCAATAATTGTGATGATGCAGACTTTGAAAAGATTTACACCAGATACATCTAATTAGGACAGAAGAAGAAGTTGTGCAAAAAGTGGCTTTCGAACTCTGAGTTCTGTTATCAGGATATTTGTCAATACGTAACTCCTACACCATTATGCAATGTTAATAACCGAGAGGGCAGTACCACCTGAGATGCCAAGAGCTCTTTTCTTATGCATACTTTGGTATCAGGGTTGGGAGTTAAAAGTAACAATTCAGAAGGCCAAAGTATACCAGACTTAGAAAAGAGGATTCCTTCCCTGCACTTCGCATTTAACAGCCAAATTATAAGGTTTCCCCTAAATATCGACTGTAAAACTAGTCAAAATTCCCAAATTCGGCAATGTGCAACGTACTAAATTCTACTGTATACAGCAAACCAACATTCCATCTCCTTCTCAGCTGAGGAGGAATTTATAACCTGCTTTTTTGCACTCACCAATTTAAGAATTGAAAAGGCAATAGAACCACCGTTCTACTCCTGTCTTGGCACAGCATTCTAGCCCAGACTGAAAGCTTACCAGAATAAAGAGCAAAGGCCAAGTTGATGAACACAGCTTTGGTCCATAGGGAAAATAACTCCATTTGACCTAACCTGCAGGAGAAATCATTCAGAATGTTTTAATGCCTGGCTGCATTAAAAGAAGATAGGGTCATTTGAAACTGGGTTTTGTGTAGACACTTAGAACAGTTATTTCAGAGAGGAGTATCTGAACCAGTGCTGACATCAAGGCTGTACAGGGAGCCTGTCTCCTCCCACAAGCAATTCTGCAAGCAATGTACACTGTGGCCTGCCCCTGGCACTACTCACAGCAATGCTGGGCACTGGGGCTAGCTTTCTCTGAATAGTAACAGCAGTGTTGTTTGCTAGGGCTATCTTTCTCTACATCAATACTGACCGCAACGCTGGCTTTGTGGCCATCTTCCTGGTGCCACACCTCCACCTACCTTACGCAGAAAGGTGGGGGATGTAGGGACAAACCTCTGGAGATTGACTCTCTTGTTCACTCTTCTTCTGCTTCAGCTTCAAGCACTCTTGCTTCTTGATCCTTGAGTCAGGAACTTGATAAGGGCAAATGGAGGCCTGGGGCAGGGAAGGTACAGAAGTACGCTGTTTGTTCCCCAGAGGCTGTAAAAATAGGTCATGAGAGGCACCTACCAAGCGCTTCTCAATACAGATAATAGATTAGTATCTATAGAGCATCCCTCAGCAGGAGATGTGGGGACAGTTTGATCTCCTCTACCTAGAAATGTGAGGAGAGAAGTCAGTGTGTACAAATACTGATCCTAACATAGATAAGGGATGCGAACATTGTTTTTCAAGCTAGAGAACAAAGCAGGAAAAGGGAGAGCAAAATTTGAATTCAATAAGGCTTCATATCCTGAATAGCTTTACAAACTAAATATATAGTAGGATTTTCTAGGTAATTATTGAAACGGATAGATGCAGCATCCCACAAACACTGCTGTGGACTGAAGACTGGCACGCGTGTTCTGGTGGTTGGTGTGTTTCCAAAGTGTAGATGAGGTGCCGTCAGGTATGGAAATTCTGGAAAACAGTAATTCATGGTTCTTACTACTATTTTATTGTCTGTTAAATATTGCATGAATTAAAGAATAATCAGAATTTCAATCATGAAGTACTGTGAAATGAATGGCAAAATGAAGCATCTGTCGGCATGCAGCTAAAACATACCTCCAAGGAGACCTAGAGCTATACAGGCCCAGAGTGAGGAAGAATGAAGTTCTGAAATCTATGAGCTGGACTTCTAAATTAGGTACTCAAATATGAGAAAATTAAATGTAAATCTTATGGGAGGAAGGAAGTAACAGTGATGCAAATACAAAGTAATGAAGCAGAACAGAAAGACAATACAAAGACTCAAGAACGCCAAAAGCTTGTTGTTCAAAAAGAGAAAGAAATTTACAAACTTTACGGAGTCTGACCATGAAAAGGGAGCAATAACTGAAATTATTTTGTGCAGAAAGAAAAGAGGCTTCGCCACAAACCCCACATGAAAGAGGCAGAATGTCACAGGGTTGGACTGTGGAGCTTTCTATGAGTGACGGAAGCTTCACGGAAGAAGGCGAGAGATACGCCGCTTTGAAGAGATTAGCAGGATTCACAAACTTTAAGCCAAACTGTCTGAAAGAAATAAAGACCCAAAGTAGCAAAAATCAGAGATTAAAAGGAAAACATTAGGACAGACATTAAGAAAATTCAGTGAATGGTAAGGACGTATTTACTGTATGGGATGTGTTTTTTTTTTTTCCTCTTAGAGACAAACCACAATTCATTCATTCCTTCACAATAAGAGTAGAGTTATACACTATTACATTTATATGACTATTTCTATAATAGTCTCCCAAATATCCTACAAATTCAGGTACTCACTACTAACTTAAAAATGTATAAGGTTTAAAAAAATTCAACAAATTTCTTTATAAATGGCACTAAAATAAGGGTGCAGATCTGATGAAATTTATTATTTAACACATGATAATTAATCATGTGGTTACTTTACTTCACCTACTAATATGATGAATTGTAATAATAATCG
This sequence comes from Myodes glareolus, assembly GCF_982192425.1. Taxonomy (NCBI): domain Eukaryota; kingdom Metazoa; phylum Chordata; class Mammalia; order Rodentia; family Cricetidae; genus Myodes; species Myodes glareolus. The sequence goes on from NC_142038.1 coordinate 25,593,810, forward strand.
TTCTAAGATTAACCTATCCTCTCATTTTAAAATCCTACTTGTTATCTACTATTTTCTGACAACTTGATAAAATGTATTGATTTCATTAACTTTTATCATTTCTTGGGATTTTAATATAAAATATCATTGGTAAAAGTACTTCTTGGCAGAGACCTAGGCAGCTACTTTGAATTAAATTGGTTGATTCATTGGGTGTTCTCAGAGCCAGAAGTTGATTCAACCTTCCAAGCCAAAATGTTAGATGAGCTAAAACACACAGGAAGACCTATGGTAGTTTTCGTTGGTATCACAGTCACCCTGACTCTGATGGCCTTCTGATTTGGATATCAACACTCAGCAGAGTTTTCAGGCCTTGTCAGAGAGAAAGAGAGCTATGGTAGTCGCTTTGGATCCCATTCAGAGTGTAAAAAGGAAAGGACATTACTGGATTTCTTCAAGATTGATCAACCCCAATGTAAAGGTCTTAGGACACGGACCTATTGTAGAAAATTATTTTAACTATGTAAAGATGTGTTACATTTGCTCATGATGCAGAAGATTACTTTTAACTGTGTTATGTTTGTTGATGCTGCGTTTTTAACAATGTAAAAATGTGTGTTTAATTATGTAAAGATGTACTGCGTGTGTTTCACCTTGCCTGCCCGAGGTACCTGATTGGTTTAATAAAGAACTAATAGCCAATACTAGACAGAAAAAGGCTAGATGGGGCTGGCAGGCAGAAAGAATAAATAGGAGGAATCCAGGCTCCAGAGAAGAAAGAAAAGAAGAGAATAAAGTGAAAGATGGGGGCCTGCCTGGGGCAAGAAGCCAGTCAGTCACCAGCCATCCCGACAGGAGAAGCAATGAAAGTAATATATACAGAGAAAAGGAAAAGTAAAAAGTCCAAGGCAAAAGGTAGTTAAAGAGAAACAGGTTAAGTTAAAAAGAGTTAGCCAGAAACTAACCTAAACTAGGCTGAGCATTCATGGAAGTCTCCATGTCATGATTTAGAAGCTGGTTGGTGACCTAAAAGAAAAAGCCCTGTATGTGGACCAAAACAAATAAATTCAAATCCCATCATTTAAGCCATCTCCGGCCTTCTTCCATGAAGCTGCTGCCATTCATATAAAGCTCCATGTCCAGAACTCTTGCTGGCTAACTGTGCTTGGCTCTTCCGGCTTACACGAGTGCAGCATCAACAAAGAGTCCTCAAGCAGATCTCATCCACTGGTAGGAGAGTGATGGCCTTAAGAAGAAGACACTTGAAGCTTGGCTTTGGTGTTGTGTTCAGAAACAGCACAGTACTTCCTCATTCTCTTTTCTATAATTGCATAGCCTTCCCCCATCCCCTCTTTGTTCTAATGAAGCTGTTACATTATGGATTCATCCTCTGTAGTAGGTTGACCCTACTTAAATGTTTCAGCCTCTTGTGCAAGGTCACATGGAGCAGCAACTGCTCTCAGACGGAGTGGGCATCCAATCAGTTTTGTAACATGAAGGGCCTGCTTGTTTATGTTTCTGTCCTGCCCGGCCCCCCAGCTGTTTAGTCCCAGAGAAAAATCACACTGAGATCTCTATAAGTTATAAAGCTGATTGGCCAATTAGGTCTAGCCTCTTACTGGCTAACTCTCACATCTTGATTAACCCATTTTTCTGATCTATGTTAGCCATGTGGCTCAGTACCTTTTTCAGTGGGGCAGCTCACATCCTGCTGCTTCGGTGTTCTGGGCAGGAGTGGGAGGAATCAACTTCCTCCTCCCCAGAATTCTCCTGCTCTCCTTGCATCATTTCCACTTCCTGTCTGGTTTTCCCACCTACACCTCCTGCCTGGCCAATCAGCATTTATTTAAAAGATGATTGATAGAATATAGACTATTCTCCCACACCACTTCCCCGTCTTAAAAAAAAAAAAAAACAAAGGAAAATATCCATAGTCCAAAAATCATCTTTGACCAAGGGAGAACACCCGAGCAATCGTCGGTAGAAACAGATGGCCCAATATCAGAGTTTTTCATCCAAAACAGGTTCAAGACTGCTGCCTGAGATGATCAAGACTCACAGGATACTTCAGTCAGGACTTGATCATAACTCTAAATTTTCTTTAGGTCCCCATAAGATTATCAGCGCCCCCAACCAACTGAAAGTAGCCTGAATACTACACTATGCCCACATTCCCAAAAAATGGACTATGGATATTTTCCTTTTTTTTTTAAGAGGGGGAAGTGGTGCGGGAGAATTGTCTGTAATCTGTCAATCATGTTTTAAATAAATGCTGATTGACCAGGCAGGAGGTGTAGGTGGGAAAACCAGACAGGAAGTGGAAATGATGCAAGGAGAGCAGGAGAATTCTGGGGAGGAGGAAGTTGATTCCTCCCACTCCTGCCCAGAATACCGAAGCAACAGGATGTGAGCTGCCCCACTGAAAAAGGTACTGAACCACATGGCTAACATAGATCAGAAAAATGGGTTAATCAAGATGTGAGAGTTAGCTAATAAGTAGCCTGACCTAATGGACCAATCAGCTTTATAACTTATAGAGATCTCAGTGTGATTTTTCTCTGGGACTAAACAGCTGGGGTACTGGGCGGGACAGAAAAAACATAAACAAGCCGGCCCCCTTCATGTTACACAGTTTAGTCTAACCACCTTGAAAATTATGCCACTGAGACTTAAGGAAAATCCCAGTTCTGAAGAAAGAATGCTGAGTTTTACACCTATGTTTTTCATAGCATTAGGCTAGAAGGGTCATCCAAGTTTGTTAAATCCAAAGGTGGTTTTTTACCCTAGTCTAATCTTAATAGTGTCAACAGTTTTCTGAAACTTGGTCAAACAGCACACCTGTTCTTAATCTGCTTACTTTAGGACCTAGTGCAGAGGCTTAGCCGTGAGACAAAAATACTGTTTATAGAGATAATAGAACCCTACCACTGCACCAAACATCCATAATTATCACTACGAGTAGGTACTGTTAGGTAAGTAATAGCCCTTTTATCCATCTGGTGAAATTTCGTTTTGTACTTTTAAAATAGTAAATCTTACATATAATCTGCTGGTTATATAATTTTGATCCCCTTTCTTCAGTACTATATATTTACCCTCTTTCAGAAGATTTAGTACCTTCATGATAGTAACATACAATTAATATGTGATATTAGCAATCAGTTAGTCATCCACATATTGCGATATTAATGCCTCTGTTTACTCAAAGGCAATGCAAGTTTGTAGCCACACATTTTGTAGATAGAATGGGGGTAATTTTTAACACACATGGGAGCATAATCCAATGAAATTGTTCTACGATACCATGTCAAGGGATTTCCATTCAGAAAGAGGTAAAAATGGAGGCTGTGCTTTCATCAGCAAGCGGAAGAGGAAGCCCTTTGGAGGAAGCACTGAGAATTTTTAATATGATTCCAGGACATTAGCTAAAAAAGTATTAGAGCTTAATACCACCAGAGGAAATTCTGAACAATTTTATTTATGACTTGCATGTTTTAGGCAGATCAATATTAATCATGTTAAGGCCTTCTAGCTAGAAGAATTCATGAAGTCTATGAACACTAGCGGGCACTAATCATATAGCATTTAAAATCATTTAAAATGATTCAGAGACCAGCTAAAGCTTTCTGCTTTAGCAGATATTAATTCAGTTTCAGAGCAGAGTTTCCTATTTTCCCTTTCATGTAATCTTGATATATGTCCATTCTTTATTCTGTCCGGTGTACATATTGCCAAGTTATGCCTTATTTTTTTCATAGACTTGGGAGGAAGCAGGTATGAAATTTCCTTTTTTACTTCCAAAGGGGATATCTGTAACTTCGGAGAATGCTCCAGAATAACCTGCATTTCTAGCTGTAGGGAGAGAAGTTACCTTTACCTAGGCATTCAATTTGCAAAATGGGCGCTGTCAAAGGAGAATCAGCTTCCATGGCACCAAAAGCAAACTGTGTGTTAAGGTCTTGTCCCCAGCTGGAGATAGGGTTTTCAAGCATCCAGAGAAAAAGAAATCAGTCTTGGAATTTGTTTTTTTTTCGAATACTCCCAAAACTAAGGTCCTGGTGTGTATCCTTTCCTCCCAGTTTGACATTTAAATCAAATGAACAGCATCAAGGTCCAAGAGAAAAATCCTTGAGCCTCTTTTCCACTGTTTGATGTACCTGGGGTTCCCATGGGGAAGTACAAGGAGGTGTTTGAAGTCTGTGGAAGCCTTCAGGCCTTGTGAGCATCTATCCCTCCTCACAACTGGGGGAGTCTGCATCCTGGTATCTTTTTTTGACTTATAAATGGAAAGTTTATTTATTTACTTTAAATTACAAAGGGGCCTGTGAGGCCAAGATTTAGCAGGTAGAAATACTTGCCACAGAGGATAAAAACTTGAATTCAGTTCCTGGGTTCTACATGGTAGGTTGTGAAAAGCTAGCTCCCACGAGTTTTCCCCTTACTTCTCTTCTACCCTGTGATATATGTGCACACAAGAGTAAATGCAAAAAAGTAAAATAAGGAGTATATTCTCAGATACCTTCCCCTTGAATTTTGAAAGCAATAGACGTAAAGTGGAGAAGGACGCTGCAGCTTCCTGATATATTATCTCCCTGACAATATAGCAAACAACATATAACATAAGCATGTTGGAGCAAGTTTCCTGAGTCTGGATTCTTCCTTTGGATAATACAGCGTCCTTTGATGTGTGAGCCTGAGACTGCACTACCTTGATCGGGTGTAATCTGCAAGCCCATAGCCCTTTTACAGTTACTCCGACAATTTAACCTTCATTTGGAGACTTCCAGGGGAGGCTATATAAGAAGTAACAGCTCTAGAAAAGTTGTATGGAAACGCCAAGACATGTCTGTTTTTCTCTGAAGGAAATTGCATACGATTATCCTAGGTAGACCCCATGATGCTACCAAGTGTGAGCTCTTAGCTCGGAACCCCCTACTAGCCTGTTTTAAAGTCATTCTTAAGAAGGACTAAGCCAGTTTATCTGAGTTTTAGTTGACCCTTCCTTGTGGCAATATATAGTGTCTAGAATATTCTCTCCTTGAACTTCAAGATAGTAATACATTTGTACCTGAAGCTCTTTCTCTACTGCCTAGTAAAACACAGCAGACATAGTAAAGAATTTCAAAAGAATCGGTAAGGAGCACAGTTGGAACCAATGAGGAAGAATAAAGAACTCATGAAAGTGTTTTGAGAAACATAATGACAGATGAATAATTTTTCTCTTACTTCTAGGTTCACTGTACCCTAAAGTCCTACTACAAAGATTGGCATGTGGGTGTCAAATCTGGTGGGAAGGGTATGGAGTAAGGGGTTTATGTAATCAGGAGCTCATCAGAATTGCTGGGACAGACGTTACAGGCTGGTGCTTCTGAAATCTGTTATAACCACAGAGAAATATGTCTAAAGTGAAGAAATGGGAAACAAAAGAAATGAAGAGAACCTAGTAACTTTATCATTTCTCCATTTGCTGTTTCCTCTTTTGTCCTGGGAATCACCGTGCTGCCCCTCCTGAGGGGCTTGAGGAACTCTATAGAGTTTTATACAAAGTTTTAGGTAATACAAATCCTTGCTGTTTGGTGTCTTCTCTTTCCTGATCCAACATACCCTTCAATTCAAGAGGGAGGTGCGTGTTTGTGTGTGTGTGTGGGTGTGTGCATGTGTGAGTGCGTGCATGCATGTGTGTGTGTTTGCAAGTGATTGACAGGTTGTAGTTTGTATCCCATTCCCCTCAGTTTACTTACATCATTTGAGAATGATCTGAATAGCACAAAAATCAATAATCTATATTAGAACATGAATTCTGAACATTTGTGATATAAAGAAGAAATTAGCATAATAAAGGTTAAGAGCCAGATATATATGAAGGTTCTTAGTTAACCTGATCATTAAGAAGACTTTACTTAAACCATCAGTTCACTGGGGAAATCTTCTCCAACAGCTTTAAAATGGCAATCTTGTTTTCAGAATTTTTTTCCATTCCTTTTTAAAAAACAGATTATTTTGTCATATCTGTGAGATAACAACCAATCATGACAAATTAAAATACAATAAGATAAAGCAAAAACCGTTTTATCAAAGATGGATAGTCTTCCAACAGGAATAAAAGAGTTCCAGTGTTCCAAAAGAATTTTAACAATATAAATTTCAAAATTCTAGAAGCAGTTAGATGTTTTAGTTGAGATGAAGGACCTAACCAAACAAAGGAAAGTTCCAGCTCCTTGGTCTCCCTCTCCAAATGGGAACAGCTAACAAAAACAAAGACTAAACACAATAAAATTTAAATTCTATGCTTAAACACATATTATCACGTTCAACCATGAGTAATTCTGCTTAATATGTGTGAGTTACTCTCTCCATTTTTACAGATTCCTGGTGTTTTTTTAACTTTGCAGGGAATTCGTTTTCCCAGTGGCTTTCCTTCTTACAGAGGAGACATACTGTTTTTTTCTTCTGTGAGTGCTGACTTCTGGGTAATCTTTTCTTCCCAGGGACCTGTTTAGCCTTCAGCACCACAGCTAAAAAGCAGAGCTTCGATCCACATCTTGTCTTCTGTATTTCCTGCTGTTAAAAGTCTTGAAAACAATCAATGTTCAAGAATTGAAAAGGTTCACGTCAAAGGCCTATTCTAGCTTTTTGTAAGAATTTTCACATGTCTGAAGCACTGGGTCTTATAAAGATCAGGTTAACTTCATGAAGGTTTCCTGGGTCTTTGTGGTCTTATTCTTTATCTCTCAGAGAAGTCTGGCTCATTATTTCCAATAACTAAGAAGAATCCTTAGTAGGCATTTGCTGTATTTCCTGTACCTTATAAAGATTCTCATTAAAGGTTTCTCATCTTAAATTTTGTTTAAAAAAACTTCTGTAATAGTGTTTTAAATTACAGGAATCATTGCCTCACTAATTCATAGGGTGTTACCAGAATTTCCTAAATGAAGACTGAACAATTCTTCCCTTGCTTTGTTAATGATTCTTTTCTTTGCTTTCCATGAGCAAGCAATAATATATAAATGTCAGTTCAGAACACATGATGAATAGTGAAACTAGATTAGAACAACCTGTTCATGTGTAAGGTTCTTTTCGTGGGGGATTATTCTCCTGACTGCACTCTGATATAGACAACTAGTTGCCTCTAAGCAATTGCCCCTAAGGGATTAGGGCATAATAAAAATGCCCCACTTGGGTTGGCACCTTGTCTGAATTGTGTTCTCTGCCATATCTGATGAAGAGAAACACCATGAAAGCAACCACAGGGTGGTTAAATCCAAAGTAGAAAGTGGGGATAGAAATCTAGATTACAGAGAGATTCTAGGTAGAGGTCCTGAAATTATTCTAATTCCAAGTAAACACTCATTCCATTGCCCTCACCTTTTTCTCCCGAGATGACAAAGAAGAGCCCTGAAACAGAGGATGCTCCTCAGCATACATCTAAAGGCCATCTACTTGCTTGTAAGGTAATGGAGCGACGTGCCCAGAAGCTAATCTTTGACAACATCAGAAAGAGTGAACAAGGTCACTTGTATTGGGTTGGAAAAAGATGCAGGCAGGCCATTGTTAGGGAAGATGGCTCTGGAGGCCACAAGGGACTCAACTGGATGTTCCTCAAACCAGGCCATTGGGTCACAAAAGGATGGATACCTTGTCTCATCAAAATCTTACCTGTGAAAGCCTAGATTTTCTGGCTGGATAGAGTGTGAAAGGGACGAAGAAGTCTTATCGGTGACAAGCTGGCAAATTGAAACACTGGGCTGTCCATCCTAAAAAAAGTTATCTGTTTTAGAGTTTGTAGGCATAATGCCATGAGGGAGGTTTGAAGTGATACACAGACAGGCAGGTGTATTAGGCATTTTCTGTTGTTGGAATAAAACATCATGGCTAAGGCATCTTATTTGGGTATATGATTCTAGAGGGGGAAAGAGTTCATCATGGCAGCAAGGTGCAGGCATGCCTGCAGAAACAGAAGTGAGAACTCACATCTTCAAATGCAAGTGTGAAGCAGAGAGAGTAAATTGGAAGTGGTGATGGGATCTAGCTTTGAAAGCCCACCTACAATGAATAATAAAGCATGGCGGCATGCAACTCCTAAACCTCCCAAGCTTCACCACAAACCTTATCAAAAAACATACTATCAAAATTTTTTTAATTTCTGTAGTTCCTGTGTTGACAGAAGTTTCTGTCCCACAACTGTTCAGTCCCAAAGAAATACACAGAGGTCTACATTAATTATAAACCGGTTGGCCTAGTAGCTTAGGATTTCTTATTAACTAACTCCTACATCTTACATTAACTTATAATTCTTGTCTGTGTTAACCATGTGATTTGGTACCTTCTATCACTGAGGCATTCTCATCTTGCTTCCTCTGTATCTGGGTGACGACGGCAGTAACTGAGCCTTTCCTCTTCCCAGAATTCTCCTGTTCTGGTTTCCCTGCCTATACTTCCTGCCTGGCTACTGGCCAATCAGCATTTTATTAAACCAATATAAATAACAAAGCTTTACAGGGTGCAAGACCATTGTCCCACAGTGGGGGGAGGGGGAAGACTTTATTTGTGTTTTTCTAATTATAAATGAAGTTCGCATCTTTTTACATATTTCAGAGCCATTTTTAATGTCATGTGGAAAAGGTTTTTATCTTTAGTTTTGAGAATTATAATATAATTACATAATTACTCCCTTCCCTTTTTCTCCCCAAATCCTCCCACATACCCCTTTTGCTCTTGTTCAAAATCATGGCCTTTTTCATTAGTTGTTAAATGCATATAAATTTATATTCCTAAATATCAAGGCAGTTTACAGCAAGGCCACAGTCAACTTCAATTTAAAGGGAGAGAAACTCAAAGGAATTCCACTAAAATCAGAAACAAGACAAAGTTGTTCACTCTCTCCATACCTATTCAATACTTTGTGGGAGGTGATGTATGCTGTGAATATGTTTTATTGCCCTTGGTTAATAAAAAAGCTGCTTTCTGCCAATGGCTTAACAAAGTAAAGCCAGGCTGAATGAGATATATAGAGAGAGTAGGCAGAGTCAGGAAGAAGCCATGTTGCTGCCTGAAGGAGACAGACATCTCCCCCATCCCCCCCCCGTGGGGGTTCTACCATGAACCTAGCCAGTAAGCCAAAGCCATGCAGCAATACACAAATTAATTGAAATGGGTTAGTTTAAGAGCTACTAGAAATATGCTTAAGCTATTGGCCAAACAGTATTGCAAATAATACAGTTTCTGTGTGATTATTTTGTGTCTGGGCAGCCAGAGCGAATGAACAGCCTCCCTCAACAGTATTTGAAGTTCTAGCTAGAGCAATAAAACAACCAAAGGAAATAAAGGGAATACAAATTGGAAAGGAAGAAGCTAAAGTATATTTATATCCAGATGGTAAGATACTATACATAAGTGACCCCCAAAAATTCCACCAGGGAACTCTAGAGCTGTAAATACTTCAGAAAAGTAGTTAAATACAAAATTAACTTACAAAAATCAGTAGCCCTCCTAGATGCAAATGACAAAGGGCCTGAGAAAGAAATCGGGGAAACAACGCCTTTCACCGGAGCTTCAAATAATATAATATAAATTATGTTCAGGAAACTCTAACAAAACTGGTGAAAAATCTTAAAGTATCAGGTCTTTGAAGAAAGAAATTGAAGAAGATCTCTGAAGATGGAAAGATCTCCCATGCTCATGGATCAGGAGAATTAACATAGGAAAAATGGCCATCCTACCAAAAACAATCTACAGATTCAATGTTATCCCAATCTAAATTCCAATACAACTCTTCACATTTCTTGAAAAGACAATTTTCAGCTCCATGATGAAAAATTGACAATTCAGGATAGCCGAAAACAACCCTGAGCAATAAAAGACCTGTAGGCAGTCTCACCATCCTTGATTTCAAGTTGTACTGCAGAGCTCTCCTAATACAAACAGCATGGTATTGGCACAAAAACAGATATGTTGATCAATGGAATCAAGCTGAAGACTCAGACATAAATCCACATCTAATTTTTGGTAAAGAAGTCAGAAATACATACTGAAATGTTGTGGGATAGTTCGATTGCACTGTGACACTCCAGACTGTCAATAGAGTTTACCTTAAATCAAGGGATAGAGCCAGGAACTAGTTGACTAGAATTAGCTGGAGATAAACCAGCAATTTGGATAGAGAAAGATACACAGGAAGAAAAGGGCAGGGGATTGAGTGTGAGTTTCCTTTTGGTTCTGGGACAAGAGAAGAGATGTGTCTCTTGTAATGTCTCTAGGCAAAAAACAGAGTTAGCTAGTTGTTACTCAACCTCTCTGAGCTAGCAGGTTTTCACCCTAGCCTTCCATTCCTGAGTCTTATTGATAAATAGAACAATAGAGACTTAATTTAAACCTACATATCATGGCCACATCAGAGCAGGGACCACAGGACCGGAAGCCTTGCCAGGTCAGGGCCTAAGTGACCTATGGGGCACTGACTATCCGGCCATGGGGATAATTAAAATACCAGTAGATTCATGTGTAGCCCCTAAATCAATAGAAAACATAACTGAAAAAAAAGATTGGTAGGTTTTAGAGATAATGTCTTGATTTTTTATATTGTTTGTATTTTCCAATGAGATCTGGGTATATGAACTTCTTTTCTTAGTCCTAACTCTGATTTGGACAGAGCAGCTTGGGCATGCAGAGAGGATATGCAAGTGAGCAGTGCCTGGTGTTTGACAATGGCTTGGGTGGAATGAAGTCAGATAGACAGAGGAAACTAAGCTAGTCTGCAGGATGTGTTTGCTGGTACAAGACTTGAGTATAAGGGTAGATCTGATGGGGTGGGAGGATTGGATGTAGCATGAGGAGATTCTGTGGGTTGGGTAACAGGTAGGAGGGTCGTTAATAAGCTTAGGGATCAGTTGTGGTGCATGCAGGGACGACCAGACTAGATTATGCAGCTGCTTGTGGGACTCAGGCTAGATCCGCCAGGCTGGGGAGAAGGTAGAGGCTCTCTCTGCACCACAGATGGAGAAGGCGGGAGACTCATAGGGATAGACCCTGAAGAAGGAGGTAGGAAGTCTGTCTGACTTGAAAAGTTGGATGCCGTGCAGTATGAGTAAGGTTTTGATCATACATTTATCCACATCTCTTGGACATTTGAGTTTTTTTAATGTCCATATTATTTACAAGTTCAGAATGATGTCATTGCTTTATTTTCCCCATCTACTGTTTTGGTTTTAGTGCTTTAAAAAATGTCAAATTTTCTCCTACAGACTTTGCTGTTTATTGGCTAAGCTCAGGGAAAAGAGCCTATTATATTTCATTGACTTTAAAGAAAATACTTACAAATTGTCATAGGATAAGTGGATCTTTTAAAGATGTTCCATCACCATAAGCAAGGACATGGAGTATTTTTCCAATTGCCCAAGAATACTTTGATGTTTTCCAGGACTGCTTTTTTACTCTTCAAATAAGATTTATATAATGCCTCTTAAGCAATTTCTTCTGTCGTCTTTATTGTCATTTTTAAAAGGCTTTCTCTACTTTTAATTATGTCTTCCTTTTGGCTATTTCTAGTACATATCAAGTAACTGAGTTCTACAAATTAATTCCATATCCAAATAATATACAGAATTGCCACATTTTGATCTGGTTTTTTTTTAATTAAAAAAGTTTACTTTTGAAAGTTCCATACATGTATACAATAAAATACGATTATATCTATCTCCTCCCTTCTGATTCCTGAATTGTATCTCTCAAGACTCTCCCTCACAGTTTCATGTCTTGTCTGGTTTTTCTTCTTCTTTTTTTACCTTTTAAAATAACCAACGAGGTTCAGTTAGTGCTGACCTTGTGTTTAACAGGGCAGAGCCATCATTTGGAGCACGAGAAGCTTATCAGTAGCCACATCCTCTGAGAAGAAGAGCAACTATCTACTGCCAATAGATCCTCAGTATGTGGCAGGGTCAGGAGGCCATCAATACTTCCATGCAAGAATTTTGGACTGCCTGATCTTGTGTGGGCCTTCTTCAGGCAACCAGAGCTGCTACAAGATCATGATGGCAGAAGTTGTGTTATGTTCAGAAGACAGCACTTCACAGTGTGCCTCTGTATCTCCCAGCTCTTCCATTGAGTTTCCACATCTTTTTCTACAATCTTCCCCAAGTGTTAGTGGCTGTGAGGTAAATATAGCCATATCCTTTAGGGCTCAGAACTCAGTCTCTTAATCTCAGCACTGATCAGTTATTCATGTCTCCATTGACTGGTGACCACTGCAAAAAGAAACCCTTCCGAACAAAGTTAAGTCCATATGTATGGGTATAAGCACAAATATTTATAAGGCAGTTTGACATCTTAGTCATGCAGCAAAATAGCAACAAGCCTGTTCTATGCTGGCGCCTATGACCTCCATAGCTATGGGCTTTTGACCAGGATTAGAGTATCAAACATGAAATTCCTTCCTGTGGAGCAGGCTTCAAATCCAATCAGAAAGTAGTTAGTAACTCCATAGGAGTCATGTCACTATTTTACCAGAAGACACATCATGCCTGGCAGGTCAGTATTGAAATAATCAGAGTTCAGGGCAGAGTTAGAACACGGATCTCTCTTTTTCCCCCTTCAGCACTCACAACACCTTCCGGTGCTATGAAAACTAGCCATCTGAGAGCAAGTTTCCTGTTCATTTGAGATTGATCCCCCTCTGTTTTATAAAGTGCTGGTCTCTTTAGCAATAGAGTCTTACTGTTTAGTTATTTTTAGATAGCCAAAGACAATGGTAATAGCTTGCATTTTGTAGACCTCTGGGATCAATAACAAATAGGGATTTTCATTAATGACTCATGTCTCTGGGAGACACATTGTCCACCATGTAGAGTAATTTCATTTAAATGTTTCCCCTAAAAGTTACATTTTGAAATTAGCTTACTAATTAGTGGGTTTTGTAAGACTTTCAAGCATTGTTAGTTTTGGCTAACCCACCCACTATACTCATACTCCGTTCCCCCATCCCTGCTCAACCCCTTAACCCTCAGTGTTCTGTCCTCTTCTTTCTAAGCTCTCTACTATTCCTCCATGTTTGAAAGTTGGACTGTAGGTAGTAAACTTCCAGATAACTTTTCATACCCCCTTCCTAAGGGATTAGGGCTCCCCTTCACCCTCTGATTTGATATTTTAATGACTATTGCTTTTTCTATTATACTATTGTATTTTCTGCATAAATGTAATTTTGAAATTTTACTTTTGTGTTTTTAATTTTAGGATCCCTGGTAAATTCTCAAATACAGTATTGGAGATAGTGGACATCTTCGCTTCTTTTCCTTCTTTTTTAAGGTTTAGAGCAAATGCCTTAAGTAAGAAGTTGATTAATAATGCATTTTCATTGTGATAAAAATGTCCATTCAGTTTGGACTTTATAGATATTATTAGAAATTTATCAGCTTCCTCCATAACATTTATAGATATAATCATGTGATTGTTTTACTAAAATTATTAATATTGGGTGTGCTTGTGGATTTCTTCCTCATATTGACCTTGTAAGACAACAAATAAATCGTGTTGTCATTAAATTTTTAAAATTATATTTACTGATATTTTATTCAATAATACATGCTATGTTAGGTTAAAATTGTATTTTATTTTGGGGGTGTAGAAGATAAGGTCAAGCTTTATTGGAAAGTAGAAAAGATTTTTTCCTTTTTTCCCCTCTTATTGAAAATAGATATTTTTTTCTCACATAATATACCCTGATTACAATTTATCCTCCCTCTACTCCTCCCAGTTCCACGTCTCACCCCATCTGGCTCCACTTCTTTTCTGTCTTAATAGAATAAAATATAATAAGCTAAAACAAAATTTAGCACGTTGGAATTAGACGAAACAAACTGAAGGAAAAGATCCCAAGAAAAGGTACAAGAAACATATATAGATGCAGAGACTCACTCTTTTTCACATTAAGAAATCCCATAAAAACACTAACCAGGAAATTATATTATATACCCCAAGGCCTGGTGCAGACTGTGCATGCTGCCTCAGTCTCTGTGAGCTCGTATGAGCTTTGATCATGATTATTTGTAGGGCCTGATTTTCTTGGTGTTCTTCACCCCCTCTGGCTCTCGGACTCTTTCTGCCTCCTCTTCTCAGGTCTCCCTCATCCTTGAGGGGAGGGAGGTGACGGAGATGTCTAGGTTAGGGCAGAGAGTTCCAAGGTCTCTCGTTCTCTGCATAATTTCTGACTATGGGTCAGAGACCTCTGTATTTGTTCCCATCTACTGCAGGAGGATGCTCCTCTGATAATGGCTGAGCAAGGCACTGGTCTGTGAATACAGAAAATGTTAAGGAGTCATTTCATTGCTACAATTTTGGAATTTAGTTGTTCCATAGGTCCTTGGACTATCTATCTAGTTTCAGGTTCTTGGTCACACAAGCAGTGTTGGATATTGAGTTCCATTTTGTGGAGTGGCCCTTAAGTCAAATCAGATATTGCTTTGTTATTCCTACAAGCTTTGTGTCACCTTTGAACTACTACCTAGTCTGCAATGCACCATTGTCAACCCAAGGGTTTGTGGCAGAGTTGGTGTTTATTGTTCTCATTGGTGTTGTTTCTCAGCAGAGTCTCTTCATATGCCAAAGATGCTAGAATATAGATGTGAAGGTTCTAGGTAGACACCAGCTCAACTTCTCCACGTCCAATGAGTTGTGTAGGTGTTGTTTTATTGTCTACCACGAGGGACCTTGCCATTAGTGTATGGAGAGCAACCGGTAGTCTTGGCAACAGCCTGGGATGTTTGATGGGACCCCTTTGGCAAGCAACTCAGTTAGACATAACTCATTGCTGGTACTGGAAGTTTCATTTGGTTACAGGAGATTTCCAGTTGGGGCTCTGTCTCTTCAATTACTTTTTAAAATTTCAGTTAGGTCACCTTCATATAAGTACATGTTTTAGGAAGCTTCTGCTGTATTAGGTTTCCTTGCTATCCCTCAAATGGCCCTTAAGAATAGCTTCTCTTCCCATATTCCCTCATTTTCTACCCTGTTCCCTTACTATTTTGTTCAATAGTACATACTATGTTAGGTTAAAATGTTACTACAGTATACTTTTTATCAAATTTAGATATGTAGATTGTATTTGCTTCATTAGGATATTAAAAGTTTTCTTGGCCTGAGGCAGCACCCTCCACAGTAGCAGGTACAAGGGAGCAATCGCCAAGGGAGCAGGCCTGAGTCAGAGACCTCTACAAGACTGGGCACGAGTCAGGGATCTTTAGGGAACAAGCATGAGCTAGAGACCTCTGTGAAACTGGACCCAAAACAGAGACCTTCGTGGGAGAAGACCCAAGCCAGGGACATCGGTGGAATGTGAGTCAGCAACCTCAGTTGAAGCAGGCCTGAGGCAATGACTCCCCACAGAAGCAGGTACAAGGACGCCACTACTCAGGGAGCAAGCCCCGAGCCAGAGACATCTGCGGTACTGGGTGCTAGCTAATCAGTGACTTCTGAGGGGGCAGGCCTGAGTTAGAGACCTTTGCTGGAGCAGGCCTGAGCCAGTGACCTCGGCCAGAGCAAGTCCAAGGCAATTACCCTAGCAGGAGCAGCCCCAAGCAAGAAACCTCCTTGGGAGCGGGGTCCAACGACTCCCAGGATTGCAGAGCAACCCCCAGAAGCACTGAGCAATCTTAGGGAACACTGAGTGACCTTCGGGGTAACTGGAAGCACGGCCCTGACTAACATCTCAGAATATGTCTAAACAAGGAAGTGAAAGACTTATACAATGGTAAATTTAGGATCCTGAAAAATACCTCACATGGTCCTGGACTGGTATAATTAATATTGTGAATATAGACATCCTACCAAAAATAATTCACAGACTCAATACAGTTTTTATCAAAATACTACCTAATTCTTTACAGAAATTGAAAAAAAATCTTAAATTTCATATGGAAATACAAAAGACCCAAGATGACCAAAACAATATTGAATAATAATAACAACAACAAAACTGGTAGAGGTCTCACCATCTGTCAAGATATACTACAGAGCTATAGTCATGAAAATATCATGAGACCAGCATAAAAAAGATTCATTGTTCAGTAGATTAGAACTTAGGATCAATATATAACCCACACAACTCCTACAGTAACTTGACTTTTGACAAATAGGCTAAATATGCACCCTGGGAGAAAATAGCATCTTCAACAAATGGTCCACTCTGGCTGTGTAAGCTACATGCAAAAGAATGAAACCCTTTTGCTCTCACCCTGCACAAAACTCAGCTCCAACTGGGTCAAAGACATCATCATAAGACCTGATACCCTAAACCTGATAGAGGAAAAATATAGGGATTATTCTTGATCTTATAGGAAGAAGGGATTCTCTGAAAAGGACCCTAAGAAGTACAGTCATTAATACCAACAACTGATAAATGGGACCTAATGAAAGTAAAAATCTTCTGTATATCAAAGAACACCATTGACCCAGTAGGGAGGCCATCTAGAGAATGGGAAAAAATCTTTACCAGGCAAGAGTTTGACAAAAGGTTATAATCTAGAATATATAAATATGAAAGAGGGAGAGAGAGAATAAGCAACACAATTTTGAGGACAGTGACTCCTCAAAAGATGAAATATACATAATTGAAAAACACTTTTAAAAGGTTTGTCATCCTTAGCAACCAGGGAAATGCAAATTAAAACTACTTTGGTACTCTTTCTCATCCCAGTAATAAAGGCTAAGATCAAAGCTACAAACAATAATAGATGCTGGCGTGAATGCCAGGAAAGGGGACTATGTATTCACTGCTGGTGGGAAAGCAAACAGGAGCATTAATTATGGAAATCAATGTAGTAGTTCCTCAAAAAGAGAAAATTAGGTCTATCACATTATCTAACTATTCTACTCTTGGGTATATATACTCAAAGAGTTTCACATTCTTCTATAAAAATACCTGTTCGTTTGTATTCATTGCTTCTCTACTCATCCAGGACATAAAAACAGTCTAACAGTCTAAATGTCCACTAACTGCTAAATGGATAATGAGGATGTGACGTATTTACACAATGGAATATTATTCAACTATGAAAAACGAATCATGGAATTTACAGGTAAGTGGATGCGTCTGGAAGCAATCATTCTGAGTGAGGTAACTCAGACCCAAGAAGACAAACATCCCATATTTTCTTTCATCTGATGATACGATCTTTGAATCTTCATATATGTTTGATTTGGAATATCCTTGGAGATCAGGGAATTACTAAGGGGTCATGGGAGAGACTTTCAAGACAGGGGAGTTAGAGGTCACTGGTATTAAAGGTAAAGCAATTAAATAATGAAATAGGAAGGACTAGGAATACCCAGAACAGAGGGTAGGATAGAGGAGGGAGTGGGGTGAGAGATAAATAACACTGAAGACCTTTCCAAAGGACCTATGGAAACTTGCAACAACTGAGGCTATCATTTAAAAAGCCTAATTCCTATGCCCTCTGAATGTGGATGATGGTTATATGGCTTGGTCTGTCTGTGGGACCGCTGGCAGTGGGACCAGGACTTATGCCGGGTGCACGAACTGGTTTTTTGGAGCCCATTACCTGTGATGGGATACTTTGCCCAGCCTGATTGAGGGGAGGGGCTTGTTCCTGCCTCAACTTGGTATTCCAGATTTTGGTGACTTCCCATGGGAGGTCTTATCCTTCTGAGGAGTAGTTGGTGGGGGGGGGGGGGCTTGGGAAGGTGGGGAGGTGAGAAAAGGAGAGGGAGGAGGAACTGGGGCTGAAATGTAAACTGAAAAAAAATTTAATTAAATAAAAAAAAGAGAGAAAGAGAAAAAAAACATAGTTCCAGGAATGGATTACTTGTTTTAGAGTTTCTGGTCAATGAAGTCCTACAGACCACTTTCCAAAAAAACATTACAAGCTATTGCAATTGCTCTTGGTTACCCTTCAGAACATGACAGTAAGAACTTAGTGTTGAAGATAGCACCTACTTAAGTCATGAGCTCATGGTAAAATAAATCTGGTACAGACTTGGAAGCTTCACCCCCTGGAAGCTTTAATAGTGTTGGAAGGTGCTACATAACCTACCAGAGTAGAGAAGGAGTCATCACTCATGCCCTGCTGTAAGCCCTGTTAGCTACAACAATTAATAAGATTAGACAAGACATGACCCCTGGTGCAGTGGTGGCAGAAGCATCATGGGAGTAACCAATCATATTCTAACTGGATTTAAGTCACACTGCACAAGATAAAACCCACATGTGGCACACATACAGGGACAAAAACCTAGGTCTAGATAGTTGCAGGCCTTACGAGAAAACCTGATACTATGATAGTGCTAAATGGGCAAAGTAGTAAACTTACTCCTAATGACACATTATATCCATACTTCATTGAATCTCTTGACATTCATCTGAGAAACTTGTGTTTTCAGAAGATGGTGTTAACACAGAGACCCAGAAGGTCAACACAGAAAGAGTAAAGAGCAGAGGCTAGAGAGTTTTCAGCCCTGTAGAAAGAGGTGACAGATGAGGAAAGGGAAACATGTTTTTGGACACCACAGGGCAGCTCACATATGAACTCGCAGCAGCTGTGACAGCATGCATAAAAACTGTGTAAGCCCACGCCACACCAAATACCAGCGCAGAGAGGAGGCTGAACACACAATCCCATCCTTAGCCATGGAGCAAATGGCAATTGTTAACAGGTGGGAGAGGGAGAAACAGATTCTTTCCTAAGAGTGTGTGTAGCGCCTGGTAAGTTAACCACGCTTCAAAAGAAGGCCACGTATCCAGAAGTATTTGGATGGAGGAACTTTGTCATGAAGGGTTAAAAACATAGACACAGAGTTGGGTGGGAAAGAAAACGAGGTGGATTTGGGAAGAATTGGTAAAAGGAAGGAAAATATGATCAAAACATATTGTATGACGTGCAATACTCACAAAGAACTTATAGAAAGGAAGAGAGAGGAGGAGGAGTGAACTAGCAGCTCTCCATGCTAACCAGTATAAGGTGAATGATGGAAATAGAAGGAAAAACTCAATGACACAATTTCCAGAATTTTATGGGAAAGGAGTAGAGCTGTAGATCATGCATCCTTATGTTTGTTTATTCATCCAGGAATAAAAAGGTGACATTTCTCCTCAGAACAGTGCATTGAGGCAGAGAAAAGAAAGAAAATGGGATGTGTTAAATAGCATAACAGCAATATCACATTAAGTGAGAGCCTTCTTAGGAAATCTCTATCAAAGTGGGATTGTTGAGTTCAGTGTGTAGATTATTTTATATCTATCACCACCAGGTCTGAAAGAAATCAGAGTTGAATTTACTCCAACTTAGAAGAAGGACAGAAGGAATCATAGCAAGATCTCAAAATACTGATGGACCCATCTAGGGACTGTGACTTCAATATACCCAAGATGCAAAATAACAAAAAGTTCCAATGACACTTAGAAAACCTTAAAGTATACGGTGATTTTATTTTCAGATAAAGGTCACTTTTCTGGATTGCATATCTTGAAGTATAGTCAAGAGCAACGGATGCAGATTGGGAGAGTTGCTCTGCAAATTCTATTGATTAGAAGACTATTAGGATTTCCTAGGTTAGCAGAAAAAGGGAAAAAAACAAAGCTTGAATATAAACAGCAAAGTCTTCTAAAAAGTAAAAACAGAGGAATGTGGGAAGGCTGAAAATAGGCTGCGATTTGGCGAGAACATTTACCAAACAGCCTAGAATGCAACAGGTCGTTCATCTACTTTGCAAGCATTAGATATTTAGGATGCTTTTATTTCCTGTATTTCATAACTAAAACTTGCAACTCAGCTCCTTAAGGCCTGGCCTTGCCTGCTGAAGCGTGAAACATCCGAGGGGGTGGCGTGAAAGAGGGATCAAACGCAGAAACAGCCAAGAGAATAGACTCATGCCAAGTTAGTGGGCACTCAACTGAGCAGGTGACCCACCTCTGTGGTTTAACAGGCCCCTAGTCCGTTCTTCTTAATGCTAGCTGTAACTTCAAGCTGACAACAGAAAGTTTGTTCAGGTAACTTCTTTTTGTCTCCTCTATCCTTAGTCAAAGTCAGTTGTGATATTTTATGTTTCCCTGTATCTCAGATTCCCCCTTTCCATTCTATGGTTGTCATCCTTGGTTGGTTTATTTTGCTTTCCTCTGACATCTTCCTTTTATTTTCTTTGCATGTGAAAATAGAAAAATTTCACTCGTTGTGGGTCTCTCTCAGTTCTTTATGTCCCATTGCCTACAATTTTGAGAAGAAATAGAACGAATACAGGCCTAAGGGGATGATATAGACTTGGAGTCTTGAGTTCAGTCTCTATTCTAGACAGCATGTCATTTCAGGCACACAGTGGTGCTGGGAGAGGGAATCGTTGGTATAGTTCTCCTGTCATTCTTTAGAGCAAAGAGACTCTCTCGTGTCTACAGGCCTGGAGCTTGTGTGAGACCACCATGGCCAGCTTTGTCTTGATACAGCATCTCCAAGGGCACTGAGTTTTCTCACATTAAAAAGTTATCTGTACTCTAGACTGGGAATAAACTAATGGCATTTTCTTAGTTTTCACCACAGAAGACATGGGAAGAAGCATCTGCTTGTACCACGTGATCACCCTCTCTCTGATGCTCTCTACTTTGGCACATGTTACTTTTTCAGGTGAGCAGTCTGGGAGATAAAAGTTTGATTTTCTTAAAGTTGTAGAGAAAATAAGAGTAATTTATTTTTTACTTTGGATCGGAGTGTTTTTTCTGAAATATGAAATGTTGAGCTTGTAAGTTCAAACTACATACTTTTAAAAATGTATTTCCTTCAGAAGAAAAAAAAATCAGCTTTGTTTTCTGTATTGTAGGTTCTTCTCAGCTCTAGGTTTGGAACCAAACCAAGTCTTCTAGGGCAGAGAACATTCACTGTAATGTTCCCGTTACAAGTAACGCCTTGTGTAAACATGATGTCTTTTCCTAGAATAGACTTACATTTCTATGTGGAATTAAAATTTTCTTTGAAATATGACAGTGGGGGAAATGCCAATAAAGAACATTGGCATTTTGTGGGACTGCTGTTGGCATGTGTCTAAGTAATTGTACAAAAATCAGTGGGTTTGCGTAGTCTAGAACGTAAGTTCCATGCCAGATATCTCAAGACATGTTTACTATTCTGTGGGTAGGCTTTAGAGCTTGCCTGAGTGACCTTCAAAGAGCGGAAGTTCAGAAATTCGGTAAAGTCCAGTTTTTCTTTACATGGATTATGCTTGTGATGTATATCTAGGTAGTCTTTGCTTCTTTGGAGACCACTAAAGATTGCTCCTTTCAGGAATTTCTATGGTATTGAACTTTGTTTATATTTGGAATCCACACTGAGTTAGTTTTTCTTTATGCTGTAATACATAGCTCACAGTTCTATTTTTTCTATATATGCACCTAATTGTATCAGCATCACTTAATGAAAAGGCAGCTCTTTCTTTTCCACAGGATCGCCCTGATACCCTTTGTAAAAACTTGTTTCTCCTTGGGTTTTTAATTCTGCATTATTTATCTAGTAGTATGCCAGCAACAGTCTATGCTGATTTCTACAGCCTTTATTTTTGGACCTGTGTTATATCTCACATACAAAGAAGTTAACTAGTGATGACCACAGTGAGGTATGAGAATGCTCTTTAGATTAAGACTTTGGATCCCGTGGTTGATGACCTGAGTTCAAAGCCCATAACTCGCATGGTCGAAGAACTGATTTGTGCAAGTTGTCCTCTGACCTTCGCACGTGTGCAGCTGCCAGTACTGAGTAACAAATAAGTAGAATCTGCATGGTGGATGTCCAGATGGCTTGCAGACTAAAGATGCTTGTCACCAAGCCTGATGATCTATGTTTGACTCCCAGGACTCACGGTAAAAGGAGAGAATTAACTCCTGTAAGTTGTCCTCTGATTTCCGCAGGCACACCGTGGCACGTTTGTACGTGTGTACGCATATGTGTGCATACTCACAGATATAACTGTAATTTTTAAAAGAACACACAAACAGATAGACATTTTTTTTCTTAAAAATCTAAGGGAATCAAGGAAACAACACAGAAATGAAAGCAAATAGAAACAGTGAGAAAAAAACATACCTCAAAAGAAACATTTTCCTCACTAAAATGGGCAGTATGAAATGAACCCAAGTCATCCTTAAATACAGGATTTCAGTAGCAATAACTTCATTCCAAAGAAAAATTAAATATAGGTCTGTACTTGTCAGTTTTAAGTCTTAACTTGACATCTACAATCACCTGGGAAAGGAGTCTGAATGAGGAACTGTCTACATCAGGTTTTCCAGTGTGTGTCCTGATTGCAAACTGATGTAGCAAGACCAGGTCCCTGGTGGGTGGCACCATTCCCTAGCCAAGGCATCCTGGAAAATGGGAGAAGAGAAAGCCTACAGAAAGCAAGGCAGTCGAGCGAGGGTGCACGTATCCTTTCTCTGGGCTTGATTATTGATGTGATGCAACTGCACCGTGTGACTTCCTGCCTTGATGTCTCGGAAATGAGCAACTAATTAGAGTTGTGGTCCAAACAAAGCCTTTTGTCAGGATATTTGTTACAGCAACAAACATGAAAGTAGGGATACTGAATTCTAGTGTGTGGAGTTCTTTTCCACAGAAGATGAAATAAAAATTCTGTGAGCTATTTTCTGCAAATTTTAAGCTTAAGCAAATAAGTAAATATATAATGAATCATGAAAGGCATTTTTTTGCCAGCAAAGGAAATTACTCTAAAAGTCCTCTGATAGCTGAAAACTAAACTATTGCTTATAACATATAATGCATGGGTCAGAAAAAAATTATAGAAACAATTTTAGAGTAGTTTAATTTGTTTCTAATTTTTTTCTTTGTATCATTATTATTGTTGTTAGATGGATATTCAATAAGGGAACTTGAAAATAAAACAAAGGGATACCAGGCATAATTCTACAGACCTTTAAGCCTAGTACTCCAGAAGAAGAGGCAGGGAAATCTCTGTGAGTGTGAGGTCATCCTGGTCTATGTTGTGAGTTCCAGGACAGCCAGGGACACATAAAGAGACTCTGTCTCAAAACACCAAAATTAATTAATTGGGGATTAATCTCTACAGAGGCAGATTGTCTTTTATTAGAGCAATGAAGAGCAGGCATCTCTCCATAGGAAAAGAAACTGCACCAAGGTGAAGGAGCTTGAGGGTCTTACAGGTCAGAGAGGGAACTTTTGAGTGGAAAATGCCAGATGCTGGTCTGTTTCCTGCACCCCCAAGCTATAAACTCAACCTGAAGTTCTTTCTGTATGTTACATTCCTTGTCAAAAGTTTCCCAGCTCCTAACTGTCTGCAGATGTCATCAGAGTGTAAACTTTTCTGTCAGAAGTTTCTCTGCTCACCTGGAGGTTTCAGGTCATTTGCACTTCAGCTTTTTTTTTCTTGTGTGAGTTTGAATAAGGGGTGTGTTTGTGAGGGGTGATGCATATATTTAGAGGTCAGAGAACTACGTTCAGGAATCAGTATCCCTCCACTGTGCGTGCACGCTAGGGTTCGAATTCAGATCCTCAGACTTGAACTTCCTAGACCATTTTACAAGCTCCAATTTGAAATTGATTTTAATGAAACCAAAATAAATAAAAAGAGTTAACATTGCACGTTTCTATTATCCTTTCTGCCCTAATCACACACCATCCTCTTTGTATTCAATTTCAATTTTCTGGGCTTCCCGTGTTGATTTTTATCCAAATAACATTTACACATCATTACCCTCTAGCTCTCTACAAGAAGATGGCATACTAGAGATGTCTGTTTACAGCTTATTTTTCCTTACTTGTATTGAATCTTGGACAGTCAAGAGCTCATAGCTCACAGGGAAATTTCTGTTATGTAGGAGTTATGTAGAATTTCACTGAGTAGAGGCAGCAAACCATCTGGCAGCTCTTCTACTGGAGTATTTCATCTTACTGTGGAACAGCAAATAGCGCTTCCATACATAATCTGATGCACATGAGTTTTTGTATTGTTGGAGATACATCCTTGAAAGAAATTCATTGAATTGGGAGTGATGAGTTAAATGAAAATTCAAATGTAATTTGGCCCAATATTGTAGTCTCCGTATTAGAGAGTAAAAAATACCTCTTTCTCAGCAGCTGACACAATAGGTCATAAGTGCCTTTTTAGTATGATTTTAAATAACTCATCATGAATTAAATGGAGTATCTTTTTCATATTTTGCTCCTGTGTCTTCATTGAGTTTGTGTGTGCATAGTTATATATGTATGTATATTGTCTATTCTGAAATTGGCTTTTTCTTTTTTCTTTTCTATTTTTCTTTTATTTTTTAAAAAAGAAAACAAATTATCTTTTTTTTTTCATTTTTACATACCAATCCCAGTTCTACCCCTTCTCTCCTCCCCTTCCCTCCACTGTCTTCCCAACCCCACCCCACCCTCTCTCCATTCCTCAGGGAGGGTAGAGCACATTTCTTTGAGGAAGGATCAAAGTGCTCCCCACCATATCTAGGCTGAGCAAGGTATCCATCCAAAGAGAAACTGACTTTATTTATTAGTGAGCTCAGGGCATCCTACATGTTGTGCAATTACTCTATTATTGAGATATACTTCTGGTCCTATATTCTGAGGCATAGATTGTAATTTAGGAATGTTGTTCCTTGTTAAGCTACTATGCGGTATTTTTAAACCACCTGAGATAGAAACAGAACTATAGTCGGCCCCATCTCCATTTGTTCTCTCACAGTTGGTCTCTCTCTGTAGGCACCAAGATCATCTAACAAAACCTGCTCTCAGAGCCAGTCTCCTGAAAGCTGGGGGCTTGTTCTACCTCCTCCTCATCAATCAGGGTACCCATATTAAGTTAGCATCCTAGCAGGACCTGCAATAATACACTACTTCTATATCATATGTAATGTAACAGAAGTCTGAAAGTGCATATAATTGTAGAATCCTAATTGTAGAACAAGGAAACTTACTGTTATAAATAACATTATAATTCATACAACTCCAAATTATTTTTATTTAGCTGATTAATTTACTTATTGCCATGCTGGAGTTGGAACCCAGGAGTTCATACATGCTGGACCCGTTCTCTGCAGCTTGTCACTCAGTCCAGTACTTTTCCCTCAATGAGATAGCAATTTCCAAATGAAGTATGAGCTCTGAAAATTATGTATAGGATAGATAAGCAGTCCACAAAGGAGTACCACCTATAAATTCTGTAAATTGTCTTCCATGGCTCTATGAGTTAGTGACTAGTGGGTGAGGTTGCATCACATCATGCACTAGTTCTTCTAACTCAGTGTATTCGTGCTTTGTTTGCAGAACTGATCAGTTCAAGGAACCCTTCTAGGTGGCCTAAGGTAAACCTCAATTCTCAATTCTATATTCTTCTTCCGACCGGATCACTCTTCTCAAAGGTGTCTAAGACTGCACAGAGGTGACGTGCATTGACAGATTTTCACACGTCCTTGCTTGGACACACATCTTAATCTCTCCAGGGTGGACTTCCTCTCAGGTAGCATAACCCTTATAACATACACACTAACATGCTTTAGTAAATGTTACAGTGCAAAAAAAAAAGTCCACACCAATTAGATATAGCTGAGCATTTAATGAAATAACAACCATTGCTTGCTCAGCCACAAACATCACTTATCTTTAGTCTCCGTAGACATTTCTCATTCTTACCAAGTATGTGGAAAGCCTGCCCTAAGTTCACAAACACAGAATGACTAATAATGAGTGAAGATATGTGTCTTTACTCACAAATTTCTTATATAATAGCATACTGGAATGGAGGCAAGGTCAAAGGAAAACTGTGTACTTGGGGTTTGGCAGGGATTCTATGATGATGATGATGATGATGATGATGATGATGATGATGATGATAATTTTTTACTTTTTTATTTTTTTATTAAAAATTTCAACCTCTTCCCCTCCTCCCATTTCCCTCCTACTTCTCCCCATTTCCCTTCCCCCTCCCTCTCCAGTCCTAAGAGCAGTCAGGGTTCCCCGCCCTGTGGGAAGTCCAAGGTCCTCCCTGCTCCATCCAGGTCTAGGAAGGTGAGCATGATGATTATTATTGAAGTGACTATGGGGTACATGGGGTCACTACATAACAAAAATAGAAACAAAAGCTCACCTGATGGAAGTTTAGAAGACAGGAAATCCTTAAATGTTCAGCTAGTATTAATATTTAATTAGTATTTAATATTATTGCTATGTGGGTTAGAAGTGAAAGGCAACTGATAAATGGCAGGAAATAAACTCTTACTCTTGTCTTGTTTATGTTTCCAGCCCCCATGCAAAATGTATTACCCAATAGATCCTCATTATGAAGCAAACTGTCCAGATGTGGTAGCATTCGTTTGTGCTACAAATGGCTTAACCTACAAGAACGAGTGCTTCTTTTGTATTGATCGGTGGTACGTTCAAAACAACATGTAACTAATGTATTTTTTTTACTCTATAATGCGTCAAGATACAAAACACTATATTGAAAATTTTCATGACACATTTTGAGTAATCAACACATAGATCAGGCATGTGTGAAATATGACATGGCAACAGGAACGGACGAGATGGGTACGCATGGAATTGTAGAAGCTGTGGTGATTTTTAAAACGCGCCGCAAGGGAGAAAGATGCCAGGCAACAGGATTCACACGGAGGGGTTTTTATTAGGGAAAGGAGAATGTAAAAAAGAGGGAAGGGAGGGTGGGAGACAAGCCTTTAGGGACAGGGGTGGCAGAAGAAAAGAGAAGCGAGAGACAAAGAGAAACAGAGAGAGAAAGAGAGAAAGAGAGAGAGAGAGAGAGAGAGAGAGATGAGCGGTTGGCAGGGACCTTTTAATAGGGAACATAGTGAATGTACACAGGACACTGTGTACTGGCTACAGCTGAGGACATAGCCTGTCAGAACCCCAAGGGCAGACCAGTACAGATGCCTGAATACTAACAGAAAGATCCTCCACTTTAGGACTTCATTTAGAAGGTAGCAACAGCATGTTTAAGAGCAATGTCCTCTTCCTTTAAGGAACTAATGTCCTCTCTTTTCTTTAGGGAATTCGGCTCTCATATTTCGTTTGTCAAATACGGAAAGTGCAACTAGCAGCGGATGGGACGCTTTCACTTGTTCGTGCTTCCCATTACTTTGTTCTGGAAGTTATTTCTTTGGGAATTTTAGGAGCTTAATTCGCAAACTGTATGCACACCTGTGCCCTACCCAAATTTCAACCAAACAGAAAGCAAAGGAATCCAAATAATGGAAAAAAATGTCATATTTGTTGCAAATAAACATATTAATGAATGAAATGATTGCTATTAATTTTTGTGAACTGATAGTTTGAAGTCAGTTTCCACATGGAGAGATCTATAGTCTCTCAACCCAGCGAGACTGCTACTTCTTTCTTTAATTAAACTCACCGAGTCTCTCTGTCAGGCATACTTGGCTCCACTAATTTCACTTAAAGCCATAAAAAAAAAAAAAGAGGAAACATCCTTCCGATGAAAAGTTAGACTCCAGAGCAGGAAGTCACGGAATTACCCAGGCTTTGTGCTAGCTTCCAAAATCCCTAAATAGACGCTACACTTGCCATGGTCGGAGGAGTAACATACCAGAGAGATGGAGAGTGACACCCTAATGAACATTTCTGACTCAGAGAAAGAAAGAATACATGTGGAACGAGTTCAAAATTCTTCCCTTAGTTTTGCCGTTGATTGTTTAAGTTAGGGTCATATCGCTGTCCTTGGCCCTCCAGAAGGACAGTCTGTTCAGCTTAACCAACTCTCCCCTTAAACCTGATGTACATCTTGATAAAAACCAGCAGCTCCTCCATTTGGGAGTGAGGAAGTGAAGGCTGTTAAACACTGGTTCTCAACCTTCCTAATGCTGCAACCCTTTAATTCCAGTTCCTCATGTTGTGGTGACCCCCTCGCTATAAAACTATTTTGTTCCCGTGTCAGAACTGTAATTTTGCTACTGCTATGCACTGTAATATGATGTGCAGGATACCTGATATGTGACCCCTCCATGAAAGGGTCATTCGACCCCAAGGGGAGTCTCAACCCACAGGATGAGACACACTGCTGTTAAGTCAACGATGAGCTTCTGAATTATAGCAGAAATATCCCATCACTTAGCAATTAATGTTGCTAGTGGTTGACTTTGGAACTAAAAATTTAAGAAATACAATTGGCAGGGCATTTTTTTACTTTATCTTTGACTTCTGTCTAAAGATCCACTTATCCAGAATCAAGAATCTTAAGCTAGGTG
Source organism: Myodes glareolus (assembly GCF_982192425.1). Lineage (NCBI taxonomy): Eukaryota > Metazoa > Chordata > Mammalia > Rodentia > Cricetidae > Myodes > Myodes glareolus. The sequence continues at coordinate 25,622,020 of NC_142038.1, forward strand.
TGATGGTTTGAATGAGAAATATCCCTTATAGTTTCGGCCATTTGAATACGTGGTCCACAGATGTTCCTAGAGTCTAGTGAGGTTTAATAGGTGTGGCCTTCCTGAAGGAGGTGGGCCACTAGGGAAAGTCTCTCAGCGGCGAAGACCTCCTGTTACTGTTAGCTTGTTCTCTCTGCATTGCACTTGTGGTTCAAGATGGGAGCTCTCAACGTGATGCCAAGACTGCTACTATTGCTGCTGTCTCTCCCTGATGTCCCTCAGGAAACAAGCCCACATAAAGCGTTACTTCCAAGAGTTGCCTTGGTCATCGTGTTTTATCACAGCAACAGAAAAGAAAAGGCAGCCCTGAGCATGGTGGCACACACCTTTAATCCTAGCACGAAGCAAGCAGAGGCAGGCAGTTATCTGTGGGATGGAAGCCAGCCTGCTCCCACATAAGTGAGTTAAAGTTCCACCAGGTCTACATAGTGAGATAGTCAAAAAGTTGAATCCCTGAACCTTTCACTTTTGGAAAGAGCCTTTCCCAAAACTTATTTGTATTGGAAGCCAAAGTCTTTTGACTGGCCGCAAAGGCAATGGGGGCATCCACTTCCAGCAACACCCTATGTGTACAAATGCATGGTAGCAGGTGAAAGCCATCTCCCCTCTAACCCTTAAAAAAATTAAGATTCAGAATTATGATTTCTGCTGTGGCAACATGGACAACAGCTTCTTTGCAGAGAGTGGCAGACCAGACCCACCTTGACCTGGGCAGGGTTTAAAACAGCGACTTATCACAGTCTTCTTTAACATTCTGTTATTATTTGATGCCGATTCTGCTTTTTCCACGGTTCGCTTCACTCACAAATGTGTGCATTATGTTTCCAAGATCCATTGCCATGTGATAAACAAGCTTACCAAGACTTTTATCCTTGTCATAAAATGCTACTCATGGGACTGGAGAAGTAGCTCAGTTTGTCAAGTGCCTGCCTAATACGCATAAAGCCCTGGATTAAACCTTCGGCACGGAATGAACAATGTGTAGTGGTGTACACTTGCAATCCCAGCGTCAAGCTGGAGGAGCAGAGCTTCAAGATGATCTCAGCTAGATAGTGAGTTGGAGTCTATCCTGGGGTACATTAGACCTTGCCAAAACAAACAAACATGATTGTACTTCCTTCCCCTAATTTACTCTAGTCTGTCAGAAAGATACTTTTGTTGCTGAGTTAGTAGATAGTGGGGATGCCCATTTACTCCAAGACTTGGCATTTTCTTGACCGGCTAAGGCAGTTTCCAACCCATTTCTAGAAATGCAGTGTTAAAGCACTTAGCATCGGATTCAGTGCCTTTTCACAATCTATCTCTATTCTCTAGACGTTGGCCATACTCCAAAACATCCCAGGGATATTCTATTCAAACATACAGCCTTTTTTGCATGTCATTGACCAAGACAATGGTAATATCCACATGTATACAGAACATCAAATAGATGGGACCAGAAAAGAAATTTCCTATGACATAATAAAACACTAAATGGACAAAACAAAGAAAGGATATTAAAAGCTACAAGGGAAAAAGACTAAATCTTTTCTAAAGGCGGGCCAATTAGAACAGCATTCGACTTTTCAGTGGAGACTCTAAAAGCTAGAAGAACCTGGACAGATACTCAACAAACTCTGAGAGACTACAGATGCCAATCCAGACTAGTAAACCCATCAAAACTATCAATTACAGTCGAGAGAGAATGAAAATCATTCCACAATAAACCCAAATTTATCTATCTGTCTGTCTACTGACCCTGCTCTGCAGTAGGCACTAGAGGGAAATTTTAGTCTGGAGAGATATATATGCCAAAGAGGAACAAGGAATAAATAACCTGAGAACAGCATGTGAAAAGAAAGGGAAAGACACCCACACCATAACAACAAAATAACAGGAATCAGTGAATTCTGTTCATTAATTACTCTCAATACTGATGGTCTCACAGACGAATGAAATGCATTACAAAATAGAATCCATCTTTCTGCTGCCTCCAGGAGACACACCTCACCATCAAAGATAGGCATCACCTCAGGGTAAAAGGATGGACAAAGGTATTCTAAGCAAGTGGAATCAAGAAACAAGTATGGATGGCTGCCTTAATGTTCCCCCCCAAAAAATACATCAAACCAAAACCAATCAGAAGAGATAAGGGTGGAGCACTGCGTGTTTATTAAAGGAAAAGACTCACTGAAAGGATACTTGAATTCTAAATATTTATGCACCAGACACAAAATAACCCAAGTTTATAAAAAAAAATTGCTACAACTAAAGTAACATATTTCTCCTACACTGTGATAATGGGTGACTTCACCAACTCCCACCAAGAGACAGTTCATTCAGACAAAAACTATAGAAAAAAACCCTCTGGAATTATATAACACCGTAAATCAAATGGACCTAACATATCTACAGAACATTCCATGCAAACACGAAAGAGTATACTTTCTTCTCAGCAGCTCATGTAACATTCTCGAAAATTGACCACATCTTAGGACATAAGGCAAGCCCCAAAAGATACAAGAAAATTGGAATAACAAAACACCCTACATTCTGTCTGTGAACCACAGGTTAAAGCTGGATATCAATAATAATAGAAAAAGGAGAAAGCTTACAAACTCATGGAAACTGAACAACTCACTACTGAGTGAAAATTGAATCAAGACAGAATTCAGAAGGAATTAAAATTTGTTTAGAATTGACTGAAAATGAAAACACAATATACCCAAACATATGACAGCATGAAGTCAGTTCTAGCAGTAAGTTCACAGCACTAAGTGCCTACATAAAAAAATTGGAAAGACCTCCTATTAATAACTTAATGAAAGCTCTAGAAAATAAGAATAAACAACAATCAGAAAGAGCAGTTGGGGATAAGTACTCAAACTCAGGGTTGAAATAAATGAAGTAGAAACAAACGAGCAAACAGACAAACAATATGAAGAATCAATAAAACAAAGAGCTGGCTCTTTGAGAAACTCAGCAAGATTGATGGGACTCTAGTTTAATTAAACAAAAGATAGAGAATCAAATTTAATAAAATTAAAGATAAAACAGAGACATTACAACAGACACAGAGGAAGTTCAGAGAATAGTTAGGACATACTTAAAGAAGTTGTACTCCATCAAACTGAAAACATGAAAATAATGAATAAATTTCTTGATCTATATGACCTCCCAAAGTTAAATTAAGATGAAATAATAATTTAAGCAGACCCATAGCTCCTAGTGAAATATTAGTAGTAATGTAAAACCTTTCAGCCCATCATTTTAATGAATATAGACTTGTGTGCTTTGTTAACTCCTCCAGGCAATTCTAATACAGACCGTGTTTTCACACTGGGTCCCGCATTTTTGCATATGCTCAACAAGATGGTGCAGAATGGAAAAAAAAAATTAGGGAATGGAGAAGACTGGGAAGATTGTTTCTTTAAGAGTGGAATTGTTCTCAAATGAGAATTCTAACTTGGATAATAAAAACTGCAAATGTACGCGCTTCTCATTGTCCCTTATCTAAAGCTACTCCCTATTTGGTGGTGATTCCACAAGCTTCCTTCTCACACTTGGCCAATCCTCTGAGTTGCCCCCAGACTCCTCACAGCTTTGGGGCTAAGGACCTAAATTCTTCTCCTGTATTCTAAGTATACACACCTAGCCAGCTCCCTGCAACCTCTGTGGCTTCACCACGTGTTCTCTCCTCACTTGTTCTGGCTTTATTTACCGTCCTCGTCATGCAGTCTCTTGTGCGGCTCTCACTTGGTTGGTGACTCCCTCACTTCAACTCCATTTGTCTTCCTTTGCCCTAGTTGCCATGTTATGGAGATTTGGAGTGGGCGTCTTTTAGGCTGTGTCTATCCCACTTAGGCTACATCTACCTCCAGCCCACTATGTTTCTCTTCTTTTTGTTTGCCACCTATTTGTAAATAGGCAGCAACTCATGCTCTTCAGTCCATATTACAGAGATGTCCGAACCCAATAAATATAATTTGTCTTCCTAAAAATAATTGCAAAACTGTAGCAATCTCTCCAGGACTCTAAATGGGGTGATTTGACTTGCTAAATTTAGAACGTCAACAAGTATGGAGATGTTGGAATGTTGCAGGTCCAGAGCCTAATAACAACTCATCCTGGGCCACCCACCCTTATCTACCTTAATAGCCACCACTTAGTCACTTTGTGTCAATCCTAATATTCTATGACTAACAGTTAAGAAAACCCTTGGACAAAAGCCTCATTTCCACCAACCAAAGACTAAGAACACCGTCAGAGAGTACATGAGGTCTCCAGAATGGTTTTCTCTACTTTGCTTCAACCCACATTCTGAGTGCTCCCACCAATGTATCTTCACCATGCCTTCACTTACAATGTGCTTTGTTATATCATTATTAAAGCCTCATCAAATCGCTACCACACTGGAACATGGATTTGGTGATAACTAAATCTGTTCCCAAGCTATGGTCGCTAATGTTTAAAACGCCAGAATAAACTCTCTCCTACCCTTTGAACTGACAGGCTTCTTTACGTAACCGTAATTGTCTGATGATTGGTTAATTGCCCACACTGGTGAACTTGCTCTCCCACTCAATTGATACGGAGTCACCCAAAGTTCCCACCCTGAATCAAATGGTCTGGCCTGTCCTACCCTTAACCCTCAAGTGTGACTAGCACCACCCTATAATCTGGTGCACCCAGTTCCTATTCTAAACAAAACACACCCATAAGGTGTACTATAACACATCTAAGGAGCCAAAAGCAAAGAAATGGCTCATTTGGGGAACTAGGCCAGATTCTGTTCTCCATAATCCCTTTTTCTCTGATCCCACCACACTCTGTTCAGTTTGGAGCTCAGTTTTGTTTCAATCATGTCAATGACTCCTTCTCCTTCTTCTTCATGTTTATGTTCCAAAATCATTGATTGGGTTTATAATTATTTTTTATTATTATTACTATTACTATGACTCCACTTTTCTCATTTCTCCAGATCACCCTGATAACCCATTTCTTTGCCACAGCTCCCATCTCAAAGCGACACCTCAGTGCTCCCAGCACCTCTAGTGCTCACACTGGAACTGCAGTTTCTGAGGACTCACATTTCAATTTGAAAGACTACAATCTAGCTTGCCTTTGGGTTTCTAATTCTCTGGCACTCCTAGACCAAAAAACCTGCCTGCTTTCTGTCACAGATATTCCTGTCCCTACTGTCTACTCTTTTTTCAGGCTTTCTCCTTTTTCACACAAGTCCTCTCTTGCAGCATGGTTCAGCTCTGGTCTGTCTCATTTTCCATTGCCTGTTTTGAAAAAGAATTTCCAAAGTTGAGTGAGAAAAACAGAGGATGATTTTTACACTCTAAGACTTGGGTCAAATTGCCAAAACCATCAAGTAACAACATCACTAATAACAAAGAACCAACTAAAATGGGCATTACTTCAGAAATCTGAACATTTACAGGATATCTCATCTGTAATACATTTAGGTACAAGGCATTTTGCAGTGAAGAATTCTACTTTATTATATTTATTGAATTATTGCAGATATTAATAATTAAAATATTACATTGATTATATCAAGACAAATTAAAGAGTATGACTAAATTATAATAATATTTCTCTAAGAAAATTTTTACAGTTTTTAGTATCAAATAGAATACATTAAAAAATACATTCATTTATTGAATTTATTTAATTGTCAAGGAATTTCTGTTTAGTAAGTTCACCTAAAAACAAAAGCTATCTTCAAAATTATCAGGGAAACTAATGCATACATACATACATAATGCACACATTTTATAGTCTATGCATTATAAATACACTTATTGTTTCATTTATACACAGTATATTATAACTATAAAATATCTGTTATTACATTTTCAAGCTATAAATCTTTCTTAAATTAAATATAAAGATAATATGACTAACATTTTAAAAATAAATTACTAATGATAATCCTATGACCATAGTGGCATGTTTTATAGTAACTTATTTAAACTTTTCTTTTACTGAAATGTGTAAGCATTAAGCATGTAAATAAAATTTCTAGATAGTTTGTTTCCTAATTAATTGTGCAAAATTTTCTCAACTCTTAAACACATGCTATAACTGTTATTGTTATATTATATTGTGCTTATTAATATTTGGTACTTACTTTAACCAGAAACATCTCCCTTTTGAATTGAATTACACTTTTCTCCTTTTGGTTAGTTTTCAGGGAATTGCGTACATTGTATTTTGTTCATATTTGCCTCTCCGCCTACTCTTTTCAGAATCACCCCCACGACTTCCCAACCTGTCCCTTGTCTTGCTGCCAATTTGTGCTCCCCATATATTCTTGGATGGTCTCCCCTAGAGGGTGGTCAACCCAACAGAGAAAACACTCTTAAGGAAAACTGACTCCCTCTGCCAGAAGCTACCAGCTTCTTAATGGAGACACTTTCTTAGCGGAGGTCCCCTTCTCTCAGATGACTTTAGCTTGTATCAAGCTAATATAAAATTATCCAGCACAAGAGATATCACAGTTCAGGTACTCAGTTTTGTATTTATTTTTTATCTTGTGGTGTCTAATGGGGACATTGTTGCACCGTTGTAGGGGTCACTCCATTTAGATTCATTTTACATGTATTTGTGTACATATTTTAGAAAGCTTCCACAGTAGGTTTTTATATAATTATTTTGAAATGTCATTAGTAATTAGGTTACTTAACTGTTCCTTTCCATATTCTCTCCTCTACTCTAACCATTCATCCCACCCCAATACAACTCTTCCTGGTTCTTTATTCCTCTTAAACCCTTTACACCACTGTGTTCTAGCTCTCCTCCCTTGAGCTCATTCCCCAATGATGCCTTACTAATTACATGACCTCTATGGGCTTTCAAAATGGAACAGACATATTGGAAGACTCATAGCCAATGTATGAAAATGAGAAAAAAACCTCACTCAGAGTGACTGTTCACAGTTTCACCCATTTACCTGTGGATTTCATCATTTCATTTCTCTTTACAAATGCATATATAAGAGAGATTATATTGTTCTTTGTAATTTTAGACAAAAGTAGTATGATTCCTTATGAGTTTTGCAAATATCCTTAGTGTTATTAGTCCCTCTTTTCCTCCCCTTCTGCATTGGCGTCCTTTCCTCATCCTCAGTTAAAGCTCTTCACGTTTTTCTTATTTTCCTCTTCATATAAGTTGCATCCTGCTATTCCTTTCTCTGGCACTCCTCCATAACACACACACACACACACACACACACACACACACACACACACACACGGAAACCCTTTTACTTTTCTGATTTCTGTGGTTACTTCAGGTTATTTACTCACACCAGAAGATTTGGAACTAGAAACCGCCGAAGCGAGAATTTGTGGTGTTTGTCTTTCAGGGTCTGGGTTGTACTGCACAGCCTAATGTTTTTTTAGTTTCATCCATTTACTTGCAGATATCATGATTTAATTTACCATGTTTTCGTTATCCATTCTTCAGTTGAAGAATATTTACATTGTTCTCGTTTCCTACCTATTGTGAGTATAGTGGCAATGTAGAAAACTGCACGCTAATTTCTGTCATTTTGTCATGTTTTATTAAAGAAATTTTTGTTTATATATTTCTCATGCCTCCTTAATTGTGCTTATAACCCCGCCCTTTCAGAGACATGGCTGTCTGTGCAGCAGCCCTAGTCCTGAAACTAGTTCTATAGACCAGGCAGGACTTGAACTCACAGAGCTCCCCCTGCCTTTACCTCCCAAGAGCTGGGATTAAAGGCATGCGCCACCACCACCCAACAGCTTAAACCTCTCTTAAGCCCTAAGTATTCCTTCTGGTATCCTCTGTAGAGCTGACTTACTGGCTATAATTCCTCGCATGTTTCATCACAGAAAGGTTCTCTTCTGATTATGATGATAGTTTTCTGAGTACAATAGTCTGGACTGGCATCTGTAGCCTTCCATAAATTGTACAACACTGTCCTAAGCCTTCTGGCTTTTAAAGTCCTCATTGAAAGAATCAGCTGGTGTTCTGATGGGTGTGACTTTGTCTTTCTTGTTGTTCTCAGTGCTCTTTCCGTGCTGGATTGCCTATTCCATTCATGTCTTGGGGAGTGTTTTTTTCTGGTCCTGTCTATGTGGTGTTCTCTATGCTTCTGGTATCTTGATAGGCACCTTTTTCTGAGTTTAGGGAAGTTTTATTCTCTGATTTTGTTGAAAATATTGTCTCTACCTTTAACCTAGATTTCTTCTCATTCTTCCATATTTAACATTTTCTTTCATTCATTGAGTGATCCAGTTCTTCTCCTTGTCTTCAAAACCCAATGCTCATTGGTGAGACTTCTCTCTGATCTTATTTTTGACTTTCTGAAGTTTCCATTTTGAGTTTTAAGGTTTTTTTTCTTCATAGATTCTATCTCTTCACTAAACCCTATTTTCTCATCTTGAATTGACATTTTTTCATTCACCTTTTTAGCTATGCTTTCATAATCTTCATTCCAGAATGTATTCATATCCCCTTTGAATTTCTTAAAAATATTTATTATTGTGATTTTAAAGTCATTGTTTTGTACATCATTCAAGTTGCCTTTTTCTAGGAGTAATAATTTTGGAGGAGACACATTATCTTGGCTATTCACGTTGCTGTGAGACTAAAGCATCTGAAGCTAAGTTGTTGATAGTATTTCTTGGTTCAGCTATCTGGCCTTTACTTTATTTAGTGGGTATTTAAATCTGTTGTTGTTTCTATAACTGTCAAGATGAATATGACTTAGGGTTCAGTCTTGGGAAATTCAGTGTTGATGTTCAAATAGAGTATCAGATGTGATCCTGGTTCAGTTAGGGCTAAGTGAAACTTCTGAGCCAGGATCATAATTTCTGTAGAGTTATAAGATGTTCGTGGAAGATCTTCAGAACTCTAGGGGAGGTCGAAAGGACTCATCCTCAGACGTTGGGGCTGGTGGAGTAGAGATGGGAGTCTGGAGTCTGTATTTGGGGAGAAGGAACATGTGACAAGTTGGGACCCAGTATTCTCAGGCAGGCCACCTGTGGGTGATAGAGTTGACAGTTGAATTTGGGGTTCTTTAATCTGGAAAAGAGGTGTGAGTAGGTGTGGAACCCATGATCCTTAAGCAGGAGACAGAGGTGAGTGGAGTTGGCAATAAGAATCTAAGATCCCTCCCTAGAGAAGTTGGGCATGCAAGTGGGCAAGAGGACACATGGTGAGTTGGCAGGCAGTGGAAGAGGGTGGCGTTTACAGCCGGAGTCTGAGTGACTACTTGAAGAGGAAAGGTGAGAAGATGTGACTATCACAGGTTGAGAGCTAGTGATCCAGGATCTCTGTCCAGAGATAAGGAGTGGGTAGGCACAGGTCATGTGATCCTCTGGCGGGGGCAAGTCCCATGGAAGTCTGGGATTCCTATTTGGGAAGGAGAGACCTATGATCTCTTTTTAATCTACAGTTTCCTTTTTTTAGGATTTAAGTGTCCTAGTCAACTATGCTATAGAAATGCTCTACAGATTTAAAAACTTCATAAATTTTAAATTGCAAGCTATTCTATGCAGTGATAAAATCTCACACCATTGTGTTCCAACTCAACCAGGATATGACTCATACCTTTCTCTAGTATAGCTACACTATTCAGGCCATTATCCCATTAGTCATTCTTGGTGGTCAGATGTGCTGTTGCATGTCACATTGTTCCTATCCAAGTAATCACTTTGTAGCAATATACTACAGCATCATGATACCTCTATCATTTACTTTATCTGATCTTAACCTCTCATCACACATCACCATGTATTAGGGTATAATGCAACACAATATGATACCTTGTGTAATAACATCCATTATAGTATAATTTAATTTTTAATTGTTTGAATGTGTTGCCAGTTATTGTTGTTTATTTCTTATGCCTAATCCATAAAAGTTTACCATAGGTATGGGCACACATGGAAAACACAGGATTCTGTAGAAGCAGGTACTCACAGAAGGCCATAAAAAGAACCTTCAGAAGTTAAGAGGAGTGTAGTATACAGAGATAAAACCGAAGTAAAAAGCCAGGAATCACACTTCTCCTACTTTCAGTCTTCAAGATTATCCGTTTAGTGGTGGAGTGAGTCAAAAGACAAACTCAAGAAAAAAATTAGTTTGCCAGCATTTCCAGGGAAGGAGACCAGTCTGGTTAAACCATGTAATTACTGTGGGCAGGAGATACTTACAGGAAAAAGGGACAGTAACAGAGATGTTGTATTCAGGGAGTTCTGGAAGATTAGACTAGAAGAATGGGAGACTGGAGTCATTGTTGAGGAAGGAGAAATGAAAGCTAAAGAGAGTCTTAACAGCGGGGCTCTAACTTAGTAGAACTGGCGTCCTGACAGAAAGAACAGATTTCAGGTGTATGTACTTAGAGAACAGACCGTCTGGAGGTCATTGTAAAGCTTGTCTGTCTGGAAACCAAGGAGAGAGACCACAGGAGAAACTTGCCAAACCAGCCCTTTGGTGATATCTCACTAGAACTATGAGGAAAGAAATCTCTAATGTTTAAGCTCCTCGATGTTTGGTATTTTGTTACAGCAGCCTTAACTAATATGTTATCTCGTGCTGGCTGACTTTTAGGTTATAAGCATGCTTTCAGAGCACAGCAGATGGCATGTGTACATGTCAATCAATATCCGGATATGTGATGTGAACCAAACGGAGAATTGGTATAGTCTGTTCTCATCCTCTTGTCTCATAACTGGAACTATTCACTGACATGGACCAGAAGGTCATTTTTTAGTAATAGCTTCCTGAAGAGGATGTTACAGGGGATGAGGAATAAAAGACAGAGGATAAAAACCAGGATCTGGGGGTTTTGCACAAGCTATATCTTATGCCAAGCAAGCTTATTAAAAAGTACAGCATATTATATACTATTTTCAGGGGTTGGGTGATGTGGGAGAATTGTCTGTATTCTGTCAATCATATTTTAATAAAACGCTGATTGGCCAGGCAGGCAGTATAGGCGGGAAAACCAGACAGGAAGTAGAGGTGATGCAATGAGAACAGGAGAATTCTGGGAAGCAGAAGCTCTCTCTCAGCCATTCCTGTGCAGACCATCGAAGAGGCAACATGTAAACTGTCACACTGAGAAAGGTACTGAGCCCATGTGGCTAACATAGATAAGGATAATGGGGTAATATGTTATAAGAGTTAACAAGAAGCCTGACCTAATGGACCAATCAGTTTATAACCTTATAGAGTCTTGTGTGTGATTTTTCTTTGTTGCTTGCCGGCTGTTGGGGTACTGGGAGGGACAGAAACCCCAACAAGCCAGCCCTCATGTTACAGTTGGGAATGGAACAAAGTCAGCAAGAAGCTAATTAAGCAATGTTGGACTGTAAGAACACAGGTATAAATCAAGATATTACTGACTGAACACACAGAAGCCTTGGGGATGATAGCCACAGCCCCTATGGTGGGAAGGGTTGGGTTCTCAGGCTATGAAGCCACAGCTCCCCCTCAGACCATTACCAGCTCTGCCAAGCATAGTCCTGGTTTTGAGAAAGAGCTTTGCTCCTCCGTACATCAGGGCGGCATTGTCTCCCCAACACACAAAGGCATGATGGAAGCTGTACTAAGAAAAGACAGGGAAGGGAAAGAAAGAAAAGCCAGAGTACAAGGTAGACACACAGTGAAGGAAGCAGAATGAAAACACATTGACCAAAGATGACTCATGTCAATGGAGATGGCACTGTAGTTTTCTGGCTGCCCAGACCCGAATAATTACACAGAGACTAAACTACAACACTGCTTGCTCAATGATTCAGATGTACTCCTAGCTACCATTTCTATTAATCTGTGTATCACCATGAGTCTGTGGCATACTGGTAAGGTTCTGGCATCTTTCTCCTTTGGCAGCTACATGGTCTCTGCCTAACTCCACCTTCTTTCTTCTTCTCTCTATGCTTAGACTTCCCACTTGGCTATATTCTGCACTGCCATAGGCCAAAGCAGTTTCTTTATTAGCCAATGGTAATAAAACATATTCCCAGCATACAGAGGGAAATCCCACATCAGGCTTAGCCAAATGTATGAACACAATTTAAAATTGTAACAAGGAGAACTTGAGGTATTAGGTGGTATGCCTCAAAAGGCATAATACCCAAAGGTGTCAAAGGGAAGGAGCTCTGGGGGCTGGGGACAGGTGTGGGTACGGCAATGAGAAGGGAGAATAGAATAAAGTGCAGAACACCAGCCTCCCCTTCATTGCGTCACCCCGTAGCCCCGTCCTTCATTTCTCATGTTAGTTTTTGGTGGGATTTTCTTCTGTTTAGTATTAGGCAAGGGACCCAGAATTTCATGTGTGATCGGCAATTGCTTCAGTCTTGAGCTACATCTCCAGCCCCTAAGGATGGATTTTAATGTTAATCAGGAGAAGTGGAGGAGAAGGAACTAAGACCCTTTATTTTGTTCTTTACACATATTGGGGTATGGGACAGCGCAGGAAGCATTGGTTCAGGGACCTTCTCACACTGGGAGCCTCCCTCCTTGCAGATCATGACATGTAAGGAACGGCACACACTCTGCAGCACATCCCCACCCCTTTCTGCCGGTCATTTACAGCACCAGCTCTGCTCCTGACTACTTTTGCTCTGTCCATCTTCTATTATTTCAGTGCACTCCCAATCCACCCCTTTGCTAGACACTTTAAATCACCCCATTAGAAGAATTAAAATGTATCATCCTTTGGTTTAAACTGCTACCTTTTAAGCCTTTGGGTTTTTTTTTTAAATCTCAGCTGAAACCAAGTGACTTCTGCCTCTCTCATAAGGTGGTTTAAAGTTTTAAGGGAACCAGTTCAAATTCAGAGAGTACGGGTTCAATACATAATAATTACTTAATATATGTTAGTTTTCTTATGAAAGTCTGCTCCTATAGATACTGTTCTGTCCCTGGATTGTGCCCATTTGTGATGCAGTTTCCCTAACGTCACTCCCAGGAGCTGACCCAGGAGTACCTCGCTCAACCATTATTCCAATTATTCCAATCCAGTTCTTTCATGTGGTACCCCAAATCTAGGTGGGAAAATATGCAAGACTCCAAAGCTTTTGTCTTTGGTTTCTCGTTTTCTGCATTGATCTTCACACTTTTCCCCACTGTATGGACCCACAATCGTGGTCCTCACACAGAATTCAAGGTTCCTGTTTTGAAAGGACAAACAGGGGAATGAGCAAACTGCCTTTGGCCTGAAATGGGCTGCTTGCTCACCCCAGAACTGTGCCCCCCGAGTGTGTGGTTCACTGTTCAACGTGAAAATTCCCGCTCCCCAGAAGTAGTTTCCAAAACCCAATCTAGTCCCACACCTGGTCCCTTGACCTCACTCCTCCTCACACTTAATCTCCACCCACCCTCCTCGGCTTTATTTTTTGTAAACACCCAGAAGGTCATGAACTCAGCCCCACCCTTGAAAAATCCATTCTGACATTTGCCTTCTAACCACAGCCTGCACAATTATTTCTGTTCTCCACACCTACTAAATCCATATTTTGTTTAAAACTTGACCTTTCCCAAGAAACTAGCAGGTGTTTCTGGAACGCATGACTCTCTTCCAAACCTTGGTAATTCCTCACACAGAGATATGTCTGTCAGATGTCACAGGTGTACTCATTCTGCATTCATAAAATCACTCCGTGTCATGTGGACTTTGAGAAAAATGGGCAGCAAGCTATTAATTGCGCTGGAGCTTTGTTTAGTGGGCATCCGTTTCTATATCCATTTCAGATGATCTGACAGTGTCCCATCTATTTTGGTGACAAACCTTCTCAAGCTACAGCACAACTTAATTCTTCTGTTGTCAAAAGCAGGTTATGATGGGCTCCATTTCCTGGTCTCTCCAAAGAGCTGTCTCCACACTCACCTACCTACCTAGTCACCAGTCTTCTAGGACAGAGGGAATGGCCTTTAGAGGCCTCCAGTTAGCCTTACAGGCCTCCAGTTAGCCTTACAGGCCTCCAGCTAGCTGGTCTCTAGTTTGCCATCTAGACCTCTAGTCCATCACCCTCCACTCTGTGTCTTTGCCTTTGACTTCAAGACATTCAGTAAATACGAGACTTTGCTGAATGAAGCCAAAGTTTCTGCCATCTCGGTCTTATTCCTCATGCTCAAATATCCAAAATAATACTTTGAGAGCCTGTAGTTCCACCGCGTCATGATCATCCGCTATCTCATTCACACTCCTTTTTCACTAAAAAACAAATAAATGAAACAATAAACCCTATGCTTTAGAACTTAAAAAAAAACTCATCTTGAAACATGATGGCTTCAGGTTGGTATTCATTATCTGTCAACTTCCATAGCAATCAATAAAAGTTACAACTGTTGATCCTTATTAGAAGCATCACTTCTTGCTTGGGACTCAGCTCTGCATAGTCTCCTCCAGTAATTAGTGTCATGATGTTAGAACTATAGAAGTCTCCAAAGCTTCAAATTGCAAACTGATTGAATCAGGGCAATGACTGCCCTCTTCAAAGTGTTGTCGTGAAACTTACATTCCACAACATGAGCTACCATATTAATACCTGATTATGAGCCTAGCACTTGATACAGTGCGTGCGCGCGCGCGCGCGCACGCACACACACACACACACACACACACACACACACTCACTCGTAAAAGAATTATATATACAGTCATCTTTTAGATAATGATATTTTAGTCAACAACACACTGCACATAGAATGGTAGTTCCAGAAGATTATAATGACGTTGAAAAAAATCCCCATTACCTAGTTGTTTTTAGCCATCATAACTACTTTACCCAATGTGGTACATAATAGCTGTGTTTCACAGTGGTAAGTTTATTGGTAATGATGAAATGCATTCAGTTCAACTGTACTACTGGTCATATAAAAGTACGTTGTGCACAATATGCAGACACAATACCCAATAATAAAGGATGATAAATAGCTAGTGTATGTTGTATTATATACTTTATATTATTTTAATACTTACTTCTTATATGAAAAGAAAGTTTATTATAAAACAGTATATTACTGTGTTATTTCAGGCACAGCTTTATATACCTCAGGTTTACAATGACTCTTAATTGTATTATATATCTAGCACTTTAATCTCATGCTATCTTATTCAAATGGTCCTAGAAGAAATGAACTATAATATACATTTTGATATATGTCTACATGCACATGTAAATACATGTAGATTATGTGTACAAATATGGTAGCTTGGGTGTGTGATTAATTATACTCTCTGGTTTTTATACAACAAAATTGTCATAACATACTACCTGCCCTGCTACCACTTCATGTGTGTGCGCATGTGTGTGAAGGTTCACTTAACAGTTCAAAACATCCCATGGGGTAAGCATTAGTTGTGTTTCAGAGATGAAAAATTAATGTCTCTAGAAGTTAACTAACATATTCAATGGCTTTTAGGTGAGCAATTCAAATGAGATCCAGGGTATACAATGGTAGTTATTTTAACAAGATTATATTGCCCCCCCCTCAAAATATGCAAAAGTCTAAATTTTAAGGTGATACAATGTCATTTATAAGTTGCTTAATATCATCTGAATATCCTGTGTTTTAGAACACACAAAATTGAGCTTACTATGCAATGATCTTTATAACCTACTGCCTTTCTAGGTTTCATGCATGGCCTGAGCTTTGCAGACAAACAGCAGGCACTCAGACAACTGTGCCTGGACAATGCAGCTTGCAGTTTAATTACCAACAACCCAACTGCTGACTCTGATCTTTTCACTGAATGCTAACAATTACAAGCACATGTTCAGACACACTGTGCTTCAGAGCAGGCTTTCATGTTAAGGGCATTTAGCTCTGCTGTAACTAATGACAGCCTCATGGGACAGAGAGGATGCTCAGGCTCTGAAGCAGTCACTCTGCCGTTTGTCAACTACTTGTCATTCTTGTGTTGACCCTTCAGGGGACGAGGCAAGAGTGACCATCATCATTCCATATCCCTTACAGCTGGGGAAGAACATGGGAGCCATAGCTGTGTGACAGGGAAGGGAAATGACAGGGGCATCTCTTCTGGCATGGAATACAGATTTCATTGATGGAAAGGGACAGCCTTCAGAACATTCCTTCACCTCCGTGGGCACCAATCTAAGCAGTGACTGCTTTGCCCATTTGACAACCAGACTGGTCTCCATACAGCATCATTACCTGACCACCCACTCATAGGGGTACAAGCTCTAAGTTCTAGAAAACTCAAAATTACAAATAACTGTTGTATGACCGGGCTTTCCTTTCTGGTAAAAGTCCACAGCTTCATCAACAGCTTGTCCAGTGTCTCATCACTAGGAAATGCCAACATCTTTCTCCAAGCCTCATAAATGCCAAAGCTGTTGTTAGGTTTGCCAGACCCCAGCACGCTTAACAGGTTCACTGTTTTGCAAAGGAAACTTTGTTTTCTCAGGAGTCTAAACTAAATGTAGGTATAACCATGACCTTCCATATGAGTAAAATAAACAAGGCTGGTGATTTCCCTTTGTCTCAAAGCTAAGAAACCATGCTTAATCTCTTCTGTGGAAAGCTGAGAGTAAGTAACAGTCTTCACTTATGCAACAGACAGAAAAATACTCGTCACCTCAAGTGACCTCCCCGTCGGTGAGGAGAGAAGAAGCAATTAACAGACAGGTACTGCAGCTCCATTCGGGGTGTGTGACATGCTTGGAGAGCTTCTCAGGTCCAACACTGACTTTGGATGAGCTCACAGGAAAGGTGGAGAAACCAAAGCTTTCCATATAAATATGACCCTTCTAGTGCACGGCACATTCAGCTCCAAGTGGCTCTCAGATCGCTAGCCTCCTCATCACAGCCCTCTCCACCATGAAGGTCATCGGGGGCCTCATTCTGTTCTTCATGGCAACCTATGTCTGCCACAGCTTGGGTGAGTTGGGTGTAGTCAGTGTCACATACGGTCCTGAAGGTTGCTTCTTTTTCCATATGTTTTCTCCTAGGATCTAAGCTGATGATATAAATAGCGGGTCAAGCAGACTTAAAGTGAAAGAAACAGTTCTGGCCAGGGAGAAGGATCGTGGTTCTACCTGTACTTTGAGGGAGTGGGTTTAATGTCATCCCTTGAAGGCATTCTTACTTGGCACCCATGGACACAAAGGGTCCTAATTTCTTTATAAATTGTATTGCATACAGACATACACAACCGTGTCAGTAGATGGTTGCTCCTCGGAGCGGAGATGCAGAGTCCTAGGTGTCTTTGTGGATCCATATGGTAGGGTTGGAATAAAACATGCTGCTCTAGAAGGCTCAAGTTAATGATCCAGCCTTTAAATTGTGAAAAGAGGTTTAGTTAAAATAAATGTCTAACACATTAAAGACATTCATTTACTTTTCTTTTTGTGTCTTTGAGATAGGGTTTGGCTATATAGTCCCATTGCTATGTAGCCCAGGCTGTCCTTGGGCTTACAGAGATCTGCCTGCTTTTGCCTCCAGTGTGCTTTGATTAAATGTGTGCATCACCACGTAGAGCTCTTTTTATTTCTGTGTGTTGACTAATAGAGAAAGTATATCAATGATAAGGAGTCAGTGGAAATTGACTGTATCAAGTCTCCCATAAGTTCCAGAAAGAATATATAAATTCACCTTCCTGATTTAAGGGCTTATCATTGGCCATTCCAGTTCCTAAGCAAACAGCTGTGGTGGGGTCTATGCTGAGATGCATTGCCAAAAGAAATGAGAAATTTTTGATGGAAAGACAAGACAACATTGATTAATATAATTCCAGGTTTTGCTTTATTTTTAATATTCCATTGTATTTGTCTTCCAGAAGTGACCAGTCACCCTTTACCAACGGTAAGTATGTTGAACAAAATTTTAATTTCAATTTCTATTGGCTATTATTTAGTCAGCAAATATTTGTGAAAGATGGATAGATAGTTCAGGTCGTGTGTTTAGGGAAGCAACAGAGGAGACAAGCACAGATGAAGAAACATTTTCCCCAGTTGTAAATAGGCATTATAATAGAACTTCTCTTACTCAAGTGTCCTAAATATTAAATAATGGGAGATCGCATAACACTAAAGCTAACAATCTGACACAGAAGTGCTCAGCGATTGCTCACCAAGTTTGGCATTAAAAAGGAGGAAGGGTGCTGGCACTGCTGCTATTTGCCATGGTGGTAATGCCACTATAAAAACAGCTTTAACAGGGGCTGGAGAGTTGGCTCAGCGGTTAAGGGCATTGCCTGCTCTTCCAAAGGTCCTGAGTTCAATTCCCGGCAACCACATGGTGGCTCACAACCATCTGTAATGAGGTCTGGTCCCTCTTCTGACCTGAAA
Organism: Myodes glareolus; assembly: GCF_982192425.1. Taxonomy (NCBI): domain Eukaryota; kingdom Metazoa; phylum Chordata; class Mammalia; order Rodentia; family Cricetidae; genus Myodes; species Myodes glareolus. The sequence continues at coordinate 25,640,343 of NC_142038.1, forward strand.
GAATACACGCAGAATATTGTATACAATATTTTTAAATATTTTTTTAAAAAAAGAAACAGCTTTAACAGCAACAGGAGCAAGACTTCAGCTCTTGCAGTCTCTCATCTAGTTGATCCAATGTAGTTATACTTGCGGTATTTGAGAAAACCAGGACTTTCTCTTGTGTCTCACCAGGTGGACTGTGACATATACAAGAAGTACCCAGTGGTAGCCATCCCCTGCCCCATTGAAAACATACCAGTCTGTGGTTCAGACTATATCACCTACGGGAATAAATGCAAGCTGTGTACAGAGATCTTGTGAGTATCAGATACAAAGAAAGTGTACTGGGAACAATGTTGTCTACTCAATCCTTCCCCTTCCCAGGATCCCTCTTAACTCTTTATACTCTACTTATTTCCATGCAGAACAGAGCATGGGAAGAAAACTCCAATTGTAACTGAATCAGACTAGGGTTGGGCCAGCTATTCTGCTGAACTGCTCCTACCCCAGCACATATCTCTAATTATTGTAATTCTAGGAAGGAATGTGTTTTCAAGCTCATATTTGCTCCTGCAACTGAGAGGCAAGTCAGGAGTCACCAAATGGGTTAAAGTGGTCATTTGGAGTGGCCCCCAAACCCAAGTACAAGATTTATTATTTTAAAAGTGGAGTTCCACACAACTTCCTATATGAAGAAAGGTTCCTGAGTAATTGAATAGCTGGAATCCACTATCTCGCATTATTTCTAAAATACTAAACAACTTTAATTCATCTGGACTTTATTCTCAAGTTGCTACAGGCTCTAAGTAAGGATCAGAAGTCTTAAGGGAGAAAAGGCAATGAAAATGATTGGTTTGCTTTTTTTCTAAAATGAAGAATACAGGCTGTTATAATTGTATCAATATCCCACAGACATGTTTTGTTTAGGTATTTTGTTTGACCTGCACAGTATTTGGGAAAATAGTAATTAGGTAGATAGTCCCCTTGTAAAGTGTAAGATGAAAGTTAACATTTACTATCTTATACCAAATTCACTTTTTGTCATTGTTAACTACCTTTTACCCACCAGCATTGGGGACACTTACGTACTGTGTTTTCACCTTTGTGGTTATCTTAGCAAATTAAAATAACAGATTGGACCTGAGCCCAGAGAACATGTCCACACACATTTCCGTTTGGGAAGTTTCCCTTCACAGAGGAAAGATTCATTGATGCAGATGCATAGGCAATCCTGGACCATGAAACTAGGCATGTTCAAGGCCACTAACCCCTGAGAAGAACATGGTGAAGGTCTTCCTTGGTATTGCAGTATCTAGCTCCAGTACTGACTTGCTGAGAGATGGGCTACTTCAACTCCTTTTGTGGAGTCTTCTTGTTCTTTCAATGCCTTGGGTGATCTTGCCTCTGGTATTCGTGGAAGAAGTAGATTGGGATAGACTTATCACTGAAGCAGAGAAGCTCTCCTCTGTGGCAACAGCACAATGTTCTGGAGTCTTCCTCTCTGTGGAAAGAGGTTCTATTCCACAGCCTTGTTCTTATCTGTAAAATAGGTCCCACTGCTACTTCAGAGTTTTTGTATATCTTTTCAACGTTTATATGTTCCTGATCTTGTAAAAGTCCTGTTCATCATGTCTTCACTCAGGAGGAGTAATGGAAAAATTCAGTTTCTTCATGAAGGGCACTGCTAACTTCCCCATGGACAAAGAAAGAACGATGATGCCTTCATGGTGTGCAGGCGTGTGGGCTCTGGTGGACTTCCCTCCTTTGCTGATGTTCTAAGGTGGCGTCAGGTCTAGGTTCAGTCGTCCTCACTGACAACCCTTGTGTTCATCCCTATTGACTCACGTTTCCTGCCAAATTACCTTGTTTTCTCATCTGAATAAAATACAGATCTCTCCAGAAAGTTTACTTTACTTATGCTTGTTTGTTTCGTCAGTAAAATATAGCATCTTAATGATAAAGTAAACTGAGAAATAGAAGTAGACAAATCTTGTTGTTCGGTAAAATTGTAGAACAAAGAACCCAGAGTGGTTTTCAAAATCGTACACATCTCAGTCACATACAAGATGTCTACACACAGATCCATAGGTGCCGAGTGACTCCTGCCTGTCTTTCAATCTGTAACTACTGTCTCTGGATGATATTATGTTTATTTTCATTTTTTTATAGTCCATAAATCAAACCTCTTTCATTCTCAGAAGTTATTCCCAGAGAATCTGTTGTCCCATTTTTTTCTATACCATTGCTTCTGGGCCAATCTGCAGTAGAACACAGGAGGAAAAGTTTTTATTCTATGGGAAAATGTAAACATTACTGTAGGTATGGGAATACGAGAAAGGAAAGCAGGAACACACACAGTAACATGTTTGCTGGGCCACATAGTTCAGCCCCTCTCTTCTTCATTCCTCTTTGTTCTCCCTATTTCTCACTCCTCTAGTACTCCGTTTTCCAGTCATCGCCAGAGAATTTTTTTTTTCTAAAGCAAAGACCTCTCATTCATCATTTGAAGATGCTTTGGTGAGTCTCACTCCCCAAATCCATCCTCTCCACCCTTCCCTCCACTCTATCCACCATGCTCAGAAACTACTGTGCGCTCTTCCAGTTAGCATGTGTTTATAGCCCTTTCCAGCTCGGATTTCAACACCGCCTTTCAGCCCTATTGTTATCCTGTCTAAAAGGCTTGCCCTCTATGTTCGTTTCTCCTAGATAAGCACCTATAACATGCTCCCATCGATTCTACCGCTGTCTGCCTCCTATGCTCTATCAAATGTACACCTTGAAATCCATGTGTTTAAAATTGCCAAAAACTAAGAAAGCAGCAAAACAATGGTGTCTTATTCTAGTATCAATTCCTGACCTAGCTGCATGAGCTCGTGTTCTACACCAACACACACTCTGAAGGCTTCAACAAGCTTCCTGGAAAGAATTTGCAGGTACACAAAGAAGGAAGAGCAATCAGTGTTGCTCTGGACATTCTGCGGAAGCAACCAACAGGCAGTGAGCGCGAACATGCCGCAAACGAAGACTCCTTATTGCATATTTTTTTTTTTTACCATCTCTTACAACACCACTTTGGAATTCTCGTTAGTAACATGAAAGGAAAGTTGCTGTAAGATTTTAAAGATACAAATATAAAGTGAATCTATTACATGGCCAAAATCCGTTTCCAGGGCTGAAGTTGACACAAATTCTCAGACACCTCACCCTGTTTCATTTTAAACTAGATTATTCACATAATTAAGGAAATCAGACATTACTTCACCCAATAATCCGGTCTTTCAGAAACAAGAAAACCATGTCTCTGTCAGCGAGCATGATGCTGAAGTAATAACTTTGCAGCGTTCTTTAAGAGTAAACATACAGATCAAGGCTATAGAAGTTAGAGTCATAAAATCATTCCTTAATTAAATACACAATCCTGGACGTGTTCTGAAAACTCACGCACTCAAAGTCATGTGGCGATATAGAATTAAGCTTTTGAAGAGCTCTGTGTAAACAAAGGAACAATTCTGTACAAAGGCTTCTGGGAACTCAGATCACTTGTAATTGTTGAATCCTCTCTAGAACATGAGGCATTGGATATTTATTCATAAGCAGGCTCAGAGGTTAAAACAACTCAAGCTAGCTGGCCATACTCTGGGGACTTCTCAAAGAACAAGACTGGCTTTGGGGTGTGATTCTGTTCCCACAATCATGCTGCTCCTCATTCATGGTTGTGTGTGCCTGTGTGTGCGTACCCTGCTCTGCAGAGGGCCACACTGCAAAGTTTGCGTGATGCCATGGCTAAGATTGGGGAGATTGCAAAGTTAGAAAGCTCTAGGGTCAAGGACAGGTTAGCCATTTCTGAGTAACCCTCAGGTTTGTCTTTTGACTTTTAGTGCCCAGCTGTCAAAACAGGTATCTCAGATTCTTATAGATTGTCTTCTATAAGACAAACAGAGTATGTAATACTGTGCCTGATACATGGTTAGCCAACACATGGTGGGTTTAAAAAAACAATAACAAAACCCGTGATTGTCATCGTGTGCTTACTAACTAGGTGATTTTAAACTTATATGTTTTATTTCCAGTTCTGCTCTAGCTGCCATCCCAGCTTGCTCTTGTGCTGAGCTGCAACACAGTCTACCACCTAGCAAAAGTCAGCCAAGTGTCTTGACTGCAACAAAGTAAAATATACAACCCTCCTGTGAGAGACTCTGGGAGAGTTATGCAGTCTTCTGTTTTGGGGGTCAGAAGCTACACTATATCTTTTCTGGCATTGGAATTCCTTATAACAGGGCCTTTGTTTTAGTCATCATGTGTCTATACTGGACATTTGATCATTTTTCTACTACCAGTCCTATAGTTAATGAGGCCTCACATGAATATGTTATCTTTAATCTTTCAGAGAAAAAAACATTAAAATAAATCGAATCTTGAATGTATTTGAAGCTATATATCCACTGTTCTAACGCCTTAGCGTTCTATCCCCCACCTGAATTCTATATTGACTAAAACCAACAAATGGGACAAGTATTATTTAGCAAGGACAGAGAGAAGGAGAGCTACTTCACCGCCTCCATATATTAAGAAACATCCCCTAAGTGGGTGGTTGATGGGTGTTTTTAGCTTAAGAAAGGAAGCAGAGGTGGAACCAGGTGAGAGCTGGTGGCCAGAGTAGCATTGAAGCATGGGTGTTAGGGAATAAGCTTATATAACATTTTGAAGAAGCAGTTCATGGACCTGCTTAATGGACATTGGAACATTTGTGCTGTTGTTAAACCGCATGTCTGCCCCATGCATTCTTCTTATACTACTCATGACTTCTAATTAAATAAGGCAGAGATATGGAGAATAAGGACAATAGAAGTAGGTGATCCTAAGTATAAATTTTCTCTGACTTGTGGGTTTGCTAAGAGCATCAATACACTTAATTTTAAGGAAAATGAGCTTTTTTCTTAAATAAGTCCATACTCCTTTGATCACAAGGACATTCTGCTCCAAGGGACCTCTGAGTTTGCTAAAATGGTTCCGGTGTAAACACGAAAGCAGCCTGAATGGACCAAATGTGCAGAGAAAGGGCAGGATGTAGCAGGATGCGCATCATCGTGGTTGCCCAGGTTTCCTTCTTTCTCCATAAAAGCTTCCACGATTAACAAAGAGGAAAGTTCAGGATATCTTATAAATGAAATTGTTGATGAAACAAGAACTCTGGAAATCGAGTCAGTTTAAGAAGAAAAAAATAATCTTGTAATTTAGCAGGCTTTGGGGTTTTACAACCCAGTTGCAATTTTTGCATACTGACTCTAACATCATAAATATGATTTTATGTTCTGTTTTGTTTATTAAACCATAAGAATATTTGTTTTTCTCTTGCCTTTTTCTCCTCTCCACACCAGTGACTTCTTAAGATGTTTGGGACAGACAATAACATTAAAAATGTAACTATCATAAGAATAATAATATGAGGCTTACAATTCTTAAGTGCACAAGCAAAACTGACATTTACTTTAATAATTATTTCATGACATGAAATCAAAGCTAGAATATTCTTATGTGATTATGTATTTCGATTTGTTTTTCTTTTCCTCCATTTTATTCTCTCAAAATAGCATCTGCCTTAGAAACTGTCATTGGGATCATGGAGGAGGGGGAGAAGGGATGGTGGACAGGGAAGAGGAGAGGAAAAGGGGAGGTGGGAGGAAGACTTGAGGGAACTGAATAGTTGAGATGGGGAAAGGAGGCTTCTTTGATAAGGGATGGTAGCTGTGTTCATCTGTGGTGTAAGAATAAGATTTAGGATATACTAAGGAACTATGCTTGTCTAGCAGTGGCCGAAGTCAATTCTTTTCTAAGGTCTATAACCTCACTAACCTCGGAGAGTTGCCTAGGTTTACAGCACCAGAGCATTATTTTCTTCCTGTTGAGTGGGTCTTCAGTGCATTAATTAAACATTAAACATTCGTTTTAAACATTAACTAATTAGACAGCTGTTAGCTGTCCCCAACAAGTGAGCACCACTTATTGCAACTTTATGCATCTTCTGCCATGCGGGTAATTGCTATGGTTTATAGGTGTTGCACTGAAGTAGGACTGGTTAATTGCTTGCTTCCTTTGGCAAGTTGCATAGTGTTTTCTGAAACCATGGAAAGTAGGTAGATCCTCAAGTCATCCGAGTCCTATGTCCTGGGTGTGCAGCATCTTCAGCAATAGAGGCTGTTTTTCCTACAGAAAAGAGGTAGATCCCAAGGTGTTTGGCTGTCCCTCTGATTGGCTCCATTCATGCACCACCATATTTGAACTGTTCATTTCCTGCTGGAGAGTGTGTATTACTGTTTAAACCATGGCAACTAGGTTTAGCGAAGGCACGTATAAGCTTATAAACTATGCTGTAACGTGTCGTGGAAGTCTTTCAGATGAAGAGAAATCTAAAGAAAAGAATCAGATAGCTGCTAATAACAGCCATCCTGATCACTGTACCCAACTCACATGAAGATGAAACTACTGCGTGGAACTGAGCACTGAGCCCAAGCACCTGTCTCTAAAACTTTGTCCTATCATCATTCAGTACTTCTGAGGTCTTGGACACCTTCACTTCTCTAAAGCCTGGTCTCTGTCTTCATAAAATGAGGTGATGGCACTACCCACGTCACGTCAAGCTTCTATGTTAGTCAACTGACTCAGAAGATGGGAACACACTCAGTAATGCTAATATGCCAGCCAAATATAAGCTAGCATTAATTTAGGTTGTATTATGTAATCATCTTGCAAAGGAATTTTTTTTCTCAATGACTCACTAAGTCTTTGTAAACTTGTTTAGGGTTCTGTTCTTGGAAATCGCTATTTCTTAATAGAGATGACACATCAGGTTAGCATGAGCCTGGAACCTGAATGGTCTGGGCAAGTCATAGCATCTCACTTCTCATGCCTCCATTAATGCCTTTCATCCCTTCAAGAACAGTAAGCCCTAGTGATTCCATTTGTCTTCTCAACTGAGAACCTAAGTCCAGAAGATCCTGGAGCTCTTTCATGACAATGATAGACTACTCTGGTTTTTCTTCTTATTTATTTTTCTTTCTGATAATAAGTCCCTGGTCACATGATCTCAGGATTGGAGTCAACCATCCACCCCAACTCCTTTCTGTATAATGACATTTCTTAAGAGGTTCATGGAAGGCGACTGACCTTCAACTAATCTCTGTTGGAACAGAGTTCTCTTGTTAGGAACCGTCAGCCAGGGGTGCTCATGGCAAGTTTGTGTCAGCTGAGACATAGTCTTACTTTATTTAGAAATAAACATCGATTAATTCATCATTTACAACCAACACAAGGTTTAACAATTTTTAAAACATATCATACACTAATCCATTTCATATTTATTGAGAACCTGAACATATTTTGGAACATTTAGCTTATTTTTCATATATAAATAGATTCAAGGCCTCTTTTCTGCATTCCACCTTCCCAAGAAGGGTAATCATGATAATCCCATTTTTGCTGTGGGAGTTGAATCTGGCAATTATTTTCTTATACAAGGCTTTGAAGAAAGCCCCATGTCAGCTGGCACAGATTAATAGCTGGGATTTAAAAAAAAAAGAAAGCACCAAATAAGTCATTTTTATTTTATTCTATAACAAAAACCTGTTGTGGAAAAAAGTGTTTATTCTTACAAAATGCGTAACTAATAAATTTACATAATTTGAAGTTAAGATATCATGTGCATGAATTTCTTCGTTGTTAGTACAAAATGGCAAACAAAAAAATCACTTCAGAGAGACAGTTTATTGTGGTTCACAGTTGGACAGGACATAGTTCGCCTAGTGGCAGAAGCATGGGGTACTCGTCACATTGTGTCCAGTACTGGCACCTCCTCACTTTAAGCCTCTTTGAAAATGCCCTCACAGATCCACCTAGAAGCACGTCACCTAGGTGATTCTTAACACAGTAAAGCTGACAGTCAAGATTAATCATCACAGATACATTTTTCTATCTGCAACAACAGTTCTTTACACCCTGTGTTGTGTAGAAGACATAGCTTTGGATCATACACAGTCATCCAAACTAAATGTGTTTTGCCATATAATTTTGTGTTTTGCTAAGAATTAACTTTTTTATACCAAGGCTTGTTTTATGCAAGTTATTTTAGATTCAAATGATTATTAATTGATGTCAATAGAGTAGAGCTCAAAAGCACCGAAGTCAGGATTCTGTAGACCTCCGGCTTTGTCATAATATGTAACTGGATAAGTCACTTCATTTTTAACGCCGCCAATCATTCATTTTTACAAAAAGAAGTATTGCATCCCGCACTGCATTATGGTGAATCCGAATACCACGGTTCTGATGAAGTCGGTGCAGCCCTTTGCTTTTGGTTATAGAATGGCTGGCTATTATTACTATAAAATGATTATGTGTGGACTTACTCATCAAGAACACGATCTAATCATTTTATTCTGATTCAATAACACATTTCATATTAACATATTCCAGAGAATTTTTATACAGTAATAAAAATCTTTCAAGCAATGTGCAAGGAATTTAAACAACACCCAAGGCTCTCTTTGAAACTGTGTCTCGTAAGTAAAGGAACAATAAATTAATACGAACGTTAAGAATATGAACTTTGAAGACATGGACTTGGGTTCAACTGATAATATATTATTAATTACTTGAAGTTTAAATGAGATGTAGTTAATCAGGATCCAGGAGAGCCTTTGATCTGTTCAGATCTTTCACAAGCAAGAATTGAGAGATGTTCTGTGCCCATTTATAATAGATAAATGCAATATATCCTGTGTAAGAGCTAAAAGAGTACTAATAGATGCTTTTGCCATGGTTTCAGTCAGCTGTACCCAGGGCAGTCAAGACCTCCTGCAAAGACTGGGGCAAATATAACAATGATACCAAGGTGTGTTGGTGCAGAAGGAAGATAAGGAAGAACAGTTTACATGTTCCTGTAGGTAGTCTAACTCTCAAGCTCCCACCAGGAACAGGCTGCTTAGCCGCTGGAGTAATCAGGGAAAGACTGTAGTTCTCTGGAGTCCCAGCTTGCCCTCTCCAGATGATCAATGCACATGAGAGTAATGGGTCAGAATAGCATCCTATTGGAAAAAGCTAGCTTCATTCTTTCGTGGTAGACCCAACAGATTCCCACTGCTGCCTTTTTGGCAATGGAAGTGTTTAAAAGCATGCCATCAGGGATCCCATCCGGTTGTTTGTTTTAGTTTTGGCTTTTGCAAAGGGATCCTGTGCCTTACTCCTAGCAGTTAGAGAGTGACGTCATATTTTGTATGGTTAACTATTCTTTTAAAATACTGTTTTTATTTTTGAAATGAAAATATAATTACACCATCTCTCTCCTTCCCTTTCTGACTTCCAATCCTTCTCATGTGTCTTCCCTTGCTCTCTTTCAAATTCTTGCCCTCTGTTTTTTAACTGTTGTTGTACATGGGAGTGGGGGAGGGTGCTTCTCAGTCCAAATAATTTAAAAGTTTAAACAATGCAGCTGAAAATTGAAGTGCAACTTTAGAGTTCACAAGTGCTGGCTTGGGAGAAGTTTGAATTTCTGCTGAGAGGCTTCATTATCTTTTTTACTTTTTAAAGAAGTTTTGCCTTACTTAACCCTTTAGCCCCTGAAGACTTTGTGTTTGTTTTCTCCGAAGCATTATTACGGGGAATAAAGTGTATCTTTCACCAAGCATACAAATATCTCCTTTTTGTTGTTGCTAATATCTTATCAAGTGGGTTTCTGTTTTGGTCTAGCTGTTTAGTTAGTGGCATCTAGCTAGCTAGATACTCCTTTAAAGCATCCCAGATATAATTGATAGATTTTTGTTGATTATTTAATATTTTTATTAAATATTGACCAATAAAATATAGTTTACTTGAGTCTTGCAACCATTTGGCTTTTAGCCTTAGACACATTTGGAATTCTCCTAAGAACATCTATACAGGCAATGTAGGCATCAAAGAACCTAGGCCTTGACCTCTTAGTCCTGGAATTGGCTTTTCTAAGAGGATAATAATAAAGGTCAGAGTGTTGGAGGAGAGAGTATCATTTTCTTCAGTGGCGTGCCCACTAATAAGTTGCTCTTGCTCTAGTAGATTACTTTCTACCCAGGCTGAGGCAAGAACATCTAATATTATAGTAGTTTATCATATGCAAAAAGAAAAAGTCAAATGGGAGAGGAGTTTGTGGACTCCAGCAGAACAGAGGGGATGAGAGAAGGAAATAGATGCATGAAAGTATCAAATAATAAGAAATTTTTAAATTTTTAAAATTAAAATTTTAAATAGCTAAATACTCATATTCAAGGTAGATTGTGATCATTGATAAATATCATAAAATACAAAATACTTATTCACAATAAGATGTGACTGGGAGACGAATGGTTACATATCCAATATTTTGAACCTATCAGAGAAATATAGATTAAAAATTCAGTTTTTTCCAAGTTAAAAATAGGAGTTTCTTCTTTATATTTAAGTTGTATAAATAAACTGTCGGTAGAGGGTTTTGTTGTTGTTTGTTTATAGAATTTAATATGTTATACACTTGATCTGAGAAGCAGCATCTGTTGATATACAGGATTTTCAGATGAGTAATGTTGCTCTTCCCGAAACATAAGCTGGTTGCAGTGCTCCAACATCAAACCAGCTGCTTCACTTTTCCTGGGGAAACCCATCAAGCTGTCTGCGGTGGCTTGGTGAGCAGCGGAGTTTCTGGGAACCCACTTCTCTTCAGTTTGGAGATCATCCTGCCCAACAGACCCAGCAGCAGGAAACAGGTCTGGTGTTTTGTTCTCTTATGTAAAAATCGGCGGATGACTTAAGTGCTGAGCCTGACACAGCTTGCTGTACTGGAGGTTTCCACAAGAGGGTGTGGATCCTTATCCAGACTGAGGCGGTCTGCTCCAGGGAAGCCATCTTAAAAGGAAATGGCGGTACCATACCAAGAAACAGAATACAACTAAAGCCAAATCTTCGAATGCACATAACTATCAGTTCTTTTTTAAAAAAAATTATATGTGATGAGCAACATAAATGTGGTATCCTTGACATTTTATTCAGCTTCTCCCAGCCTGGACTTTCCCTAAAATTATAATCTAGAATTAAAAGAAGACGCTTGTAAGTTATTTTGAGTCTGTTGAAAATAATGTAAAATTGGAACTTGAAGCGCTTTGAATGAATATGGAAGATTGAAAGCTTTTTTGTTGTTATTTAGCATATTACATCAGCAAGTCTGAGAGTCTTCATTTGTAGCCATTCTCTGTGGCCTCCCTGACAAGTGGAGACAAGTTTCCTGAGTCCTGGCTGGGAAGCAGGAGGCTGAGAAAGGCCTAGAGACTTAGCAACCTTCTTTGGTCTTCCTTGCTTCTTAGGAGGCTAATGTTAATTAATTTAAATGTTTATCCTTGGGGAGGGAATGTGCTCCTGAATTTCTCAGGGAAAAAAAATGCCTTTTAGAGATTTAATTACTACTTTTCTCAATAAAATGGAGCTAAAGAAAATTCTTTCTGAAATTTCAGAATGAATTTGGTGTATATTTTAATGGTCAATAAGTCATTAGATGTTACTTTTGTAGAAGTTGGTTGAAAGAATTAGTATCTCAAATGGCCTAAAATGTGTTTTTTTATGTTGTTGTTTTAGATCATGCCAGGGAAATAAACTCGCTGGCTTGTTGGTTCATATAGGTTCCTTATTGAACCCTGGAAAAAGTAAGAGAAGTTGTCACATGTAAGACAGAATCATTCAGTTCTGGTAACTAGATAATGCAACTTTTACAAGACTCTTCTGCCATCACTGAGATATCACATTGAGAAATGTTCTAGATTAGGGCTCCTTATTTCCACCCTCCACCACATGGGTTAGTCTGAAGTACCTAGGGAGAGAAGCAAAGTATTGCGGTACAAATTCCAGCAGATCAAATTTTAATCTCTCGGTTATTTTTTGAAAATGAGTCCTAACACCAGGATTCAGTCTCGTCCTATGCTGCTTCAGTACATTACCTTCAATAGTCTCTGATCTTCCTTGAAACTCTTAAATGCAATAAAAACATACTGAGCTTCCAAAGTAGAGTACCATGGTGCACTCTGGGGGCACAGCAGTAAGCAAACGAGCGTCCCTGCTCTCCGTGGGCTCTCTGTGTAGTTGTGAAGTTGCCATACATTAGGAAAGACATCACTATCTTAAGAGCACTGTGTATTACATTTAATAGCCTAATTTCATCTAATTTCCCTCTTGAAAATCTCTAGTGGACACACTTTGAGAATTCTCTTTTAATATGAAAACTAGAAGTGGTTCCAGGCTGTATGCTTTAAGGTTTGGATGGTTTGGATGATGGGTGGCTGGATCTTAAAAATCAACTCTCTTGTTTGGAAGGATGAAAATACAAGCATGGGGTGGGGTGACACTTGCAACACTACGTTGCTTGCTCCCCCTCACCTCAGAGCCCCCACTGCCCTCCATCAACTCAGCACCATGTGCCTCTCATCTCTCTGTTTTTACTTTTTCCTTTGTCTTCGGCATGTAGCTCCCATCTGCTACTGTCAGACCACAGACAACAGCATTCCCCCGACTTCCTGCCATGTAAGGAACACTGAGACACTGTCAGCTCAAAGATGGTGGAATATACTTTTCAGGTGGAAGACAATTTGAAAATGCCTTTTATGGCTGTCATTAAAGCATGTTAAAAAAGGCCAGGTGGGGTCGTGCATTCCTCGTGAGCACAACACTTAGAAGACTGAAGCAGGGGGTTGTGGATTTGCGGCTTAAGGGAAAAAAGAAAGAAAGAAAGAAAGAAAGAAAGAAAGAAAGAAAGAAAGAAAGAGAGAGAGAGAGAGGGAGGGAGGGAGGGAGGGAGGGAGGGAGGGAGGGAGGGAGGGAGGGAGGGAGGGAGGGAGAGAGAGAGAGAGAGAGAGAGAGAGAGAGAAGAGAGAGAGAGAGAGGAGAAGGAGAAGGAGAAGGAGAAGGAGAAGGAGAAGGAGAAGGAGAAGGAGAAGGAGAAGGAGAAGAAGAAGAAGAAGAAGAAGAAGAAGAAGAAGAAGAAGAAGAAGAAGAAGAAGGGAAAGAAGAAGAAGAAGAAGAAGGGAAAGAAGAAGAAGAAGAAGAAGGGAAAGAAGGAAAGAGGGGGGAAGAAAGAAGAGAGAGGAAGAAGGAAGAGAAAAAAGGGAAAGGAAAGAAAGGAAGAAAGGTGGCAGGGAGGGAGAGAAGGAAGGGAGGGTGGATGGGAGGGATAGGACAGAAATCATAAAGCCACAAGATTATAGCATTAGAGACAGAAATTTCTTCTTCTGCTTGCATTTCAAAGAGAAGGCTGAATCAGTACCTCTAAGAGATTATGATTAAACCTTTGATTTTTAACTCAATTGCCTCTAAAATAAGGAATTCAGGTCCCCACAGTTCAGCCCGCTTATTGTTAGGAATCATGAGTATTCGGAAAAATTATTTGTTCACATCATCTTTCGAGCAACCCGAGCTTACGCCCAAAGTGCCAGGCTTGAGGCTAGAAAGAAGCACATGATGCAATACAGTAGGATGTTTCCCAATCCCTCTGTACTTTGATGTTAGTTCCAAGGACTAGATAATGGACTGGTTACACCCCTGAGTTCTGGATTTGAATACGGCTGCTGCTACCTTCTCTGTCAGGAACTTCAAGGGAGTTTCTTATTTGTTTTTAGCACTAGTTCTCTCAGCCAGAGAATGAAGACACTACCAGTTATAAGGAGACAAAATGTGAACGTCAGCTACCATTCCTTCTATTTTCACTCCCAAATTGAACAAGTGAACACCGTATTCTCATCGAAAGCCACAAGGCATTCAAAGATCTTCTAGTGTCTTTCTGAATCTGCACTTCCTTAGCAAGTCACCGGAGTTGTTCTACCAGTTGTGACTTAGTACCCAGACTATTGGCCATATTGGCAGCCCACAAAGTCCCACTCTAAGTGGAGAATCCAGAACTTAACAAGGTATCACAAATATGGTCTGAAGGGATTTGTCCTAATTTATGTCCCAAAGTGATTTGTACATTGTGCCTCCGAATCTGGGAATGACTTTCAAAGTCCGCAAGACTGGCAGCTTACTTCACAAGTGGAAAACTGAGGTTCTGAAAGGGGGTAGAACTTAGCCTGTTAAAACTGCCAGTCACAGAGAGGACAGCTAAGGTGCTTGACCTCATTCCTCCTTTAACTCTATTGCACTATAGAAAGAACCATCTGTTCCAAGATAGTTCCCTTTGACCAAGCAGGCCACAGTACTCATGACTTCATGTTCCTAGGAAATCTGAGAACAGTCTTAGTTTTTTAAGAACTTGCTTTCTTAAAAGGTAGGCTTGATTTTTCTCATGGTGTCATTTTGGTAAAGATCCAAACCAAGCTTCATTCGATATGCCGTGTTAAACCCTCTATTGACTATAGAATCATCGATTGTGTGTGTGTGTGTGTGTGTGTGTGTGTGTGTGCGCGTGTTCTTTGAATCCAGACATAATAATAGAAATATCATGTAATGCTCTTGAGTTTCCATGGCCAGGGCTCCATTTATCTAAATGTCCTATGTTAAATGTGGATATGTGCAGAGAGTTAGGAATGGGTATGGTAAGGGGTAACAAAAATAACAATTGTCTTTAAGGAATGAGAGAGAAAGGGATAACCCTCTAGTGTAGAGGGCCGGTTTTGAACTGCATAGAAACTCTGTGCAAGGGAGACCTGAGGTAGCATTCTTGCTGATAGGCTTGGCAAACCAAGTTGGGAGGAGGCAACCCTCTCCCATCAGTAGAGTGCCTTGCCAATGGTCAGTCTTTGAGAACACAGATGTGCACTGTAGTTCAAAGGCTCTGATTAGGTTGTGGTTTGTCTTCTGATGAGGTGTTTTTACATATTATATTGCAAAAAGAGTTATTCCCCTAACACCGAGCTTTTTGTTTAGATCAGCTAGGGCATGAAGCTCTTGAAATTAGTTGCAACCACGTGACTAGTCTATGAAACTATTTTAATGTATTATGGGAACCTAGTTTGAGTCGTGATTTGAGTATTATAAAAAGAGGACTGGCTTTGCAATAAAGTATGCAGTTGGATCTCCTACTCTGCATCCCCTGTGTCCTGATTTCTGCAGCACTACCCAGGGTCATCCATAACCGAGGAAGTTGGGGAAGGGTCCCCAACACTCTAGTTTAAAATTGCCCATCCCTATTCTATTAGTTCTTCATTCTGGATACACTAAATCAGAATCTTAAGGCTGAGAGAAGAGGGAATAAAAGCAAATATGTAAGCCTTACAGAAAAGCATCCCCAGAGCTACTCGTTCTCAGTTAGTGTTTAATGTCTTGGTTTCTTCCTTATAAAAAAAAGCATAATGTACTTCTGTGCAATCAAATGACAAAAAATGAACAGAATAACAATGCATCACTCTACAGTCCATTAACAAGAACGCTAACATTTTCTCTTAGAAGTCTTCTTGATGCTTGATAACGTAATGACTTTTGCTTTTGTGTCACATGGAAATAGAACACTTGCAGAGTGACATCATAATAAGGACTGAGGTTCTCACAGGGGGGCCATCACCACTGGTTTTGTAACAGAACTCAACCTCAAAGGGTTTGCTAAGAAACTCTGGGCTGAAGGAATCTGGGCAGATGAACCGCAGTGATTCCTATGGAAAAGTCAAAAGCATTCCTCCTGGCTTTCTTAGCTACCAGCTATTTCTCATGTAAGGATCTCTCAAAGAATGTCATGGGAAGAATGAGCATTTAATATAATATTCCAGGGTGGGAGAGCAAATAAATAAGTACTCCTGTTTAGATGTAGAAATGTTTGGAAACCTGAGTCTTTTCTCATAGATGAAAAATTTAATATCTTAACCAGAATGAATATGAGTGGTTGACTCCATTTTTGTTTTTTGGTTTTGTTTTAATATTCCAAGAAATCTACCACAGGCAGTTTTAGACTGGATTTTAAGCAGCGATCTGTGAGGACTGCAATCCATAGATGAGAGATAATTTGGTCTTTTGTGTTGACTATCAGTGTTTGTTTCACTCTTCTTCCTCTTTCTAGTTCTTTCCCTCTTGGCTCCTACGTGTGTGTGTGTGTGTGTGTGTGTGTGTGTGTGTGTGTGTGTGTGTGTATGTGTGTGTGTGTGTGTGTGTCCGATGTGCATGCACAAAGCAGTCTAAACAAAGCAGCATCAGTTTTGGAAATAGCTTACTATATATAAGGACTACAGATGCCAAGTCCCTGGATGGCTCAGCATGGCCCTGATAAGAGCAGAAGCAGATGGTGTCATTTGCCAATCAATGGTAGAGTTTGGGAAGAGGTGAAGGAATAGTTCTTAAGCATTGCTTGAAAGAAACCAAGGTTGTGAAGTAGAACGTAAAATACAAAGGTAAAAGAAGTATTCACAATGTGGGCAACCATTGACATATAACTTCCACAAAAAGAGGCTTCCTATTTAACAGGTAGGAGAGAGAGAGAGAGAGAGAGAGAGAGAGAGAGAGAGAGAGATTTTATTAGAGACAGAAATAACTAGTGAAGATGGTGTCTACAGTGTCTATCAGCAAACAGCTAGGATGATATGAAGAACTGGTCCTTTCTCTGAAACAAATCTACTCAATCTGTGGGTTCCAGTAGCATATGACATTGCTGAGTCCCTGATGATGAAGCTTGGGGTTCTGTCCCTGCTGCTTAAGATCAGCACTAAATCTAGGCATAGGTCAAGGTTAAGTTTTCAGACAAAATATTAAGGCTCTTTTAAAAGGTCTATTATTTTATATATATGAGTGTTTTGCTGTATATATGTCTGTATCTGGTGCCCAAGAAGGCCAAAAGAGGGTATCAGATCCCTTGGAACTGGAAATACAGATGCTGGAAATCAAACCCATGTCTTCTGTGAGAGCAGCAAATGCTCTTAACTGCTGAACCATCTCTCCACCCTGAAAGGGTCTTGAACAAGAAGAGAGAAAGGAAACAAATTTGGGGATCAGACATGTTTCAGAACTTTGTTAAGGAGACAATTTTCTTAGTCCTATGGTCAGGTCAATATTTATGTGACTTAATGAGGTACACGTTTCAACACCTCATTGTTTTACTGGATATTTTAACATTTTTATTACAGATGTTATTAGTGACTCATCCTTTAAGGTAAGTTCACCTCTGTATAAGAGTAATTTTCCACTCTTGTGTTTCTTTTATTTTAAACCACATGAAATAGTTAGCATCTGGCCATTTTCTATTTTGTTTATTTTTTATTTATTTTACATAACAACCACGGTTCCTCCTCCCTCCCTTCCTTCCTTCCATTTTTTTCACCTCCCCGCATCCACCCCATCCACTCCTCAGAAAGGGTAATACTTCCCCCACGGGGAGTCAACAGTACCTGGTTCATTCAGTTGAGGCATGACCAAGTTCCCTACACACACACACACACACACACACACACACACACACACACACACACCAAGGCTGAGCAAGGCATCCCACCATATATGGAATGGGCTTCAGAAAGTTAGCTCATGCACCAAGGACAGATTCTGGTCCTAGTGCCAGGGGTCCCACAAACAGACAAGGCTATAAAACCGTCACCCACATGCAGAAGGCCTTTAGGTCCCATGCAGGTTCCCCAGCTGTCAGTTTAGACTCCATAAACTCCCACAAGTTTGGATCTTTGTGTACTTCCCCTTCATGATCTTGACCCTCTCCCTTGTTCATGTAAAACCTCCTTCCTCTCTTCAACTGGACTCCTGTAGCTCGGTCTGGTGCTTGGATGTGAATCACTGCATCTGTTTCCATCAGTTTCTGGATAAAGGTTCTATGATGACATAGTCCTCCTATATACAAATGATAAAAGGGTCAAGAAAGAAATTAGAGAAACATCATCTTTTACAATAGCCACAAATAATATAAAATATTTAGAGGTAACCAAAGAAGTGAATGAATTGTATGACAGGAACTTTAAGTCTTTAAAGAAAGAAATTGAAGAAGATATCAGAAAATGGAAAGATCTCCCATGCTGTTGGAGAGGTAGGAACAACATAATAAAAATAGCAACGTGTATGCAAATAGGTCCATATCTATCTCCATGCACAAAACTCAAGTCCAAGTGGATCAAAGACCTCAACATAAATCCAGGTACACCAAGCCTGACAGAAGAGAAAGTGGGAAGTAGCCTTGAATGTATTGGCATAGGAGACCACTTCCTAAATATAACCCCAGTAACATAGCCACTGAGAGCAACAATCAATAAATGGGACCCCCTGAAACTAAAAAGCTTCTGTAAGACAAAAGAAATAATAAATAAGACTAAACGACCACCTACAGAATGGGAAAAAAATCTTCACCAACCCCACATCTGACAGAGGGATAATCTCCAAAATATATAAAGAACTCAAGAAACTAGACATCAAAATACTAAATAACCCAATTAAAAGATGGGATACAGTTCTAAACCGAGAATTCTCAACAGAAGAATCTCAAATGGTCAAAAATCATTTAAGGAATTGCTCAACATCTTTAGTCATCAGGAAAACACAAAACAAAACAATACTGAAATACATTGAAATCTTATACCTGTTAGAATGGCTAAGATCCAAACACTGATGACAGCCTATGTTGAAGAGGATGTGGAATAAAGGGAAGGCTCCTCCACTGCTGGTGGGCATGCAAACTTACACAACCACTTTGGAAATCAGTTTGGCAGTTTCTCAGAAAACTGGCCATCAGTCTGCCTCGAGATCCAGCACTACCATTCTTGGGCAAATACCCAAAGAATGCTCAATCATACCACAAGGACACTTGTTCTATGTTCATAGCAGCATTATTCATAATAGCAGAACCTGGAAGCTATCTAGATTGTAAACAGAAGTTTCTGATCTGCCTAGTCCCACAGCCATTCGGTCCCAATTTTACACACAAAGATTTCTATTAATTAGAAACCATTTGACTTATTAGCTCAGGTGCATTATTAAATAAATCTTACACCTTAAATTAACCCATAATTCTTGTCTATGCTTAATCACATGGCTTGATACCTTTTCTCAGTGATGCATTTTCATCTCGCTTCCTCTGTGTCTGGCTGGTGACTTCATCTCTGTCTTTCTCTTCCCAGAATTCTCCTCATCCGGTGGCCCCATCTATACTTCCTGCCTGGCTACTAGCCAATCAGCATTTTAACAAACCAATATGAGTGACAAATATTACAATATATAAAAGCATTATCTTATAGCACTAGATGTCCCTCGATGGATGATTGGAGAGGAAATGTGGTACATTTACACAATGGAGTATTACTCAGCTGTATAAAACAATGATGACATGAAATTTGCAGTCAAATGGATAGAACTAGAAAAAAATCTGACAATTTTCAATCTTATGATGTCAGTTTCATATGATTCAGATACAGTATTGATTGAGAATTTTATTTTAAGGTGTGTTGCTTTTGTTTATGCTGTGGAGAATTTGTTTAGTGATGGAAAGATGTGTTGCTTTTGTTTGTGTTGCATTTGTTTAACTCTGTGAAGCTGTGTTATTGTGCCTGTCTAAATCACCTGATAGTCTAATAAAGAACTGAATGGCCAATAGCAAGGCAGGGGAAAAGACAGGCAGGGCTGGCAAGCAGAGAGATTAATAGGAGAGATCTGGCAAAAGAAGGAGCAAGGGAGAACAAGAGGAGGAAGATTCCAGGGGGCAGTCATCCAGCTACCCAGCCACCCAGCCACCCAGCCACCCAGCCACCCAGCCATCCAGCCACCCAGCCACCCAGCCACTCAGCCAACCCACCAGCCACCCAGCCAGCTACCCAGCCACCCAGCCAGCCCACCAGCCAGCCATGGAGTAAGAGTGAAAGTAAAATTACAGAAGTGAGACTGTATCACTGTCAAAATCAATTCTGGGGACTGAACACTCTCATGCCCTTTTTACCGCTGGCAAAGGAAGTTTTGACTTGTTCCCTCCCTAGTGTTTCATTTACTCTGTCTCTCTCCACCAACTCCCTTACAGTTAACCTGCTTCAATCACTGGCATACCACGGTCACCTGTTTTAGAAAACAGTTTTCTTGGAACCAAAGTGTGCTCCTTTCTACTTCTCCCTTTGTAGCTGTGGTTCTTTTCAGTTCACTACAAAGTTGTATTTGCACCAGAATCCAAATGGCAGAAAAATCATGAACTATTTATTTACCACTTATCTCTGAAGAGAAAATATTTGCCAACCTCCGCTTTAGTCATGAGAATTGAATCTATGCAATATAAACCTAAGTGAAGTGTCTACTTAAAGCAGTGGCTCCTAGTGTTGCTAAGATGAAGTTCTTCAGGCTTCACCGGCCTTTTCTTCTCCCTAAAAGACACCCTAGATATTTTTTCTAAATTCTAGTAGTTAATAGTATTTGGGGTCATTTTGTTTGTGTTATTGTGAAGCTATTTCAGTTTGTGTTACTGAGTATATAACTTTATCTGATTTTTAAATTTTGGGGAAATTGAACACGTAAGTAATATATTCAAATCACTCTCCCTTTCCCCAAACCACAATAAAACATTGTTTTATAAGTTTATTCAAAAATACATATACTTCTCTATAACATGAACTCTAATAAATAAAACCCTGAAGTCAGATATTAGGGGGTGAAAGTTGAAAGACCAGAGTAGCAGAGCAGTCAGCATCTAGAGTTTTTACCTCTCTGAAAGCTCAGACTGAATAGGCAAGACCCTGTCTTTATGACAATGTAACATCAATTCTAATTGGTCTCTACTGAATTGGCAGACAGAATGGGTGATCCTGTCTCTACCAAACCTCAGACTGAATCCTGAGCTCCTGTCTCCTCCCACTCTATATCCTTCTCTCCGCCCAGACATATCACTTCCCTTCTCCACCTGCCTAGTGCTGGGACTAAAGGTGTGAGACACCACTGCTTGGCTCCATTTCCCTTTTAGACTGATTTAATCTCCTGTAGCCCAGGGTGACCTTGAATTTACAGAGATCTGTCTGCCTCTGTCTCCTGAGTGCTGGGATTAAAGGTGTGTGCCACCACTGTCTGGTCTCTATGTTTAACTAGTGTGGCTAGCTCTGCACTCTGATCTTCAGGTAAGCTTTATTTGTTAAAGCACAAACAAAAATCACCACACTTCTCTCAAATTAAACATTCTTGTGGAGGCCAAAGAGAAGCTCAGCGGTTAAGAGTACTGGCTGCTCTTCCAGAGGACCAGGTTCATTTCATAGCATCCACATGGTGGCTCACAATCATTCATTCTTAACTCCAGTTTTGGGGGCTTGACCACACTTTTCTGGTCACCAAGGGTATTAAACATGCTCACAGTGCACATATATACATGTAAGCAAAGCACTCATATGCATAGGGTAAAAATAAACCTTTAAAAATGATTTTTCTTATGTCCATATCCAACATTAGATGTCACGTTTGCATGTTTGAATGTCCTACTAAAGCATCAATTCTTGGTAGAATCTATTAAACATACCATTCTGACTTAATCACTGAGAAAGAATATAGAAACAGTATTTTCCTCAGAGAAGTTGAGTAGTGTCATTATTTGACTTAACATTATAATAAATCTCTTATTTCAAAAATTACTGCCATTCTTTAAAGTTTTAGAAAAATGTACTATAACTTCAAATTCATTATTGACAATCCTGCTTAAGACAAATGTATAGTTGTTTGCAAAGTTCAAAAATTGCTACTTTAAAGAAAAATATTTTAAAGAACGTATCACACGAACTTGGGAGTAATCATAGATGAAGTGACCGAAGCTTTGGAAACAGCTCTGTAGTGGGAGGTTCCTAGGCTTTCACGGCACCAAAAAACCTAGTGTTCTGTGGTACATGTGACTGTCCTGTGATCTGGACATCCGCTGGAGAGAGAGGTGGGCAGTGTGGGAGCACCTGCCTGATGATTGTGCTGCACAATATTCTGACTTCCCAGCCTCCCTTCTTCCTGTGTATTCTAATATTCACAATACCCCAGGGAAGGCTTTATGCTGCTAAGTAAAACAAAATAATAGATAAACATTAGAATGATATGACCATCCCAACTCCTTCCCTTTCCAGTCCAGAATCCTAATTCCCAGAGGCCTGAACTACAGCCAGCATCTGGGAGAAGAACAAATATTGCGTTCTGTTCCAGACATCACAGCTAAAATATGACTCTGAAGAAATAAAACCACTGCCACAACAACTATAGGATGCTCAGTCCTTCTTGTTATCTTTCCCAAATGGTTCTCTTCCCTTTTGCAGCATAGTCAAGGATCTCGGCTTCATAGCCTCAGTTACATTGTAAAATGTTAATCACAATCACAAAGGCACTGCTTGCTGAGTTTATCAAAGTATAATTTTGATAGTTGAGGTTTAAAAGGGAGACATTTTACCATTGCGCCAATACTTTGTTAGAAGCCATTAACACATCATTGGAGGACA
This sequence comes from Myodes glareolus, assembly GCF_982192425.1. Classification (NCBI taxonomy): domain Eukaryota; kingdom Metazoa; phylum Chordata; class Mammalia; order Rodentia; family Cricetidae; genus Myodes; species Myodes glareolus. The sequence continues at coordinate 25,662,707 of NC_142038.1, forward strand.
ATACGTTTAACCTGTGAGTTTTGTTTTAGGTCATTTCGTGCAGTCATTATCAGAAGAAGTTTGTGCAGAAGAAACACATATGCTCCATAAGGGTCAGCCCACTATGCGCAACTAATAATGTTACATATCCTAACTCCTGCGTGTACTGCTTCGCCAGGATGTAAGTTAAAATGACATCCAACTCAGAACCCCTTGGAGAGCCTACTGTGTACCTGATGCGTAACAGCTCACCGGGACTTGCAATTTTGAAAAATGTGTATCAATTACTTTCAATATGATTCTATAAACTAAAAATTGGTAGGTCACTGGCTGAACTTGAGAGTTGTGGGTGATGGAGGGGGGAGAAGTGGGTTCCTGAGCTCCACCTCCATTTATAAGAGAAGCTTTTCTGAATATGCTTTGAATAATGGCTTTACTAGGAAAATGGATGCCAAAACATATCTTAGAAAATGTTTGAAAAAAAAATCACCCTTGATAAGATCAGACCAAAGCATGAAGCCTCAGTATTTAAGGCCAGAAGGCTCTAGGTTGAGTCCTGTCCCTGTGTCTCATAATTATTCCAACCTCAGATTCTAACCTGCAAGTCTAGCATTCATTTGTTTTTATGTCACCCACTCCGTGGGCTCCAACCACACTAACTCTTCTTTCCAGTTACTTTCAAATGCACAGAACCTGTTTCTGCCTCTAAAACTTTAGACAAAGTTTCCTCCTCTCCAAGAATATTTCCTCAGACTTTCCCAGGGCCATTGCTTCTTCATCATTCGTGTGTCAACCCAAATTGATCTCATTTTTAGTGGTAAATCTACCTTCTCAGAGAAAAAGAGTCCTCCCTGAACATAGGTACATTTCACCTCTGGTGTTTTCCATATTAGATCTTGCCTTTCTTTCATCATGCATGTAGTCCCCAATTATTTTAATTTTCTGTTTATATTTCTAATCTGTTGCCATATATACATATCATAAAGTAAAAAATCTATCGTTAGGTTTTATATAGTGATTTATAAATTATGCCACTAATAAGTGTTTGTTTAACAAACTAAGAATACATGAGTGATTATAACAATAGATATAAAGTTTGCTTCAAAATTTAAAGCACCCTTTCCAGCATTTAAAAAAAATATTATCACTTGATATTTTGCTTCAGTGTCTCAAGGCACATTTTTAGAAGTAAAGACTCTAATATGAGAAACATGGGTTCTGATCTCAATGCATGCTTAACAATGCGGTTTAAGATAGCTTAATCACATAATTATCCTCCAAAGATTAGTTATGTCAATTGAAAAGATAATACCTAAAGAAGGCTTAGGGTTATGGGTCTTAGTAAATAATAGCCTACATGACTTGCAGTTGCTACTAACTGGAGACACAGCCATCCTGATTTTCCTGGGACTAGGGGTTTTCCTGGGATATGATGCTCTGACAAAGGACGGTGACCCTCAGCTTGTCTTCACACTCAGGACTGCTATTGCTTTTCCCGCCTTAGCTGACTCCTTCAGGCCAGTTAGCATGTTCTACAGTTTTCCCCAACAGTACAATGGTGTCTTCGAGACGATCATGAGGCTTCATTTCCGAGGTTTTCAGGATAATCCCATGACATGGATAGGAATTCCTTGGAAGAAACTAACTGCATGACTATTCTTTTCTCAAACTTAGTTTTAGACCCCCCACTTTCATCCTATGTTCGGGATGAAACATAAGATAAAAGTGTCTAACTCCCTCTCCTGAAGCTTGCTTTCTCAGACTTATTCTGCCCTAGGTTGCTGGCTTAGACCTGTTTTGGTTAAAGTCCCTGTTCTGAATCTGCTCCTGTGGAGTTCCCTGTTTTAGGGTTGTTCCTGCAAAGGTCTCTGGCTCTGATCTACTTCCTGGGAGGTCCCAGACTCAGGTGTTCCCAGACCACAGAGGACCTGGCTCAGGCCTAGTTCCTTGGCGGTCCCAGACTCACGGTGAACCTGTAGGCTTCCTGACTCAGGTTTATTTTCTCAAAGGTCCCAGATTCTTGTCCTGACCCACAGAGGACTGTGTTTCTGGCCCACTCACTCAGCATCTGCTCCCCTGTACCTGCTCCTGGGAAGTTCGGATCTAATCCAGCCCAGGTCACTGGCTCAGTCCGCCTCCACAACTGTCCCTGGTCTGGATCTGTTCTCTGCCTCAGGCCTGGTCTGGCCTAGGTCGCTGACTCAGTCCTTCTCCTGTGTAGTTCGCTGTCTCAAGCCTCACCTTTTTATCCTACTTTTATATACCCCCTTTTTATTTTCAGAGTACATTTATTAATTGTGGAGGCCCATAAATGTGAGTCTATTTCTACCTTCTCTGAAGGTCAGAGAGTTTCACTTTGCTCTAAATTGTTCTACCTAGAATAAAGGTTGGAGAGTTGTAACTTACTTCTATTTCTTCAAGGTTATTGTCTATTTCTACCTCAAAGAAAGGTCCCATCTCTGTTTTTGTTTTTCTTATGGTTATGAGGATTGAATATGCTAGGCATTATAAGGTTGGAATATTTAAATGTTCTTAAAGCTTTGAACACACATATATATTAAATATTTTAAATATTGAGCCTATTCTTCATCACTTTCTCCACTTCCCTTTTCTGACCCTTTGTACCCTAAATATTTCACTTTTATTTCCATGCCATGTATGTTTAGATAAATATGCACATGAGCATATATACAGGACTTGATGTGCATATGTAAGATTACAAACCATAATTTAGAAAAAGCATATAGCATTTGCCTGAGATTGACTTCATTTACTTAATATAAATTGTTTTCAGTTGCACTCATTCTCCCGCCACAACGCCATTTTTCTATGCAGTCTATTTGGGTTTTGTGTGATGTTGATAGTAAGAGAATTCAGCTTCATTGTTTTGTACATGAACATCCAGTTGTTCCAGAAACATTGTGAAAAAAAAAACCAATTCTTTCGCTCATTGAATTGTCTTAGCAGTTTTATTCAAAATTGTTTGACTATAAATATTCCATTTCTGAACTGTCAGTCCTACCAGTGTATATGCCCTTTATCTCAATACTTCACTGCCTTGATTACTATGGTTTCTTCTCTATGTTTGGAATGGGAAGAACGATTCTTCATGTTGCTGTTTTAGATTAGTAGGCTAGTTTGCACCCTGTGCTTAAGAAGCAGTAGAGATGTTTTCAGAGAATAATTCACAGATGCCAATATCATAGCTCTGAGAGTAAATACTAGGCAAATTTAAATATCATTGAAGTACCCAAAATTTACTGTGCATTTATAATTAGTATTCCCTGAGAAATAATTGGTTATTTTAATGCAGCAGTGTTGGTACACATGAGAAGGGTTTGAATATCAGTGCTCCAAAGCCCTTTACTGGCAAATATATCCCAAACTGTTTTAGAAAGAGTTCTTAGCATTTCTTAATACAATAATGAGACTACAAAGTGTGGTTTTTCTCAAATAAATGTGCATCTTTGGCCATGCTGGTGGTGCTACCACTTAAGAACCTTTGCATATGGTGTGCCTTGGTATTTAGTACACCTTTGTTCTCCTGCTCTTCTCTTGCTCTCCCAGGCCAGTGTAAAATTCATTCTATGTCTCCTGCACCATTTCAGAGGAGTTCCTACATTACAGTTGTCTGACTCACACTCTCAAAGTTAGCTCCTTTAAGCCTTCGGTTTTTCTCTTCTCAGATTTTGTAGTAATTGAAAACGTAAGCCCAGGTCATATGTGCGATAAGGTGAGAGGACAGAGACACTTTCACCCTCATCACATGTGTGCTCCCTCCTTGTTCAGGTCATGTGTGTGATAAAGTGAGAGGACAGAGACACTTTCACCCTCATCACATGTGTGCTCCCTCCTTGTTCAAGCCCCAGCAGTGCTTCTCCTTAACACTGTGCCCAAAGTCTTTGACGTTATGCTTTGCCTAAAGATTCATTACTTCTTTGTATTTATTTAATTTTACTTTTAGTGTTTGGGATTGAACTCACCACTTACACATGCTGGCAATAACTCTATCAATAAATTATACCCAGAGCCCCACATATATCAACATAATTTTTTAAATCTTATTATGTATTTAACATCATGTTTTCTAAAAACCAATTATGACACAGTAACTTTAAAAGGAAACTACCATATGATACATATATAGTAACTTTAACAATATATGAATTGCACAGAAGCAAATAAAAAGTTTTAAAAGAAAACATGATTGTAATCTATGTAAGACTTATTATTATATACAATTTTAACTTAGAATGTATTACATACCAGATACTGTGCTTGCTTCCACTTAGGAATTGGGAATTATCTTCTTCACTATTCAAAACAGTCTTACAAAGTAGACATAAAAATACCTATTTCTCATTTTACATATAAAAAGCAAACTTAATGAGACTTGTGGCTTGTCCGACCTAGAAATAAACAATTTTTATCCATACAAGAAACAGGTTTAGCTTCCCATTTTATTTACTCAAGATTGGAATTTCATATCTGTACAGAAGTCTAGAATTTTACAAAAACAGTTTCTTGGACTGGAGCTATAGCTTAGGGACTTATAAAGCCCTAAGTCTTACCCTGTGAGCTGAAAAACTTCCTTGTAACTGTCATTTACATGTGAGTATTTAACAAGCACCTGGTGAATTCCAGAGACTGGGGCTAGGTGTAGAGAAAGAAAAGTGGACATCAAATAAGATGTTATTACCCTCAGACCATTGTGTCAAATAATATGAACACAAACCTACTATTATGAGCAAATAATTTCCCAAAGCAGGGTCCTTATAATATTCATAACATTAACATGTAGTAGGGTAGGTAGGTATGAGGGAATCATTCCCTTTCATATATAAAAAGAGACTCCAAAGTAAATATTCTTGCCCAAGTTTATACTGAGTGTATTTATAGAAGATGGGTGTTTTCATCATTTCAAGTGGGTTTTATGTGGGTATTTTTATCTTTCAAAAGGCTAAGCCACTTTTATATAAAATATGCATGTAAAGCCCACAGAGAGGAATTCAGTCTAAGATGTAGTAACTGGGTTTCCCTTGCAATTATGATTCTGTCGACAAACATTTTCACTGATTTTCCCATGCTCCTCTGCTTTATTTATTGACCATTATGTTATTTTTCTCATGAGAGGTGATATTATTATTCACCGTTTACTCGGCATTTTCACACGGAGTCCCCCCACATCTTTGTCAGTAAGTTGCCAAAACTGTCATAATTTTATAGATCTGATCATTATAATTCAGAGAAGTGAAAATATTTTCCCAGGATACATCAACTTATCAATACCCCCCTCCTTCTACCTCTTAGGGCACAGGCTTCTATCTTTGCTAAAAACTCTTATAATTATTCACTATGGTTACAAAACAGAGGGATTGGCAGAGGGTGTGGTAGAAATATTTAATGAGAGGAGAAGCAAATCTCTGTAGCTCAGGTCCATGTGTAACTGGGGAACTTACAAATCAAGGCTCCAGTCCCTTATAATTATTATACAATTAGACTAAGAAGAAGCAAGGTTATATTTTATATAAATTGTGTATAAATATTTATATTACTTTTCCTTAGATCTTTGAATTTCACTCTTCGAATCCAATACAGTGGAAAATGTTTGAAGTCCACTTCCTGATTATTCTACATTCAGCATAAGTGAGACATTCGAATCAACCATCATCTTTTCTTCATAAGGCAAAATTCATAATTATTACCTTTAAAAATCAATAAATTTGATCTTATGGAAATCTCTTTGGCTTGAGATAAAATTAATGAGACAAGTGGAAACTATGTTTGATTCTAGAAACAAAACGTGAAATTTAAAGTTGTCCCTGACTGAAAAATTTATAGTTTAATGAACTAACTTGTTTTCCAAGAATATATTTTCATGTGAATCAGAAATTTGGATAGGTTCTTGGTTGTCAATAATAAAAAAAAATGCATGCACTTCTGAAGTTTACTCTCCAGGAAGAAACAAGAAAATACATAATTATTTATCAATATTATACAATGTGAGAAAGAGGAAAGCAACACAGGTTAGCCTCCTATTATACCCACGCCTTATTATACGATGAATAGTTCATAGAACATTCATGTCTGACAAAGTCGTTTTGTGCCTATGATGAATCACAACAAAGGCTGGATAACTGGTTAATCATGTCTGAATACTGGCAAAACAGGCACATTATCTAAGCCACAGAATATTAGATACACCCATATATTAAGACTAGTAAAATGACTGAAGTTTCACCAATTATGAATTTTTTCTTAGACTCAATCATCCTTCCTTCTAATTAAGATTTCTGAGGACATCCAGTTGAAATATTGTGTCTACGTTAGGAGATTACCTAATCCAAGACAAAGCCTCCTTTTTTTAAAACTTCCTCAAAATGAGTTCAACAATACAAATTCCTACAGCAGGTCCTTTCTAATGCCTTCTTATAGGCATGTTCTCCAAGTTATGCCATCTCCAAGAAGACTGTGATGAGTAGTAACACAAACTTGTTCAACTGTTAGTGTGTTTCTGGTGGCCTTTAGATTAGGCCATTTCAAATGTAGCACTTGATCTCAATTCAAATTCAAGTTGGACAAGAATTTTTCTTCTTCTTCTTCTCCTTTTCCTCTTCTTCTTCCTCTTCTCCTCTCTTCCTCCCCTTCTTCCTTCCCTTCTTCTTCTCCTTCATAATTCTTTTTTTCTTCCTCTTTCTCTTCTCTTCCTTCTTCCCTTTACATTCTTCCTACTCTTCTTCAAGGACATCTACAGAGTCACAAAGACTGTGAAAATAGATTATCTCCAACTCTTGATGAAAAAGGAATATTTATTTGTCATTTTATTAACTCATAAATTACCTTGCTCTCCAAAACCCAAGTGGTCAGTATTGTTAATGCAGTTGGGGCATCAAAGAAAGCTGCTTAGTACTGCTAATAAAGACAGCATCCTGGCCAAAGAATATGTGTGACAGAGGAGAATTAAGGTGGGGTGAGGGAGCCCAAGGAGCACTGATGTTTAAGCAACACTGCTTTCCACGCAGTGGGGGTCCCCACTTCCCTTTTGCTAATATGATTGACTTATCAACCCACACTGTCAGATTCTACCTAACTCTGCCACCATGAGCATCTTCTCTGCTGGTCTCTCATTCTCATCTCCATTCTCATCCATCTTCTGACTACAAAGCTCAGCTTAGTCCTAGAATCTAGAGATTTTTCATTTTCTTCCTTAGTCTTAAAGACTTTGAGATTCAAATTAAATCCTCACATATATTAAGTCATTCTTTGTCTAGCACAATAATGTTAGAGTAAAATACTGGCTTAATAACAGGCTTTTAAAGTACACTAGATCTTGGTTTTATTAAAAATTTCATACAATAAATTTAATGTTTTCACCCTCCTTTAGCCCTCCTCCCCCAACTCCTCCCAGATTCTCACTTTACCACTTTCCCAACTCCATGCCTTTTCCTCATTCTCACTCTCTCCCTTGATTTTTCTTTATCTCTTTGTCAAGAGATGCTGCTCGCATTTAGAATCACTACTAGTATTTAGTATCTAAAGCCCTGCAATGTCCTGTCCTGACTGGAAAAAAAAAGACCCTCCAAAGTGCCAACCGTGTTTCTATGAGAAACAACTAACCCCCTAGATGACAACTGTCTATCATAGTCACACCTTCCGCTTCTCGAGCCCACATACGTTGCTGGTAATCAATGACAGCACACTCTGCTGAGCTGGGGGAGGCTCAAAATCTCTCTCGGCCGAGCAACTAGGCAGGCTTTGCCATCATACTCCACGGAAGGGAAACATTTACCATCTAGTTCTTACCCTTTTCTTTTTAAAACTAAGTGGCTATCCTAGGCCTTTGAAACCCTACTGTACTATTTTGTTTCTATACCTTTAGCCATGTGAGTCCCTCTAAGGCATGGGCTCTTAGAGAAGAGCTCTGAAGCTGAGCAAATGTACTTTATTGGTTACACCTTCACAATTGGCATTCTTTTTAATTGACATTCAAAAGTAATATAGAAAGTAATGCATTTTATTATGCAATCAGGAGGTGCTTTTGTCAATAGCCACATAAGAGCATTTACTGCCATAGCGTGCTTCCAGTTCAATAAATGAACTACACCATCTAGTGGAAGAACACAGAGGTAGGTAGTATCTTCAACTTATTTGAAGAGAAATGTTTTCATATTATGAGAATGCATTTGTTCTAAACTGTTGGCCTGAATTTGGGGGCAAAGAGAATTTTATTCAGAAATTTTTTCCCACATTCTATTTTTCCATATAATATATTTTGTCATGTTACCATTCCCTCACCTCCTTCTAGATCCTTTCTGTAATGTAGATGATACTCCTGATGACACTCTATTGAACAAAATTGATTTTCCCTTTGCCAGTGCATATCAATTTTCAGACAACTTCTTGGTTAGAGACAGGACCCCATGTCCCATCTGTATTCCTCTCTCAGGTATGAGACACCATCTGACTTGCCACTGTGTGTGCTGCCACAGTCCCTATGATTTCATATGTATATGGGTACTGTTGTGCTTGGACAACACTGTTTCCTTGGAGTTACCCCTCAACTCTAGCACTTTCTTTTTTTCTTTTTAAATTTTTTATTGATTTTTATGGAGCTCTACATTTTTTCTCTGCTCCCCTCCCTGCCTCTTCCCTCCCCTTCATCCCTCCCCCAAGGTCCCCAAGCTTTCAATTTACTCAGGAGATCTTGTTTTTTTCTACTTTCCATGTAGATTAGATCTATGTATGTCTCTCTTAGTGTCCTCATTGTTGTCTAAGTTCTCTGGGATTGTGATTTGTAGGCTGATTTTCTTTGCTTCATGTTTAAAAACCACCTATAAGTGAGTACATGTGATAATTGTCTTTTGTGTCTGGGTTACCTCATTCAAAATGATGTTTTCTAGCTCCATCTATTTTCCTGCAAAATTCAAGATGCCATTATTTTTTTCTGCTGTGTAGTACTCCATTGTGTAAATGTACCACATTTTCCTAATCTATTCCTCAGTTGAGAGGCTTTTAGGTTGTTTCCTGGTTCTGGCTATAACAAACAATGCTGCTATGAGCATAGTTGAGCACATATCCTTGTGGCACGATTGAACATCCTTTGGATATATGTCCAAAAGTGGTATTACTGGGTCTTGAGGAAGTTTGTTTCCTAATTTTCTGAGAAATTGCCACACTGACATCCAAAAGAACTGTACCCACTTGCATTCCCATCAGCAATGCAGAAGTGTTCCCTTTACCCCACAAAATTATTGGCCATTTCTAGAAGTGTTTGGTGGAAATTTTTGGGATCTTTCATATGTGATTTAATATCATATCCATATAGGGATAATTTCACTTGCTCATTTTCTACTTGTATCCTTTTAATTATCCTTCTTCCAGTTTTTATTCGTTTAGGATGTTAGCTATGAGGTTTTTTTTTTTAGATATTCTTTATTATGTTGAGTTAGATTCCCTTTAGCCCTACTTTCTCTAGAACTTTTATCATGAAGTCAAGTTGAATTTTTCTCAGTCTTTTCTGAATATATTGCTTGATTATGTGATTTTTATCTGTAGGTCCATTCTTATGATTTATTATATTTATCGACTTTAAGTTGAACAATCCATGCATCTCCACAATAAATCCAACTTGATCATGATGGATGATATTTTTGTAACATGCATACGTTTGTCTTGTAATTATTTTATTGAGGATTTGTGAAACTATGTTAATTAAGGATATCAGCCAATAGTTTTCCTTCCTTATGTCTTTACCTCTTTTTCAGTTAGTATTAGAGTAATACTTGCTTCAGAGGAGTTTGGAATTAATCCTTTTTTTCTATTTTTTTTAAAAATAGTTTAAAAGGTATTCAGTGCAGATCTTTAAAAGCCTCCTAGAATTATGCTGTGAATCCATATAGACTTGGAAATTGAAGCCAGCAATTGACAAATGGGCTTCATAAAAATAAAAAGTTTCTGTACACCTAAAAAAGTTCAATTGAGTGAAGAGGAAGCCCATAGAATGGGAGATAATCTTGGCCAGATTACATCTGACAGAGTATTAATATCCAGAATATATAAAGAACTCAATAGCAAAGAATTAAAAATGGGCCTGACACCTGTACAAGAGAGTTTTCAAAAGAAGGAAAAATTGTATAGAAATGTTTATTGTCCCCGGTAAATACAGAAATGTAAATCAGAGCAACTTTGAGATTTCAACTTACCCAATCAGAATGGCAAAGCTCAGGAAAACAGCTGAAAATGCTGGAGTGGGCATGAGGAAAATTAAATGTTATTTACTGTTGATGGGGCTGGCGACTGGTCTAGCCACTCTGGGAAGTGGTGGTGACAATTTCTCAAAAACTAAATAGAAATCAACCACTCGATTCCTTCCTTGGCACGTGGCCATAGGAGTCAACAACCTACTCCATTGATGCACACTCACTCATGGTCATTACTGTTTTCTTCACCATAGCTAGAAAATGGAAACAACCTGGTGTTCCTCAGTTGACTAACAGGTTATAAAAACGTGGCACTTAAATATTGTGAAATAACAATTCGACTGTGAAGAAACGTGAAATCGTGAGCTTTTCAGGACATGAATGGAACTAGAAAAGATCATTATTGAGTGAGGTAACTAAGACCCAGAAAGAGAAACGTCACAGGTTCTCTTTCATCTGTGGCACCTAGCTGCAAATCTTCAGGTGTGGCTACATACCCTAGAGTAACTACAAAGCCAGGAAAGTAAAAAGGGGACCCAGAGAAGTGAGGGATACAATAGAGAAAGGAATAGTAGGGTACAAGTAATTTGATCTAAGAAATGGGGGGAAGGGTACTTTAGTTAGGGAGGGACAGGAAGATAAATACAGAAGAAAAAGAAAAAAGGGTAAAAGGACAGAATGTCTGAAAAGTCACAGGAAATCATACTAACTCTCTACCTAAAAAACATATAATATATGTAAATCTGTGTGTAAATAATCGTTTAAAATTTTAATAAAATTTTCTCCTCTGGACTGACAGTGCTCCCTTCAAGAGTCAAAACTATATAATAAAAACCCCAACACCAGACATAAGAATCTTTCTTTTGAATTGTTAGTTGGGATTGTCCAAGAGACTCCCAAAACTTTCGAGGTATTGCTATTGCCCTTGGTTGCCACCCAGAGGTGGAAGTTAAGATCCTATTACTCAAGACATCATGCACTTTAGAAGCAAGATCCAAAGGTCCTGAGCAGGAACGGATCGGAAAGCCTCCTCCCTGAGGTCCAGCTTTCATGGTGACAGAAATAGTTGCAAAAGTTCCCAAAGGAGGGAAGCAATCAACCACATAACCCAGCAATGATGCCTATGAATCACAACAATGACCCACACAACACAATAACCCTAAGTGCGTAGTAGAGGCACACATAGCTTAGTAGTAACCAACAGATCTCAAATTGTATTTAAGACCCACTCAACAAACAAACCATGCATGGTACTGAAAAATTCAGCCAACTACTCAGTTCTAGCAAAGTTTGGATCTTGGAGGAGAACCTACAACCACTACATTACTAAAGCACACATAGTTTAGCAGTAACCAACAGATCTCTAATTGTATTTAAGACCCACTCAACAAAGAAACCGTGCATGGTACTGAAAAATCCAGCCAACTACTCAGTTCTAGCAAAGTTTGGATCTTGGAGGAGAACCTACAACCACTGCATTACTAAAGCAGCATAATCCCTAGCAACATTATAAACATTTGTCCTTAAAGCAGGTAAGTATGGTAGTCATCACCCTGCAAACTTCTCTTTGCTATAAACAACACTATAAAATACTACAAGTAGTGAAAATGCAGATTGTGGAGCCCATTCCCAATGGATACCTCTACAAAACAATACTTCACCTAAGGCTCTAGGAACAATGCAAAAAAGGGAGAGGAAATGTAAAAGCCAGAGGAGTTGGGAATTTTCTGTGTGATTGTATCTCCTGATAACATCAGAAGCTACCTCCATAAAAATCTTTCCAACATGACTGCTAATGCATGAGCTGAACAAGGACAATGTCAATAGACATGCCAAAGTAGATGAGAGAAAATCCATCGGGCATCAGCCCTACACATAGAACTGCAAGCACTAAGGAATGTTGAGAATGGGAGAAGTAATCTTCTCCAGGGAAGAACATGCCAATTAGTTATCCAATACCAAATAATCTGCCCTGAAAACATAGTACATACGAGCAACATTAGACAGACTGAGCAGGTTATACTTAAGAATCTAATGTAATATATACTGTTTTTAAATGATGGAGTGACATCATGATTTTAAAAGAATGTGAGTGCAAATAATTTGTGGAAGAGATGTCAGAGCCACGATGCTTAGGACATTGATGATAAGTACCAACTTTGAAGCCTGCTAGTTTTATGAATGACCCCTGGGGAAAGGGATAAAGATTCTTTCACTCCAGTTAGAGGACCAACAATAGACCAAAGAAATGGTTCCATCTAACCCCAGTTTGATGGCCTTACAAGTTTAACTAGTGTTACTTACAGGAGCATGGACAAGTTATGAAAAGATGGACCACTGAAAAAAATGTGTCTCTCCTTGCTGCATAACAGAAGTTTCCGGGGGAGATGCAACACACACAGACACTCAGCCCAGAAAAGGAGCCTGCAACACACCAAAGCATCAGTTGTGCTAATGTTCAATTTAGTGAATCAATAAGATTTTTATTGGGTTTATGAACAGAAAGGAGTATGGGTGAGAGGTTACTTATAAGGAATGATATAATTACTAATTCATCATAATAGCTTTAAAAACAAGTGTAAAGGAGATACTAAAAATAAACTAAAAATTTTAGAGATTAAAACTATATAAACACAAATATATGTATATATATACACATGCACATATGTAAGTTATGAAATAATGTCCAACTCTTATCTTCTCTGACTTTGCTTCTCCATTCTCCATCTTCTAACAGCAAAATTATATACCAAAGAAAAAGACTGTGGCCCATTTTATGATGCAAAAAAATTCTCATTTGTAAAGGCCACACGACTTTGGGAAGCTATACTCACACTTAGAGCTGTCTTACATCTTTATTATCTCATTGCTATTTATTTTTCAGAACCCGGGAAATGGGGGCAAAGGGAGCTTATTCTTATTTACTGAAGTCCAAATAAATTGAAAAGAAACAAGCAATACGAGTACACATATTTCTTCACTTACAGGAAGCATGCAGTATGGAAGTTACCATGAACATATATGAAGTTTTCCACCAGAGCTCCAAATTGGGATACATGGGTGATAAATGAAGCCCTGAGTGTGGAAGAAAAAGCTAATTTAGGGTGCTAATTCTTAGGAAGGGAAGATCTACTAAAGTCTGGTATAAATTAAAAATTACGATATGGTGCGCCTATATGCCATATTTAATTCTGTAACAGCACAGTTACCTTATCCGTCCCCCTGCAGCAGCCCCCGTTTCTTAACAAATTGTCTTAAAATGTTCCTGTGCACACGAACTGTGTCCCCATTGGGTGCTTACAGAGAACTAGGTGTCAGTCACGTTAGTTCCAGGCCTGTAAGAGCATTGGCAAGGGAGCTGTACGTTAAAAACCGATTTCAGTCCAGTTTCGTGACATTGTCTCTGAAGACAATTTAGCTATAAAACGAAACTGATCAAGCTCACTTCTCATAAGTCAAAGGCCCAGTGTCTCATTTATTACTGAAACACTGATAAGAAAACTTCGACGTTCAAAAGATTATAAACCACATACAAAGGAAATGTTCGAAATGACGCAATAATTTATTAGTACCTTTGCGCCCTTCCACTTAGCCACATCCCTCGAAAACAAGGTCCTATTTTTAGTTAAAAAAATTCTGGCGGAAAATATCTTTAGTGAACTTATTAATTTTACAAATGATGATGATGATGAGAAGAGCGAAAGCATAACCAGGATCACAGAGTACAAGCGCCATAAAATCTACGTCAAAAGATTCCCGGCATTTCCGGCGGGGTACTTCCACGTCACCGGAAGAAGGGCCGGTTGAAACGCTTCAGGAAATGCCACGTTTAACATGGCTGCCTCACCGGGACGTAGCCACACTCTAAATGGATACAGCGGGGGCCCGCCCACGCCCAACCTCCGGTGACACTATTTCCGAAGGCTCTTGAGCCGGCGGAAGCGGAAGCACCGCAGAGGTGGGGGCGGCAGGAAGAGTCTGTCGCGTTTCTCGGTCCCTCTCAACCACAAAAACAGACGGAGGGCCGGCGTAAGTGAGCCGCGGCCTGGGAGGCTGTCGCGAAGGTGGAGGTGCGCGGTTATGGGCAAGTGGAGGGGTCCGGGGCTCCCACCGCCCAGACCCTCACTCTCGGGCTCTGGAACTCCTGGGGGCCTAAGAGCGACCGAGAAAGGAGTGTCTGAATATGTGGTTCTGGCCTTGCGGGCCTTACTTGTAAGGCATCCAACCTTCTATTCCGCCATACAGAGCCTTCCCTGGGTCTCGGTTTCATCAACGAAGTGGGAGGTTTGCCCGGACTTTGAGCCCCTCCCCCAACACATACCCTGAGCGTCACACATTCAACGATGTTAATGTTGAGTCGTTTAGGCCAGTAAATTGAGGAACGCCTGCCCTCATCTTGCTGAGGAAGTAGCTCTAGTATGATGCGGTTTATTCATCTTGGGAAAAATGGGAGACCCTAATTTTTGTCCCAGTGTTACTGGTTACTTGGTGCTTGCTTTCTTCCTTTTTAGCAGATCCCTTCATTGTTTTGAACCTGGAGTTTCTCATCTGTCAGAGCAACTGGTTTAATCTCCTTTCCCACCCCCAAGCCCGTCACAAATGGAAGATAAAAGAAGGTTTCTGTAAAGCTAAGATTTTTCTGGAGCTGGAGAAATTGAAACACGGAAAGCACATACTATGTAGTACAGATTGAGGAATATCTATTCTTGTAATTTTAACGTTTATTTGAGATATTTAACGTTTATTTTTAGATGTCTGGAAAGACTCCATCCTTCTCGTCAGAATTTGTGGTGTTGCAATTGTACTGGGTTTGGGAGAAGGCTGTTGTAGAACATATGTATTGTAGTGAGCACCATTCTCCAAGCTTAGCAGTCTTCAGCCCTTGTCAGAGCATCTATGACTTCCTGCAAAAAGACCCTGCAATTGGGCCTACTGTTTGTTGACTTTCCTTCCTAGAAGGTGATGGGGGATGGGTCATTGGCACTCATCTGAGATTCAGGGCTCCTTGAGCCACCTGGCCTTTGTATGTAATTCTGTCCTAATTGCAAATGGCCTCTTGGTAGGGAGGCAGTAAAGTATTTAGTCTGGAAAGGTTAACTCTGGGTACAACTCTGAGGAAGCTGTCATCCATACCAGGTGACTACTTGACAGTCTGGCTGCTTTTGAGTACGCCAGGCTCCTGTAAGTAGCCCCTAAGTCATGCTCAGTAAGTAAGCCTAGTAAATACATTAGTTCCCCAGGGTAAACTTTGGTGGAATTGTACCTTGGTTTGTTATTGGGGCCTCAGAAGGGAGATGTATGTCTCCCCAGAGATGGGATTCAGACAACACTGTGTGTTGAAATGGTTGTGTGCCCGAGGTACACATTTTATCTTTAGACAAAAGGATATAATAGAAGAGAAAGGGGAAGCTAGTTTTCATTAAAGTTAGGTGATACAAAAATTGGTCTTGAGTTGGAATTGAAGGCCTAGATCCTTCCTTCAGAAATGCTATGTTCTGCCTCAGTGGCAGGCAGTATATCATTCTGGTACATGTTTTCATTACTTGTAAAATAAAGGGTTGAGCTAGATTCCTTGCTCTTTTCATTAGTATAGGTTTGGCTCCCATTCCCCCTTTAAATCAGAAGTGTGATGGCTGGATGACCTTTTTGAAGCAGAGAGTATATCCTAGATATAGATACATAAAATGTCCCGTGGATATTAATTAGCTGATTTGCAAGGTTACTTTGACATAAATTGAAGCCAACAGAAAATAAAGAGGCATTAGAAAACCTCATAGGCAGGAAAGACATTGGCATTGTAAAACGATCGGGATGTTTGAAAGAGATCTTTGTTCTGTGTTTATGTTTATTTTTTAGGATGATGAGCTGTCATTTGCTCTTAGTAAATGGGAATGATTGAAGTGAGAATTATCTCTAAGGATAATTCTCCTTTGCTGCCACCTTTAGTTACCAAAGAGTAACCAGTGAGGGGATGGAGGGATGAGAAGATGCTAGGAATCAGGAGAAAGGAGCCTTTTCAAAGGATTGCCATTGATTAGATACAGATGGAGATGTTGATTCAGAATTGTGGGGGGAAAGTTTTTACCAGATCCTACATTTTCGGCTAGTTTCAAGAGAAGTTAGTTTAGCTCTTCTCTGTGAAGTACCCGTATAAAAGGCATGCGTGTTCCAGAGTGCCTGTGTGAGATGAGGAAAGGAGTAATTACTCTCCTGTAATTAGTAGGCCCTGCTAGAGACGCTGACAGGAAGATCGGACTGTCGTTTGAAAGGGGTTTAAGGACTCCAGCAGGTAAGCTATTTGTAGACACAGCTGATTTCAGAAGTATGCACTGTAGTTTTCAGTAAACTCTTTGATGGAAATACACAATTAAACGAACTTAATTCCAGGCAAGAGAATGTTGGAGCATTAAAGCTTGAGACAGGCACAATTTGGGGAGTAACCCGAATGAATCTGTCAGCTTATTATAGTGTCCTTTCAGTTGAGGACATGGCTGAAGATGAGGAGGGACTGTAAAGAAAGTGTATTTTAGAAAGCCCTGGTTTCAAGGGCACTGACAAAGAACTCAGACTTAAGAGTGCTTGGGGGTCTTGGGCAGAATTGAAACTCCCAGTGCTTAAGCTCTGGTCAGCAATCTTCTGTGTGGAATAATGGACCGCCCAGGGGCTGTGGGCTACTGTGTGGAAGCCTAGCTTTGTGAGGAAGGGTATAGTTAGGATTCTAATAGGAGCACCCTGAAGCCCATCTTTAAGCACTGGGGAGTAGCTCTGGAATGCGGAGAGACAGCTGTGGTGGCTGAGGGCTGACAATCATCAGGTATGTTATGTAGGCCAGGAGTCAGAGTCTTCTGAGCTCTGACACTTTGTATTTGACCCAAGGCAGGTGGCTTCCTGATTTACCCTCTCTGGCTCTTTGTTCCTCTGAAAGAGCCTCGGAAAGTTTATTTGTAATTCCCTTGGCATGGGAGAAAGAGAAAAGCACCACTGTGGTATTCTCAGACGAGTCTGTACCCACAAACTGTCAGTGGTGTCACTGTGTGGTCTCTGAGGGCCCTTGCAGCATGTAATATTCAGGGATCCATTATCGTTCTGTCAGAGTAACATTTCCTACAGGTTCAGAGCCAGCCAGAGTCTCCAAAAATTGTTAACCTTAGAAATAATGCTTGGTGTTTTAAAATACCATCTTCACATATTTCTGTTTGCATTGTTTATTGTCGTCTGTCCCTCACATGACTCAGCCAGGTCCACCTCATCTCTGCTGCTGCTGGTAACTGGACCCTCTCCTTTAACTTGCTACTCCTTAATCCTTCTTGGCACTTCTCCAGGGGAGCAGAGTGCTTAGTGGTATGGGTGTAAAAGGTGGGAAGAACGGGAATAGAGGCTAGCTGTGGCAGTTCCTTCCCTTTTTACTTGCTCTTTATTCCCAAAGGAAAAGCATGATAGTCTCCTTTCTAGAGAGATGCTTTCTTACCTGGGAGTTTGCATCATGAATCGCTTGTTTGCTTCACATGCAGGAAATGCTCAGCATAGCTCAGCTTGGTGTTTGATGTAAATGAAATGATGCCCAGTGGAGTTGAACAATTCTGTTGTCTTTTGTCATTGTCAGTATGCACTGGGCTAAGGAAATCAGCAGAGTCCTTGAGTGAGAGAGATTTTCTCACAAATGTTTCCAGGTCTGCTTGTGTTGGAGAGGGCTTCCCCTTGTCTGTAGGCCCCTCCCCTTCTCAACCTCCTGATGGAAAGATCTTCCTCTTATTCCAGTGTCATTTCATGTCCCCCCTTCACCGAAAGTGTAAGCCTTCCTTACCTGACAAGTATGTTAGGAGACACATGTGTAATTACAGGCCTAATATAGCTCTGAGTGCCCTGGCAGTCCTGGTCATTTGGATTTTTTTTTTTTTTTTTTGTCGTTGGTTTTTGGTTTTAGATAAAGATTATAGGCTAAGTAGACTTCGTAGGCATCTTGAACTATCATATCTTCTGTGTGATTTATCTCTGTAGTTTTGAATTCTAAACAAATTTTGTAAACTTAATGATGTTAATGCTAATTAATTTAGAATTTTAAGCGTACATGGGACAAATAAATGGGGCACCGAGGGTCACTAAATATGTCTCAGGAAGAGCACTGCAAAATAATAGTGCTTAGTCAGAGATACAGTCATAAAAGGAAGGTGCTTTAAGAGCAGTGGCCTCAGTGGGGGAAAGGAAGAAGGGCTCAGGAAATGCTCATCTGAAGGGCTGTCAAAACTCTTGCCTGAAGCATGTCTTCAGGACCTGGAGGATTGTTCTGAACATCTGGGCAGCCCCTGGGTAAATTGGGCTCTACAAGTTAACTGTGTTTTAGAGCTTTTTGCATGCTGGAGGTAGGTGTTATATGTGTTTTTATTGGGCTAAACTCTAATAGTATTTACTGCTGAGATTATTGAATGTTGTAGCAGCAAACTGCTCATAGGAGTGTGAAATGATTAGTGCATGCATATGGAATAATGGATTTATTATGAGTGAAGACTTGTTTCCTGGAGGTGAGATTGAAACCCTTTCCTGCCCCCCCCAAAGTGATCATTAGACCATTACACAATTGTAGAATTTTACACTATGTTCCATAGAGTACAGATGAAAGGAGAAGTTTTCATAAAAAACTTAAAATTTAAATTGGATGTTGGGAGCTAATTAATGGTTTTTTAGACTAGGGAGAAAGGGAATTAGGAGGGGGTGGGAGAGACTAAAGGATTATGGCTATAGCAGCCTGAATTGATGGCATGTAAGGAAAGATCCATGTTCAGAGAGATGAATGGGTGGGTGCTGGCCCTGCTCGAGTGGACCAGGGAGTCACGGTGAGATCAGAAAAAACCTGCAGCTGGATTAGAAAGATCTTACTCTTTAAGAGCCAGGGTTCCTTGGACTTTGATTTTCTTTCCTTTTTTTAATTTTTAATGAAATCCCATATGCAGGTTAATCTGAAAATCTCAAATGATTGAGGTGAATATGAAATAAAAAGTAGGTTCCTTTTTTATGTTCAAATCAGATCTCATTTCCTAGAAGTAACCACTGCTAATATTTTGTCACAACCAGGCATATGTGTCATTTACTCTTATCTAGAGAAAATCATACTTGAGACTTAGTCTACACCTTGTTTTGATTATACTTTTTTTTAATATAGTAGAAATCAGAGGAATGTGTTGAAAAGATAGCTGAAGCTGCAGTGTAAAATGTGGTATGGTAAGCATTTAGTCAACGAATTGCCGTCTGAAAGCCTGAACCATGGTTGGCTTTTGCTGTAGGCTTTGACGGTGCAGTGCTGTTCCCTCATAGAAAGCTATGAGCCACAATAGCATAGATGAGGGTTGATGGAGTCCCAGAAGCCAATTGGAATGCATATAAGAACAATATTGTGGGAAAATAGGTGATAGCTTGTTGAGTAGTCATGGAACATGAAGATACCTGAATGTGTTTACGATGGTCAAGGTTTATAATTTAGGAATTTAGTGACCCATAATAGAGGACAATGTGTTATATGTTGTGTTTGCATTTGTAGTAATGAAACTTTAGGAATGAGCACAGTTGCCATTGAGAAGCTGGCTTCCAGGGGAACTGGCAAAGAGGACCAAAGAATGGTCACAGAGAAGAGGATCACTTCAGAACCCAAAGATGAGAAAGAAGCGGGTTCAGGAGTTACTGGAACATGAGGAGTTTCAGTTGGTGAGAAGGGAAAGTGAGCAGGAAAATGTGGGTGTGATATAACCAGAAACTGGTTTGTATAGTTTTTAAACAGTTTCATAGCTTCTGTCACCACAGGAAGTCTGAAAGCCATAATAAGGTGGATAACATAAATCAGCCACCAAGAAGCCAATGTCAATGTCACAAACTCACTGTACTCTAGCTTTGTCTACTCTAGCAACCTACTGGTTGCAGAATTCTTTAGGTCCTTTTGATAAGAACCCACACAGCTAAATAAGTAACTGGGTTGTGTGACTGGGGAGAAGCGACCGATCAGGGAGTATGCTTATGGTTACTGGAACACAAGCAGTGGCAAGCATGCTGATACCAACAACACCTTTTTTCGGTGAGGGAAGAAGAGATCAGAACTCAGACAAGCACATGGATATAAGGATTCATTTAGTTTGCTCCTGTTTATTGCTGAAGCAGAGGCTCTCTGGGAACTACACATATTTCAGCAGTGTCCTTTTACTTCGAGGTGCCCATGCTCCCTTGGTGTAGTGCATGCTCGCGTTGATGGCTCTTTACTGGCTTTTCATCACGTTGAGGATTAAGAACTCTGCTAATAGTTCAGCCTCGTCTTCTATTTCACCTTCTTTATCCTAACATCATTGGTTTTGTTTTTAGTTCTTTAAAACAGATTCCCTCCCAGAGTTTAGCACATTTGGGGAGTGGAGGGAACTCTGAGAATGTAAAGTTCTTAAAGAATGTATGTTTAACATGGGCACAGTCTCATGAAGACCCTAGCGTCAGACCCAGAGGGAAATGGCAAAACCTTCCCTTTTGGTCCATGCATGGATACTGATAGTGTGTGCAAAAAATGTCCATCATAGACTACCCCACCCCCTGGGATATATACAGCCTGAAAACCATTCCTCTACAGAGACTTTGTGCCTATTGAGATTAGTTAAATCTGTCCCCTTAGTCTACCTGTATACCATAAGCCCCGCCTCCCTGTCTAACTCTGGGTAAACACACTGACTGTTTGGAGTGCTGTAGTTTCTCTACCTGACATCCTAGCCCATCTAACTCCTAGCATTTCATTCTGCCCCAGTGAGGTCCAACTCCCTGGGAGCCATTTGAGAACATGCAATTGCATGCTGCTGGGATCTCCTAGAATGCTTTTTTTAAACTCCCTTACTCCCTTTTTGCCCTATTTTCTGATCACCCCTTAGGTATCATTTTAATTGTCCTGTCCTTCAAAGAACCAGCAGTAAATGAGGCTGGTGTGTTACCCGTGCTCCTTTGAAACTGAGTTTGCTTTCTACTGCTTATCTTGGCTTGAAGGTCAAATCTCCTTGGGTTCCTTATCTCCTCACTGGCTTCCCAAGGTCTTTTGTTCACTCAAGAAGCTAGGCCTACTGTAGGCACTGAAAGTATGTGAAGGCACGTCTGAATTGAGGAACACTCAAATAAATCTCATTTGACTTCTCAACTCTGTCTACAGAGCCCCATTACTACTGAGGAGATCTATATTTCATAACTATTCTATATCTGGGCCACCATCGTTCACATAGTTGTTCCCAGACAGTCTGACAGTCTGGGTGTTACTCCCACATACCAATAAACAGAACAAAACAAAATATGTTGTTGCTTCTCATTTTCCTCCCCTCTTCCTCTTCCCTTACTAAGGCTTTATTTTAAAAGCAAAGTGTATATACTTTATAAAAGTGAATTTTCCCTCCAGAATTGTAAACTTTGTATGGTTTTTAAGGAGAGTGTCTATAGTTTGATTTTACTCTGTTCACAGAAGGTATGATTTCATTCCCTCAATTTGTAGGTAGGAGAATGAAGAATTTAAAAGGTTGATTCCTGTCCTGGAAATAATCCTTGTGACAGATCACAGCGGAGAGTCTAAGAGTCTCTGCTGTGGTGGGGTGTCTTCTATGAAACACTGGAGTCCTTGATACCAGTGGCACGTAGATGAGGGGTCAACTTCAGTTAGTAGCTGAGAGGTTTACTCCTCTGAGTTCAGACATCTCTTTACAAACTAATTTTGGTTGCATGTTGAGAATCATAAGCTCTCAGCCAGAAGCAGTTTTGCTACCTAGTTTAATTATCTTCCTTTACATAGTCAAGAAATTGATGTCTGGAGAAACTGAAAGAACCAACTGGGTAGGAAGCTTCAGAATACAAATGAAAAAATGGGACTAATTCTTGGGGTTTTGTTCATGGTGAATATGTTTATAATCTCAACTCTTCTCCAGGCAAAGGTACTCTGTCTTGAGAATAGGACAAATGAATAATTTCTAAGTGTGAATATGGTGTACTGTTGTAATAACATCAGTATTTTAGGCTTTTAGCCATCGGCAATTCCAAATGAACATTATTTTAATCACTTGTAATAGGGACAGTCTGGGGTTTAAGTTTGGTGTGCTTCTTTTAGACACTTCTACTCTGTTTTTCTTGCAGGTGTTTTGAACTAAAATCATAGGCCAGATTTGTTCTTTGGCACTAAGGACAGCACAACAATGGGGCCACGAAAGAAAAGTGTGAAAATGTGTCTGATGGACGATGAGATCGCAGAGGAAACCATAACAGAGGAAACGAAGGACTACATGAACCAGCTGTCACATGAAGTGCTTTGTCATATTTTTAGGTGAGACTTTATTTGGTTTACTTTTATGTACCTGAAATGTAAAGCTAAGAGCAAACTTGTTTTATAAAGCTTTTGTTTTTCCTTTAGATTTATTTATTTTACTCTATATGCATTGGTGTTTTGCTGACATGTCTGTCTGTGTGTCGTGTGGCATGTATGTCTGTGTACCATGTGTGTGCCTGGTGCCCATGAAGTCCTAAGAGGGTGTTGGATCCCCTAAGTCTGGAGTTGCAGATGATATGCACTATTTGGAGGGCATCAAACCTGAGTAAGAACAGCAAATGCTCTTAACTGTTGAGCCATTTCCCAGCCTCCAAACAATTTTAAAATTATTATTTTTTACTTAACTTTATTATAACCATTACTTAAAGCAAGAAAGAAAATGTTTTATTTCTTTTCGCTCTTTTTCTTCTTACTCTTTTCTTTTATTCGTTATCTTTATCCATACCACTCAAAGACTAGAGATGAAACCCGAGTCAGCATCCTTGGCCTGCCATTCTCTACCTCTGGACCAGTGATGGGGTAGGGTCCAGTGGCTTTCAGAGCGCTCATTGCATTGTGAGGCACAGATCCGTGCTGTGATGATCATGTACTCTGATCGCAGCGTGTTTCATAGTTACTCTTGGCCTTTCCTCTGCTTTTAAAATGGCATAACAATAGCACCTACCTGCTGAGGGAGGATTCCAGCAGACCACGGACTTTGAGGATAATTTAGTTATGGAGTTTGTCACATGGGTAGAGTTAAAGGAACCAGTTAAGTGTGTTAAGTCTCCTAGATTCATCTAGGAGACTGGTGGCAGCAGAAAGCAGCCCTGCGACTGGTGCCTCCTTGCCACAGTAGCTGTTAGCTAGAGGACCAGAGACAGGATGACACAGGAGAAAAAAAAAGAAACTGGGCAAAGGTTGTGTGGCAGAAAGGAGCAACCGTGCAGTTGTGACCCAGTCCCCACTGAGTAAAACATGGCTTCCACTTGACAGTTAGGTGAGTGTGGAGGACTCCGAAGAGACAAAGATGAGATTTGCTGCTATTTAAAGGTACATGTTGATGTTACTAGAAACAAGCTAGAAACAGGTTAGTTGTGACTTTCAGGAAGGAGATGAGAAGATTGGGAAGAGAGAGGGCATCACAGGGAAGACTTCAGCACACTGCTGTAACCTCGGCTTATGTGCTTGTTGGTGGAGAAACAAAAGCGTTTGAGGGAGCAGTGATAGTTGAGAGGGAGCAGCAGGGACCGGGCTGTGACACTGACACATGTTGGCTGTGTTTGAGTCTCTGCTCTTTCGCTGCCATCTTCCCTCTCTTGTCAGTGTACCTCGAATGTGCTGAAGTTGTTTGTTTGTTATTGTCTTTGTGCCATTCTTGCTTTTTGGTATGTTTATTTTTAAATGTTTTTTGTCCATGAACACTTATGGGAAGCATAGCAGGTTTTACCAGCTATCACGTGGAAAGAGCTCAGCACTTGTTTGGTACTTGAGTACTTGCTGACTTACCTGTATTTACTCAAAAGCCAGAGGGGGCTGGAGAGTTGGTTCAGTGGTTAAGAGAACTTGTTGCTCTTGCTGAGGGTACAGATTCGATTCCTAGCATCCCCATGATATCTCACAACCATCTTTAATTCTACTCTCGAAGGATCCAACACCCTCTTCTGACCTTCCAAGTTCACCAGGGTGCATATATACTGTGTACATATATACATGCAGGCAAAACATTTATACACATAAAATAACAAATCTAAAAACGATAAGCTGAATGACCTTAAACCTTAAGGTGCTGCGGGTGTTCCTAAGACCTCACATCATTTAAAGGGTAGGGGCATGGTAGAGGGAGGGGAACTGCATGCATCCTTGATTAATATTTCTTTCCATTACAAAGGTACCTCCCCCTGCAGGATATCATGTGCATGGAATGTCTCTCTCGGAAGCTAAAGGAAGCAGTTACTCTGTATCTGAGAGTTGTCAGAGTGGTGGATCTCTGTGCAGGCCGGTGGTGGGAATATATGCCGAGTGGTAAGTAGACAGAGCTTTAAGGTACATTTGTGCCCTGTCAGAACCAATAAAAACGGCTCCGCAGAATGGGACACCCCTTAAAAAAGTGTTTGTTTGCTTGTTTGTTTGTTTATTTTGGTGACCAATTTATGACAAGAAAATTGAAAACAGGAGGGACTGTTTGGAGAGGAGGGAGAAAGTGGGTCTAGCAGGAGAAAGGGGAACAAAAGATGGTGGGAAAATCCATGATACGTGTGTATGAAGCAAAAGAAGCCCTTAGTTTGTATCCCTGTTAAAATAACCATAAAAGGACTGCCTTTCTCTTAACAGTAGTCTGTTAATTACTGTGATCTGTTGCTTTTTAATTAGAGTCTTTTAAAATCATGCTTTTAGAAAATAATATTCAGACTGTAAGACTTTGAACACGGATTGAAGCTGAGGCAGACAAACTCCTTAACAGCATCAAAACATCAGCAAAGTCCTTACCAGAAGTACAGAGGTGGAAGACTGAAGAGCTGCCTTTTTGCGCTCTCCTGGACAGACAGAACAGACTACCTCTAGAGTGCTGTCGGGTTCAGCTTGTGGTGCTGTCCTTTCAAGATTCCTGCGGAACTCTCGCCATTCGTACACAGCATATGCAGTCTTGAAAAGACCATTGCAATGCCAAGCTAGCACTTAGCTTAAAGGAAACAAACACAGTTGTCATAGTTACTTAGGAAGCAGTATGAAGGGAAAGTGTTCGTCTAATTCTAGACAGTTATGGTTTGTAGTGGGCAAGAAATCAGTCAAGGCAGCATGAGAATAGTGATGTCATGCTGTGTTAGATTTGCTTTACCCGGGCCTGAAAGCAGGATTCTGGGAGATAGCATAGCTCCTGTGTGCGCCAAACTTAGCATCAACACCGTGGCACTTACCACATTAGGGAAGAATCTGTATGCGCGTGGCAATTTTCAGACTGCAGTAAATACCGGAGAGCCCAAAACTTTTTATTTCTCCAGTGAATTTAAGAAAATTTAAGCGTACAGACTGTAGCCTAGGTGAAGAGTATATAAAATGTGTGTAATGATCCACTGGCTTATTCTCTGGAGTTTAAGCCCTGAATCCTTTTTTTAAGACCAGGTCTCACTGTGTAGCCTTGGCTGTGGAACTCACCTTAAATTCAGAGATTCAGCTATATCTACCCCAGGTGTTCAGATTAAAAGCATGTGCCACCATACCATACCATACCAAAGCCCTAAATCTCGATAGACATACCTGATGACTCATACCCATGATCTCTTTGGAGTCACATCACACCTCAACTAACTTTCCCTATTTATGATGGTTATAGTCTTTGTAAAAAGAAGCCTACATTCATGGTGCCCACATTAGTTTTTGAATTCTAGCATTGCTGGTTGGCTCTTCACTTTTTTCATTTGTACATGAGATGCTAACCTACCTTATTTATTATGTTATTAGAAAATGAGAAACATATAAAATAGTTCACTTTTAATGGTTCAGCCAGTTAGCACTACAAGAGAATAATGGTCACTTACTATTCACTTTGTTGTTGAAACCAACTTGCTTGTAGGCCAGGCTGGTTTTAAACTTACTATGGAAGTGGACTGAAGTTGATCTTGAATTTTTGGCCCTTCCTGCCTCTACCTCCCATTGTTGGGGTTATAGGCTGCACCACCAAGCCTGGCTCTTACTATTTACGTTTGTGATTCTGTAGTTAGCAACCCTGGATTAGCCCTGTCCAAGTATAACAGATAACTTCAGTACTTTGGTTTAGGAAAGCTAATATTTTGTTATCAGCTAGCAGACTGTTGGCTTTCACACACCTCCCAGGGCCTCAGTAATAGAAAGTATGTCCTGCCTGTGACTTGTCTCATGTGTATTCACCCAGTAGCCTCTGCTGTGAAAGTTTGCATCTTGTCAGTTCCTGCTACAGAGCACACCTGGCCTCCCAGATACACAGTTTTCACCATCTCAGTATCTCCCCACATTCAGTTGTTCTTGTTTTCTTAGCCAGCTTCCTTCTGTCTTTTGGTTTTTGTTTGTTTGTTGTTTGTTTTTTGTTTTGTTTTTGAACTGTCAGATGTAATGGGGAGTAACAAACGTATAAGAGAACAATTGCCAGGAAATGGTTAGAATAGGATGAACTCAGTTTGGGATGGCATTTAGATGAAACATCGAACTTTTTAAAGGTGAGGATTGTATCCTATTTTTACTTTTAGTGTTCTGCAGAATTCTGGAGGTTTTCTAGAGTAGCAGCTATGAAGGAGGTGAAGAAACTGGGTGGTATTGTGATGAATAGTTCCTTACCATCCTCCTGTCCAGAAGTCCACGTTATCTAGGTTAAATATGTGTTATTAGGACACAGTAGATGAAAAACCTTAGTTGTAAAGTATGCTAGACATGCAGTGGATTCTTGAGCAAGTCGTACGCGTGACTCATTTTATGTGTAATGAGACTAGCGTACATATCTTCTGTTGTAAAGTTTACTCAGCTGTAGCATTAGCTTTATAGAACTTTCAAAGGACCTTTTTCTGTTTGAATTTTTTTTGGATCTTACAAGTAAACATTTATGGACGAATGATGTCCCTGTTCTAAATGCCTCTGACCTTCTCAGGCTTCACAGATTCCAGTTTCCTCACTCTTTTGAAGAAGATGCCAGATGTTGAACAGCTGTATGGCCTTCACCCTAGATACCTCGAGAGGCGAAGAGTGAGGGGCCATGAGGCTTTCAGCATTCCAGGAGTCCTAGAAGCTTTGCAAGCATGCCCAAACTTGGTGGTAAGTGTACCTGGTGGAACATTTTAACTGGCTGGTTGATGAAACGGTGGCTCAGAGGACTGTGGAACCTGTCCACTCACATGCAGACTTCACGCTTAACAGACTTTGTCTTAAGTTGCATTGCATATTCAGCATCTTGTACAGAAAGAGACACTTTGAATGTGAAATAAAAGCCTTCCTTATGCTTGCCATGGTGCTATTTTCTAGGGTGTAGAAACATCTCATTTGGAGTTGGTAGAATCCATTTGGACATATATGCCGCATGTTCATATTTTGGGGAAATTTCGTAATCGTAACGGAGCATTTCCAATTCCTCCTGAAAATAAACTGAAAATCCCCATAGGAGCCAAAATCCAAACTTTGCATTTAGTTGGTGAGTACCTGCTTTCTGGTTCACTTGTTGTGCCTTATAACACTGTGTAAGTGAGTAGTCACTGAAACAGTTATGACATTTTAAAGATCGTGTTATTGATTGAACTGTAGAAAAAGAAGTGCTTGTGAGATTTGTTTGAAAGCTCAGATTTTTCATAGTTAAAGATCTTTTTCATGGGAAAATGTTATGTTGCTTTTCAAGCAGTCTATTGCCAAGTTAAAGACAGTTGTGAAGGGTTTATATTTTGTGTTTTTCCATTGAACTAGAATCCTGCCCTTACTCTGATTTTGACCTTTAGAGGTGGGATCTCTTATACAACTTTTGGAGAGGAGGAATTTTATTTAATTTGCTGTGTTAACATGTATGATGTGTGTGTGTATGGCACGGTGCACATGTGGAGGTTAAAGGACAAGTGTATATAGTACAAATACACTATATATTGTGTACACTATATAGTGTCTCTCTTTTTCTTTTTTCTTTCTTCCTTCCTTCCTTTCTTTCTTTCTTTCTTTCTTTTTTTTTTTTTTTGAGACAGGATTTCTCTAGTTTTAGAGCCTGTCTTGGAACTAGCTCTTGTAGATCAGGCTGGCCTCAAACTCACAGAGACCCATCCTGCCTCTGGCTCCCGAATGTTGGGATTAAAGGCATGCGCTGTCACCACCACCCAGCTTCCCTTTCCATTTTTAAGTGGGCTCCATGGATGGGATTTGGGTCACAAAGCTTGAATGGCAAGTGCGTTTACTGCAAGACAAGTGCTTTTCAACAGTAAGCCATGGGCAGTGTTTTACTGTGCTGTGTGGCACTCGTTCTAGCTACTGACACTAAGGAGCTACACTTTTAAAATGTATTTAAATTCCATTTTATTAAACAAAGAAACGAGTCAGGATCTTCTATGTAGCTCAGACTGACCATGAATTGTCTATCCATCTTTGTTTTTCCAGCTCCTGAGTATTGGCATTACAGGTACACACCACCATGCCCAATTAATTTACTTAAATTTAAACAGGCAGACATAGCTAGTGCCTATTAAACCTCAGTCTAGAACATGACAAGACCCTCAGTAATTGTTAGTTTTCCTCTTTAAGTAAAACAATTACCATGTTCTTCAATGAAATGAACATTCTGCCTCTTACCATTTTCTTCTAAAAAGATGGTGATGGAGTGGTCTTTTCCAGAAATTCTTTTATTTCCATCATTACATTGTTCTTTCTCCGTGTGTATGCTCTTTAAAATTACATCATCGTAATTGCAACAAGGGCAGATATTTTATGAAGTTTAACTTTTCATCTTTGCCTTAGTCTGCTAAGACACTTTTGAGGGACCCTTATTAATACAACCTAACACTTTATTTATTTACTTATTTTCTTATTTATTTTGAGGCAGAGTGTTACGTAGTTCAGGGTGGCCTCAAATTCACTAGAGAGCTAAAGATGGCCCTGAATTTTTTATCCTTGTGCCTTTACTTTCCAAGTGCTTGGATTGTGCATACACTAAATATTCAGTTTTATGTGGTGTCAAAGATGGAATCCAGGTAGGTGTTTGTGCTTGCCAGGCAAGTACTCTTGCCATACCCTCAGCCAAAATATTTTCAGTTTTATACTTTATTAATATTTTAAGATTTATGTTTTACTTTTATTTTTTATTTTTCTATTAATGTTTCTATTGAATATATGCTATATTCCAATAATTACTTCAGATGTTGGGGATATTCTGAGGATGTAGGAGTTTCTAAGACAGATTAGGTAGTCATAGGATGACCTGAGGATACTATGGGACAGGACTTAAGTTCATGCGCATGACTGTGGAAGGACAGTAAAGATCCTCTTGTCTGTAAGATTGTAGAATAAGTCTGAGCAGGTTCTACTTCTGTAATAGCTGAAATTTATAATGTAACCTTAAGGTAGAAGATTTTTATATCTTCATATTTTCTATAGTGCCTGCACCAGTTAATTGCAAATATAAGTGTTTGCTAAGTTTCACTGAAATGAGTTAGTTATGTGTTTGGCTCATAGCTTTGTACTAACTATATGGTGGTAATGTGAAGAAATGTACATTATCTTTTGTTTATAGGATAAATTTGGCAAAAAATAGGATTGAGCATCAGATAACTGTCTTTGGATCTTTCTGACCTTGCCCTTTGGCCCTCATAGCAGCCAGCAGTACCACCTTTGTGGTAGACATTAAGTTTAATTTGTAAATTCTTTGGGTTTTGGTCTGATTTTCTTCCTTTGGTTTTATCGTCATTTTATTTCCCATTTGTTGCCATATGGTATGTTTACATAGTAAAACTGAAGTCCACTACAGTTTGGAGAAGACGGGTTAAGGAGTAATGCATGTAAGTGATAGTAGGTTCTTCAGTTTATCTTCCGAAGAACCAACCAGTTTTAAGTTCCGTGGCTTTGCTTTCTTTAGCTATTCTTGTCAGAAGTCTAGAGAATAAAGTGGCATTGTGTTAATTTTTTCAGCTACTGTCTGTTAAGTGCTGTCACCCTCAACCCTTAGATTTTTCTCAGAGGCTTTTGGATTGTTTGAGCGCATTTCTGAAGCTGCCTCCTTCCGTTTAGGATTTACAAATTAGCAATCTTTTTCTTCTTCCACATCTGCTGACATCTCCCTAGTACATACCCTTCCCATTTTCCAGATTGAGTTCTCTGTGGATATGAGTCATCAAGAGGCATAAACTATCTTTAACATTTTGAGGCATTAAAATAAATAGGTGTCAGATTTTGTTCTCAAGGCTGTGCTAGCTTATTCTACATATTTACAAATTCTTAAGATTCATATTATTGTAGAAATGACTTCAGGGTGTATTTTAAATGTATTGTCACCAACCATAATACAAAATCTTAGCTTTAGCTGAGAGATTTGTCTTTCTTACTGATGGGGCAGTAGTGGCCATCGGCAGCCATATAGTATTTGCGTAACTCACCTCCGTCATCACAGCTGTGCTTTCAGAAATTTACTTTTACTTTGCATCCTATAAGATACGGGTGTTAGTTGTGTGTTTTAAATACAGAAATAGATTTTAAAGCCCATTCTTTATAATACAGTTTCCGTCTTTACTACCTGTTTACATAAACCAAATTTGATGGACTTTAGTTATGTCATAGATAAGCTTGAAGGACAGAGGATCAATTGAAAACTGGACTCTTGAACATGCTGTAGAGACAGTGCTGATTGTTTTTGTCATGTTCTTGTTTTTTTTGTGTGTGCTCAGGGGTCAATGTTCCTGAAATCCCCTGCATCCCGATGCTAAGGCACCTGTACATGAAGTGGGTGAGACTCACTAAGCCACAGCCATTTAAAGATTTTCTTTGCATCAGCTTGAGAACCTTTGTCATGAGGAACTGCGCAGGTAATGCTATACAGTTAGGCTTGAATTAAGTATCTGCTTTTCTAAAAATGTCCTGGCAGACTCTGCGTCTGACTGAAAGTATGTTATTACTGTCTATATTTTGTGACTTACACATCTTGGGTATGTATATCTTTGCTTTGTGGACAGTAGAAACACAATCAACCTTAGCGAAAAACAAAAACTACGACTATCTTGTGTTTTATATAAGCTCAGGTTTCAGTCCATCGAATTCAATAGATTTCATCTTTTTAGCGTCTGATTTCCTAAACATTATGAACAGTTATTCCACCTTAAGCTTTGTTTTTATGATGTTATGCAACTGAACAGAGCCCTTAGTACCCAGTCTGCTGATGGCATTGTTAAAGGGTATTTACCCTTCCTCTGGCTCCTTTCTGACTGTCTTGCTGGTCACATCTACTTTTTTACTGCCCACACAGATGTGCAGCTTCCCCTGGGGTTGCTTTGGTTACTCTTTATTACCCTGAGATGCGTGCGTCGTTTCAGCTTATGCATGCTCTTCAGGGTCTGTTTTTCCTGACGTCTCTCTCTCTCTTCTCTTTTTTCCTTTTTATTGAGTATGGTATGTATTATTTTGGTACTTCATATGTTCGGCCTTTTTATCCTTTTGGAGTTAGTTATAATGCTGTTTCTCCTTTGGAAGAAGTCTTTCTGAGTATCTAACACACTACTGGACATAGATGCTGAAATGATAGAGTAGTTCTTTTGAGTGAAGGAACAAATTTTCCTTAAGATTTTTTTTCCATTTATTATTTTGAAATGAAAATTATTGAAACTTAAGTGTATTTTAAAAACATTGCATATCTCAACATGGGTTTTGAAAGATTCTTGTGCTGAATAAGTGTATGGTTAGCAGACTAGCCCTTTGACCTAGTAAAGCACAGGGCACTGACAGTCACCAATAGTCTGTCTATCATTTCAACACAGGAGGTTTATAGGAAAATTTATCTTTGAAATAATTTATTAAATTAAGATTTATTGTTACTTACTTTTTCCAGGACCTACAAATTCCTTGAAATATGTGCCCTTAGTAACTGGTCTGGCATCTGCCCGGAACTTGGAACACTTAGAAATGGTCCGAGTCCCTTTCCTGGGAGGTCTCATCCAACATGTGGTTGAAGACAGCTGGAGATCAGGTATTGGATTCCCTTAGTTACAAAACAGTTTTTAAAATTAGCTTTTATTTCTTTTAAGCTTTGTTTAGATGCCTCTTATCCTCTTAATTTTTAAAAAACAATGCTTATGTAGTTGGTTGTCTTTGCTTTCTTTATGGTGTATTTGAGGATGAGACACATCCATGAGCACAGATTAATATTCTTTGCCTTTTTATGCATGTTAAACCTCAGGAGAAACAAAAGAGTAATAAGGCTGGTTTTCTATTTTGTTACTTGTTACTTGGTAAATAGGTAATACCTTTCATTATATTTGAACTCTTTCTTAGAACGACTGACCCAGTTTCATTGCCCTTTGAGAAGAGGTTTTATGACTTGGACATCTTAGGTCTCTAGAAGAGCTCAGGCTTTAGTAATGCTGATGTGTCTGGTATTCATTATTATAGAGTATAGATGTTCGTCCTGCCTGATACTTTGACATTAGACTCATTTGCCACATATATCTCTTGAAAGCAAAAGTACTTACTCATAACATCCCTTAGATGCAGGGATGCAGAATGCAGGATGCTAATCATTTCATTGGTAAGGAAAAAAATTAACTGAGATGATTAGTAATTAAAACTAGAAGCATAGTTAATTTATTAATAAAGCAAGTTGGAAAAGAAAGTAAAATGAAAAATAATAAAATGGAAAATCTTCCAGTAACATCAATAACATATAGATGTGGTTAATACTGGTAAATCATGTTGAAGACTCTTTGTCACCTAATCAAGTCAGTGATGAGTTCCCTGCATTGCATTAAATCATAGATGGCAATAGGCTCCCTCCAGACCACCATCATTACTTTTATTTTATTTTAATGAACAAGATAAAAGTCAGGAATAAAGAAGATCACAGCATCTGTTAGAGAGAAGGCCTGAAGAGAGTGGCCAGGGATGATCTCAAAGGGCGTGATTAAGAGTGAAAAGGCAATCTATATGTAGAGTAGGAAGAACTCTTGAGTGCAGATCTCTAACAGTTTGCTTGCATTAAGAATCTGTAAGGAATTCTTGAAATTAAGAAAAAAAGCAGGCAAAATGGGAAAAGACTAGTAACAAAAACCTTCACATAGGAGTTTAACCATATGACTGATAAACATGAAAAATAATGATAAAATTTGGCAGGCCTTGGAAGTATAAATTAAAGTTATAGTGTGCCACACAAGCACTGACCTGACTAGTATAAAAAACAGTAGTGTTGGCCAGGTTGTGCACCAGCAAGACAATGCTGAGGATGTAAGTTAATAGAAGCCCTTGGAAATGTTGCTGGACATTATCTGCTAACATTGACCGTTTGTATAAGCTTTAAACCCAACAGAAAAGAATGCATGTTTACTCAGAAATACATGGGAGATTGTTTTATAGGAGCATTGTTGCTAATAGTCCCCCATATGGGACACTCAAACCTCAGTAATCCATAGGATAGATAATTAAAATGTGGCATATTCACATACTATTCTGCACAATGCAAAGGAACAGACTGAGAGCCACCAACAGCAATGTAGATAAATCACATGACAGTGTTTAGTCAAAGAGGCCAGATGCAAAAGTGTATATAATTGGTAATTTGTGTTCAGGCAGAATTCATTGATCTATACATTAATGATTTTTGTCTGCTGCTCTTCCCTTTGGGTATGTAGTTATGCCTTTCAAAAACAAAATAAAGGAAAGGAGAAATGTCTCTGTGGGTAAAGTGCTTACCATACAAACAAACTGGGCCTGACTCAACAGTCAGGTTTATGGCACACAGGCAACATGCATCTGTAACCGCAGTGCTAGGTGATGGAGGCGGGCAGGTGGGTGGCCAGCCAATGTAGCCAGATGGCAAGTTCTAGTTTCCATAGAGGTTAGTCTTAAAACATAGAAGATTTAAAAGGAAGGGGCTGGAGAGATGGCTCAGTGGTTAAGAGCATTACCTGCTCTTCCAAAGGTCCTGAGTTCAATTCCCAGCAACCACATGGGGGCTCACAACCATGACCTGCAGGCACACATGTAGACAGAATATTATATACAGAATAAATAAATAAATAAATGAAGAAAAATGACTGTATGAGTTGTTGACTTGAGTTTTGTAAGAAATTATTTTAAAAAAGATTTAAAAGGAAATAAAGAAACATCTGGCTACCACATGGGCGTGTGCACCAGTACACACATGGATCCATACATACATACACACACACACACACACACACACACACACACACCAAAGTTTGAAAAATTTAAACATGAAAATGAATTGAAGTAGTACTGTCTTATTCATGATACACTGGAGGTTCGGGATTTGGCCAGGAAACATCAATCCTTCTGCACTTCCCTCATGAGTTTCCAGCATTTTCTTTGTCTTAAGGCTTGAAGTGTTCAGATGCTCCAAGTGTGTTTTCCGAGTGAGTATCTGTTTGGGGGAAATAACTACTAGGAATAATTCACCTGGAGGTAATTTGGTTGCAAAAACAAAGCATTTCCTTTTAAACAAGTAATTATTTCCTTTACCAGAAGTTCCGAGGTCAGAGAAATGATTGTTTTTATTCCCTTTGTCTTTACCCAGGAGGTTTTAGAAATCTGCACACTATTGTTTTAGGAGCTTGCAAGAATGCCCTGGAAGTAGATCTCGGTTACCTCATCATTACTGCTGCCCGTAGGTATGTTTTATCTTCACCTTATAGTTTTTGTTTGAGAATTAGAAGTTTTAGAAAACTTTGGGGTTAATATAACTATAAATATTTGTGTATAATGATCATGTCTCATTTGGATTTAAAATCTAAATTAAGTAGCAGGTGACTTGTCTTCTTCATGTTTGTCTAAATGTAGAACTGGAGCCATTTGAGCTGCATTCTGGGTAGGTCAGCCCTAGAAGGGTGTATGGGATCACTGCACAGGAAATCAGTACATGAGTGTAGTGTGAATAGAAGTTGGTGGCCCTCTCTGGAACCGTTTTCCATCTGTACTTGATTTCCTGAATTGTTTTAGCTGATAAACTTTAGAAACATGTTTTAAATTGGCTTTTTGCAATGTTGGACCTCCATATCTTTTAATGTGTCTTCATATCACTTTATACTACATTTACTATTTCCCATCTCTCAGAGGTCTACCTCTACTTACTTTTTTTCCTTATGTTGAATTTTTCTGTCAGCTCATTAAAAGTTTTTACCAGTAGAATGTTAATTATGAATAAAACAAAAGTGTTTAACTTAGTATTTTTACATACTACAAAAGTATATCTTTATTAAAATGAAACATTAATGCTAACATAAGAAAAATGTCAGATATTTTTCTCTGATACCAGATATACTCTATCACACTTTTGTTTTTATTACTGCATTTGTATGCATGTGTGTGCATGTGCACATGCACACCACAACATGCATATGGAAGTCAGAGGACAAAACGTTGAGTAGTCAATTCCCACCTCCCATTGTGGGTTCTTCAAATTGAACTCAGGTAACCTAGGTTGTCGTCATGTCTGCATAGCAAGTGCTCCCCATGGCCATCCACCAGCTCTACACTCTCGCCCTGATCTGAACTGCTTAATGCAGTTCTTAGGGAAGAAAGAAAAGGTCCTCAGGCCAGCTGTAGGATTCTTGCTCTCTGGGCCATTATTGCTGATTGCATAGCTGTAGGGCACTGCTAATGCTAGGCTGCACTTGAGAAGAGGGGGTTGTTTGGTTAACTTCTTGGTTTTGTTATTGCTGTTTGGTTTTTAATGGAAAGGGGAAAGTTGTTGATACCTGTGGTAAT
Source organism: Myodes glareolus (assembly GCF_982192425.1). Classification (NCBI taxonomy): domain Eukaryota; kingdom Metazoa; phylum Chordata; class Mammalia; order Rodentia; family Cricetidae; genus Myodes; species Myodes glareolus. Next base: position 25,698,593 of record NC_142038.1, read on the forward strand.
GTTAGTAAAACTATAAGCTTGTTACTGAGCTCTGTTACACGAAACAATCTAATTCAGTGTTTTAATAAATTTTTCTGTTTGTAGGTTACACGAAGTTCGCATCCAACCTTCTTTAACCAAAGATGGTGTCTTTTCTGCCCTAAAGATGGCAGAATTGGAGTTTCCACAATTTGAAACCCTGCACCTGGGATACGTAGATGAGTTCTTGTTGCAGAGTAAGACCTGATGTTTCATTCCATGGATTTGCTGAGGGAAACGTGCTTGATAGACTGAAATCTGGATATTGTGTGCCTTTATTTTCCTGAGCGTAAGCTGACCTAATGTCTTAAGTGCTTGCATGTCTCGGAGAAGAACTGTTGTATTTAGGTTCAGATGTATGGACTTCCTCTGCCATACGGCGTCTGTGCTAACATGCTGTTAGGAGTGTAGTGATGAACACCTGCCAAGATCGGTATCTAGATTTGCGGTTGTTCCTCTTCACTGTCCACGTTTCTTTCCGATTCTGCTTTATTTTTCCACAGAATGTCACTCATAGTTCCATTTGTTGAATTTGATCTGTCACATTTCTTGAAGCTTTTGATGGTCTCTTCAGATGAGGTCCCATTCTTTGCTCATATTTTGCATTTCCATAATAAGCCTGCTGGGATTCTGAACTTTGCAGATACTGTAGCACACAGTGGTTAGTATTCATTTTATGGTAATTGCTGCTGGCTTGATAACATTTGGGGTATGCATTTAAAATTAGGAACTCATGCCTTGGGGTTGAATTTAAGCCAGTCAAATTCATTATTCAAACTGTTTTCCCATGAGGCATTTGTAAGATAGGGAAGAAAATTTTCACCAATGTGTTTTCATTCTATCAAGAATTAATTTGTTTCTCAGATAATTTATAAAAGTTTTTGAACATCCACTGTCATACTAGATGGTTTTTGTGTTTCCTTTGGCTCTAATTTGCATTACAGAACGTAGAAAGTTATAAATACTATTGACTGAGACAAGCATAGGACAGTCCTGTGCAAAGAAAAAAAAATTACCTTCCTCATTCATTTCAGTATATGTCACAGCATGTGCTTTGATCTTGTTTGTGTAAGTGCAGGATTCTTTAAAAGAATATTAAATCAGAACGCCCATTTTTAGACAATACTGGAATAATCTGTGTAGCTTGGAAACTCTCGGGTTTTAGCAGCATAGCATTAGGAGGCTAAGATGGTTTCATAGAAAATTAACTCTTCCCTTGTCTTGGTTTTCTGGTTATGAAAGAGACTGCTATCCTTTTTATCCTTTTTTTTTTTAATCTGTGTTCAGAAGTCCTCATGTCAGAATCTGGTCTTTCTCCAAGCCCGTAATTTAGCAACTTCCCTACCTTCACAGTGTCCACCTGTTAGCTCTGCTCAAGGGTTGGGCTAAAATCTCCCTTTCCAGGGATAGGCAGGCGCTTCTTCTGTCTGTACCAGTTACTCTTCTGTGTGCTTCTTCCCCCTCACCACACATTCTCAGTAGGACGTAAATGCTACTTGACCACCTTTAGTTCATACTTTCAAAGCAGTTTGTTTCAGTTTCTTTCATATTTAGTAGGTTCTTGGTGTTGGCTTTTTTTATAATGCACTCCCTTCTAGACTGTTCAACCTGTTCATATCTGGACTCAGCTTTTCCAAAGATTGCCAGGGATTCTGTTTCAGGTTCAGTTATGCATTCTATGAGAGACTACCCTAAGTGGGATAAACACTAGGGCACTAGCTCATTGGGTGCAGTGCTCACCAGGCAAGCATGAGGACCTGAGTTCAGATCCCCAGAGCTGGATGTGCTTACTCGCTTTTAAGAATCCCATCTCTAATGCCAGTTTTCCTTTGACAGTGTAGGAGGTGGAGTCAGGAGACTCCGTGGATGTTCTTAAGGACAGCGAGCCTGGCATTACATGGGTGAACAAGATATCCTATCTTAAGTAATGTGGAAGACAGGGAAGACAGCAGGGATTGCCCTCTGACCTCCACATGAGCACACTGGCACACAAGAATCACTGCTCATTCCTGTTCTTTGTCTCAGTCTGCCTTCTTAGTAGTTCACATCTTGAAGCAGGAAGGTGAAGGACTGATAAAATTGGAGTCACTTTTCTTTTGTCTGGCAGAATAGATGAATAGAAACATCACCTTTGTCCTCTAGCACTTAATAAGATTGGTAGTGCCAGATCGGGTGATCAATGTTCTGAAAAGCAGATGCTCTGTATTAGGAATAAAAGTTGCTGGGATTCAGTGACCTAAGGATACTTGGAGAAGGATTTGTTATCTCAGAGCTTTATGTGAAGGTGATCAGGATGTAAAACTCAGCAATATTGACTTTTAAGTTTTAGAACTCTAGAGAGAGATGGAACAACAGGAGAGTTGCATGTTGTTAGTCATGAGTTTGTGTAAGATACTTAAGTACTTCCCTACTTTTCTCTTGATTGGCTCTGAGGAGACATTGGAAAAATTATAAATTTTTCTCTAGCCAAGTTTGCGCTAGAGGAAGGAGAATTAGAAGGTTAAGGTCATCTTTTGCTACACAACAAAATGGACACCATCCTAGGCAATGTGAGACTATCTCAAAAAAAAAGGATAAATTCATTTATAGCAATTTCTAACATTGAGGTATTTATTTAGTAAATAGTAGTAGTTTTTACCATTAGCTGCCCTGTAAGCTTAAAACAAAGAAAAGGAATGGAAATGAAGTTTTGATGGCATCATTGGGATTTTAAAAATTTTGGCCAATAGAAAAACTTAGGAGCAGTAATGGGTTGCCCTAAAGGCTGGTCGTAGGACATACATTTGTCATTTTACAGTGGAGCGTTTATGTGGACAGCACCTAATAAATAGGGTCAGTTCAAGATTTTGCTCATCGTAAGAGATTAAGTGATCTTAAAGTCCAAAGAGCAGCAAAGAGGTTTAAGTTTAGGATGGTGTGAGATGACTTCTGCAGGAAATGCCTACAAATACTAATGTTGGACAGTAATAGGAAGTACAAACTATATGGAGAATAAAATTGGCAGAACTTGGGGTCGATTGATTGGTTAATACATATTCCAAGCAAAAAATGTACATTGCTCTATTGTTGAAAAACAGTTTCACCAAGAGCAATTGAGTTTTTTTGTTTGTTTGTAGGGTTGTTGCGTTAATTTCAAGGACTATAAGGTTTATGTATGTGTATCTGTGTATGTTTCTCTTAGTACTATCTAACATACGGAGGATACAACTTACCTAACTAGAATATCCTTCAGGGAGCTCTAAGTGTGAGGACCCGCCGTTGGAGGAGAGAGTGATGATGTGCACGAGTTGAGGTGTGGTTGCCAGTGGCCTGGTTTAGGACAACTTAGCACCCTCAGCCCGCTTCACACTGTGACTGCCCAGTGACATGTGTCCGAGTTAGAGTCAACTCAGGGTAGACACCTATTCACCTGTATTATGGGTTCTAAAATAAAATCTGATCCTAATTTTCCATGGCCACACTATACTTTAAAAACACGCTCCTTATACCATGAGAGAGTTCCAGTTTATGGTTTCCTTTTTCTTTTTAAGAGATAAATTAAAGTGTTATAGTTGTAAAAACCAATACATCTCTAAGTTAGTCTTTTTTCTTCTTTCTAAACAGTTTACTTATTTCCTATTATCTATCCTTTGTCTTTTAACATGAATTCTGTTGGTGTGAGAATGCTACCATATATTCAGAACAGACTTTAAACCTGAAGTCGGCCTGATGATGGCTGAAACAGAACAGGTTAATCACATGGAGGGATAAGATACAGAATTGACAACACTCCATGGCACTGAGACTTTAAAATTGATTTCTTTCTAGGCAGAATGGCTAATGCAGATTTGGTGAAGTATGGTTTGGCAGATGTGGTCGAAAATCCTGGTATCATCACTGATATAGGAATGAAGGCAGTCAATGAAGTTTTTTCCTGTATCAAATATCTGGCAATTTATAACTGTCCTCATCTACACAACCCATACAATTGGATCTCAGGTACAGTAAACTTGACAATAACACTATGTTTTCTGGTAGTGAAATATGTCTTTTTATGTGATATGATTATATTCCTAATGTAGATATTTTATATACATATACTTTATGTAGGTTGTTCATACAAGTTTTGAGGACCATTATTCAATGAGTTGGAAATATAATCAGTATCCCCTTCAATTTTTAAAGCTTAGCTTAGAAGTTTGCAGTGCCCCAGTTACAGATTTAAGTACCCTGATCTTTGCATGCACTTCTTTGCACATGCAATTAAAACTAAGAGTCTCTGCCCAGAACCTAGGATATTGTTGTTGATTCCTTTGAGAATTACCTTCAAAGTGGCACATTATCTGAAAGAAAAGAATAGGGGCATATTTCTTAAAACCTTACTTACATGATTTATTAAACACTAACCTGAAGTTAAAGCTTTGGTTGACCAGAAGTCCTATTCCATTTTAACCTGTCCTGCCTATCCCATCTCAAATATAGAAGTGATTTTTGTACTTGATGTTTTTCCTTATGGCACAAGTTCATTTTCTCCTATGAAAAAAATTAATGCCATTTATTTTAAAAGCCTTTAACTGTCTGTATTCACAAAACTTTAAGTAGATACCAGTTAGAGGATAAGGTTTTTGTGATACCTACTTTAACCAAACACCCTTGCAAATACCTACTGAACCCTTGACCTCTACTATCAGAACAATTGCCAGGGATCTGCACCTCCTTGCAGAGCTGCCCTCAGGACTGTTCAGAGCCCTCGAGCCTCTTCTGAGATTGCTTGCCAGATTGTCCATACCTTACCTATCTGTGGCCCAGATGAACCAACATGTTACTGGAAATTAGGAATTTTAGGATATAGCAGGTATAGATCACTTTTAAAAAATAACATTTATTGGGTTTTGGTTTGTTTTTCTTAAATACAGAAGAGTTTAAAGAAGAAAACAAAAAATGGCTTATAATCCCATCACTCAGAACTCCTGTTAACACTTAAATTAAAGTAATACATGCACTTGATAAATTTCAGACAGTACAGAAAGGTACAAAATGAAAAGTCTCCTCTTCTCAAGGTAACCGTCATCAACAGTTTCTTATATATTCTTCTGGACAAATTATTTTGTGCATATTACATCCTATACCTATATAGCATTTAAAGTGATTTTTATTCAGAAGGAACTTCCTATGTTTACACTGTCCTGTTAGTTTGCATACTAAGTCTGTTGAGGAGAGCGGTCCGTCTCAGCAAGCCTATAGCTCTCCTCATTCAGTCAAAGTAGGTGCATCTGTTCAGCTAAGTGAATGTGCCGTGCTTGCTTTCCCCAATGTCCTGTTGCTGAAAGGCATGTAGGCTGACAGAGTGACATTTCAATCAGGGCCACCTTAGCTTCATGTCAGTGTTTCCTGGGCCATGTATTTCTCACGGTGAAATTAGCTATGGAGCATCAAGGTAGTCATCAAGTCTTAAAGACCATGAAATAAGGGAAAAATTACTCAAAAAGAGAGGATTGGAAAGACTTTTGTGATCTGTAGCAATTCATGAGTTGCCTGGGGACAGTGCCGAGTAAACACATGTCGTGTTGTTTTCAACAGATCACTCTAGGTGGACACGGCTGGTTGATATCAACCTCGTGCGATGCCATGCTTTGAAGCTGGATTCTTTCGGTCAGTTTATTGAATTATTGCCCAGCCTGGAGTTTATTTCCCTGGACCAGATGTTCCGTGAGCCACCCAAGGTGAATCACAGTTGAGAGAAGTTTTTGGGTTTTTTTGTTTGTTTTGTTGTGTTTTAGTCTGGATACAGGGAAGAAAGCAAAACAACCTGTCATGTTTATTTCTTAATAAATATGCCTTTCTGCTGTTACAGTTGTATTTTTAAATTCTGTCTTCAGTGAAGGTGTGGCATTTATAGCATTGGATGGCCTCTTGTTATCAGTGTGCGTTAAGGGGTCTTCAGGGAAGGGAAAGGAAAACTTAGGCTGCTGCCTGTTTTATAAATTAAGGTGAGATAGAGGAGACGCTAGGACGCAGGGCTTTCCCAGAGCACTTCAAAATTAGTCTGCAGAAGCTCAAGTCTAAGGATAGGAATTCATTTTGGAAATGTTTTACTTTGCTGCCATCTCCTAATAAGTTATATCTTGAATAATCCAATGTTGTCCCGTTGTACAAATGTTATTTTTAAATTGCCTCACCAATAGAACAGTATTCATGGTAATCTGTGCTGCTGTGGTTTTTTCCTCACTGCTGAAATAGTTCATTATAGTGGGGAAACATCGACTCGGCTTTTGGTTCCCAGCTAAGCCACTTATCAGTCATGTGCTGTCACACATTTCTTTTCTCAGTGTGCACCTGATGTTTGCAAATCAGCCTAGTAATGCTTTGTCTTGAAGTGTGGTGAGCTTTGAATGAGATCTTTTCTACATACTTGAAAGCATTTCTTAAGTTGTACTTTTAAATACTCGTCCTTATGTAAGGATGAAATGAAGAGCTGTTAATGAAGTGTTCCAACCCAAATTCGTAAGCACATGGTTTGTTTTTGCCTAGGGCTGTGCTCGAGTTGGTCTGAGTGCAGGCACTGGAATTGGGGTTTCCTCGGCACTTGTTAGCAACCAGAATTCCAACAATGACAATGATAATAATGCTCAGAATAATAATGCCAACATCCATGACAACAATCACCATCACCCAGACGATTCGGATGAGGAGAATGACTTTCGTCAAGACCTACAGCCGGGAGAGCAGCAGTTTGCAGCTGATGGTAACTCAGATCTTTCATGAGCTCCAGATGCAAATGAGTTTTGCTTTAGTTTCTCTGATTCTATCCTGTTGGTTTTTTTCTTACTTGAGCTTGTCATGCATGGTCTACACACAGAGAATTCAGAGTGGAAGGACTGGTAGATACTAGGACTCCGTACGTTGAAAGCATTAGAGACTTGATTTAACTGAGCTTTAACTCTGAGGATTATAGCAAAGTAGCCTTTAAACTACGTAGGTTAAAAAGGAAATGAGTACCCACTACATGCACAGGTGAGCTTCACATGCTTTCAGTCTGCAGATCTTTATAGCTGACCAGCAGACAAAGCGCATGATCTAATTCCAGCCTATGAAATGTGCTCTGTAATTGCCTGCCCAGTTCTTTCCTAGCTACTAAACACCTGCTGTCTGCTAGCCTGTGTCCTAATAGGCTCCATCTCCATGCCCTCTGCTAGTGAGTATGAATAAGCCGAGGTAGTTTTCTGGTTTCTCAGTTGATCCCTCAAAGCTAGGAAAATAATTCCTCTAGCCATCTTCCTGTCATTCTTTTGTCTACCCCATAGACATTGTAACTGTAAGAAATGGGGTGTCCTGATCCTGTGGAATGACTTGTAATTAAAGGCATGCTGTGAACATAGATGTCCTGAACAGAGAGTTATCTATAAACTTTTTTTTTTTTTTTTGGTCTCAGCAAAATCACTAAAGACTCTCAATCCTGGTGGTTATCTTACTTGACAGATCAACTGTATTTGTGAGTTCTGTCTACTTCTACCTTCTTGAGATACTTTCTTCTCTTGGTGACTCCATAGTCATTTTCCTGGTTTTACCCTGACCTCATTTGGCATTCCTCCTCAGTTTCTTCCTCTCCTTTCCTCTCTTTTTCCTCTCCCTCTTCCCTTCTCTTCCACTCCCTCTTCCTTCCCTCCCTTCCCTCATGTCTCTCCATATTCAGTATCACTTAGAATAATAGCATTAGTGCCAACTATATATTAAGCTCTATATCTTTTTCTAGCCTTGAACTTCACACTTTTTAAAGTAAATTAGGCTCTAAACTTTTATTGTCGCTAGACATTGCAAGCTTAGAGTCAAATCCATCTCCTGATCTGAACCCCAAGAGATATAAAGACATATAGAGCCAGCAGATAGTAAAGATGAAAGAAGGAAGTGTGAAGGTGAATATTGTCGTTTTGATGTGGCCAAAGAGGAGTCATGTTCCAAAAGTCATACCATTTACAGATCACAGGCATTATAAAAGTACAAACTGGTACAGCATAAATCACCCCTGGGAAGTTGTTACAACTGCTATAACACAAAACACTACAAATTCTATAAGCCTAGTTGTGATGGATTGCAGTGGAAAATTATGTGCCTGCAGCTCAGTACAGGGAAGAAAATGCCTTTTGTTGCAAAATCTCATTAGAATGCATTCAATACTGGTATTGTTCTGACTCAAACTAAGTTCAGTTAAGGAGTTTGGGAAATAAGATGTTGCTATAGAAGTCTTGAATATTGCTTTGAGGAATTTTGCACTTTTTTTGTAAACAGCTGATAAAGTTAGCTATTAGTAGTAGTAAGTTGAAGCTTTTTGGTCTTAAGGCTTTCATGGGCCTTATCCTTTGGAATAATGTGAGAATAAAACCACATGTTTGCATTCATTGATAGGCACTTGATATAGTAAACACTGAAAAACATCAGGCATTTAGATGCCATTAAAGAGTTAATAACTGTATGTAGTTTATTAATGTTCCTTGCCATATATCAGCCAAAGGTAGAATTTGAGTTTGTGTGCTCAATATAGCCTGGTTAAGACAGCAGATCCCACAAGGCTCATTGTTCATAAGATGATCATCATCTTCAATTATGACCTTTTTCCTGCCTTTGTCTTACATTGATTTATGAAATAATCCTTTCCTATCTGTGATTTCCTTTTCTTGGATTAGCTGGGCCCTTCTTTGTCTCTGTTGAAACAGTTACAAGCTAGTCTTTTAAGAATAGGTCTCATAATGACTGGGTGTGCTATCCCAGAACTGCTGGTTTTACATGCATTGTGGATTTTTGGGTTTCTTTAGTTTTCACTTTATTTTTATTTAAGCATTAAATGAGATGGAAGACATGGTACAGGAGGATGGAGAGGTGGGAGCTGAGAGTGGAAGTGACGTGCCAGCTCCCAATCAGGGACTCCTTCCTATGGATGCTGATGAGGAACAAGCAGGTAATCATGACACACTTTCCACATCCATCATCAGGAAATTAGGGTTGGAGTATAATGGCGAGTAGGAAGTACTATGAACAAACACTGATGTGTTATCTGCTCTTCCCTACTGAGACTTTATATTCTCCTTGCCTCATACATCTGTATCATAAGAGTTGTTTGTTTGTTTGTTTGTTTTGTTTGTAGCTGCAGCCAGCAACTGCTTTTTCATTTCACTGTGTGTCTTGTGTGTGGATGTAGAAAAAGAAAGCACTCAGACTTTGATGGACACAGCAAGCTTTGTGTGTGTGTGTGTGTGTGTGTGTGTGTGTGTGTGTGTGTGTGACAATAATTAAGAGGTCATACATGTGAGAGGTCAGGAGAGGAGTGTAAATGATGTAAATACAGTGCTTATTTATGTGAGTCTCAAAGCAATTTTTTTTTTAATTTAAAAAATGTGTATGTACTAAGACCTCACTTTGGAGGGGAGGAGAAGCAAGGCAGAGGCTGTTCTGGATTAGTGAGTAGACTAAAAAATCCCAGTCTCTGACCCCAGTGGTAGGCTAGTGTCACAGGTCTTTTAAATGGCCTTGATTGGCTCTTTGCTTTCTATGGGAAACAGATTTTCAGAGGTGAGTGGTGTGCTCAGCACAGTGACAGGGAGGAGCCTGAGATTAGAACCCAGCACTATCCTTCCTGGTTCACCTTGTTCCGAGTGTCTGACGAATGCAGTCACCTACCCTGCAGACTTACTGCCAGCTTTGCCAGGTTTTAGTCAGTGTGACAGGCAAGAGCAGACAAGGTTCCTTGCAGCTTGTGTTTTGTCAGGATCGGATTGGAAGAGCTGGAGGTCTGAAGCTGTGCTTTACATAAATGACCATTCTCTACCAAAGTATAGCATGTGGTTCTCCAGAGAGACTGTAATCAACTACTCCATATATTCTGAGGGTTATCTTCTTTGCTTTCTTATACTTTTGAGAAATTAGTTTTTAAAATAATGCAACTGTTACTTTATTTTAGAATGAATTCTTGTGCTTTGTGAAATATTGAAATTGGGACAGATGTTTTAATTTGCCTCTAGAAATGTATACCAGTTTTCATTCTAGTCAGCTTCATGTTGTCATAATGGCTGTAGCTTGTTGAAATGCTTCAAAGAATCTCACACAGGGGCTTTTTCACTAAAGTAAGTGACTGAAGGCTGCTTGGCAGAAGCATCTTTCTAACCCTAAGTCTCAGAAATAGTACTTTCTGTGAGAGTTTTTCGTGAACAAGTATTCTTAGTTTTTGTTTTTTGTTTTTTGTTTTTTTTTTTGCTTTAGGACCTAGTGGTCTACAGCGCGTAGTAAAACCTCCCCCAATTACAGTTCACGATTCCGAGAGTGATGACGAAGAAGACAGTCTAGAACTACAAGAAGTCTGGATTCCTAAGAATGGTGCCCGCCGTTATTCGGAACGGGAAGAGAAAAACGGAGAGTCGGTCCAATCTAGGGAGCTGGCAGGTGAGCAGCGCCCAGCTCTGGCTTAGCAGTGGGAGATATCCGAGCTGCTTTGCTCCATCTTCATATGTGTCTTTACTGCAGCTCACGGTGCAGCTTTTGCATGTTAGGATGTGTGCTAGGAAGTAAGGAGGGCAACAGTTGAGCAGGAGAGGGCACAGCAGAGACGACCTGAGGAACCCTTGAGTGCGGCTCTAGGTCGCTGTGCTGTCAGGTTGTCAGCGGTCAGCAGGAGGCCTTGGTTTATGGAAGGATGGGTGGTGAGTGTCCAGCTCATGCACTCCCAGTTGTAGTCTGAATATTGGGGTAATATTACTCTCTAGTAAATAGGGAGTCCTAAAATGCAGAAATTTGGGGTTTTCATTGTTTATGTAGGGTTTTGTTTTGTAGTGCTAGGGTTTTGGATCTAGGCCTTTAGCATGCTAGGAAGGCACTCTACCCCTGAGCTGTATGTCTAGCTCCCTAACGTAGTTTTTATAGTGTCTAGTTTCCTTTTAAAGCCAGGCACCAGCTTATTCTGTTCGCCTTCCTAAGAAATGATGGCTCTCCTGTCTCTTAGGTTCACAGTTCTTTCTTCCCTTGCTCTTTCCGCTCAGTTCTCAAACCTTGTGCTCACTACTTGTAACAAAGCATACTTCTTTTAAACAGTCTTTTTACTTTTTCTAAACTGACTGCTTGTTTTTTCTCTTTGCTCCTTAATGTGTTTGAATATTCAATACACAGTTAACACTCTACCTGCCTTATATATAGTGCTTCATTTTGGAAAGCTCAGGTTTTTTGGACTTAGAATACTGTACTAACCACTGACTGATTATTCAGTTTTTAGTTCACTCCTTTTTAAATTCAGATATATACTGTTGTTGGAAAGAAGCTTCATGGAAACTAAAATTTAGAGAAAATGTGACCAGCTGACTAACCTGTAATTTTTTTCATAGACAATCCAGTGTCTTAATCAGCCAGTCCAGTGTCTTAATCAGCCTTATGTGTGTATTCTGTTCTATATTCATTGAGCCTTGCTATGCCATAGGGACTTTGTTAGGTACTGTGAAGGATCACAGGATGCATTATGTCATGGTCAGTCTGTCCTTACAGAACCTTTAGTCCAGCTGACACGTAGACAACTTGGATCACAATGTTGCAGGCATTGTTATAGCACATCAAGGATTGCACAGAGCTCTAGGCCCTTCGGTGATGGGGTGTCTACATTGAGGGAAACATTGGAGCTGGGCCCAAAGTGCAGGTAGAGGGGGCTAAATTAGAAGTTAGCTTGGGATCATATTGTGGTGACCTCACTGGGCAAGCTGGAGAGAGCTCATGAGGGAGGCAGTAGAGATGGTGCCGAGTTTTGGTAGTGGTGAGTACATAATTAGGAAAGCTGCTGCATTTGTCTCCTGGTCCAGATTTACTCTTGCCTTTCGTCCAGGGTTTGCACTGAAGTCTTTTCTCTCCCTCGGGCCATTCTTTTTCTGTAAGCAGTAAGTGGAAAAGGCAAGACTCCACTTCGGAAGAGGCACAGCTCCCATCAGACGGGCCCGTCGAAGCAGTTTCCCCTGGAGGAGGGCAGCTGTGAGAAAGGCTGTCAGGTCACCAGTGAGCAGATCAAAGCCGATATGAAAGCAGCGAGGGATATTCCTGAAAAGAAAAAAAGCAAGGATGCTCATCCCAGCTGCAGCAGCACCACCGCCAGCACAGTGGGAAACTCCAGCTCACCTAGCCCTGCTTCTCAGAGCCCCGACTTTGTAAGGACGGTGACCAGCGGGGGTTCTTCTGAGCCTAGCCCTGCAGAAGTGGATGTGTCCAGGCAGTGTGTCTGCTCCCCTGGTGGGTCAGAGGACTCTGAGGCCATGGAGGAGGGAGATGCAGAGAGTTCTGTCTGCCCCAGATGCTGCTGTCACAGGCCCCAGGAGTCCCAAAGGAGAACTAGCAGGTGTTCTGATGAGGAACGTCCTTCAACCAGCCGAGCCTGTGTTGTGAATGGCCCGGATGGTACGAGATCCGCCTTTTCCTTTAGGACTCTGCCACAAGGGGGGTCTTCAGGCCCAGCACATGATGAGAGGACTAATGGGAGTGGCTGTGGGGCTACAGGTGAGGACAGGAGGGGGAGCTCCCAGCCTGAGAGTTGTGCCGTGCAGTCTAATGAAGACTACCCTCGGAGGCCCCTTACCAGGGCCAGGAGCAGACTGTCCCATGTACCGCTGATATCTGAGTCAGGTATGACAATGCTCCCAGGGTTAGCAACTGCAGGGCAGGGCTGGACAATGGCCCGAGCTTGTGTCATGAGTCTTCGTATAAAAAGCTAATTTATGGTAAATAGTATTCTATTTGGGAGTTTTGTGGATCATAGAAACTTTTAAATAATATTTAAGAATGTTTTGGTGGAAGGGGGTGTGAAACAGGTTCGATCCTGAAAACCCAGAATCATTTCACCTTTAAGAAAAGATAAACCATGTGTGTTTGCCCAGAATGCAGTCCTGATTCTGATGTCTCAGCCCCCATAGATGAACAGTGCTCCCACCCCACACTCAGGGTACCTCGGAAAGTGCTCAGGGGCTGACAGGAGCGTGAGGTGGCTGGATTGGTACAGTTCCTGTGTGTTCCTTGTTCTATTTTTATGGGATTTAGTGATTGCTTTTTGTTCGTGTGTGTGTGTGTCTGTGTTAGTGTGTGTTACTGTTTTTTTCTGAAATTTATTTTGCTCCCAACTAGGTTTGGCAAGAAATAAGCAGGTAAGTAATTAGTTTTCCTCAGATTATTTGGGTGAAGGTACAAACATACACACTTGCTATTTGTAGTTGTATCTGGTTGGCATTGAGTTGAACTGAACATGTTTTTAATCTTAATTATATTTCTGTTCTAAGGTGATCCCTCTTGCCTTTATTAAGTTACTAGTATTTATCAGTAGATAGTAATGGATTTTAATTTTCTCTAAGCATCTCAGCCTTAAAACAAGTCCTCTTTTTCATCTGCTAAAGAAGTGAATTCATGAGGCATTGAGCTCATTTTAGCTTTTTTTTTTTTTTTTTTTGGTTTTTCGAGATAGGGTTTCTCTTTAGCTTTGGAGCCTGTCCTAGAATTAGCTCTTATAGACCAGGCTGGCCTCAAACTCACAGAGATCCTCTTGCCTCTGCCTCCCGAGTGCTGGGATTAAAGGCATGCGCCGCCACCGCCCGGCAAAGTAAGCTTTTTTAAGTACAAGACTTAGCTGTGCAGATAGTCGTGGTAACATGAGTCATGGAAGCTGTATTTGAAGATGCGCTGTATTTTGTAAACTCTAGTTCTCTTACATGGCAGAAATACTCTTCCTGGTGTGAATTTTAGAGGTGTTTTGAATGTAAAAACTTGTGGGAAAGTACAGATAACATAGGATGATATCATTTTGAAGTGTACTGCACGGTAACATTAAGAATGGTCACATCTGCACTTGTCACCAGCATTCACCTTCTTTATGGTCCTGCCCTGGGACTGCTGTGAGACCTGGAATTGCCCGGCTTTCGACTCTGAATTAGGTGTACACAGTTTCCTTACCCTGTAAAAGGCCTTCAGGGACTTGTCATTTCATTTTATTAAATGCCGGTTTATTTCTTCTTTAGTTCTGTCAGAGTTTAGAATAGCTTGAAGTTGACTGATGAAAACATTATCTTTCCAGCTCTGAGTCCTATTTAAGAACTATTATATATGTCCAGGTATTTGGTGTCTCTCTTGGTGAGATTTTACAAGATGATTTTAGATGACTTGTTTTTTAAACATGAACCATTCATATTAACTGCTGTCCTTTGAGGTTCTTAATTTTCGCCTTGAGTTCTCCTTATCCTGTTAACTGTTTCATAGCCTGATTTTTTTCATAGGTTAAGTAATTTCCTGGAATAAAAAAAAAAAACAAGAAAAATCTTACTAAACTGTCCACTGTTAGACCCATTGCTCCCCCCCTCGCCTTTTTCAGTCTGAGATAACTTTATGTTTTAGTGCATAAGTTAATCCCCAATAGTTTTAAAACATCATGCAAATATCCATTTACTTTTAATAACTTTTTCTGGGGAAAATGCTAAAATGTTGATTTCAGTGTTATCTAGGTGTCTTGGGAAAAACAAATTCTTTGAGTGGTTTGCAGATTATTTTAAAGCTAACATTTTTTTATGTCTATTGGAGCGATTCTATTTTAACAGTACTAAAGAAGTATACCTAATACAGAAATAAATATGGCTGTTAGGGAATTTTTTTAATCAGTTGAGAAACATTTGAATTGTTTAGTTTCTACCTTAGGGTCTTGTGCTATATTGAAGCCGTATTAGAAGTTCTTAGAGTTACTTTTTTGTGATATCCTATTTTGAAATTACCTTTGTAAGGCTTTTTTTTCTAATCCTCATAGACCAGACTGGCCTTGAACTCACAGAGAGCCACTTGCCTCTGCATCCCCAGTGTTGGGATCAAAGGCGTACGCCAGTATCACTTTCATTATCTTGATAGATTGTGTGAATTTAAGTTTAGATACAAATCTAGAACTCAATTTTTAAAATAAAATTATATTTGTTCTAATAATTAAATTGTAACATTTATTAAAATACTACTAAATCTAATTAAAATTTTACTGAAAAAAAAATGTAGGTCTGGTAACCTAGTGAGTAGAGCCAGATTGAGTGGGTTTGACTCGTGTACCAGTTAACATCTTGGCAGGCTATTTACCTTTGTGTGACTCAGTTTCCTAGTATATTTAGTGAGGAAATTTTTAAAATAACCTATGTTAGAGTGCAGTGATAAGGATTAGACGAGTTAATACAAATCAGACCCTGAGAGCAGTGCATGACACACAGTAAGCACTCGGCCAATATTTATTTTGTTCGTGTACCTGCAATGTTGAAAGCCAGGTTTTTCAGCCAGTATTCATTTTAATTCATAATGGCTAACACTGGAAGAAAGTTGTTGCCTTTAAGGAATTTTAGTTTAAATATGGAGACAGGTATACGGGGAATTGCAGAACAAATATTTGGACATCCAAATCAATTTGTTAGAAGCAAATGACCGAGATAGGTCATCTTTCCAACCCTGAAGGCACAAAGAAGTTCTGAGCAGAAAGAGCTAGTGATTGATGGCTTCAGCCACAGGTATGGGAGATAGCAATTGTGCAGAGCGGAATACTAGCGGGCGTTTAGGCGTTTGTCTCACCTTCACCCCCAGTGGCAGGAATGGAAACATACACAATAAGCAGCAGTCATTGAAAGGATTTTAGTAGGGAAGTCTTGAGTTAATCCTCCGAGAGTATCTATCATGAGTTTTAAGCTGGGAATATGAATGGGATTTGGGGGTTGTGTGTGGGATGAGCTGGTTCAGGTAGGAGTCGTGATCATGACTTGAGCAGTCTTGGAAACACCCCCTAACAATTTCAGCAACCAAGTTGAATTTTGGAGTTATGATGGAGTTTTCATATGTGATTGAACATGCTCCGGGAGGAAATAAGGATAAAGTTTGAGGGTTTGTTTTTCCTTTTATAGAAGTTGCCAAAACAAAGCCATGTCATTCCGTGAAGCGGAAGCGAACTGCAGATAAGTCTACCAGTACCAGTGATCCTGTGATTGAGGATGACCATGTGCAGGTATAAAAGAACTGCCCAGCCCAGTTCATGCAATGAAACTGAAGTTTCTATCTTTATCTACTTTCCATATTCTAAAGAGAAAATTTTGTTAGCAGCTTCTAGGGTCTGATGTTGAAAAATTTACCTTTTAAGAAAACAAAGCCCAGGGGAAGATATACTCACTTGTAAATTTTAAACATTTATCATTATAGGTTCTTGTATTAAAATCTAAAAATCTTGTTGGAGTCACAATGACCAATTGTGGAATCACAGATCTTGTGCTGAAAGATTGCCCCAAGATGATGTTCATCCATGGTATGTGTTTGGGTTATATTGTATAAGAGCATCATGCATCCTTTATAGAACTAAAGCCAGACCAGTTGGTGCAGGCTGCAACCCCAGATACTCAGACTGAGGCTGGAGGATTCTCCAGTCCCACTGCACATGCCCTCTGTTTCTGTCATCGCCATTCATTTATTTTATATACTCCTATATACTTTTCATGTCCTTCCTTACATGTCTGTCTCAAATTTAGGCTGTTCTCTGTAAAGTTTTAAAGTTTTAAGTGTATATTATACCCATTTATAATGGTTTTGTTTCCTATTTATATTTTTTCCTAGTATATTCCATTTAAAAGGAAAAAAATATTCTAGGCTGGGTGTGGTGTCAATCCAAAACACTTAGGAGGAAAAAGTAGGCAGTATTCTGAGTTTGAGGCTAGTCTAGTCTTCATAGCAAGTTCCAGGCTAGTCAAGGCTACATAGTGAGACCCTAAATTAAAAAAAAAAAAAAGTCAAGTTCAATATCTGCCTTGTTCCTGCCTTGAGTGATTTGCATGTTGTATGTTCATCTTCTTCTGTGTGTAAAGTGTGTATAATTTTGCTTAAGTCACATGGCCTTTGGCCTTTGTTATAGTTAAGTGCAGTGGGGTGTGTACGTTTATTGTGTGTGTGCATTCATATATATTTATATAGATATATATCTATATATATATTTATATATATATACATGTAGTTGCACAATACAGAGTATGACTGCTACAAGATACCTTATACAACTGGGCATGACTCAAATTTGTAATCTTAATACTTAAGAGGCTGAAACAGGATTGCCATGAACCCAGTGCCAGCCTGGACCACGGAGCAAGAATCCGTCTTAAAGGAAACATCTAGCAGATGCCACTTCCTGTTACATTAGTATTTCAGAAAAATTGTTAAATTAGTTTAGTTATATTTTCTGTTTCCTGTAGTACTGGTGATTATAGTGATATTTTATTTATGTTTTAATAAATAAAGCTTGCCTAAAGATCAGAAGGGCCCAGCTAAGCCACTAGAGTTCAGGCAATAGTGGCAACACACCTTCAATCCCAGGATTTGGGAGACAGAGGCAGATGGATTTCTGTGAATTCAAGGCCACCCTGGGCTACACAAGATCAATGCAAAAACAAATCCAGGTGGTGGTGACTCACACCTTTAATCTCAGTACTAGGGAGGGAGTCATGCCTTTAATCCCAGCACTAGAGGAAATATAAAATGGAAGGAGAGAGAGAGGCTTTCTTGCCTTTCTGATTTTCACATTGAACCCCAGTATCTGACTCTGAGTTTTTATTATTTATGCTACAGATGATAAACAAAGAAATCCCATTATTTCCATTAAAAGGCACCTTCCAGACATGTCATCAAAGTAGAATAGAAAAAGGATGGATATGACTCTCTCCTGATTTCTGTAAGGTGTCAGACTCTGTTCATGCTGCAGAAATTTGAATATTTTTCTATTTCAACCAACAAGGTTTATGCCATAGAATATCTGATCAAGTCACTACCTCCATTTGGAATTTCTTCCTGAAATAGAAATCTCAGAAGGTATACAATAGGCTTGCCCTTCCTAACTTGCTCAGGAGTCCACCCTCTGCCTCTGGGCTTCTAATACAGCCTCCAAACACTCCCCTCTGCTCTCTCAACCTCTCACAGTAACGAAGCACTTCTTAGAGAGTGCCTCTGGCCTTACTACTGTGCTTTACCCCGTGATTCTCCTGCACCTCCTCAGCCTGCAGATATAGATAGATTATATGGCCTCGGGTCCACCTTCTGCCCTTGAAGCAAGGCATGTAGTTCAGTGTGTCTGAGACACAGGGTCTTAGAAAAGTAGCTCAGCCTCTAGACAGCAACTAAGTTAATGGCAAATGGGATGCCTAAATGAGATTAGATCTAAGCTTCACTCTGGTTTACAGCACAGTTCCATCAGCTCCATATCATCATCTGGTTCACTCTCTCGTTTATTTCTGTCTAATTCCTCCTTTTTCTATGTAACAGAGGACACAGTGAGTCTGAAGGCAGGACCCTGGCAGTAGTTAAACATGGAAGTTATAGTGCAGAGTACTCTTTAAGATGAAGGTGTTTGTGTTGAAGATCTTGTAGATCTTTATGAAAAGTTTAAAAAGTCGGGCAAATCAGCTTTGTGGTTGCACAGTTGCATCCATTTAATCCTCTCTCCAGTTGAACTACGTGATTTAAAGCAGGGAAGGGTAAGGGATGGGGTGTAGTTGGTATATCAGTGTAGTGACGTTTGTGAGGTGAGGAGCAGACTCTTCTCCCTCTGACTTGATGCTGGACGAGAAGAATCACATTTTAGGTAATGTTTCCAGTAGATCTTTGCACAGTGCTGACATCCCTAGCCAAAGACTTCAGAATCCACATAGTGCTGTGCCTTTTCTCAAGATCTGTTTCTCTATTTGTGACAGGAATTATAAATAACTCTGTTCAGTTTTTATCATTAAATACAAAGTAATATTTGTGAATTGTTCTAGGCATGACCTTTAACTATATAGTTATGCCATTCAGTAGTTCTTCAGTATTAAATGTCTCCTGGGCAGGTCAACTTCTAGGACTTTATTTCTTTAATGAACAGTATTAGAAGGAAGAGGGACCTTGCTGTCTCTCTGACATGAGGATAGCCAGCTTCTGAATTGAGTCACAGTGTCAACTCTTAGCTGTTATTGTATTTGACCAGCATAGTGCCTGTGTTCACAAACACAGGGCCTGTGCCAGGGTTTCCCAGAGAAGCTTCCTGGACTCTATGCTTTGCACTCTTGTGTGAATTATCTATAGCACTTATTGTTTTATTTTATAGCTACCAGGTGCAGGGTACTGAAACATTTAAAAGTAGAAAATGCACCGATTGTAAACCGATTTGACTATGCACAGTGCAAGAAACTAAATATGGATCAGGTCCTAGACCAAATACTGAAGATGCCACCAGAGAGGAACCGCATCATCTACCTGCGTCCAATGCAGCAGGTAATGAGCTCTGCTTTTTTATGATAAAATGCACCTTGTACTAATATTTGTTTACAAAATCCATTTTGTTCAACCCTCAATAATTATTCTTTAAAATCTATTGAGCTTTTATAAACAAGCCAGATTGTCTTGCCAATATTTTGTGTTAATGCTTTGCTGCTAACTCTTTAGGGACTCCTAGCAGCTACATGGCAGGCTGGAAGTGACCTATTGACTAAGAGCATGCACTCAGATCACAGACTTCCGGGTTCAGATTCTCCTTTGGCATGGAGCAAGTTCTTTAACATCTGTCTCTTAATTTGTTATGTGTAAAATTAGAATCATATTATACTTAAGTTTTTGTGCTGTTTTAGCTAACATGTATGATATACTGGGACAGTTGCTGGTGTGCCTTAGGCAATAGTATGATAGCGGTAATTTTTATTGGAAGTTAAGTGTGTATGCAGGAATGATGCTTGTTGCCAAAATGAAATATTAAACAACTCTTGGACTCTAAGATTTAGGCTCCTAAAATTAGTTCATCAAATTCATAAGTGTATTAATACTCAAAACTGACTACTGATGTTTTTCTTCCTTAAGCAAGTTTTCCTTTCTGTGAAGGAGTTAAATTCCATGAAAGCTCGAGATGCAGAAGGGCATCCACGAGAATGCACTGTCGGCACAGAGTCTATAACGAGGAGAGGAAAGAAATGCGTTGTCCCTCAAACTTAGCGATTGTCCTAAGTAGGACAGTTGTTCTCGGTTCTGTAAAGCAGCCTGGAGTTACACCTGTGAAGGGCAGCCTCCGGCGATCACCTGAGTCAGCTCTCTGACTTACCAAGTTCTCACACAGCAATGAGGGAAAAATTGCTGAGTCCACTGTGCAGAGAATTCTCTAAGACTTAATTCATACATGGCAAGCTGTGATCTGAGACAGAGCCATTATTTGATTTTCAAATCAGCCAGGCATTTCAAAACTGAAGCTTTTCAAGGTCTTCAGATGTCACCGACTTACTATTAGTCCACAGACCTTTTTCTGATGTCTTCCACAGGTAGATACACTAACTTTGGAGCAGAAGCTGTTTAGTGGCCCCTACCCCTATCACATTTGTATCATCCATGAGTTCAGTAATCCTCCTAACGTGCGGAACAAGGTGCGCATTCGCAACTGGATGGACACTATAGCCAATATCAATCAGTAAGTGACTCTGTGGCCCTGAAAGTCTTTTTTTATATTTTTCCTATTGGGTGCTCCTAGGAGCAAATTCTAATTTATTTTAAATGATTCGAATTGAACTTTTTAAGTAGACATGTCATGACATAAATGTGTTAAAAAAACTTGAAAAAAAATTTCAAACTTAAAATCATGCATGTATTTATGTAAGATTTTATTCAAACTTAGAGAAAAAAAAATCCTAAGAAACCGCATACACGTGTTATTTCTCCAGACATGGAGGATGCCAAAAATTCAAGTTAATGACAGTCTTGAGACTTTACAGAAAATTGTTTTTAAACTTATAAACAGTGTACTAAGTACCCTCAATATACAAGGTGATTCGCCCAGAGACTCCCGTGAATGTAGGTCGGACTGCTGTGTGTGGAGGCGTTGGTGGTGACAGAGAGGCTGTTGGTAGAGTCTAAACTTGAATGGACCAGACAGTTGCTTTCTGCCCAGCATTCTTTTTCAGCTGTTTATTTACCTGATTTTTCTCCTATTGCCTCCAGAGAACTCATTAAATATGAATTCTTCCTGGAAGCCACTCGGACTGAAGAAGATTTAAAGAAGTATCCTAAGTACCCCTGGGGGAGAGAAATTTACACTTTAGAGGGTAAGAACTTACCTAGATTGCGGAGTTAAATTTCAAGCTGTGAACTAGATGGGAGGGACATGCCTTAGGGGAGACATGGAGCGCCTTAGAATTCATCAGATTGGGTTTGAATCTCTGCAAGAAGCAGAGGCTGGATAAATATTCGTCTGTCTGTGTGTGTCTTTACCACCCCTAGAATAACCAGAATCTGTTGACACACAAAAGGTAGATCAAAATTAAGAATTGTAGTGGTTGGAAATGCCTTTGAAGGCAACTGGCTTAGTCTCTGTACCCGGCTGTAACTGCTGAAGTCTAGTTTGCTGCTATCACCGTTTCTATGCAAACAGGACTTTGATAGCTGTCTGCTTATTTCAGGTGTTGTGGATGGAGCACCATATTCCATGATTTCTGACTTCCCTTGGCTGAGGTCACTACGAGCAGCAGAGCCCAACAGCTTCGCCAGATACGATTTTGAAGATGATGAAGAGAGTAATTATGGCCTGATCTAACTTGTGCTCTCTAGCTTGAGTCTGTCTTAGTGTGTTAAATAGTTAATAGCAACAGATGCACAGTGTCCACACGATGGGAATCCCGAATACCTTTGGGTTTCCTATGCATTTGGTTGTTTTGTTTTATGGTACATATGAACATACGCTGGAGATTTAACTCTGGATCTAATGAAAAATACAGCAGCCTTACAAAGCCACTTCGAAGTTTGCTTTTTAAGAAAGATTCTCATGTAACCCAAGCTAGCCTCTAGTTGTCTGTGTAGTGAGTCTGGCCTTGAACACCTAATCCAAGTTGCTAGGATTATGTTCAGCACGTGCAACTGCACCTGACAAACTCATTGATCTTTACTGAAGAATTTACAAACACGGTAGTTGAGATTGGCCAGTTATACTAGTTAGTTGCCTGCTAATGGAAGCCTTGTGTCACTGCAGCTTATTGTGATTTAAGTATAGAAATTTGGGGGGAGGCTTTTAATAATTTTTTTCTAAGTTTTAAATTATTTGTATATTCATGTATAGATAAAACTTTGAAATAAATATGTATAAAGAAGTGAGTTTTTTAGTTGTACTTAGCATAATTTACTCCTTGATGCATTATTTTTACCTGGGGACTTTGATCATGTCTGCTACCTTAGACATTAGCTCTGATATAAAACTCTGACAAATTCTATGAAATTGTACTTAGCATAATTTACTCCTTGATGCATTATTTTTACCTGGGGACTTTGATCATGTCTGCTACCTTAGACATTAGCTCTGATATAAAACTCTAACAAATTCTATGAGTTGTCCTTGCGTCAGCTACGGTGTGGTACAGGAAATGGACCCGGTGATTCATTCTAAGTCTTTCTTGTCTCTTTGCCGTTTCCCAGGTACCATCTATGCTCCTCGAAGGAAAGGACAGCTGTCTGCAGATATTTGTATGGAAACAATAGGAGAGGAGATCTCAGAGATGCGTCAGATGAAAAGGGGCGTATTTCAGCGAGTGGTGGCCATTTTTATCCACTACTGTGATGTCAATGGAGAGCCAGTTGAAGACGACTACATTTAAAGAGACCTTCCCTGGCTTTTCTGCCTCAGAACGATCAAGAAGAACTTGACCAGGAACTTACACAGGAACTTCGGGCTTGGAATTGGGAGGCCCTGGCTCAGTTTGTTATATAGGAAATATATAAGGAACATGGAAATTGTATACAAAGATTTATATATAGAAGAAATATACAAAGACACTTCCAAAAGTAACATCTTTATATCTTATGTTTATACATCTTAATTTAAAGAAGTCATTTGAATGAAGGCAGATAATTGACAGTTGATTTTGTTCCCTTTTCCTGACTTAGTTCTCAGTGCTGTGTGACTGAGCCCGTTTTCTCTGCTACTCGCCATTGTCCCTTCAGTCTGTGCCTTTTCTTCTTCAGCAGAGTGTCTGCGTCAGTGCTAAAGTGCTGTGTCCTGTGTGTTCTGTTATTATAATGCCACCTAACCCTCAGTCAGAGGAAGCTGTCTCTGTACTGTGGTGGGCTTCTTTTCTTCTTAGTGTTTACATTTGGCATATTTCTTTAAATGAAAAGATCCACAAACTTAAAAAATGAATTTGAAGGGCAAATAGAAAGTTTTCAGAACATTTCTAGTTATTTATTTCCGCATTCAATTGTGTATATGCTTTATCTTGAACATAAAAATAAACATTTAGTAAAAGCTTTATTGTTGCCATGGACTTGAAACCGGTGCTACACAGAGAAGCCATGTGGGTCGGTGTCCACTTTCTGATCCGGCCATGAGCAGCGTAGCACACGCAGAGCTGCGGGCTGCAGAGCTGCGGCAGAATGCTGGGGAAATGGGCCACTGGCTAGTTCAGATGAACCGCCTTTCTCTCGTGGCTGGAGGCTGCCTCCTGCGGCAGTGTTTGCCATCTGATAAATAAGTGACCGTTACAGGCTTCAGGAGCCAAAGGCTTAAAGTCAAAGAAATTATGGTCTCAAAATGGTCAGGTCTTTCAGAATTTGTTCAGCCCCTTCCTTTTCCCGGGGATTAATTGAAGCCAAGAAAGGGAGAAAAAAAAAATAAGTCATCCATGATCAGGACTTAGTGTTTGCGGGATAGGACGTGAGTGTGGTTTATGATCCCAGCTGTGTAGACAGACAGGCTAGAGTGCTGGTGAGCTTCCCTAACACTGAACTCCTGGATGATAGGTGCCCGTGTCTTTACTTCAAAGCTTTTAAAATTCTTACCATGCAAGGTTTTTAAACATCTTAAATATAATTGAATAGTTCATCTTTTGGTTGCATTGGGGTTTCTTTTTTAGCAAATTTTGTGTACTAGCCCAAGTACACCTTCCTCCCCTTCTCCTGCCCCCCCTCACCTCATCCCATCCCCCACTCCATGCAGTCATCAGAGGTGGTAAAACATCCCCACAGATCGAGGTACGTAACTCACCCGAATTCAGGGGTCATTGCATTGTTTTTTAACTTTTTAGTTCCCTGCTCGGGTTGTAACGGCTCTGTAAGAAACACATGCAGAATAACCTACAGTT
This sequence comes from Myodes glareolus, assembly GCF_982192425.1. Taxonomy (NCBI): domain Eukaryota; kingdom Metazoa; phylum Chordata; class Mammalia; order Rodentia; family Cricetidae; genus Myodes; species Myodes glareolus. Next base: position 25,722,709 of record NC_142038.1, read on the forward strand.
CTCAGCAAGAACCAACCCCTCGCTCTAGCGAGGCGCTCAGATACACAGTGTTTACATCGGCCACAAGAGGCCGCTGCTCTTTAACTCTACTCAGCTTGCCAGTCATCACACACTCCTTGAATACAAAGGGGCCCTCAGATCAGTAATAAAGATGCTGAAGGTAGACAAACCGAAAACACAAGAGTGGAAGCCACCCACTCTCTGACACTTGGTAAATATGAACAAGTAGCTAGGAGTGACTGTCTTACAGCAAGGTTAGCAAGTGTGTGGGCTAGAGAGTTAATGGTTCAGTGAGCCATATACCTTCTCTGATGTGTGAAAGCCATGAACAGCACACAGAGATGGCCATATTGTGACAAAACTTTATTTATAGACAAAAAACTGAATTTCACATAATATTCACATCACAAAATAGTACTCTTGGATTTTAACTGAGACATACTAAAAAGTAAAAACCATTCAGAAGGTTTACAGACTACATCTTGGCCAGTTTACCAACACCTGGTGGACAGCTGAGTTTTCCATCCACCCAGTTATGTCACCAGCTTTGTGGTACAAAGGTCTGCTGTTGAAAGACCTTAAATAGTTCACAGATGACCTCTGACTGAGTGTCAGTATCAGAAAGAACCGTGTATCTCATGCTGCCAGGCCCAGTGTATGGATCTAATACTTTAAACAATAGCCGGTACTGAGTCTTCAGGTGACTTAATACGTAGAGTTAGAAGTCCTGGATTCAGATTCCGACTTCTTCAGACAACAGCTCTGACCAGGAGACAGTCCTCTGTGGTGGAGCTGGAACCTCTCTTTTGGTCATTTGTAATTTGGTCATTTGTAAAGTGATAATAGTTACCCACCCTCTCCAGGCAGGGGTGAGGGTTCGGCGGGAGCGCCCAGTAAAATCCCAGGTTTATTATAAAAGTCAGGTTTGCTTGGTTTTCTGGTTTTGTGTGTGTGTGTGTGTGGTTTTTGTCAGTTTATTTTTATGTTTTATTCCTTAACATTTTCTTAATGCCCTTAGACCATATCCTGGGATAGCGATCTTTGAGAACTAGGCAGGCCTTGGAGAGGAGGCCACACCTGACACTAGCATCTTGAGTTGGTTACCATGCCTCCTAAGCTTGTTCACATCCAATTTAGCAGTATAGATAGAGACCTTGGTCAAAAGCAGGTGTTTATCTGACTCCAAAGAATCCTTCCAAGGGGAAGGAAGTCAGGTGAGCCCCATTGTGAGGCTGGCTCTTGCCAACAGGACGGCTGTGTCTCAGCTGCCACTTCATCCTGAAACCAGCCCAGCTGACCTCGTGGAAGACATTGGGTGCAGTCAGCTACTGAAGCTCCCCCTCTGCAAGACTGGCAGCATGAAACACATGTGCATTGGTGTGAAATGATGTGCAGGGCTGACTTTTGAGAGGGAAATAGCGGATCACAGACAGCATCACCTTAGTCGTAAACAGCACACAACCACAAATTACTGAACTACGTTTGCCAAGAGATAGTCCCCACCCCCACCCACCTAGGGAATGGAATGGCACTGAACTGGGGTCAAGAGTATTTACCTTATCAGTGTTATGGGGCTTTTTCTTTATAGTGGGAATAGTCTACATAAATGCATCATTTATATAAACCATAATTTACGTAGGAGGGGAAAAAAAAATCACTGTGCCAGGATAGGAGGACCTAATGTGTTTCCATCCATTTGCCGCATTTCCTTGGGCAAGTCACTTGCTGTGACCAAGTCTTGTCTATAAAAAATGAACCGGTAATCACAGCACAAGCTGTTGTGAGGTTCTGAGAGCTTGTGAAAGGGCAGATAAACCGTAAAGTGCCCATAGTGGCGAGCAGATACTAAGAAAATCAGGCTTGCATCCAAATAGTTTACGTTCAACCACAAAGGATGGAGAATTCAGATTGCCTTCTGCAGGGGGCCTTGATGAAGGTTTGCAATAGTCAGGGTTCAACCATTTGCTTCAGTCTGCTGCTGGCTACTCAGTAACTCAGGCTCCGAGTACTAGAGAGGCTTCCTGCTGCTCATCCCTGGACCAGAATACCTCCCTCATTTAATTTTATTATAGAAACGATGTCCAGGGAAAAAAACAATAGAGCAAGGGAACGGCAGAGCTCAGCCCAGAACAGGCACAGCTCTGGGTCCCAAGGTGCTATGGGAGGGACGTAGGCCATGTGAACAAAGAGCTGTCCCCTGTTCTCTCCTAGCACAGCCCAGTACTTCAATGCGTCCTCCCATTGAAGGCCATTGGGAGTGTTGAAGATGGTGGACTACAGTGTCGGGAGGCCTGGGCCTCCATTCCACATCCATACTGGTTAGGTTTGTCACCAGATGTTTTCTCTGCTGAGATTTGCTCATTTTTAGTGGGAGTAATTTTGGTACTTGCAGTAAAGGTTTTCACGAGAAAATCCATGAAAAGCACTTAACCAAATGCCCAGTGGAGAGGCGTTTGTTAGTTAGCTTCTCTTGCTGTTGTCTAACTATTCATTAAGTTCAGAAGGAGCTAGAGTAAAGGAGACGCAACCGGGAATAAGTATAACGCTAGTAAAAATAGTAAGCAATTTGTTTCCCTTCTATCTTTGTTTCCAAAAACATGGAATGTAATTTGTACTAAATGGATGAATTCCTATAGATTGGGATTCAGTTTAGATTCTTTTGATATTTCCAACTCCCAGAGAAGAGATAGGGAGACTCTACCAGCACATGTTTGTCTTCCTGGGACATGAAGAGGCAGGGGACATGCTCTGAGTATTGACATCTGGTTAGAATGTAACAGCTTGGTGGTATTTTTATTTATCTCTATGGCTGCTTTCTATTTACAGCAAATAAAGCTGATTTTCTATTTTGGGTCTGATAAAGTGTTTCCTTCTAAACTAAATTTCTGCAAGTGAAATGAAGATATTACATAATTAACAGCACAGGCAAAGCATGTCTTAAGCAAAACTTGTAACAGTGGCTTTTGGTGGCCCATGTTGGGACATTCACGCAGATCCAGCCAGCTCAGAGACCATCTGCATTTTGTAGAATAAGTGAGGCAAGCTCTGCTCAGATCAGAGCAACAGTGTGCCTGAACCCAGATCTTCAAGTCTGTCCCTGTACTGTCTACATTCAAATCCAATTCTTAGTCTTGGTTTCCTAGGTTGTATACAGAGAGTCCACTTTTGGCCAAAAGGGGCAAATAACACTTGTTTTCCTCCAAGGGCAGCTTTTGACCACAGCCAACTGAAGTAAAGAGGGAAGGAAAAGCACCTTCCTTCGCTCACCTAAGAGAGCCACAATGCCAAAGAGAAATCGCTGGACGGCACAGTACCAAGATGACATTTTCGTTCTCACTTGAAGACTGTATCAAAGGGAATTTGGTTGTTTCCACTCTCTGGTCTCTCACTGAGTCCCCTCCCTCACCTACCCACAATGCCCCTGCCCTACCCCATTTCCCAGAGAGTTGTTTCAGGGCAGAGCAAGCAGGAAGTGGAATTGTGACTGAGAGGCAAAGCTGAAATCCGGAAGTTGGTTTTGTTCATTTGTTTTCGCCAATACATTGTAGGTTTTATTTCTTTTAGTTCCTAGTTGCTAATGGAGAGGGCTGGTGACCTGGACCAGCAGGTTGTTCTTCAGCCACAGCCTTTTCTAAGTGGGACGGCCGGAAGAGAAGATAGGAAAACCAGGACCGAGAGGATTTGCACAGGCTGTGTCTTATGCCAAGCAAGCTTATTTAAGAAGTAAAGCATCTTTTGTATCCTATTTTCTGAGGGAGAATGGCCAAGGTCGGTAGAAAGCTTAATCAGTCAATGTTGACGAGAAAACACAGGCTATCACACCTGCAGCTGCCTTAGGACTGATAACCACAGCCCTTCAGAGGGGAAACTGGGTTCCCAGGAACTGAAACCTTAACTCCTTCGAGGCCCAGGCCTCAGACTGGGCCTTGTCAAGTCTGCTCCTGGGCAAGGGAAAGAACTAACATGCCCTTTTTCCTTGCATCAGGATCTCTGAGCCTTGGATCATTCTGGCTCCCAGCAAGATGGGCTGGGATCTTCGCAAGTGGGCATTTCTATAGACTGCAAAGTCAAATGGAGAGAAAACACAGCGAATCCATTTGCTCCTGGCATGGAGACAGACTTCATTAAACATCCAAGTGATGGCCAGTGTTCATCTGACCAGAGTAACTGGACCACAGCCTCCTCTCCCCATCTCAAATCAGCAGCAGCCTTCCTGAAAGAGGACTTTTTAGGAAGAGGGCATGTTTGGGTCTCCTTGTAGCCTGGACCGCTGTATGTCTTCTGCATATTCCACCCTTATGCTGTCTGGATTGTCTGGGTTCCTGGAAGCCATGGGTGGAACTAATGCTGTTCTAGCAGCTCTCCAGATAGAATGAATTCAGTCTTGTCTCATGAATTCGCATTTGGCCTATCACCATGTCATCTTGTCCCTAGTTCCTTTCTTCAGGTTTTTTGTGAAAAGAGAGAAAGGGACTCAGATATCTATCTAAAGCATTTACTGGTTTCCAGTATAGGAAGGTGTCGTAAGTATGGTGACTATCCTTAATTTGCCAAGGGCTGTGGAATGCCTTCAGATATGCGACTTTCAATGTTGAACACAGATGGTTTAACTTCGTTGCTTTGTGGGGGGTGACCATCCTTCTCAGAGACAAGGATGCCATTGTGACCTGTCATCACAGGGGAAGAAGGAACGGCACAGGAAGTAGAAAGGCAAGGAAAACTTGGTATGATGATTAAAACCTGTGGCCCCAACACTTGGAAGATGGAGGTAGGGGGAGCCGGAGTTCAGTTCAGCCTCAGGTACACAGTGAGTTTGAAGCCAGCCTGGGCAATGACAAACCCTGTCTCAAAAAGGTATAAGGAGAGAAAAAAATTGAGAAGTGTGGAAGGGTGGGAGAAAGAATGAGGGGTTAGAACAGGGCAAGAACTTTTGTTTGAAGCCCTGGACACAGCCTGATCTTACAGTGTGTCACCTAAGAATGCCAGGCCATGCCCACCTTCCCCGTTCCCCGTGTTTCACCAGCAGTAAATCAAACTGTTTCTTGTCAGCAGAAAAAAATAAGAGAAAAACTCTTGTGAGTTTCAAGTCTTTTCTCTCTCTCAGAGACATAACTTACCCAAGACAAGGTGATGACAGCTTTGGCATGGGAGAGAAAATATCTCTTGGGTTTAGAACAAACAGCATTCTGCAAAATGTTTGTGAGATGGAAGCATGGTAGCTTCAAAGCTAGGGTTCAATGGCAGTTCCCAATACAGAAAGATGGGTTTGTTCTTTGCTCAAAGCGAAAAGTGGCCTAGGACTAGACTGTTGGGTTGTTCAACACAGGACCCTGACCATCCTTAAAAGGCAGCCTCCATGGGAGCAAGTCACTTTCCTTCCTTAACGTTTTGGTGGTGGTGGTGGTGGTTTTTTTTTTTTAGTCTGTCTTAGAGTGTGTGAGTGTGTTGGGACAAGGGGGGGATACTGAATGTGCTTGAGTGTATGTCTGTGCACCATGTGTGTGCAGGAGCCTGTGGCAGTCAGGAGTGGTGTCAGATTCGCTGGAACTGGAGTAACAGATGATTGTGAGCCACTATGTAGATGCTGGGAGCTAAACTTGGGTCTTCTGCCAGAGTATCAAGTATTCTTCTCCTAAACACTGAGCCATCTTTCCAGTCCCCTACTCCCAGCCCTCAGTTTTTGAGTTGTGACTGTTCCTTGTCAGCATCCGTAGCAATAAGGGTCCAGGTTCAATGTCATGGAAGGGAAGCAAATAAAGATTCATTCCAGATAACTCAGTGAGAAAATGACAAGTTTACACACATGTGCATGTATGGGCACACACACACACACACACACACACACACACACACACACACAAGCTGTATAGAGGTCCTTTGGTAATGAATCCAAAGACAAACCGTAAGCAGAGTCTTTAAAATCTGTCCTGAAGGGGGAACTATTACCTCAAGTAGTATGCTATGATAAGAAATAAAGAAGGGAAGGAGAGAAGGAGGGAGGGAGGGAGGGAGGAAGGAAGGAAGGAAGGAAGGAAGGAAGGAAGGAAGGAAGGAAGGAAGGAAGGAAGGAAGGAAAAGAAAATGTTTGCAGCTGTAAACCAAACCTCCTGATGCCCTTCATGTCAGTACTTAGTGCTTCTGGACAGACATCTGGACAGACATCTGGACCCAGCAAAGCGGTCCAGAAGACTGCTGGAAAGAAGAGGGAACTGGAGATGTTCCACTGAGTGAGAAGACTGAGGGGTGGGTGTGGGGGGCAGGTCATTTCCTTCCAATAGCTAAGGCTTTCTGACAGGAAGAGGAGACCGAACTGCTCTGCCCCGACAGAATCTAGAGCACAGCAGACTCATGTGCCAATGAACGACAGGGCTTCCACGTGATTAGAGCGTTCCCACCACAGACGGGGGCTACGTTAGGAGGTAGAGAGCTCCTGTCCCCTGGAGAGGTGCGAGCAGAGACTGACCTCACGTCAGTATGCAAGGAGAGGGGCCCCTCGGGCTCTGGTATGACGCTGGGTCTGATGATGCCTGAAGTCCCCACACAATTCTGAAATCCTTGATGTGCTGGATCCAGGTTCCACTCAACACCACCTTCCGTGTATCTTCACTGGGCCCTGGTACTTCATACTTCATGCGTCACTGGTGATGACCAGGGTCAAGAGTGTGTCCAGGGTGTCCTGCTCATGCAGACATGAATGGGAATGGCTAGCCCGATGGCAAGCCATGTCGTCAATCAAAAGCACGACTCCAGGGACTCTGGGTCGTTGTGGATGGGCAGTTTCTCCAGTTCCTGGTGATGTCCACTGTGCAAAACGGTGTACCTAAGGAGGAAGGCGAGAAAGCAGAGGAGTTTCAGCAGACTTCCTTCAAAGGAAAGAGGCGCCATGTCACCTCTCCACATCCCTTTTTTGAATGTATTTGAGGACATAGAAAGGTGGGAATGGAATGGGATGAAACTATACAGAGAGGGAAACCAAAGCACCCACCTAGATTGTCTAAGTTAAAGGCGGGGAAATGGCATCCTAGGGGAAAGAGCCCTAGGTTCCACAGAGAGGGAAGGATAGAGCTGGGGCAGGGACCCAGATTCCTTTGTCCAAAGTGGTTTCTGTGCCACTTGTCAGAATAAACCCGCCAACAGTCACAAACTAGACCTGAATAAGCCCTTTCAGTAGCTTTCTGGTGCCCATGCTAAAATGTTAATCAACTATCTGTGCTGTGGTTTCTGATGCCAGACTATACCCTGTGACCTTGATTGAGGAGGAAAGATGCACACAGCCAGTGTGCTGAGGGACTGTCCTTCAAACCAAGCAGCTGCCATCTTGGGGCATTCATCTGTACTCTCTGGAAAAAAAAAATCCCATCTGGGATTGTTTACAATTTACTCCCCCTCCTGAGTATTCAACTGCCTCCATACCAACTGCCTACCCTGCACATAGTCTGATGAGGATCGTGTGTGTGTGTGTGTGTGTGTGTGTGTGTGTGTAAGTGTGTGAGAGTGTGAGTGTGTGTGTAAATGTGTGAGAGTGTGAGTGTGCGTGAGTGTTTATATGTGTGTGTGTGTTTGGGTAAGTGTGTGAGTGTGTGTGTGTTTGTGTGTGTGTGTATGTGTCCATGTGGCCGGGGCAGGGGTGGTTACAAAGAAAATTTTGGCATGGTGGTCAGTCTCTATAGGGTTTATGGGACTAGTGCCCATAGTATGGAAATTAGAGAGGGCAGTGAGGCATGTCACTAAGAACTGTCAAATAGCTAGAACAGATATTTCAAATCCTAGCAGTAGCATACAAGGGGTGTGGTGCCGGTGAGGAGCTGGAGAGGCAGCTTGGCCAGTGTAATGGATACTACGAGATCTGTCAAAGGCTGAGGAGCATCCCAAAGGGAGATTGTAGATATAAGGTGGGGTGCAGTGAGGAAGGTTTATGAAGTTGGTGGCTTTATTTATCACTGGCCTCTGACTTAGCAGGTAGATTGGATAAAAGAGGTAAAGAAATGGAAGTGTTGGCCTGCTATATTTTTATGACTAGGGGCCCAAAGGGGGCTCCAAATATGAAAAATAGGCATACAGAGGCTTTCCTGGAATCCCTGGGAAGAGTCAGGTAGTGATGAGGAAAAGAGTAACCCAGAAGCAGCAAAAGACACTCTGTGTGTCTGACCTTTCATGCAGAGAAAGGAAAAATCCCCAATTCAGCATGTAGTCGGGATCTTAACAAGTGTCCAGTGTCAAAGACTATGACAATCCAAGCATTCTTAATGCCAAAATTGCTGGAACTGAGGAAAGGCTTTAAAGAAACAATGGCAGAATCTCTCGCAGCCGGGGGCCATGGGGCAGATGGGCTCAGAGTGAGTGCTGGAGAAGCAGAGAAACTGAGTGATGTAACCACACATCACCCTTGAGGCACAAGCTGCAAAGCGTAGGCTACAAAGAAAGAATCAGTTCTTGGTGGAATGGGTCATGTGAGGGAGCCATTAGAGGGAGGGGCTGGAGGACCATAGAGGAGAGGCGGTCTACTCAGGAAGCTAAACATGAAGGAAGCCGTATATGACGTCCAGCTCACAAGACCTAAGAGGACATGTTCACCAGAGACCTGGGGAAATACTGGATTTAGTAGGGACCTGAGCCCTTTGCTGGGACCAGATCTTTATGAAGGTAGGAAAGACTTTGGAGGAGCTAAGTGACTTAGACCATCATGAGAAGAGTGTCCATTAGAAGCTGGGAGAGCGACACAGAGTCAGGAAGAGAATGGCAGGACAAAGGGAAAGGTCCATCTTGATTACTGGAAGACAAACGCCAGATTTTGTATTGAGCCAAATTCCTGAGGAAAAAATTACCGAAAGCCAAATTCTGTCCTATTCTATGCTAAAGAACTTTTGGGGGGCTTTGAAGCCTGAAGAACAGTTCACAGAAAACTTCCAGGTAGACCAATTCAGGTGCAGAAGGTCAAGCCTTTCCCAGGGCCAGGCAGTTATCCCTCCAGATGAAGTAGGGTACCTTTTTTACCTGAAAAAGTGTACACTAGTGGCAGAGGTGGTTTTCCCGGCAGGGCCTCCCCAGAAGCCTGGTGTGGAGGATGGAGAGGCCACAGCTGCAGCTACATTCGTGTGCCAGAAATAATCTTTCTGATCCAGGGAACTAGAATGAGCAACAGGGGCAGCAGGGGCCAGTGGGACCTCATTCCCTCTCAACCCTGAACAGGCCTGAGAAGTGTGAGCCGGTCCCACCAAGCTCATCAAGGCTGGGGAGAGGCAAGGAGGCTCCGTGGAAGAGCTCCATCCAGGGTATGGAACACAGCGACTCAGGGAGAATGACTGAGGGGGTGTGGGATGCTAATGAAGTCAGTGCCTCCTGTCCTGTCCACACTGCTGTGCCCATCAGGGACCGGTGACTGTAACAACTGGTGCTAGTGCATTAGAATCTTCTCCGACTCTTTTAGACCCTGCTATGTTTTACTTCAGTATCTTCTTAGTTGTGACTTTCTGCAGATGACAGTAGACGTACAAAGGGCTTCACCAAGAGTATCTTCACAGTCCCACTGTTTGGTATGCTACCTCCTGAGTTTCTGCCCTGACTTTTCTCAATGATCAAGTGTGATCAGGGCCTGTAAGCTAAATAACCCCTTTCCTCCCTGAGTTGATTTTGGCCATGGTTTGTATCACAGCAATAGGAAACAAACTAAATACAACCACCTTACAGGCTATGGTGGCTTATAAACACTGAACAAAGGGAGGAGATTTAGCTTCCTTGAGCAACCAGGAACAAAGTTTCCTATGCGTTTTAGCCTACAGCGATCCAGCCACGGCTTGTGTATTATTCCCAAGTCTCCATGATTTACACATTTTTAATGTAGGAGTTTTTACTTTGATAGAAAACAAACAGCATAAAGGTATTTACAGTAATCCGGATGGCCGCCCTGTAAATTCACCCCGCTTGAATTCTAGGCTCCTATTTGCCTGTAGATCCATGAGGATGTCCCAGAGTTCATGGTTCAGCTCCTACAGTGTTTCTCTAAGTAGAAGTCCCAAACCCCAGCTGCATGCAGGCATGCCTGTGAACATCCATACCTCCTCAGATTTAACAAGTATTGAGAGAAAATCAAACTCTCCATCAGCTAGTTGTGTGAGCTGACCAAGCCAGCTATTCCTGTGTACCTGACACCTTTGAGTCAGGGTCAGATTAACATCTGTCAAACAGCTGGGCACATAGTGGGTGGCAGAATCTTCACCTGTGAAGAAAATCAAGCTTAGAAGATGTGACTGTCCTAAGGTTGAAGTGGGATAGGGGAAAGTTAAGAATAAGAAGTGTATGTGGGGTAGTTAAGAATTCTTGAGGCAGAATGCTGGGGTCCAGACCCTGACTCTGCCTCTCATTTGCTGTGTGAATTGCTTCGAGGTTTCCGGAAAGTTGTGCCCATTAAATGAGAAAATTACTATCAAACGCTTGTTAATGACAGCCAGATATTGAATAATAAGTAACAGCGATATCCTGGTTATAAGATGTCTAAGGGCAGGAATTGAACCAGCTTGAACCCAGCACTTTATTCCTGGTTTAGTGCAGAATCCCATTCCTGAGGAACTGATGCGTGTGTTGCCTGCTGCTAACTGATCACAGGGATGAAAGAAACGTTCAAGATGGCACAACAGATGAGGGAACACACCGAGGGAGGGGGTTGTCATCCCTCAGCATGACCAAGGCCTCCAAGCTCTGGCGTGAGATCTAACGGCCAGGCTGACCTGGGAGACACCAACCCCTGCGAGGGAGTGGTTGCATCTGCTGAGATTCATGACCTGGGAAAAGTCACTGCTGCTTCCCAAGCAGCCTAGAAGCAGCTGTCTGCTTTGCATTAATTTATTCAAACATGACAGGAACCACATTAGGTTTAGTGATTACCTGCATCTGCAATTTGTTCACTGAGCAATTAGTATCAAACTTGGAGCAGCCTGGGTAGAGCAATAATTAATGGCATCACAGCGCCGCTTCTCCCTGCCTAGCTTGGCACCACCGGGAAATGCTTAGACTTTAGTACATAGGGCCTCAGGCCTCCTCTGGGCAACAGCCCTTGCACACTCTCCTTGAAGATGCTTGCAAAATAAGAGCAGCTCCATTTAAATAGATCAAGCCCCTCAAGCAGATCGGAGCCCTTATGCTTGGAATCCCAGATACTTCGAGGGCAGATGGGTTATTTTTTTCCCCCAATGTTTATGAAGAAATGAGATTTTTGCCGGGTGGTGGTAGCACTCAGGAGGCAGAGGCAGGTGGATCTCTGTGAGTTCGAGGCCAGCCTGGTCTACAAGAACTAGTTCCAGGACAGGCTCTAAAACAAAGAAACCCTGTCTCAAAAGAAGAAGAAGAAAAAAAAAGGAGGAGGAGGAGGAGAAGGAAGGAATGAAGGAAGGAATGAAGGAAGGAAGGAAGGAAGGAAGGAAGGAAGGAAGGAAGAAGGAAGGAAGGAAGGAAGAAAGAAGGTTTCCAAATGCTGGGCATGTATTAACCCAACTACTCATCTTAAAATGCATCCTGTGGACCTACTGTGGCTCAGGCCCTCTGCCAGGCCTGGAAGAAGCTGAGATGGAACTGACACAGCTGTTGCCTCACAGAATTCCCAGTACTCGGTGAACCCCGCAATCAGGGTGCCATCTGTTAACATGTGAAGTCCTTGGTGGTACGGAGGACATATTAGAAGGACACGAACCCAGTGAGGGCGCCAGGGCAGAGACGAGAACAACAGCAAGTGGCAAAACCCACAGCGGTGGAGCAGAGCAGAGGAGGGGCATTCATTGGCCAAAGGTGTGCTGTTGGCAGAGCCCCACGGTGCTAGGAACCATTGCCCTCATCCTAAGTGCAATCAGGAGACAGACCCGAGTGTAAGTAGAGAGAGGACCTCATGTTCTGTAGGATAATTAGGCTGTGGTATAGGCGAGGCTGTACTGGGACACAACAGCACACTGGGAACAATATTAGCTTTCTGTTGCTACTGTCAAAAATTATGCCAAACACAGAAGTTTGAAATAATATAAACTTCAAGTCTTACAGTTCTAGAGCCCATCAATCCAAAATGAGTCTCATGGGGCTAAAAGGAAGGTGTTGGCAGATCTGCCTTCTTTCAGAAGGATAATTCATTCCTTGCCATTCCTATCTTCCAGCATTCCTGCCCACATTCCTAGACTTATGGTGTCAATTTATTAACTTCTACTTTTATTTTTATATGCTCCTTCTCTGACTCTGTCCTCTTGCCCCTTCCTTATAAGAAAACTTGTGACTACGGAGATCATCCAGACAGTCTTGAGAACCCTGCCCACATCAAGACAACACAGAGTTCAACCATATCATAATCAACCTCTTATTGCGTGGTCTAACATATTCAAAGGTCCTGGAGAACAGGACCTAACTGAGTGGGCATCATTTCACCTAGCACAGGTGATGTTAAACGATCCCCAGACCAGTCTGTGGTTCAAGAACTGTAGAGCGGCTATGGTTGGGGGTTGGGAAGAAGTCTCATTCTAGATATGCAGTGAGGAACAAAACTATAGTCCTGTTAACACTTCACTGTTGAAACAGTGAGGGCACTCTGGACTCAGGGATAGCCAGGGAAACACATGGAAGCAAGGACTATCATAGAGCACAGACTTCAGATAAGGAGGTGGGAACATCCCAAGAGCATCCTTATACAGCGCGACTAGGAGTACTGATGTGTCCAGGCGACAAACTTAGATTCACGCTAGACACTCAAGTCAGTTCATTCCTGGGGCCAGTGATGGCATCTGGCCCCATTATTCCGGGCAAAGTTCTCCTCTCTGCTGCCACCTTTGATGCTCTTCATTCTCATGTCCTTCTCTTTTCCAGAGACTGGTCTGAGCTCTTGATGTCACCTCCCTCCCAAAGGCAGTCACTGCTCTGTTCACCGTCCATCACGTAAGCATTCCGCCCAGCTGCAGTCCAGCTCTGAAGGCTCTCAGTGTTGTTGCTGGACGTTAGCCTCACATCTCAGTCACTGTTCCTCACTGATTCTTGTCTGCTCTATCTGCCACTGTTGGATGCTTGGTCTAGCATGTGTATGTCCTCCTTAGGTTCTTGAGGGATAGAGTGTACATCTCATTGTATCTTAAGAGATAACACACTCCCACTCTCCACCTGACCCAATACTAAATGTTCTTTAAGTATTGTAGTTCTTATATGGACCATGATGCCAGTGTTATTTTAAAAGTCTACATTTCAGAGGCGGGAGGACGGAAACTCAGGGAGGGAAAGACTTGCCAAAGGTCACTGAATTGCTCAATCAATGATTCACAGAGCCTAGATTTAGACATCCACCTGCTGGAATCCAGAGCACTTTGCAGAAGTAGTGTGCCCCAACCTCATTTTCAACAACCAATCTACAGTTCTTCATACCTCATGAAGCATGAGAACTCTTACAGTCTATGGAAATACTTGCTAAATGCATAATAGCTTTGCCTGGCATTTGAACTGGTTACAAACAGCAGTGGCAACTTGTATCCTAATGGTCCTCCCCAAAGCTTTAGGTGCTACACCATTCCCCACAGTTCTGTGTCTGGAGCATCTCTGTCAATTGCTTGTGGGCAGCACTGTATGGTTCTGGACCGGAGCTAGGTAGAGCAATCTACTCCACACATCTCTCCCTCTGAAATACTTTGGATGTCGCTATTTCTGGGTTTGGACTTTTCTCTGAAAAGGCAACTGGAAAATCTTAACATCAAGAATTAATTTATTCCACATCCATAGGAAATACCTATGGAAACTTTATAGAAGAAATCCTGGAGAGTGTGTTTTATAGATTTCTACCCATCATTTACTCCCTGTGCTTCCTATAAGCAAAGGTGAGTTATTGAGGATGTAGCTCAGTGGTAGAGTCTTGCCTAGCATACAGAAGGCTCTAATTTCAACCCCCACTCCTGAAAAACAACAGCAAAAACCAGCAGTCAGTGATTTCTGCTATCTAGAAACCCAAACCAAGTTGACAATCAGGGTAGTTCTCCCACATCAGCCAGCAGATTGATGGGGGCTCAAAGCATTGTCCTAGAGAAAAACCCCAGGAGATCTAGCAGTGGGGGCTCCCAGTTTTGTGAGTTTTATTTCCTGGAGATTCTGCCAGGATCTCAGATTAAGAGAGAAAACCCCCACTTTGTTTCAGACAGGTAGGGAGAGAGAGCTCAAACATGTTTTGTTTTGTTTGTTTGTTGTTATTTGAACAAGGTTAACAGATGTGGGAGTGATCTGTGTGCTGTGATTACCATTAATGAATAAAGAAACTGCTTTGGACCTATAGCAAGGCATAACTTAGGTAGGCAGGGAAAGCTAGACTGAATGCTGGGAGAAAGATGGGTGGAGTCAGAGACAAGTCAAGGAGCTGCCACCGGAGACAGATGTGCTGAAACTTTGCTGGTAGACCACGACCTCATGGTGATGCACAGATCAATGGAGATGGGTTAAATTAATATGTAAGAGTTAGCCAATAAGAAGCTAGGGCTAATAGTCTAAGCAGTGATTTAAATAACACAGTTTCTGTGTGGTTAATTTGGTTCTGGGCAGCCGAGATGAACAAGCAACCTCCTCCTACAGTTGGCCATGAGTAAAAGCCAAGTGCCTAACTGACTGATAGGGAGGAGATGAACAACTTCTGTTAGTTCCACTCATTAGTTCCAGAAAATAGTTAGGGATGGCTGAGAAATACTTGTGACGTTCACTTTCCAGAAGGACAGTCTCCCTAAATGACAGGCTATAGACAAAAACTTTCTGTCTCAAGTAGCACAAGAAATAATAATAATAATAAAAACTGAAAAATTAGGTTACATGAAATTATGATGTTTCAGCATAGCAAAGGAAACAATTCTAGGAGTCAAGAGACAGACTATAAAATGGAAAAAAATTATTACTGGCTACACATTAAGCAAGATGTTACTATAAAGAACCACAACAATTAAACCGCAACACCCCAAATCATCGGAGCAGCAAATGGGCTGATGTGTCTGTAGGCATTTCTCAGAAGAAGTACATATGATCAATATATACTCGGAAATGTGTTTAACATCTTTAGCTACCAGGGAAGTGGAAACAAAAAGTACTTTGAGATTTCACGTCACAGTCAGCGCGGTGGCTATCAAGTAAACAAGCGATAGCACATGCTAGTCAAGATGGGGGAAGGAGAAGCTACCGCTCAAAACTGCTGGGAGCGTAAAACTGTGCAGCCACTATGGAAGCTATTGTAGGGTTTCTTAGAAACAGCAAGAAAAATAGAATTACCATATGGCCCAGCTATCCCATTCCTGGGTGTATACACAAAGAAAGCCCAAGAAATCTAAGTCAGCATATGGTGGAGATACTGGAATAGCCCTGTTTACTGCTGCATATGTGCAATAGCTAAGGACTGGAACCTGCTTAGATGTTTAATCAACAGAGGAATAAAATCACACACACACACACACACACACACACACACACACACACCCTGAAATTTTATACAGTCATAAAAATGAAATTTATAGAAAAACAGAGACAGTTAGAAATCATTATGTTAATCTAAACAAATCAGTTTCAAAAAGGCAGATATCACATGCCTTTCATATGGAGAACACAAATTTAAGTTACGTATGTGTAAAAACACTAAATCCAATGTAAGTATAACAAACAAAATGTCAAAGCATAATTCAGTGAAACCGAGACTAAAAGATCAATAGAGAAGAAATAATAAAACCAAAAGTTCATGTTCTGAAAAAGAGAATAGACGGTGATAAACTAAGAGCTAGTCTAAGACACAGGCCACAACTACATCAGACACTGAAGAGAGACGCGGTGACTCCAGACCCCATAGACATTGGAAGGGTAATCAAAAACTCAGTGCCCGCAAACTTGATAATCTACATTAAAAAGACTATTTGAAATACATAATATACCAAAACTCACAGAGAAGAAATTGACACGGACCATCAATTTACTAGACTGGGTGTATCTATTCATGAAGTCTCCTAACTAATAACCTGCAACAGTAGTCCAAGCTCAGAAGTGTTGACTGGTTGATTTTCTTAAAAAGTGGAGGAAGGAAATTATATTTATCTACAGTATCCATCCAGAGACAGAAACAGAAAGACTGTCTCCTGAACGAGTCTTTTCATGAAACCAGCATCACTTTACTGCTGGAACCCAAGACGCTGCCGAAAGAAAATGCTTTAACCCACTGTGTATTGCTCTAACAAAATATTTGAGAATGGGTTACGCTAGAAAGTTATGTAATTGGCTTATGATACAAGGGACTGGAAAGTCCCAATTCCGTGCCACTGGCAATGAGTAAGCCCCTGCCAACCCTCGGCCTCCATCACTACAAGGTAAGGACTGCATATGAAATGGCTACGTGACAAAAGATGGCGGAGGAGGAAGAGCCCTGAAAGCTGAAACCGCTTTATAGCAATCTGTTCTCTGGAGATTAAACAGTCCCATGGGATCTGACACTTCCTCTAGAAACAATAGTTAACTCTTTATGAGGATGGTGCCTTACTTAATCCCCCAATTTAGGCCCCACCTCTATCCATCACCTTCTAATACTGTTATATTGAGGACTAAGATCCTAGCTCGTGGACCTTTAGGGTACAAACCTCATTGAGAACGTAGCCATCATTCATGAATACATATGCAACAATTCTCAAGAAAGTCTTAACAAATAAAACCTAATAGTGCACAAAAGGAACTGTGAACGAATGTATGAAATTTATGCCCTGGCAGTGCTGAAGCCTGCGTGGGCAGCCCATATATGTTGGTTCTGTTGAACTTGTCCATATTGGGTTTCATAGTCTAAGTTGATGAACATTACTGACCAGGTTCCCAAATTTATTTATTTATAGTGTGAAGGGAATTATAGCTTGAAAATTCAATGAGGCTGGGGACATGGATCAGGAGGAGAGTGCTTTGCCTGGAATGAATAATACCTGAGTACAACCTTCAGCATGAAAAGAATGCTAAGGAAAGTCAGTATAATCTATTACATCAACAGACCAAATCGGAAAAAAAAAAAACCTAAACAAAACAAAAATGGGTGATCATGATAGTAAATCCACAAAGGGCATTTGACAAAATGCAACAGCTCTTCTAAATAAATGTTTTCAGTAAGCAGGGAGTAAAGGGAACTTCCTCAGTTTGACGAAGAACACCCACAAACACATGCAACCAGCATTGTGCTCAATGGGAGACACCACGAGTTCCTGCTAAGATCGGGACCGATGCTAGCATACACTCTGCCTGCTACATTTCAGCGCCATGCTGGAAGTTTTAGGGAATGCAATACAACCAAAAAGTTATACAGCTAGAAAAAGGATAAAAAAATAACTGACCTTGCAGATGGCAAGATAATGACATGCATGGAAAGATATGAAAAACTCTGACGCTAGCGAGTCATTATGTTAAAATTTGCAGGAGTCTCTATGCATTTGCAAGAATATATAGGTGTTTATAGCAGCTTTGTTCAAAATTGTTAAAGCTTTGAGGTAACTGAGCTATCAAAACGGTAACACATCTGGCAATGGAATATGATTGTCTAGAGGTAGAGGAATAAGCTATTTCCATAAAAGTATATGAAAGTAATTTAAATATAAATTACTAAGTTAAGGAAGCCCATCTATGGGTGCTAGATGGTGGGTTATTCCAGCCAAATGAAATTCTGGAAAATAAAAAAAGTATGGACATAGAAAGAGCTGTGTCTGCCAGGTGTAAAGCTCAAAGTAAGAACCGAAAGACAGAGCACAGGGATTTTAGTATAGTGATGAAATAATTCTATAAAATGCCACAATGGTAGATACGCATCATTACACACTTGTCCAAATCCAGGCTGTACACCACCAAATGGGAGAACTAACGTCTTCTATAGGCCCTTGCAGGAAATGAGCAATCAGTGCAGGCTTGTTTCTAATCAATGGACCACTCTATTGAGGGATGTTGACAATGGAGGAAGCTGAGACAGTAGATGGTGTATGTGAAATATCTGTATCTTTCAATATTTTATATGAAAAAAGAAAGTTCCATATAGCCAAAGTATACCTAAAACATCCTAAAACATTACCTTGATTTGGTCATATGATTTGTTGAGGTGCATGAGGGAGGGTCCCATTACAGCCAAGGTGATTTTAAAGAAAGAGTTGGGCATGAGAGGTAATCGAGATAAGAAAACACTTCATATGGTTATAAGGACCATGGAGCTCAGCTCCACCACAGTGTATATTTCCCATAATACTTGCAAAGTCAAGAAACAAAAAACTCCACTGAGAAGTTAATAGGTAGAAAACAAGCTTTTCATAACATATGAACCTTGGCCTTCAGGTCAATAGCCATCAGGGTGCAGAAAGCATCTTGGGCTTAGCGTGCCTCCCCCTGTACACTCTCAGCCTGCTTGAGAGATGCCAGAGGATGAACACGGATGGATTATGTTTTACATGAAGCAATGGATGGACAGATCTGGACAGACTCACACAGCCTTGCAGGGCACGCTCAGGGTTAGACGGGAACAGGTCTACTGCAGAAGAGCAGGGGGAACCTTGACACAGACGAACAGCCACAGATGAGAAAGAGTCAAGCATAAATTGGGAGAGAGAAAAAAAAGAAAGAAAACAGAAAGGTTAGTAGATGCTTGGTTTAACCTACATGAACATCCAGTTGTTCCCAATGGAGAGCAGAGAGTGGAGCATGATTGTTGCGCAACATGGTTATTTGGCATTCGATTTAAAATATGAAAATATAGGATAAATATATTATATTTGCTATCCTTTCAATATCTAATTACACTAATTGGAGCTTCGGTGGTAAGATATGTATGTATATTAGCTGCCCACCCTAAGTAATTAAAATTTTTAAATATTGGGCACAACAATGCTTCCCCAATAAAAACAGTGCAACTTCTTTTTTTTTTTCTACCAGAAATTTAAATAATAGAGAATCATGGAACAAGTGTGTCTGTAGGAGGACACAGAGTCCTCTGTGGGTGTGCTCAAATGGTATAGCTGGATCATGTGGGAGGCCTATTTTCACAGACACACACACACACACACACACACACATATTTAAGGAAAACTTACACTGATTACCATAGCGGCTCCACCAGTTTGAAAGCCCTCCAACAGTGAATATGTTTTCTCCTTTTCTACATCCATGCCAGCATTTATTGTCTTGATGTGGGATTCCCCTCTGTATGCTGTGAATACCATTGGTTGATAAAGAAACTGACTTAGCCTGATAGGATAGAACAGAGCTAGGTGGGGAAAACTAATCTGAATGCTGGAAGAAAGAAGGGAGTAGTCAGGGAGAATTTATGAAGCCAATGCCAGAGACAGACATGCTGAAACTTTGCTGGTAGGCCACAGCCACGTGGCGATACACAGATTAACGGAGATGGGTTAAATTAATATGTAAGAGTTATCCAATAAGAAGCTAGAGCTAATAGGCCAAGCAGTGATTTCATTAATGTAGTTTCTGTGTGGTTATTTTGGGAGTCTGGGCAGCTGGGAAACAAACAAGCGGCTTCCTACAACATTGTCTTTTTAATAAAATATTCTCAAAGTAGTTTTAATTTACATTTCTCTAATGGCTAAGGACATTGAGCAAAAAAGATTGCTTCAACATTTTTGTTTCCTCTTTTGAGAACTCTCTGATTATTCCCATGACCCATTTTTAATTGAATGATTTGTTTTCTTGATGTTTGGTTTTTTTGTTTGTTTTGTTTTGCTTTGTTTTGTTCTTTTTATATTCTAGACATTGCCCCTCTCTCTAGATGGTAAAGTTTTTTTCTCTCTGCCTCTTCACTTGATTGATAGTGTCCTTTACTGTAGAAGGCTTTTACATTTTAAGATGTCCCCTTTGTCAGTTGCCAGTTGGAATTCCTGTACCATTGGAGCCCTATTCAGCAAGTCTTTTTCTGCGTCTGTAAATTAAAGCATTTTCCAACTTCCTAATTTAACCAATCCAGAGTGTTTGATCTGTGGTTGAGGTTCTTGATCATTCAGAGTCAAGTTTCATGCAAGGTGAGAGATAAGGATCTAGTTTTATTTACACGTAGCTATTCAGTTTTCCATCACTATTTGTGAGATGTTGTTTTTCTTCAATGTGTATTTGGTGGCTGTTTGTTAAAAATCAGATGGTTGTAGAAGGCTGGGTTTATATCTAGATGTTTGGTTCTGTTTCCCTGATCATTATGTCTAATTTTCATGTCAATACCATGCTGTTCTGATTACTATGGTTCTGTAATGTAACTTGAAATCAAGGATGGTGATACCTTCAGCAGTGATTTTAATGATTAGGAGTATTTTGGATATTGGAGATCTTTTGAGTTTCCATATGAAATTTTGTTTTGTTTGTTTTTTTCACTCTCGGTGAAGAACCTCAATAGAAATTTGATGGGAATTGTACTGAATCTATGGATTATTATTGGTAGGATGGCCATTTTTACATTAATCTTAACAATATGTGATTATGGAAAATCTTTCTACCTGCTAGGGTCTCTTTCAGACTCTTTTTCTTAGGGTCCTGAAGATTTCACTGTAAAGGCCTTTTTGATTTATCTCAAAATACTTTATTTATGTTTTAAAGACTATTATAAATAGGCTAAGTGTTTCTTATTTCTTATTTTCTATGTTTCTTCTTAGTATATAGGAAAGCTTCTGAGTTTTGTGTGTTAATTATATATCATGCTACTTTACTGAATATTTTTATCAGATATAAGACTTTTCTGATGGAGTCTTTACAATTTTGGATGAATATAATAACATCATCTACAAATAAAGATACTTTGACTTTTTCCTTTCCTATTTATATCTCTTCTATTTCCTTTTGTCTTACTGCTATAGCTGAGACTTCAAGCACTATATCAAACAAGAGTTGAAAGACTAGACACCCTTTCTTCCTATTTTAGCACAAATATTTCAAGTTTTTTGATGTTGGCTTGTTGACCGACCTCTTTTGTTGAGCTGTTTCTTGTAGCTACAATTTCTCCAGGATTTTTGTCATGAAGGGATGTTGAATTGTCAGTGGCCCTTTTGCATCTAATGAGATAACCATGTGGTTTCTATTCTTGAGCCTGTTTATGTGATGGATTATATTTATTAATTACACCGAACCATCCTTGCACATCTGGGATGAAGCTGAACTGATCGTGGTAGATTGGTTTTTTGTTTATTTTTTGTTTTATTTTTTTTAATTTAGCTTACAAGAAGTTTATTGAGAATTTCTGCATCTATGTTCATCATAGAGATTGGTATATAATTTTCTTTCTTGTTGTATGTCTTAATCTGATTTAGATATCAGATTCTGATGCTGGCTTCTTAAAAGAAATTTGAACCCTTTCTATTTTATGAAAGACATTGAGAAGTGTTGTCTCCTTCTTAAAAGGTCTGGTAGAATTCTGCATAAATATATCTGGTCTAGGGATTTTTATTTGATTGGTTATTTACTTTTGGCTGGTAAATTTGTTTTTAAATGGCAGATTCAATATATAAGCTTCTGAGAATATTGTGTACTATCTAGTATTTTGATGGAATATTCTGTAGATATATCTATAGGTCCATTTGATCTATGATATCATTTAGCTCTATTTATTTTATATTTGATACATTTATATTTTTGTGTTCATATTTCTATGCTTATATTTTTGTCTGGAGGATCTGCCCATTAGTTAAGATGGATTATTGAAGTCACCTGCTGTTAATGAGTTCGTGTTAGATTAATCTCTTGCATTGCCTCAGCAGTGTTTGCTTAATGAAGTCGACTGTGTTTATGTTTAGCATTTTAATGCCTTCTTGATCTACATAAAGCAATATCTCTTCTCATTAGTTTTATTAAAAGTCTTTTCATCAGATATTAAAATAGAAACTCTTGCTTCTTTCCCAGTTATATTTGATAGGAATACCTGCCCATCATTTAACTTTCAGACCACTCTATCTGTAGTAGTGAGGTTTTACTTGGAGGCAGCAGAATGATGAATCTTGTTTTGTAATCCAGTCTACTAGTCTGTGTCTTTTGACTGGGAAGTTGAGACATTGAATGGTCAAGGTTATTACTGAAAGATGAGTGTTGATGAATCAACACATGTCATTTTATTAATGTTGTGATATTTGTTTTCTTGGTTTTTCTTTGTTTAATCACTGACCCAACATTGTTATCACTTTTCCTCTCAGTTCTTGGTAATATACTTATTCCTTTCTACAGTTTAAAATATTACTTCCAGTAGCCTTTGCAGAGCTAACTTGGTGGGTATGCATTCCTTTAGCCTGCCTTTATTGTGAAAAGTTTTTCTTTATCCTTTGCTTATCACTGATAGTTTTGATCTATATAAATTCTGGACTGGCTTCTGTAGTCTTTCAGAACTTGTAGACCGTAAGTCTAAATCCTTCTTTCTTTAAAAGTTTCTCTAGATTTGAGAACTCAGTTGTTATTCTGAGGGACATGATTCTATATGTAACTTGGTTTTATATTTTTCACTTTTTGGCGTCTTTTATTTGTTCTATACATTTAGCCTTTTGACTATTATATAACATGAGGTGTTTCTTTGTTGATCCCATCTATGCAGGATAGACATATATTTGGGGATTTTCTTCTATTATCTTGTTGAAAATATTCCCTGTGCATTTGACCTTCCTTGTCTATAGTTATGATTCCCTGGAGGAAATGCACGATACTTTACATGGTCCTCAAGCTACAGGACTGAAGTTTTTATGAGGGTGGGATGAGGGTCACTACATCTACATACTTTCTTGAAAACTCAACTAATAATTTCTTTCATAGCTCTAACATTAATCAGTCATATGACTGAGAATGCTTGAGAGCAATATGTCTGAAAGTATTGGCGAAAATAATATTTCTTTGTGAAAAGGAAACTCAGAAGATTCTAGAATGTTCATAAATACTTTTTGAAACTACACACCAAAATGGGCTTTATTTGCCATTACATGTTGAAGAAATGTTAAGACGAGACTTAAATGTTGGTATAACAAAAGCTCAGATTTTCAAAAATTATACAATTTTAAGTACATAGCTTATCTATAGTCCATGTAAACCTTCCTAAGTTAACACTGTAGTTTTCCTGATATCTTCACTTATCCAAGTTTTTAGTGAAAAGATAGTCATGTTAAAAGCGCAGCAAGTTGAAGCTGCAGTTTACCAGTCAAGATTGCCATTCATAGCTGTATTTTAAAATAATAAGCTATAAACTCTTGCATATCCAAAGTCTTATTTTCTCTATACCACAAGCCCTGTTTTGGTGTTTGAGCAGGAGAGAGGCACAAATCCTAGGCCTTTCCCTGCCTGGATAGCATAGAAAACTTTGAATGACCACAGGAGCAGATGTTAACTCGTCAGTGTGACCTTTGTGTATTGAAATATGTTTATTACAGGCAGGTGTGAGCCTATCAGTTTGAGACAGAATTGTGGCAGATCGCAGGCACACATGATGGTAACAGCTGTCTTGGACATTATTTGGTAATGTTATATGGCTAAGGACTGGTTTCAAGATTTAGAGAGTAGGCTGGTTAGAGGGAGGAAGTCCTAGACTATCAGCTCACAGTACTTCAAATGTCACACTCTTTTTGGAGGCACTCACAGAAACACAAAAGTGTCTTATTCATAAATATTAATACTTTAAATTGGCTTGCCTCAGAAGAGAAGACCACCGTGGCAACTTGACCACTAGGCTTAGCTGTCTGCAGGGAGACTATCACCTTTCTCACACTGAGAACTCCATGTCCTCTGTTGGAGGACAAACTGCAGTGCTGGTCCTAAGCAAAATTCATCACCATCTTCAATAATAGATGGTGGTTGCTTAGCCTAGCACAGTGAATCCCTAACCACAGAGTATACTTCATCTATTTTGTCCTGGACATCATATATGCTTCTAAAGATCCACACGGGTAATTTTAATGATTGGCTCAGCATCCTCATTGATGCAGGAGCAGGCATCTCCTGCTCCTAGGTAGTAAGAGCAAGCA
Organism: Myodes glareolus; assembly: GCF_982192425.1. Classification (NCBI taxonomy): domain Eukaryota; kingdom Metazoa; phylum Chordata; class Mammalia; order Rodentia; family Cricetidae; genus Myodes; species Myodes glareolus. The sequence continues at coordinate 25,746,666 of NC_142038.1, forward strand.
GATTGTCCTTGTCTCTAGGTAGTAAGGCAAGCAGTTCCATGGTGAAAACTGTAAGTTGATCACATATGTTGCAATGAGAGCAGATCCCGAGGTTAAAAGGAAGATTAAGGGTCCAAATGGCAGCACAGAACACCAAGGAAGGCTAATAAAAGGGCTTGCAGTTGGGGAAGGGATAATCACGCTAATCAGAGATGGGGCAATGAAGCCCTACAGGGTTAAAAGTGACACTTTCTATTTCTCCTGCTCCGTGTTCCCCTCACCCTGTTTCCAGTCTCTCTCTTTCCTGCAAGATGAATGAACTTGCAGGCGCCACAACACTAGTGAGTGCTGGCTCCCTTTATATAAAACCTTTCTTTCTCTAACCAGCATTCCCTCCCAAATGGTGTCTTCTCATTTGGATCCAGCTTATTCTCCCGGGTAGCCCTAAGCAGAAGGGTCCATGCATCCCAGTGACTGTAAGACTAACATATTACAATAAATAAATAAATAAATAAATAAATAAATAAATAAATAGCATATTACACTGAGTGGGAACTCTTCCTGCTCCAGCACTCTTTAACATCCTCAAACAGGGCTGATTGTTTACCTTCCTGTGGTGGTGGGCATCACCTGGAATTCTCTGTGATCAGCTCTTGGTGGACCTAATAAGAGCAACCAAGAGTTCGGCGAGGGGTCTCTGAATGCTATAGGAACACCTCTCTTCTCTGGCTAAAGATAACCTTCCAAATCAGTGAGCCTTAGACCTCTTGACAGCAGAAAAGGGAGAAGCCTGTCTCTTTCTCAATGAAGAATGCTGCCGTTATATCAATCAACCAGACCAGGTAGAAATGAAAACTAAACTCCAAACCAAAGCCAGCCATCTACAGCTCAATGGGGACTCATAGCCTTCTGGCTCATGGAATGTCTTCAGTAGCTAGGTAGCATCTGACCATGGCTCCTGCTTTTTCTAGGACCCCTTACTTGGCTCCTCCTCCTAGCCCATGCCTCCTCAAATGTATGCAAAACCAGGTAAACAAATCACCCACCATACTTCTAACCAGCTCCTCCTAGCCTGTCTGTCTTCTTTCCGTATCAGCCCTTAGGTCTACTGAAGCAGAGGCCACTTTTCTGCCCCACCTTTCTGCCTCTAGATTCATTTCCCCTGCCCAGCAGAAAGTAACTGGAGGAGACCATTGGCACACCCTCTAACGTCAATAAAAAGCTGGAATGTTAGGCTGGTCCAAGTCCCTGGCCGAGACAGAGCCACTGAAGCCACCAAGATGGGCGACCCATGTTGGAACCTGCCCCTTTGTGGAAATGGAAAGTGCGTGTTCCACATGTCAGGAATCTGACCGTTATCTCGGCAGGAGCAGCATGAGTGCAGAGTCCCGTTGTCTTAACAACCAAAGGTCATCTTGAAATATTTCTACTTATGACAGCTCCTTCGTTCTCAGCAGTGCCTCCCCTAAGTGGTCTTCCACCACTCTCCGGACCAACTTAGACCATCCTATCAAAACCCGAACTCCCTTTTATTAGGACTGCTCTTCCTTCTCTTGGCAACAGCTTGACAGTTAGTACTTTAATACAGCTTTGTTCATTGGCCTCAGCCTGGCTTCAGGGGTCTCACTCATAAACCTTATACTTTCTTTAAAACACCCCCCCCCACACACACACACTTTTATAATCAAGCATTTGCTCCAAAGCTATATCACTTGTTCTTAATTGCTTTGTTTAAGCACCAATCTGAGAGTGCTTCACTCAAAGTCTTTGGTCCAAATCAAGTCAAAAAACAGTTCAGATCCGACTGCAGCAGCTATGCTATCCAGTGCTCCCTGGCTCCTCATTGAACGCTCCAGGCACCTGCTTGCTCCTGGTGGTGGCTTGGGACCTGGCAGGTTCTGAAGCCAGTCGTCTCCTGGGCAGGAACCATTAGAAAGCGGTTGGCTATTGTTAATGGACCACTCTCTGCAGCATAAACAATGAGCCTCTGAATAATGCTCGTGTTTGTGCGGTCAGGGCTTTTTCCACCGGGCTTGGCCATCAGCAGTTAGCTAGTTACAAATGCAGTCCCAAGGCCAAATTACTGGAATGCAATTATCCCAGCTTCCTGTGTGTAGAGCCCTGCCAAGGAGGAATACTCATGTTTGTCTACCTCATCAAGCTCCCAGGATTCAACAGCTAACGCTGGAAGAAAACGGGCAATCAATCAATAGATCATCAGTCATTTTGGTGAAGAGGCAGCACAGCATAGGAAGGGACTTACTAATACAGAAGGCAGAGGTCATGCTGTGAGCCCTGTTCTGCCTCTTTAAACTTCGGCATTTACCTCTATCACTCTTAAGTGTCAATCTCTTGCTTCTTGGACTGAGATCATAATGCCAGTCGTTAGACGGCTGTGCCACTCGAGTGAGATGACTTGTGTGAAAGCTCAGAAAACAAGAGTGACATTGATGGTGGCGACAGAATCAATGATAAATGATATCAGTTGACTAAATGCCCTGTCAGGGCACCATACCAAGTACTAGGTCTGGGATAGGCACAACATCACTTAATTCAAATTCCTTCTGAAGAAGAAGAAAAATTTGCTCATGAGGCAGAGGAAAAGAAAGGCTAACAAGGCATAGTAGTACACACCTATAACCTTGATACTTGGAAGACAGGAGCAGGAGGATTGCCATGAGACTGAGACCAGCGTGAGCCCTATAGTGAGTGCCAGACCATTTAGAGCTACATACCAAGACCCAGTCACACAACATAAAGGGCAATCCTGCATTTCATGAATGTTGTCTTATACACCAAGCTCCAGGCATCTTAGCATAGGTATTACGATCTAGTTGGCACATGAAGGAAACTGGGTATCTAACTTAGATAATTACTCAAAATCACTGGAGGGAGTCACATGGATTCCTACACAGGCATTCTATCCTAGGACAGTTTGCCAAACTCTCTAGCATCTGTAAAGCTTTCCAACAAGTCTGGGCATTGTTGTGGGAGTAACTTCCACTGCCTCAACCAATAGTCGCTGAAATACGAGCCCACAGTGCAGCGGGGAGCGACTTCCGCTCCGTCAGCCAATAGCTGCTGAAATACCAGCCCACTGGGGCGTGGTATATTTCTCTTTTAAAAAGAGAAGCATATCCGAAATAGGCCCTCTTGGTTCCGGCTCTTGGTTCCGGTGCTTGCTCCTGGCTCCTGCTCCCGGCTCCTGCGACTAGGCTCCCTTCCTGACGGTTTATGGTGTATGTAAGTTTTACCCCCCAAAATAAATAACCCCTTAAAACATAACTGGTGTGGGATTGATTCGCCGATAGGGCATCTGTATTCAGTAGTCTTTTGCATGTCTTTGCAAATTTGGTTTAATTCTGTCATTATTACTCTCTGGTTTTGTCTTGCAAACATAATAACCATTTTTAACTCAAGGTTATGACCAAACACCAAACAGGCTGATTTAGTTTAGCAACTACAAATATGTGTGTATATGTTTGTATCATATGTATAGCATGCATACGCTCTAAAATAATATATGTATGTGTGTATATGTGTGTGTGCTCTAGAAATATTTCAGTTTTATAGATAAGGAAATTAAAGATCAAGGACTCAAGTTACTAGCCTAAGATCATTTAGTAAGTGCTGAAATCAAGATTTTAAACTAATTTACCTGCTTTTAGAAAAAATATCAACCCCTGTAACATATGCTAAAATATAGGAACATCACAGAGAGCAAATTTTGTACTTTCCCCAGTCAATTTCCAAATAAAGTATGCTTTTAATCCCTGGAATTGGCTTGTATAGAAAACAGAAGGCTGTATTTTCAGTCCTGATGATGGATACAATGCCCAACATTGGAGTCAAATAATAAATATACTTCTGTTGGGCAAAATAATTGATTGTTTACTTTGAGGCAGGTTTTCACTAAGTAGCCCCTGGATGGCCTGGAAATTATTCTGTAGACCAAGTTGGCCTCAAATTCACACAGATCTGCCTACTCTGCCTCCTGGGTACTGAGCTCAAACATGTGCACCATATGCCCAGCTGAAATAATTGATGTTTGATTTAGTGTTTGAGTGTGAGCTAAAATGATAATATTTCCCTAATATTTCCAAGTTGAGATCATATGTACTTGTTTACAAATAATGGTATAGTTTCCATAGAGATATCTTGAGGGAAAGAAAATTTTGTGCTAAAAATATTTTACATTAAAAAATATTTTTTCTGAAATGAATCATTCCTTTGACAGAAATGGCACCAGGAATGTATAGTATGACTTCAAAACCAATGTCATAAACTGGGAGGCACTGCAATAAGAAAGGTTTTAGAAATTTCATCACAAATGAATGTTACATAATCTTGTATTAAGATGGGGATTTTTAATGTTTTGTTTACTTTGGAGTTTTGTCTTATAAATTAAATTCTCAGAAGCATATTAAAATATTTGCACAGATATCCAGAATTTTAAAGAAAAAAGGTGATATATTTTCCATGAGACCTTCAAGGGGTTTTATAATAATTTGACTGTAGGCTATGTTGTAAAATCATTCCTGTGTAGTTTATATCTGCCTAGAAAGGGCAGAGGTGGGGGTCACAGGGTAAAGTAGTGAGTTCTGGGTTTTCAGATGTCCTGGTAATGTGATGCTTTTGTTAATTCCCAGGACACCCACATAGAGTCTCACAGTCATTCACCAGGTCCTGGCTAATTAAGAAAGCACATTCACCTACATGAAAGATTGCTACTGGCTGCAATTACTACTTAGGGGCCCCAATGGGGAAGGCAGACACACAACGCATCAATGAAGAGTCTGCAGCATTGGCATCTAATTTCATGCCCAACTCACAGTGGGTGCTAAATAAAAGTTTGTTTACATGGGTACAAGCACAAATATCCCTTACTTTCTTGAAGTTATTACATTCTTAGCAACAATACTCCACTCCCATTACTTCTGTTCTCACGTGACAGTTGCTTTTACCTCATGCTATTACTGGTAGTGATTGGTTCGTGTTGAGATAGCTCAATAATCTGAACACTTCTCTTCAGTATGATACGTAAGTATAAGTATCTAGGAAGATTATGGCTGATGTCCTCGGAGAACTAGGTCATGTGGAAAATGTATTAAAGAGCTCAGAATAGCCTGGATTAACCCTTACGGATGAGGCAGTCCGTGAAATAGGCCATGGTGTTAAGTGTAAAGTAGCAGGAGAAGGAAGACGGCGTGGCTAGTGAGCTGCAACGGAGCAGAAAGAAGGCTCAGAAGGCCCCGAGAGCTGGAAAAGGAAGTGGTAATTGGTACAGCTTTCTTTACTCTACTCTGAACTGGTCACTGTGCTGTTGATACAGACAACTCAGCAATGAGCTCTTGGGTATTAATCTCTTAAATGCTTTAAGCTAACATCGTTGAAAGGGGAAAGTGTTAGAGGGGAATACTACTCTGTTTCTGTTCCTCTGTATGAAAGGGTGATTTAAAAAGCAGTTTACTCAGCATGTGCAGAAGTAGGCAGAAAAGAGGTAGGTGAGAGAGGAAGTTGTCGCAGTAGGAAGTCATGGGGAGTGAGCTCTGAGAGGTGGCTGTGAAACCAGAGAGCCTGGACCAGATAAGCTAGGAGAATTTGGAGAATAAATAGAAGATTGGACAGCACAAAGGCCAGAAATGACTTCACACCTGGAACATTAGAAAAACAGTATGTACAGTCATCATAGCTTAAACATGTTGCCCTTCCTCTATACTTCAAACATTGTATTTTAATTAAACTATTATGTTTTAATTAAACTTACTGTGGTTACTACTTTCTCTCTTGATTCCTTCCTCCCTCCCTCCCTCCCTCCCTCTCCTCTTTCTTTCTTTCTTTCTTTCTTTCTTTCTTTTCTTTCTTCCTTTCTTTCTTTCTTTTCTTTCTTCCTTTCTTTCTTTCTTTCTTTCTTTCTTTCTTTCTTTTCTTTCTTCCTTTCTTTCTTTCTTTCTTTTCTTTCTTTCTTTCTTTCTTTCTTTCTTTCTTTCTTTCTTTCTTTCTTTCTTTCTTTCTTTCTTATGACTATATCTTTCCCCTGCCATTAGCATATCTGTACATATCAAAGCCCGCTGAACAAAGCTCATCCGTGTATCTATCCAGTGAACTTGAGTGGATGAGTAGACTTGGTAGTTTATCATGAAAAACAGAAGACACTGGGGGGTAACAGGTCAAGACTCACCCTGCTACTAAGTGGCAGAAGGCAAGGTGAAGGCAGAATCCATGTGTTCCCAAGGTTCATTCTACCACAGGGAAAACATCAGCCTCAACAGCAATACATGAATAGCAATAAAATGCCAGGGTGGTAGAAAGCAAACAGACCGACTGCTCTCTACCAAGAGGGAAGCCATTAGACCAAACTAAATTAGAGAATGAGTTTGATCTTTGCGTTTTCTCAGCTTAGTGTTACCAGAGGCTCTGGGCTCAGCTAAAGGCTACTAATACTGACTCACACCACTTTGGGCCCACTCTCCGGCTGGTGGGGATAGGAGGTGGCAGAAACGGTGCCTTGGTTGACCCACACAGGAGCTTTTCACTTGACATTAGGAAACCCTGCCTCCAAAATCCTTTTCACGGAGTGTCAGCAACTGATGACTCAGTGCCCTCGGTACACTGGCAAATGAATGCCTGGCGGTGATGGAGAGAGATTGTTATAAGGCCTCGGAGAAAGAGAGTGGGTGAAAGGGGGAGGGCCTGTGTTCTGGCCAAGAATTGGATCATTAAGCACTGGCATATGGGCCCCATTTGCTGGAATGAAATGGCATAATCACTGAAAAAAATGAACTGAAATTAAATCATTTGATTTTAACCAAGTTTTGAGAAATTACAGATCGTATCATTCCTTTTTTGGAAAGGTCTAGACCAATTTAAATGACTGTCCACCAAAAGTACTAGCATATCCATATATACTACAAAGTGTCTTCTAATTTGGGAAGGAACGCTTCTTCAATACTTGATGCAATTCCATCTCTCTATAACCTATATTCTTTTCCCACTTTAAAATTATTTTTTAAAGAAAACAAACTATCTTCTTTCATTTTACACATCAATCCCAGGTCACATTCTCTCCTCTCCTCCCATTTCCTCCACCCACTCCCTCTACCCCACCCTCATCTACTCCTCAGAGAGAGTAAGGCACATTGCTTTGAGGAAGGTCCAAGGTCCTCCCTACTATATCCAGACTGAACAAAGTATCCATACAAAGAGAATAGGCTCCTAAAAAGTCAGTACAAGCAGTAGGGACAAATCCTGCAGCCACATTCAAAGGCCCCTCAGCCTACCCCAGCCACACAATTGTCACCCACATTCAAAGGGACGAGCTTGGACCTATACTGTTTCCTTCCCTCTCCAATTGGAGTTTGTGAGCTCCCATTAGCTCAAGTAAACTGTTTCAGTGGCTGTACCCATCATGATCTTGACCTCTTTGCTCATATTCTCATTCCTCCCTCTCTTCAACTGGGCTCTGGGAGCTCAGTCCAGTGCTCCGATGCAGGTCTCTGCCTCTTTTTCCATCAGTTGCTGGATGAAGGTTCTATAGGACTTTTAAAATATTCATCAGTCTAACTACAGGGCAAGGCCAGTTCGGGCCCCCTCTCCTCTATTGCTTAGGATCTTAGTTGGGGTCATCCTTATGGGCTCCTGGGAATTTTCCTAGAGCCAGGTTTCTTGCCAGCTCCACAATGGCTCCCTCAATCAAAATATCTCTTTCCTTGCTCTCATCTCTGTCCTTCCTCCATCTCAACTATCCCATTCCCTCAAGTTCTCCTCCCGACTTCCCTTCTCTCCTCTTCCCCTTCTGCCCTCCCTACTCCCCTTACTCCCATGCTCCCAATTTTTTCAGGCAATCTTATCTATTTCTCCTTTCCAGGAGGACCTATGCATGGTTTTCTTAGGGTTCACCTTGCTTCTTAGATTCTCTAGGACCACAGACTATAAGACTCAATATCCTTTGCTTTACAACTAGTATCTACTTATTAGTGAGTACATACCATGTTCATCTTTCTGGGTCTGGGTTACCTCACTCAGGATGTTTTTTTTCTAGTTCCACCCATCTGCATGCAAATTTCAAGAGCTCATTGTTTTTTATTTTTGTTGTTTGTTTGGTTTTGTTTTTTGTTTTTCTGCTGAGTACTCTAACATATAAATGTGCCACATATTCCTTATCCATCCTTCAGTTGAAGTTGTTTCCAGGTTCTGGCTATCACAAATAATGCTGCTATGAACACAGTTGAACAAATGTTCTTGCAGTATGATTGAACATCCTTTGGGTATATGCTCAAGAGTGGTTTTGCTGATTCCCGAGGTAGGTTGATTCCCAATTTTCTGAGAAACCGTCATACTGATTTCCAAAGTGGTTGTTCAAGTTTGCATTCCCACCAGCAATGGATGAATGTTTCCCTTACTCCACATCCTCTCCAGCATAGGCTATCATTAGTGTTTTTGATTTTAGCTATTCTGACAGGTGTAAGATGGTATCTCAGAGTTATTTTGATTTTCATTTCTCTGATGTTGAACATTTCCTTTTAGCCATTTGAGATTTTTCTGTTGAGAATCCTCTGTTTAGTTCTGTACCCCACTTTGTAATTGGGTTATCGGGAATTTTGATGTCTAATTTCTTGAGTTCTTTATATATTTTGGAGATCAGTACTCTGTCTGATGTAGGGTTAGTGAATATATTTTCCTATTCAGTAGACTGCCTTTTTGTCTTACTGACTGTGTCCTTTTACTTTACAGAAGCTTCTCAGTGTCAGGAGGTCACATTTATTTATTGTTGCTCTCAGTGTCTGTGCTACTGGTGCTATATTTAGGAAGTGGTCTCCTATGCCCATGCATTGAAGGCATAGGTAAATACAGGCAAAACTAGGCCTGTCCTGGTCCTGCCTGTTATTTGTTGGCATTGTGTCACAAACTTAATCATTTTTACTCTTAAATTCAACAACCCCCCCCTCCTTTTGGTTTTTTGAGACAGAGTTCTCTGTGTAACAGTTTTGACTATTCTGGAACTCACTCTGTAGACCAGGTTGGGCTCGAACTCTCAGAGATCCTCCTGCCTCTGCCTCCAAAGTACTGAGATTAAATGTGTGTGCCACCACTGCCTGGTCTAATATCCTTATTTTTATTGTATTACATTTTGTTTATTTTGTGTAGATGACAGTGGGAAGGCACCAGGGAGTGCTAGTGGGAGAAGAGGACAACTTGAAGAGTCTGTTCTCTCTTTCCACAGAGTGGGCTCCAGGAATTGAATTCAGGTAATCAGACTAGGTAGCAGGCACCTTTACCCACTAAAGCATCTTGGGAGTGCTTTTTATTTTACTCTGTGTGTGTGTGTGTGTGTGTGTGTGTGTATGTGTGTTAGTGTCAGAAGACAATGCCCAGGGGCTGTTTTCTGGACACACAGTTTCTTCCTAGCCTGGAATTTGTCAAGTAGGCTAATCTCACTGGCCAGTGAACCCCAGGAACCTGACTGACTTGGCCATTTCAGCAATGCCACCATGCCTTGCTTTTGTAAATTAAATGTAATTTGTGTGTGTGTGTGTGTGTGTGTGTGTGTGTGTGTGTGTGTGTGTTTGAGACAGGGTTTCTCTGTGTATCTTTGGCTATCCTGGAACTCATTCTGTAGACCAGGCTGGCCTCAAACTCACAGAGATCTGTCTGCCTCTGCCTCCCGAGTGCTGGGATTAAAGGTGTGCACCACCACACCCTGTTGAATGCATTTTTTTTTAACATGGGTTCTAAGACTTGAAATCAAGTCTTCATACTTACAAGGAAACACTCTACTGACTGAGCCATTTCTCTAGCCTCTGAAAAATTCAGCCTCCTTTCCCTTATCTATAAAATGGGAGTTAAAAAAAAGAATAATGAAAATGAGAATAGGAACTACCAATGACCTATCTGGCATTGTCCTAATAGTTGTGAACACATCTTTTTATTTAAATGATAAAATCTCACAAACTAACTAGAATGAACAGTGCTATTTGTATCAGTGGGGAAAAAAAAGTGAAGCACAAAGAAATTGCCCAAAGAAACACAAATTGTGGGATTCAATTCACTTAAACCTTTCGAGAACTGATTTCATAAGATGTGTATAAGATTGAGGCAATACCAAGACACCTGAGATGCTTAGTTAAGTCACATCCTTTCACTCCCTTTCAAAGAGAAAACAATGAGTACTGGTTTTGAGCACTTCGACTGGAGAACATTACAGACAGTTTCAGATCTGTAACGAGAGAGACACTGATGACAGCCGTACTCCATTTTCCATCCACGTGTGCTATGTATACATTCCTTTTCTGATTCCGCAATCTAATCCTTTGCTCTCTCCATGTTTTCCTGAATACTACCCTTGTCCTCTGGCCTATTACACACCCAGCACAGAAAAACAACAACAACAACAACAAACCAGCACTTGTGACTTCCACTGTGTCCCTGCTCGTGGTTTCTCAACACTAGTTCCATATGATTCTACATGCTGTCTCTGAATTTTAAACGTCTGGAGTCCAACATAACTGTAACAGATGTAGGGAGTGGAGGAAGCCCTGAGTGAGTGGCTTACTGCACACATGTGTATTGTTCACATGGACACAGTCATGGCTAAGACCAAGGCTTTGAACCATGTGGAGTGGAAAGGTCATTCCCCATAAGAGCCAAGTGGGATAGCAAACCCTTCCTTGGGGATCCAAGTACAAGTGGGTGACTCATATACGAAAACTAGCAACTTCCTCCTGCCTAGTGTTTACAGCCCCAGACGGCTCCTCTGCAGAGAACACCTATGGAATCCTGCCAATCCCACCTGCTGTGGGTACCTAAAACACAAGGAGCTTCTCTGTTGCCAAGAGTAGTAGGTGCCACTTTATCAGAGTGAGTACACACCTACCTGCTCCCAGTCTTCCTGTTTCTGTCTGTCTGTCTGTATTTTCTTCCTCCTTTTGCTGCCCCTATTCAGGATACCAGGGCCCAAGCTGCATGGGACAAGGTAAACTGCCATAGTTCAGTATGTCAGATACTGGTCTGCCTATTCCCTGAATCTTCATAGGAACATAGGGAGGACATGCAGTCGGAATCTCTATCACTTTTGCTTCGAAGAAGAAACTGGAACTATGAGCATTAAACAATTTGCCTACAAGCCCATATTCAGTAGGTAGCAGAGTCTAAAGCTCAACCCAAGTTCAAATAATACTGAAGTGCAGGCTTGTAAAGACTGTCTTTTAAATTGTAGATGGTAAAACTTAAGGCAGAATGGGGCTATGCGTGTCCAGTCGTAGAAGTAATTTACTCGGGATTCTAGGCTGGAAGCATCGAGAAGCCAACACCATCTGAACATGTTCAGTCCTCATCTAAGAAGTTCCTGTGTTCACCCTGTACTCTACCATCACAACCCACCCATTCTTCATGCCATGTTGCGACAATAAATACTGCTGTTGGTAAAACATTGTCTGGTGTCCTCTAGGCCATCGTATAAGGGCAGGTAACTTACATAAGTTCCATCTGATTCATTACTGCTTCTTAGATGTATAAAACCTCAAGATTAAGTTCCTTGAACCCAAAAGAAAAGAAGCCTGTGGCTGACCAGAGAAGCAATGGTATTTTAAATGCTAATCTTTTAGCTACTTGCAAAAATATGATAAGTGTCTTGATTATACTGTCAGAGAAGATAAAACTCCTTTTATCGGGAGGCTGTAGCTTTTGCAGTGGGTGGCGGATTAACCATGAGAGCTACACTGAAGGTTAGTTAGGGCAAAGCAATAGAGAAGGATGTCATTATGCGGATACTACACAGAATGGTCCTGAATTCTAGCCATGTGAATTTAGTGCAGTTGCCGAGTAGCTTCAGGGCACAAGAACCTTCTCTGGGCACTAGACACACATCTAATTAGGGGATCTCAGAAATGGAGTCATTAATAAGCACACAGGAAAGCATATAAAATGTCACAGGAGAAGAATAAAAAAATGGCTAGATATTGAATAGAAAAGGTTAAAAAAACCAAGTCTGACACGAGTGTTGGAAGATATGGCTAGGAAAACGTGCCTAAGGGAAAGTACAGCTGTAACAGTGGCCTGATCACAGAGCTCAAGGGAGAGAGTACGTAGCTCAGAGCATCTTGTTGACTTTGCCAGGATCAAGAGGAGTGACTGTAAGTGACATCATACATGTTAGCGTCAGGAAAGCAGTAGAAGACTGAGGCTTGTGTGCACTCAGGAGTGCTCCAAGGGTTCGGATGAGGTGACGGCAGCGCATCAGTGGATGTCAGGGTCTAATGTCCCAGTCTGGATAAAGGTGCTGCCAAGTTGTGGAAGGACAGTGTCAGTCAGGATGTAGGCAAGGAAGCGCGATGCAAAGTATCTATTGATTGCACACGGGATGGAGTTCACTTATTTCTGAAGACAGGCATTGTTTTAGTATGAAAACCTCTTTCTGATTGGTTATGAATTTTTTTTCTTAAGTAGGCTCCTATTTGGAAGCAGGTAACTTAAAGTCACTGAAGAGCCGCCGTGTCTGAATTAGCATGAGGTTTTACATAGCTCTCTGAGTGCATCTTCTGCAACGTCCCACACTCTTTGAACTCCAGTGGCCCATGTCATGCTCACTCCAACCCCAGGGAATTGGTATCTGTTGTTCCCTTTGTCCCACACAGTATGTCCACCACCCAGGGTCTCTGATCAGAGAACTCTCTTCTCCTCCAAACCTTCCCCAACAAGCCAGATAGTAGTGGCACACCATCCCATGCGGGCTGTGCTTTTTATTTATGCTCTCTCCAGCACACACCAATCATCTAAACCTGTTTAATTCACATATATGTGTCTTCCTGCTTCTTTCCTATTTGACAGAACAGAGAGCTTGTCAACACTCATTGGTAGGACTCTTGAGACAGACCCTGACACACAGTGTGCTCGAAAACTGATTCTTTGAACTCTATAGTGCCGTTGGGAGGACTAAATCACAGAATGGACAGACGACTGCGTCAGTTCCTCTGGCGGGATATTTCTAGGGCCTAGAACTTCATCCGAATGTAGCATAGACTCCACATTTGGTACTGGCTTAAGTTTCCATCCCAGGAAGTTCCAGGTGGTAGAATATGCAGGAAGAGGTTTTGTAAAGTCTTGTGTTCATCGAGGTCCAGGACTGGCAACTGGAAGATGAGCTTGCCTCAGTTCTGTGGACACTGTTTTAGAAAAACTAAGAATGATGGGAAAACAGGTACCACCCCCAGACCCACAAGCCCAGTTGTTTAGGCTTTAGCTCCCAAGCAGGGCCCTTCTAGTGTGTGGGTTGAAAGGAACAGATATGGGAAAATCAGAATTACCAAACTCCTTGAATCATTTATGCAATGGGACTCTGAAAACTTCCGTATGAAAGGATTTTGATCTGAAAACCTGATTATTATCCCATTCTCTAATGCTATGTCAGAAGGTCGAAGTCCCGAGAGTTGAGGAGTTGGGACTAGTCATTTCTTTCTCTACCCCAATTTGTGGCAGTCTTTCTGCTGTCATGTACTCAGAAAATATGGGACTGAGATTTTTTTTAAGACATAATCTGTCCTGAAGGGAGCTGGACATGCTCCAAGGTAGTTTATTATATCAAAAAAATTGTATTATTATATAAGCAAGGAGGTACATACATGCTTAATAATTTCAATCTAGGACATGAACATATGTCATGGTCGTAACTGCTGTGAAAGGCTCCCTGTCATTCATATCGTTAGTGTCTCTGAACTGTACCCCCACACTATGGCCATGAGTTGACCAGGTCAGAGAGATCTGTCCCCGTGCTTAAGGCCTTAAGAAAAATGACAGGCAGGCAGGCAGATAGAGTCAAACTACTTAAGAGCCCTGGGCTTTGGGATTTATTTTAAATAGAATCGATATTGAAGAAAGAGCATTTCCAGGTCCAGTTGACAGTAGTTTTTAGGGAATGACCTGTCTCTGAGAGATAAACAGAAGCCCCACAGCACTGGAAGACACGGGTTGACTGGCATTTTATTGCATAATCAAAACTCAATTATTTCTTTCAGGACTTACAATTTGCTTTAATGCATACTTTATTTAAACATGTACAGATGAAGTCATATAAACATGTGTAATATGTCAGTATCTTTTCAATAAATATAATTAATCAATTAAAAAAAAACCTGGGCAAATCCCTGTGTTTTCCAAGAGCATATTCTTGGAAACTGCATCAAAAAGAATCTAACATAAAACCAAGGATGCTTCCCGTGGAAACAAGGTTATAGTCAGGGCTCTTGATACCTTAAAAATATTAGCTTCAAATAAATCACAGGTATAACCAGCAAGCTCATGAAACCAAAGGTAACCCCGTCATTGGAACTTGCCCCCCTCTAAAACTGTAAGAGGTGAGCTTCGTGTTCTCTACAACAGGCACACATGTACTTGCTGGACTCATCACATGAAGGGCTTCAGTGCAACTAGAAACTGAACAAGTGGCCCCATTCGTAACTACACTTGGAAAAATGTAAACAAAGTTAAGATATCAGATTAAAAATGGAATTAGGCTGTAATCAACAGACTAGCATGTCAGGAAATGGAAAAGCTTATCCTGGTTCGATAACTTAGTGATCCTTTAAGTAACATTCTTGTCAGCTGGTCATTCATCGATTGGATCACGTTTAATCTTTCATATGTATATATATATGTATGTGTGTGTGTGTGTGTGTGTGTGTGTGTATGTATGTGTGTGTATTATTTAATTTATAAAGTGGGAATTAATTTTATGGATGGGGAATTTTTTCTTCAGAGATTTTTATATGAAAACAGATATACAAACTTAGCTCATGAGACTATGAAGTTACATATAAAATTAGAGTCATTCTTCGCAAAATTTGTCCATAGTCTTCCTCTCTATTCACCTCTTTGAGAATAAGGAAGTCCCTTTAAATGGAGTGTGTTATATAAATGTGTGTGCTGGGCAGCCTGGAGTGGCTGAATGAGGAGGGGTAGACTGGGGCATGTTGGCACCCAAAGGTTGTTCTTGGGTTTTGTTTCCAACACAGTTCATTCTAAACTGATCTCATTTCTTCGAGAATAAACATGCTTAGCTCATGAGACCTCAAGCACATCTATAATAATTCAAATTACCCATAATAATAACAAGCATACAGGCTATCATTTCATGGTTTTTACACAATGTTTCCATACATCTCATTTATCTCCAAATCAACTGTTATGAAGTAAGCAAAAGAAACTCTGAGGTCCAAATCATCTACCTTCCAGTCCTATATACTCAGAATGTCAGCCATAGACTGCGTGCCACTGTCTCACCTCTATGGCCATGGAAGGGGTGGGTATATGGCCAGCCAAGATAAGTTGCTTGCATCTCATACTTGGTATTAGAAACAAATCAACCTCAAAATGATGCTTGCCTCCAAATGAATGCTGAGCCTACTGATGGCAGGGACTCACAAATACAAAGCAGACTGGTCCAGTTACAAAGTCAGTGTGCAAGTTAAAGCTTCAACTCTCTTCATGGTTGACGGGAAGGGGCCTCCAGTCAGAACCGCTCCATTGGATCAGTCTTGACATGAACCATCTCAGCATGCAATATTTCTTAGCACAGAACATTGTTTTTTCTCAGCAGCATTTGGGAGTTCTCTCTCAGGGTCTACCTCCTTTTGATAAGGCATGGTTTGTGCTCAAGAAAACTAAGTCTTCACAGAATAGAGAATCTTTTTGGCATTTGAATGGTTTTTTGGCAATCTTCTCTTCCTCATTCCAAAGTCTCTTTCCTGCCAATTTCAGTTCCAGAACTAAAGTTAGCACTGACAGGAATCGTAAATGACCCTTCATGAGCAGTCCAAAGAAGAGTGCAGTAAACAGTCCTGAGGTGGAATCAAACCACAGCCGAGATGAAAGCTAAAGAAAGCATCACTTGGCTCTGGGAAGGGGGGCTTTCCTCACTGAGACCTTTGCTCTGGGGTAGTTGGGACAAACTATGGATTCTGTTGTGAGTGAAAGACACTGGGTTAACTGTTAGGGTGTAGTTTACCAAGTCAAAAGTCTAGAAGGCCTAAATCAGGAGGGTGGTTCCTTTGAAACAAAGTCAAAAGGTAGGCAGGCCACGAGTTTTCGAGGTAGCTGATGGCTGGCTATAGCAGCATCCTATTGTCCTAGAAATGGAAAGAAATCTTCAAGCTGCCTCTACTCCAAGCTTCATTTGGCAATGTAGAAAGTTAGTGTTATAGAGGGAAAGACAATAGTTCATGGTCTCACAGCATTTTAGAAGCAGAGCCGGGGCTGGCATCTGGGATCTCCGACTTGGAGTCAGATATCGTTTTCTCATTCCTAACAATTCTGGACTCTGAACTTCTTCATCTAACAGATAGCAAGGGTAACAAGGCCCCACAATGTGAATTTCCACCAGTTCTGTCCACTGTAAACAATGAATCCATACTCAGAAGTTCCCAGTTGCTGCTGTGGGCTTTGCCACAATCTCATAGAAAAGATTCCAGCATCTCTTAATAGACACTCATAAAGCCACCAGCCCTACCTAAGACTCTTTAGGTGTTCTTTCCTAGCTGACAGGAAAGAAAATATCTCAGATGAGATAGATCTGGTCCTGGTACTGGGGAAAATCATTTTTGACTTCCCTCCAGGGTTCATTCAGAGACCATTGTCCACAGACAGATTTCTATTCTGTGTCTCCAGACTGTCCTAAACGGAACATTGACATTGAACACAGAAAAAAAGAAAACAAAGCTCAGTGTGCCTACACCTAGACACAAGAAAGAAAGTGTACAAGTGTCCAGCACAAAGGAAGACAAGGAAGACAAAGAAAGAATAGTGGAGAGTTTGAACACAGCTATGGTAGATGTGACCAGGCAAGAGATGTGGCCAAGACAGGCACATGTTTTGACAGTATCTGTGAGAAGACACTTCAGAGAAGGTTTATTTAGAAACTGAAAATCAAACACAGTGAATGTTTATGAGACAGACGGGAAACAGCAAAGGGACTAGGCCATGGGTTTCAGAGACCATCAAGCGAGAGTGCAGACTCCAGGAAGAGGAAACGTTGAGAAATGAAAAATGAACAAGGAAGCCCTTCTTTCCTCTGACTCCCTCAAACACCACCTGCTGCAATCCTGGCGGCAAAGTCCAGGGCCCGTCGCTGCATGCTGATGGAAAGCCTTGGAGAACAGAGTGCCAGGAACAGCCACATACACATAAATAGCAGCTTAGCACTGGCCTCTTTTCAAGCCACAGCTGTCTTCTAGGTCATTGTCCCAGGGGCCTAAGTGTCACTGGACTGAGCAGCCACCAAAGGAGAAGTTGCTGTCAGGTGGCACCGACTCTCCCACTGGCCACCACCTTCCACTGCATCCCTGGAGGGGGAGAAGATTACAAAGGCTCAAGCACTGGAATGTGTCAAGGGACTGTGAATAAGCACACCATGCAGGTGCCCTTCACGGGCCATGCACACGGCTTCTAACTTAGTCTCTAAGCAAAGAGTCCCCAGTAACACACCAGCCAATAATTATTTCTGAACAGCTTTAACTATTTAGGAGTTCATTAATGTTCGGCCCAAATTTTACCCTCCCCAAATTTTTTCCCAGCGGGACTGCCCTACATTCCAGGCCCACCCAATCTCCCTAATCTCCCCTGATGGGATATCTCAAGTTTTCTCTTCCCCAAGCTAATAGATTATTATACGTTACATCTTCCATATCATACCACATAATGAGCCTGTCCTATGAAAAATAATATATATATATATATATATATATATATATATATATATATATATATATATAGGAATTATAGCAGTAACTGAAAACATTTGGAAGTATTTCCTTTGTTTCTACTTTTTAATTTGAGAGCTATTAGTTGTAGTTCTTTATTGAAAGTCTGGCAGAATTCTGCCTTGAATACGTCAGGATCTTCTCTTTTTCAGGTGAACGTTTGCATTACTGATTTTTAATCTCCTTATTTGTTATGATTCTGCTTAAATTGTTGCAAATTTCTTGATTTAACTTCTGTGGTGGGTAAATACAGATATTTACCCATTTCTTTTATGTTTTCTAAGCTAATGGAGTGCAGGCTTCCAAAATATTACCTTATAATGTCCTAAATTTCTTTGGCATCTAGTATAATGTCTATCTCCATTTCTCCTACTTTGGATCATCTCTTCCTTCTTTTGGTTAATTGTCAATTTGGCTTATCCTTTCAGAGAACCAGGTCTTAGATTTGTTAATTCCTCATATTGTTCTGTTTGCTTCTATTATATTAATTTCTGTCCTGTTTTCAATTTTTCCTTCCCATTTAGGGGATTTGGGTTTGGTTTATTCTTATTTTTCCAGACTCTTGAATTGCATCAGTTTTCTTTCTGCCTTTATAATGAGGGCATTCGGAGCGTATGTCGCCCTTTTACGGCTGCTTTTCGTGTATCTCACATGTTTTGCTGTGCTTTGATTTCATTTTCATTTATTCCCCCAAATTTTTAAATTTCCATCTCAATTTTTGCTTTGTCCCATTCATCATTCAGTGGTGTGTTATTTAATCTCCACAAGTTTATGCAATTTATAGAGATTTTTTCTTTGAATTTCAGCTTTATTGCATTGTGGTCATATAGGTTACACAGTATTACTTCAACTTTTCTATATTTGTTGAGATTTGTTTTGTGTTTCAATTAATTCGTATGTTTCTCTGTTAATTTTTGTCCATTTGATCTAGAGAAAATGGGTTATTGAAATCACCCACTATTACTGTGTTGTGGTTAATTTTGACCTTGACAGTAGAATGCTTTTTATTAAATTGTGTGTGTCAGAGTTTTCTATGTATATGTGTAAGATTTTAATGCCTTCTTGGTTAGTACAATTTGTCTCTTCTGATAAATTTTATTTATTTATTATTAGACTGTAATACATTATTGCAAATTTGAATCAAAACATAGAACATTTGTCTCAGTTAAACCGCATCTTATGGGCTTATTAAACATTTTGCCACTTGAGTGCCTGCTATACAAATTTCAGTGTTTCAAATGATTTTGGATACCTACCTACTAAGCCATGTTTCAAATGTTTTCTAAGAGCATAGATGACCTGTAGTGGTCACTACCTAGATACTTCAGTTCTGCCTTTTTGGTTGTCAGTCAAGGGAAAAACACTCAGCAGGGCAGAACAAAGTATACTAGCTCACCATACTACAAACACATAAGGCTCGGCGTGCTTAAGCATGGGCTCATCCCATACGGCTTTGCCTGATGATCTGTTAAATGTCTCACTAAGCAACTCTTCTGTTCCATGAGAAGATGATCTCATCTTGCATGATTTACTTTTAGTCATTTGTATAATGAATGTCATAGAATTCCAGTAAAGCCTATTTTTAAGGCACTAGTTTGCAATTTCTAGGGTCTGATTTTAGTTTTTCTTGAAGAACTGGGGTACTGCTTATGGATGTCTAAGCTTCCCTATTTCACCTGTGCTGCAGAAGAGCCATTTGGAGCTAGCCTTCTGGTTGATGAGAGTTTGGATACTTTACTCAGAGACAGTTCAAATTCCTCAGTAATTCTTGACAGCAACTTGTCCCAAAATGTTTGCTTCTTTTCAGTGAGAGTTCACTCTTATTGTAGCAGAATCTGCAATATTTCTTCCCTAAATAGTGAGATCAAAGTGTTTCTGGGATTTCCAATTTCTCTGAACATACTATGAATTCAGATGTGTTCTTGGATTTATGTTTTTCCTTCTATAATTTTCAAGTGCCATTAACTCTTCAGATAACTCAACATGTACCCTCACACCATCACACACTATCCGATATCTTCACTTATCTTATATGTTGAAGTAGCTATGAAGGATTACAAAAAGGCTTGAATAGAATGGAGAAGAGAAAGAATGAAGGACTGCTAATATGCCATTGCTAAAGTCTTCATAATGGCCTAGCCTCTAACTCCATGGAAGATGCAACTGTCTCCTCTCAGCAATAGCAAAGTCAGCACAGCACTTTAGAATAAAAGGGTCATGTGGTGACGTCATTGGCCTGGAATAGCTTCAGCGTATGTTATTATACCAGTACAATTAACAGTTAATTCTTTAGTGTGAATGGCCTGAAAGTTTTGATTCAAGATGAAAGTTTATGAGTGATTATACTACACTAGAAGAGACCAGCCTTTGGTGCAAAAGGCAACATTGAATGTGCATGGCTTTCCCATCCCAGGAGCCCCTTTGCAGTCAGCCCACTGTTCTACCCCAGCAGAAGCAGCAGCAATAAGAACAATAAGCAGAAGACAGGGAGTTCTAGCATGGCGTTAGTCTGCAGGAGTGTGTACCCACCTGCACAGTTCTATTCCTGCACCTCAGCCCCTCCCCCCGTTTGTTAAGTGAGTGGGAGGAGAATAATCCGTAAGATCCTTTGTCGTTCTGACATTCTGATTCCGTGAGTAGCGGGGATGGTGGGTGACAGACACAGGCCTTTTGATTGGGAGGCAGTTGTGTGTGGGACTGTACTGCAAAGCTGTGGGTAATTGCTTCAAATTTGGCTTTTAATATCCTATTGTTAGTATCTGATACTTTATATTCCACATAGAAAGAAGAGGTTTTGCTGGCAACACAGGGAGGGCAATTTCTACATTTGTGTCAAAGAATGGAAAAGCCCTCAGTTTCTGAGCTGTGAAATCACACTCAAAAGCTGTTAAGTAGAACAGTGTGGGGTAAGGGTCAAAATGTAGTGAGACCATAACTGACTCTCTTCAACCACAGATGTGATTACAAAAAACACTGACCGAGCTATGCAAAATCCTTGACACAGAACATCATTAAAAATGACATTTTCTCCAATAATCTAGCAGGTAAGTTTTAAAATGCAAGGTTTTGCTTTATAAATTTTGTGAAATACTTTAAAATTGATGGCACATTTCTCTTCATTTAGTCTTCAGCACAAATCTATGATGATGGAATGAAGAGAATACCATTCTCCTTTGATAGTAAGAGGGAAATGTAATGTAGATACGGATTGATTGATTGATTATTGATTGATTGATGGTGTGGCGGATGGATGAGACATTCCCTATAGGCTTACGTGTTTGAATGCTTGCTCTCCCGCTGGTGGCTGTTTGTGGAGGATGACAAGGTGCACAGTTGTTGAGGAAGTACATCACTGGACACAGCTTTGAGATTTCAAAAGACTCAATGCCATTTCAAGTTACCTCTCTATGCTTCCCCTCTGTGGATCAGGATGTGAGCTCTCGGCTGCTGCCCCAGTGCTATGTCTGCCTGCTGTTACCGTGTTCCCTGCCTTGGTGGTGAGGGAGCCTTATCCCAGTAGAGGACAGTTTGAATAAAATGGTTCCCACAAACTAATAGGTTTGAATAACAGCTTTCCAGTTGGCGCCTGTTCGGAGAGGATTAGAAGGTGTGTTCTTGATGGAGAAGTTTGCCACTCGGGATGGACTTTGAAGTTACAAAAGACACCATTCTTAATTAGCTCTTTCAGCTGTTTTTGGATCAAGCAGTGAAATTTCTTTCAGCTGTTGTTCCGGCACCATGCCTGCTGCTTGCTGCCTGCGGTGATGGTGAGGGGATCTTTCTATCCCTTCCTGGATCCAGAAACCCTTCTAGAGCTTGTCTTGGTCATGGTGTTTCATTACAGGAACATAAAATTAACTAACAGAGGTAGTTAACAGTGGCTCCCATGCCATAAATTGAGACTTCTTCCCAATATTGCTTCTCAAGCTCCTCCCCAAGATAGAATTCTCTCTATTAGGAAACACGGGGTCATTTTTGGGAGAAAAAAGTTTTGCGGTGAAGTTTGAAGTCAACAGTTAATCAACAGGCTTATAGTACACATGCCTTGTAAAAGAGGAGGAGAAGGAGAGTAAAGGAGAAACATAACACTGGTTAAGCCATCTCTCCCAGAGGCCCCCAGACTATCTGTATGATGATTATACATCATGTACCTGCCACAAATAGAGTTCAAGGTTTCACACAAGTCCTCCCTCAGTAGAGGGCAAGGTTTAGGTGAGAAGAGAAGAAATGTGCACTTAAAAAATTGCTTGCAACTGATGTCTATGTACACAAGAGAATGAGGGTCTTTAGATAAGTGAGCAGCAAACTTTTCCATTAATACCCGAGAGCCAACTTAGAGATAGTCTTGTGGTAGTAGAGAGAAAACACAAGAGTGGCATAGTGACCCGAGCAGGACGTACGAGCGACCAGTGGCGCTCTCAAACTGAGCAGAATGGAAGCAATGAAGTGAAATACAAAATATCCCTGTATAAAAAGATGAAAGGGGGCATTTGATCATCCTTTGACAAGGATGACAGAAAGGTTTGGTGACCTAGTGGTGCAAAAGGGAAAGCAAAACATTGTAAGGAAATGTACAAAAGCAATCATAATGAAAAACCCACCTAATTTCCCATCATCTCCCTCTATGAGACATCCCCCTACCAAGGGTCCCTTTCTCATTTTCCTGGCTTCTTTGTATATGTCAGCTATATAATCAAATTTAAAAATTCGGAGCTCAGATTTACAAATAAGAAAGAACATGGAGCATCTCAATTTCAGGGTCTGGGTTACCTCACTCGGTATACTATTTTTTTGAGTTCCATCCATTTATATTCAGATTTCATGATTTCAGTTCTCTTTATGGCTGAGCAGAATTTTATTGTGCATATTGTGCCACATTTAGGTTGTTTCCATTTCCTAGCTATTGTGAATAGAGAGCCAACGGACATGGCGGAGCAAGTATCTCTACAGGATGACATTGGTTCCTTTGGGT
Source organism: Myodes glareolus (assembly GCF_982192425.1). Lineage (NCBI taxonomy): Eukaryota > Metazoa > Chordata > Mammalia > Rodentia > Cricetidae > Myodes > Myodes glareolus. Next base: position 25,769,364 of record NC_142038.1, read on the forward strand.
GTACAGCAAGGAGTGGTATTGCCAGGTGATATGGGAGATCCACATGCAGCTTTTTGAGAATTCTCCACAATGATTTCCACAGTGACTGTGTCAGTGTGTGAACCCACAAAGCAGTAAACAAGGGCTCTCTCCTTTCCCTGCTGGCCCATCAGCATTTGTTGTCAATTGATGTTTTTAAAAGTTTGATCTTACTAAAGGGGTAATAGGAACAATGAAGAACTTCAGCTGGGGAGTTTGGGGCAAGCAAAGTATTAGGAAAGTGGGAAGAAGTAGAAATAAATAACATTAAATATGCTTGAAAAAAGTATAGAAAACCATTCTTTTATAAACTTACATACAGTGTGTGTGCGTGCACATACACGTGTGCATGTGCTTGAGTGAATGGGATTATAATGCTCCTCTCAAGAGTCACACACCATCTCACAAAAACATGCCTAGTGCCAGGCGTGGGAACACAGTGTCTGGTTGGGACAGAGCAATGTACCTGCAGGGCAGATACCTTCCAATCTTAGACCAGAGCTCTCTCTACTGTAGCTACAGAAGATTTTGGGTTGCTTTCAGAAAGGACTCTAGAGATCTGTTTGTATGGCTCTGAATACCTACCCCTGTGGTCTCTGAACAAAATCTATTCCAAGGGGCTCTGTAGTACTCCACCAAGCACAGACCTATATCAGGGCTCTGAAATGACAAGCATGAGACCACGTCAAGCATGGTTGGTTTTGACTTCAGTGTGTCTTTCTCTTCTCAACGTGAAAAGGTGGCTGAAAAAAATCCAGTTGTTCTGCAAGATGGGTTTTTTTTTTAACCATTTTCCACCAAGATTTATAGATAGCAAAGGAATAAGAAATCTGAGTCTTTGGGCATATCAGATATGCCTGTGTGTGTTTATTTAGTTTTGTTTTGCTGAGCCATTTCAAATAGAAGAAAATCTAAATGTATCTAGAAGAACATACCTTTAAAGAGATTTGTAGTAAAAAGATCCTTTATTTTCTGTCTTTATTATTGTATTAGATAAATTGTGAATGCCTCACAGAATCATCAAGGAGCTATATCACACTGATCTTTTTTCGGGGGGGAGGGGTCAAAGGAATGTGGCCTACAAACTAGGCCCAGGTAGAACTGGAGAGCCTCATTAAGTCAGCATCATGAAGTGTTTACTGTCAACCAAGGAACTCCCTACACCCCTAGACATTGTTCATGAGAAGCAATACATGTGGGTGAAGACGTAAAAGGAGCACAAAGAACACTTAGGATCCTGGGATAAGCTGAGCTTCCACGAAAAAAGAGAAGACTAGGGAAGAGAGACCACAGGAAACAGCAATTGATTATTATTGCTCAGAGATCAGGGATTGGGATCAGGGAAGTATAGAGAGCTAATTGTAGTATAGAGGGGTGCTTGTTGGCTCCCAGCTGCTCAGCCCTGAAATAGTTTTCTTTATTCATTAACCAATAAAAGCAACATGTAGACAAAAGGGCCTCCCACACCAGCTAATATTGGAACAGTTCCTAGAGGAGAGATGAATGTTATACCAGGGAAGAAATTGAGACAACATTCAAGGTAACCCAAGGGGTCCAGTGGCAGGAACACTCATTGTTTATCTAGAGAAAACCCACCCATCTTGACCATTACCACATGAAGAACATGACTGCAAAGGGAGAAATGAGCAAGAAAATGAGATTGGGTCAGGCCCAGGGTTGATATACCTTTTCACCATCAGCTCACGGCGAGTCACGATACACAGTTTAAGATTATTCTATCACAACCCAATCCAGTTGGCATTTGCAGCTTAAATTCCACATGCCTGAGTGACCTTTCCCTCCTCACAGATGATATTATGTGAAATGAAGTCTCTTTTCAGGCTATATTATACAGTGGTCCAAAAGAAAAACAAGAAGGAGAAAACACATATGGTTTACTGTGTTATCAAGGGAAAATCTCCTAAAATCACTTACACATGTGATGAGCTTTGAGTTCAAGCATATTGGAAAGTTGTGAAAACACTAGACTGAATATGGGGGCTGCCCAAAATGGTATGAATAATTTGTGTGCATTTCTGTATGTGGCATCCAGAGGCAGGACTTTGACCATCAGAAGGAAGTGAGAAATTATTAACATCTTATACAGTCTTGTCTGGGAGGTGTCTTCTGTGTGTGTATTTGTGCTGAAATTTTCCCTGCGGAACATTGTCTGCACTCTACTTGAAATGTAATAGTAAGGTGTTGAACGCATGGACAGACTAATGAGGGAGATAAAAGTTGATAAGGAGTTCTGATCTCTATTCCTCAGCTGACTCTCAATGTTCTCCAAGCCTCCTATTTTCTTGTCTCTAACATAGTGTGTTCTAACTAGGTAATTTTATAGGACTTTATCAAGACCCCTTGTGGAATAGCCATTGTAGACATTGGTGTGATGGAGCAGTGGCCATGGTTATGTGTATTTACCTATACTAGCGCATCTTTTAATCAATGCAGTTTTATTTTGTATTGACACACTTTTGAAGAAGATTCAATTTGAACAAAATGGTTTCTTTAACTGAACAACAAGTGTGAACGGCACTAAGCTTGAGTTGTAGTATCAGTTCCAGCGATAAGATTCACATCTTATATTATGCTAGCACACAGGTAAGTAAAATTTAACCAAATTTGCAACAACGAGGGCTGTCCAAACTGTAGGACTTCTGACCTTCAATAATACTGAGATGTTTCTTGTTGGGAGTAGAGCTAGACAGCTACCACAGAGCATTGTCAAAGAGATTCTGTTTTGTTTGGTGTCATAGTTTGGATGCTGAAGGCCCCCCAACAGTTCCAAGAATGTCATTATTTAATCTGTTTGAGTCTATTTCTCTCTCAGTAAATTGAGGAGAGTAATGGCTGCCCAGAGATGATCAAGATCTCAATGTGACAACACATACAATGTAGTTAGCTCAATGCTGTGCCTATAAACCATGAGATATTAGCTGGTAGCCAGCTGGTGATGGCCATAAAGATAAAGGCTGCGCAGAAATGTCTCCAGATCCTGTGGATTCGACCAGGTTTTCCTCCAAGGCAATTTCAGGCATCTGATAGTTGTACACTATTGAACTCAGGAACAAATCTCTCCCTCAGAAAAATCTGAACATTCTACTTCATACTGCAAGAATGGTCATGAAGAACAGAACAGTCCTTGAGATTTACAGCATCCTCTGTGCACCTCTCTACTCACTGAAAACTTCTCCGGCCTCAGCCAAGCACAGCGGCTGGAGTGGGCTATGCTTTTTACTGCACTTCACTGTGTCGTAGGAAGAAAATGGGGGTCTGAGACCCTCTTACACAATCTCCCATACTTCCTCAAAACTCTGACCAATGACCAGGCGATGGTCCAGTGACTTCACCCTCAACTGACATTACTAAGTGGTGGTCCATTTGACTCCTGTTTCTCAGGAGCCCTCTAAGCAAGGCCAGCCATCACACTCGGTGCTGAAACACATATTCCTAAGACCCCAAACCACAGAGAACAAGCCAGATGCTCCCTTTCCCCAGAGCAGTCCTTTAAATATATTTTTAAAAGCTTGTGGTCTGAATCATTTGCTCTACACACAACATCCTGTTCCTCCCACCATTCTTCACACACAAAGGAAAATCATGGTATCTGCCCTCTTTTGAGTACACCCAGTTTGCCAGTTCTCTGCATATGATGAATCTTCGACCAATTCAATGGACCAGAGACCTACACCATTCTACTGTGGGTTAAACATCCATTTACACAAGAATGTAGTTTGTCAGTGGGTTTCATGGTGTGCTTTGGAGGCAATTCCTTCCTGAACAGCTGCTCTGACTAAATTGAGAGGGCTGTGTCCGTGCCAAGTACATGCTGTAAGGGAACAAGTGCATAGAGCCTCCCTGGTAGAAAGCTTATCTGCAAGGTGGCTGCCAACACCTAACCATGGAAATTTAGGAGTCTTCCCGGCACAAATATCAGCCACCTTCTGCAGGGCTTCTTTATCTTTGTCTTGAGCCTGCATAGGTTGAGAAATGTCAGTAGTACAGGTGTTACCTCTAGAGACTATTCAAGAAATCTCCAACTGTCTCCTGGCAAGGACAAGAAGTTTCTCTGTCGTGAATTCCGGATGACTAGTTTAATAAAGAACTTTCCATTTCAGGACATGTAGCACTTTTATGGCCATACAGTTCTTTGTGTAGGGGGCTTCCCTGAGTACTGTGAGAAGTTTAGCATCATCGCTAGACTCTGTTCGTAAACTGTCAGTAGCAACCCCAGCTCTAACCACATACATATTACCATGTACATGGTAAGTAGAATTATACCACTGAGACATGATGGTTTAAATGCATATTATCTCAGTATCTAAAAATCTGGATTAGGCCTGATCTTAGGGTCTCGTCTGACTCCACCTCCTCATTTTACTGGTATGAAGCGAGGATAACTGATTGGTGATCCATAAAGGATAACAAGGCCTCTTGACTTCTCTAGTACACAAATGGTTTTCCACCCTACTGCATGTGAGACCGCTTAAATAATAAATAGGATCAGGATGATAAGAAAACCTTACAGGAAATTGTAAGGGAATACTTTAAAAAAAATTATGCTGTATTACTTTAAAAATCTAAAGGAAAAGGGCAAATTTCTAGATTCGTATAAACCACCAAGTTCAGCATGGGAAAAAAGAGCAATGTTGATGGAATGGCCATACCAGATTTCCAGTTATACTGCGGTGCAAAGGTAAAGAAACAGCATGGTGCTGCACAGAAACAGATACGCAGCAATGAACGAAATAGAAAGTCCAAACATAAGTGCCCATAATTACAAACCGAAAACATCCACTGCAGAAAAGACAGAGTTTTCACGAAACAGTGCCAAGAAAACTGGATGGCCACATGTAGCAGGATGAAATTAGACCCCCATCTATTGCCTTTGCTGTAAGTCAACTCCACATGGATCAGAGACCTCAGGGTGAAGCCTGAAACCCTGATATCGCTAAAAGAAACCCTAGGCAGCACCTTACACAATGCAGATGCAGGAAGGGACTTTCGGACTTGGGCTTCACTCGGGGAGGAAGGCCAACAACTGACTTAACATAAAAGGCTTCTGGACAGCAAAGGAAGCAAGGAAGCAAGCAGTCACGTGAAGAGAAACCCACAGGGAGAGAGAACACGTTTGCTTGTCTGTATCTGATTGAGGAATAGTATCCAGAATGTGGAAAGAACACAAAGAGTCAAAGTCACAAATTGCCAACTAAACAAGGCTATGAAGGTGAACTGTGAGTTTTCCAAAGAAGAAATAAAAATGGCTAAAATATTTAGAAGGGGAAAATGAGGCAATTATTATAATTTCAAACACAAAAAAAGAATAATTTTAAAAGTGTTCAACATCTTTACGAATCGTGGAAATGCAAATTAAAATCATTCTGAGATTTTTCTCTTACTCCAATCAGAATGGTTAAGGTAAGAAAACAACTGAGGAAAAATTCTGGTGACAAAGTTGAGAAGGGGAAACCTTCATTCACAGTTGATGGCTTTGGAAGCTGGTCCAGAAACTGTGGAAATCAGTGTGAAGACATCTCGAACACCAAGAAATAGATCTGCCATATAATGCAACTGTACCAAGTCTTGGCATGTGCACAAAGGACGGGGCGTCCTACCCCACAGATACTTGGCAGCCATATTCATTATTGCTCTACTCACAAGAGTCAGGAGGTAGAAACAACCTACACACCAATCAACTGATAAATGGGTAACGAGAATGTAGTATCTATACATAATGGGAATATTCTTCAGCTGGAAAAATTGAGAGCACACAATTTCCAGGTAAGTGGATAAAACTAGAAAATACTATGCTGAGTGAGATCACCTAGATCCAGAAAGACAAACACCACATATCCTCTATCGTTCGTGGTTCCTTCTTCTGAATATCTGGATGTGAGAATATAGCCTTGAGAAAGTACAAAGGGACCACGGGTGGGGGAATAGAGAGATCTTTAGAGGGGGGTAGTAGGACACAGCAGCTCTAAATGGGGAAATGAGAAAATTCAGGACAGACTTGAAAAGGCAGGAAAGAGGAAGAGTAATACAAAGGAAGCAGAGGTTGAAAATATCAAAGGGAAATATTTTATTTTGGTGGTTTGAATGATAATGCCCCCCCCCAAAGACTTAAGTATCTGAATACTTGGGCCTTAGTTTCTGGAATTGTTTGGGAAGAATTAGGAGGTGTGGCCTTGTTGGAGGAGGTTTATCACTGGGCTAGACTTTTAAAATTGCTTACAGTTCCTCCAACTTCTTAGGAACTGAGAATTGGGTAATTATTCTAGGTTTGAGTATTTGAACTTTGGGATCTAAGAGATATAAGGCAGATCAGACAGAAGATTTTGTGGTTTCAAAGACTCTTCCATTCCCAGTGTGCCCTCTCTCAGCTGTTCCCATTGCTATGCCTTCACTATGTAATCATGGACTCCAACCCCTGAAATCATAAGCTAAATTCATAGCTTTCTTTTATAAGTTGCCGTGGCCATGGTGCTTTATTATAGAAAAATAATTAATGCATTGATGTTTATTTAAGTATATATCTCAAGATATTTATACATGTGCATATGCACACACACATATATATATTACACACACACACACACACACAATTTTAGGTCACTTGGGGTGATAATGCTACCCCTGAGAGCCATAGACTAGCTAACAAAGTACCTCAGCACCAGATATAAAAATTTCCTTTCAAGTTGTTGATCAAGAGTGTCCAAAAGACTTACAAATCTAGCTATTACCATTGCTCTTGGTTGCCTTCCAGAGCTTGAAGGTAAGATATTGTAGAGGAAGACACCACACACTTCAGGCAAAGGGTGTGGAGGCATACAGCTGGAGCTGACCTAGAAGACTCCTCCCTGAGAACTGCTCTCACAGTATCTGAAGGTGTTATGGAAGCTGCCACGAGAGAAAAGAAACGAACAGTCTCACCAAGGTGTGAAGCCTATTGACCACAATAGCCATCATGGTAAGATATTCTCAGGGGTGCTCACGACACTTAATATCTTAAAGCTAAACAACAGCCATCTAGTTGAACTTGTGGCCTGCTAGACAGGAAGAAATTCATGCCTAGTACTGTAAACCTAGCCGACACCCATGACTGGTACGGTCATGTACGCTAGAAAAGATTTGTGGCTATTTCCTCAAACCAGTAAAATTCTCAACTGCATTTTAAAGACCCATCTTTATATTCATAGATAGGTGTAACTCCCATTTCTCACCAAAGAAGCTACTTTTTGCAGCAGCTGGAGACCATCGCAGGAGCCATAACTGGGCAAATGAAGAAAACAAGCAGCTGTGTATGGCCAATTCCAGCTGATACACACAACACAACTCCTACTCCTAAGGTTCAGGAAATATCACAGAACGGGGCACAGAAAGATAGTAAGAGTCGGGGGATCAGAGCATCCGCTGTGAGACTGTGTCTTGTATACAGGACAGGGAAGCTGTACCCATGAAATAAATCTGAAGTGTGTAACGACAATACTAGCTCACGTTTCAACATATAGGGAAGACATTTCACAAGGCTCCACCCCACAATAAGGAGCTATAAGTAATTTGTGGCTGCTAAGAGAGGGGAAATCAGTCTTCTCCAGGGACAAACCGCTGATAGGTTAGCCAATCCCAAGTGGTCAAATCTAAACTACATATAAGTATAAGCAGTACTAAACAGACTACTGCTTCTGTGTGATTTAACAATAATGATTAAAAAGAAGAGGTCACAAATTTGAGAGAGAGTTATGAGGAAGACATGAAGAGTTTGATAGAGTGAAGGGAAGAGTAGAAATTATGGACATTTCCATTGGAAATTTATGTACATGAAATTCTCAAAAATATAAACTTTACAATAATAATAATAATAATAATGAAGTTTTCTTTTATATAAAGGTACACCATGAGCAACGACAATAAACTACCAGATAACAGAGATAGATGGACGGAAAAGGCCATGTTTCACTACCTTTAGTGGCAATTTTCCCTGCCCTCTGAACAAGTAACCCAATATGTTCCTTTTGTATTGAGCTATAAATTACACTGACCCTGAAGAAGATTAAGGGAGATGAGCAAGGGCATCCACATCCATCCTCAATTTAACACAGATCAAATTTGCTTTGGGTCAATTCAATGAGTAACTGTTTACTTCAGTTGTAATCTCCAAAGGTAAGGCCATAAAAATGTCATTTAAATGTCAAACAACCTTCCAACATTACTAAAAATCTCTCAGGATCCCACTGAAACCAAATCTAAATTATTTGCTCATATGGTGAAGTAGTAAAACCTTCTGATTCACATTGTGAAAATTTATTTTTAAAAAAAGGAATGCCAGGAATTCTGTTGAGTTGAAGTCAAAAGATGGTAAGGAGATAAATGGTGAAAAAAATAATGATTTTTTTAGTAGTCACGTGTGTGTGTGTGTGTGTGTGTGTGTGTGAAAATTCTTCTAACACACAATCCATCTACACCATAGAATATTTATTCAATAAACACACAGAGAAATGTCTAAATCCTGGGGAAACCTTAGGAAATTAAAGAGACAATTAATTATCTTTCCTCTAGTATTGACTAGTCCAGTGGGGGAAGGACAATCAACTATCAGAAAACACAATGCATATTCTGATAATTGGTTGTAAGGGAAACAAAAAGAAGCAAAAATCTCCAAGGAATTAATTTTTTCTGCTTTGTGTAAGGGGAAGATGGAGTCCTTATACTCTTTGCCCCTCCATTTTTACTTTCTTTCTGGCCCCACGTTTTCCTCTTCTGATACTCTACAAACTTGAGCATACTAACCCCATACTTAAAAACATAAAGGAATGATATGCATTATACACAACTGCTTTATTGAAGATCGAGCTCTGGCTGCTATCATGAGTTGTTAAGGCTGAGAGAAAGGTATATTGTATCTTCTTCAAGAGAAAACATTTGATTGTCTCTAAAATACATTAAATTACATTATCTAATAGAGCTTTTCTACTCATACATTTTTGCATTGTTCAATGAAGAAGTTATTCATGTGGCTAAACTGGAGCCATTATCACCAGCAAAGTAAATTTTTGTTTTCTTTCATTTTATGTATATTAAAATGTTAATAGTCACATGTGACACATATTTACACCATTGTACAATATTTTAGAGGTAGCTAGACAACGGGAACCTGTCTATCAGGAGTGTTGGAGCCAGGATGGAGAAAGCAAAGAACCAAAATAGATAGCAGTTCTATGGAAAAGATTCCCCACCTCTCTAGGAACTGAGAACTAAGTAAGTATCCTAGGTTTGAGTACCTGAAGTTGGGAATCCAAGAAAAATATCTAAGCTTGATGAGTCAGGTGACTCATCTGTAAATCTAAACTGTAGATAGTTCTGTCTGTGATGCCTAACTCTGTCTATCCCACATAGACGTGCATTATATTAGCAAATTATCATTGCCGAGGAACCTGAGATCAAATCAATGTGACTTGTCTACCTTCTGTCACCTAATTATTGTAGTCACAAAGCAGAGGTAGGTGGTCATATCCTGTCTCTCATGAATACATGAAAGCAAATTTTCAAAAATAGTTTTCTAGTACATTTTGTTAGTTAAAGTACAATTAATATTTACCCTTACACAGACTTTATCAGATTGCAAGAAGGGAAGTACGGGTCACAACCGGAAGCCCTGAAATACAAGCAATGCCATCAAACACTGAGCATCCTAATCAATATAAATTAATTACAAAATGGTGGATCTTACAGTTCATGAGGCAGAAAATTAGCCTTGGTAGAAATAGCGTTTTGTTGATCTGGTTCTGATTTGCTGAGCAGGGCCCAGGAATCTGATTTATTAAGTAATTAGATTATTCTAATGCAAGCAAACTGATGGTCATACTTTAATTGGGTCTTCTTTTAAAAATATGCAACTCTGTCCTCCAATACAGAAGTTCTTCCTGAGTCACAGAAAGCTGAGTCCATAGTAGAGATAGGGAAGGCTCAAGGGATGTGGCTGGAAGCAGGGAAACACAGACCTGAGGATTCTATTTGGTTCATTTAGACAGAAGATTTTGAAGAGATGTCTATGTGGGGTTATCCGGCAAGCACACTTTATCTTCTTGTCTAGATCCCAGAGGAAGCTATGAAAGCTATGGAAGACGAAAGCAGGTGGCATGAAGATGCCAATGAACGTCATGGGAGGGGCAGTCACATGTGTATGAAGGAAAACTTCCCGAGAACTGGTGAGGCCAGGGAGAAAAGGACGAGCATGTGGGGAGAGGAACGGTCTACTCTGGATTGGGAAGTAAAGTGGGAAATTAGGATGTTTAGGAAAATGAGTGAGGCCATATTTGAGAAAAGAAGCTGACATAGGTATAAGAGATCGACTAATAATATTGTTTTCAAAACTTGAGACTTCAATTACTTTGTTAACTAAGGTAAAAAAAAAAAGCCAAGCAGAAGATGGGAAGCTGCATTTGAAAAATATAGAATGCAGGATTAGTATCCAAAACATGATTAATACCCAGACATCAATAAAGAGAACACATATGCTTTAATGAATTGACCAGGATACAGTCCCTGCTGTCTAGCTTTAACAGTGCTAGAAGGGACTGAGAAGGTTGCCAGGGGAGAAAAGACAACAATGGTCTTGTTCAGCAGAGGACTCTGTGCTAAAATACTGGCCTGCTAGGTAAGATGTATCCTATGGTATAATAGTACCAAAACCATTCATGGGGTAACCAGTTGGTCCCTGGTTGTACTTGAGACCAGTTCCACAGGAGGAAATACATTCCTGGTTATATAAACATAGTCAAAACCCATGACTAGGGATATCATCAGCCCCAGGGATTAACATGTGGCTTGCTAAATGGCCACATCGTCAAACTGCCTTCTAAATAATTATACTTACATCTATGAATCTGGGATGCTCTCAACACTGGCAAGAGAAGTTTCTTACTTCAGTGGGTAGTGGTTAATATGGAGTTTTATAACTATCCAAAATGCTGAGACTAAGTTACTGCAAGTGCTAGCTATAAATGGGACATTGATTATCAACTCGCCTGCTCTAAAGTTCAGGGTACATTACAGAAGGTGGAAAGAATGGAGATTTGGGAAGTGGTGAAGAGCGCTCTGAAATGCTGGCTTCTGGATATGATAGAATGTGGCCATCACATTCATGAAGTCACTGCAGTTACGCTTGCCTACGTAAGACCAACACAAGATCAAGCCAGGAGGTTAAAATAGAAGGAGAAGGAGGGACAAGTAAAACCAAATTTGTTTGATAAAGCTTCGAGGAATCATATTGGCTTATATTTACCAAAATTTATACTATGTGTGTGTGTGTGTGTGTGTGTGTGTTAGAGGAAGTTAAGCAGATGCTAATGCTCCCTACAAGAGCCATAGACTAACAAAGGACCCAGTACCAGGGAATAAGAAACCTCCCCTTGAATTGTTGGCTAGGGTAGTCCAAGTGACTCCCACAAGTGACTCCCAAAACAACATAGATTATCAATGCAGCCTTTGGTTGCCTCTTAGGGGTTGAGAGTGGGTCCCAATTTAAAGACACCATATGCTTAGGACACAGGACTCAGCTGATTGGAGCTGGATCTGACCTGAGAGTCTCTGTCCTGTGGTCTAGCTTCCATGATTCTACAAAATACTGTGGAATCTGCCAAGGGAAAGAAGTAATTAAATGGTCCTAACCAACTGTGACACCTACAGACCATAGTAATTACCAGCATGGAAGGATATACAAAAAGGTTCAGTAAGTAGCACTCACATGTTGATGGCAACCAACAGCCATCTAATCAGACTTAGGGCTCATTCAGCCAGACAGAGACCATGTCTGATATTGGAAACCTAGTCAGCTTCTCCATGCTAGTGAGGTCATGAGCCTTAGAAAAGAATCTACTGTCATGACTTGCTAAACCAGCATAGTTCCCTAACACTCTGAATCTTATCCTTATACCCACAGATAAACGCGACTACCATCCCCCATCAAAGAAGCATCTCTTTTAATTTGAGATCTTAGAAAAGAATGAAGGAGGGCAATTGATCAGATAGATATGTTTGTTTGGATATTTGAAATCATGGAAATTGCATAGGATTTAGATCTGTCTCCAATTTGTAATATTCTGGTTATTTCTGTATTTATTTACCTGACCTAGGATGGTCAGGAGCTCATTTTTTAGCCTGGATATTTATAATGTAAATGGAATAAAAAACATGAACCTGTGGAGGGGGGGAAGAAGCATCTCTTTATGATGAGTTGAGACCATCACAGAAAACCACAACTGGACACAATGAATGGGTCAGATGGACAGATTGTGGGAGATACATGTGCATGACAGCTCTTGTATCCATGTGCCAGGGAACATCATGAAAGATGTGTGGGAAGACTGAAGAACCAGAAGTTAGTTGTGAAACATTCTCTCCTAGGTATGGCTGCATAAACCAAACAGTGGCGACCTCAGCGGACAAACTAATGTGGAAGGGGGAAAATTCATATGATCGCACCCTTAGACAAAGAACTACAGGCAGCTAGTGGCTTGTGGGAGTAGGAGAATTTGTCTGTCCCAGGGATGAACCTCCTTATTGGTTGTTCAATGCAAGGTGCTCAGCATTGAAATAATATATACACCACCAGCAAAAATAGATTCAACAGGTTTCGTGTGTGTGTGTGTGTGTGTGTGTGTGTGTGTGTGTATTTGTGCATTCATGCACACATATGTAACAATAGTAATCAATGTAAAAGAGGCTATCAACTTGAGATGGGGAGATGGGAGCAGTTTGGGGAAGGGGCTGGAGGAGGGAAAGGAAAGGGGAAAGCAGTGTAATCCTATTTCAATTAAAGCATACTTAAAAACCCCAGCATGGATGAGGAAGGGCTACTAAAGTCCCACCCCTGGCTGAGGAGTGGAGTATTGTTGTAGCTGTCAGATGGCTGCTGGGAAAGGGACAGTTACTTTTCTCTGGGGCGGTAGGCACTGGCAGGTTTCCCACGCCCCAACGGGTGACCCTACACCTATTAGCATACAGACAGCACTAATTTATCTCACTGGGTTAAAAACAAATAACTAAAAACAAAATTTTTACATGGAGGACATGATGTTGGGAGGGAGATGACTTCAGGGAGCTGGAGTGAGTGTGAGGGTTGGGAGTGATCAGGTCCACAGGGGGCAGTCAACAAAGCAGAAAGCGGTTGAAGACCTGGAGAGTACTTTGACAGCACCCAGGGAGTTGCCGGATTTGTAGTTTGCCATGCTGGTGTCCAGTCTTGCTTTGGTCCAGTATTCCCCACTGTGTTCCTTTTTCCTTGCTTTCGGATGGTACTTTATATCCTGTGCTATTGTATGTGGGAAGTGTATGATCTGTTTCTCGATTTTGACTTTGCAGGGTAATACAGTTAAGACACTGCCACGAGTCTCAGAAAAGATGCTGAGTCTTTAAACAGTGTTGCGACTGTGATAGACTATGGGGACTGTTGAAGTTAGACTGAATGCGCTTTTGCATTGTAATGTGGCTATAGGCCTAGGGAAGCCAGGAAGTTGAATGTGGTGGATTGAATAGACATGGCCCCCAGACATTCATATATTTATGAATGTTTAGTCATCAGGGAATGGGGCGACTTGACAAGGATTAGGAGGTGTGGAGGAAGTCTGTCCCTGGGGGTGGACTTTGGAGTTTCAGAAACCTGAGCCAGGCTTTGGGGCTTTCTCTCTTCCTGCTGCCTTTGAATTCATATACCAGAACTTTTAGCTACCTCTCCTGGACCATGTCTGCTTGCATGTCACCATGCTTCTTGCCAAGCTGATAATGGACTAAACCTCTGAACTGTAAGTTAGCCCCAATTAAATGTTTTCTTTTCATAAGAGTTTCCATGATCATGGTATCTCTTCACAGTAATAGAACACAGACTAAGACATGGTATACATATGTAAAATTTTCAAAGATTAAATAAAAATATAAAAAAGAAAAGTACATAGAATTTGTCATAAAAAAACCAGACTTAGAGGGGTATATGGTTGATACAAATATAAATAAAAGTAATTAAGAACCAAAGAACTTTACATCCTATAATAAAGATACTTGTCCAACCATGTTCACTGCTGCTCTATTCATAATATCCAGAAATTAGAAATAGACTAGATGTCCATCAATAGAAGAATAGATAAAGAAAATGTGGTACATTTACATAATGGAATATTACTCAGCTGTTAATAAATAAAACTATGCATTTCATAGGTAAATAGACGGAGCTAAAAAAAAATGAACCCGAGTAACATAACCCAGACCCAGAAGGAGAAATATGGCACGTATTCTCTTATATGTGGATGTTAGCTGTTAAGTTTTGGTAAACGGGCTATAATCCATATATCCATAGAGGTTAGGTATAGAGTAAGGGAAGGGAGAGATGGGTCTCACAAGGAAGAGGAAATTGATCACTATGAATGGAAGAAGTGGGGAGGGACAGAAGGATCTAATTAGGGGGGAGAAGAGTGGGTAAGGGAGGGACAGATAAAACTAAGGGCCATTAGAGAGATTATATGGAAACCCAATTTGGTGGAAGATTCTTAAAATATACACATATATGAAAGAAATAAAAATGGAATCACCAAATATCAGAGGAGGCAAAGTCCTGACTAGATATCTCTCATTGCCCAGACCTACAGTTCTAGGAATGAATTATATCTAATTGAATTGTTGACCAGGGACCCCATGGACACCCCAAAAAACCTAGGCTATTGCCAAGGCTATTGCTTGCTCTCTACAAACTGGTGGTAAGGCCCTACTGCTAAAGACAACACCTGCGTAACTCACTGAACATGGAGAAGTTGAGCTGGTGCTGCCTAGAGCCTTCCCTCCTGAACAGTGCTGCTGGTACTAGAAGGCGCTCCGCACATTATCTGGGGAGAAAGGTAAACAACCCAACTACAAACCTTTCCATCTACAATGGTGTCTTGCCTACAAGATAAACTGTTGTGACCAAGACACAAACTTGTGGGACTAACCAAGCGATATCTAATTAGATTTAAGGTCCATTCCAAGAGGTAGAACTCACACCTGACACACTGCTCAGGTGGCCAAGAACCCAAGACCAGATAGATCAGAGTCCTGGGAAAAAGTACACACTACTGTTCTGCTGAAGGAACATGGAAGTAAAATCTCTCTCAATAACATTCTGCTATGCTCATAAATCAAGGTCTGCTCCACCATCATCAGAGAAGCTTGATGGGGAAGCTCAGCCAATCACTTTTGGCTAGGGTATGGCAGCTTGGAGCCCAGGTAGACAAACGGGGGTGGGGGGGGTGGGGGGTAGGGGGTGGAGGGGTAGGGGTGAGGAGGGGGGCTAGGGTGCTAGCGCGCTCTGCGCGGTGCTAGCCTGACCCGTTTGGACTTTGGACCTTCTCAGGCAGCGTGAGTTTCCCCGTTTTTTCAATTATTAAATTATATCTGTTGTTTTGAGCTGGTCTGGTTATTTTAGCGTACCGATCAAATATGTGTTCACTTACAGAAGCTTCTTCCTGGGGCAGATGGGAACAAACACAGACCCACAATGGAATAAGGTGCAGAGAGTAGGAGGCCTTGGAATGCTCATTCCTAGTGGGATATCTCCATCAAATCCCTCTCCTCAGAGCTCAGGGAACCCTGGGGAAGTGGAGGCGGAAAGACTCTAAGAGTCAGTGGGGATCGAAGACACCAAGGAAGCAAGGTCTTCCATGCACAACAGGATCGACACACATGTGAACTCACAGAGACAGTGGCAGCATGCACAGGACCAACACTTGTCTAAGCCAGGTGGAGTCCCAGTGCTGAGAGGGGGAGTAGATCCAAAACCCCATCCCTAACCCAGAAACCTTCTCCAGTTGATAACTGCCCACAAAGGAAAACTTAGCATTTCCTGGCGGAGTCTCACTGGGTATACAAACAACTCTTAGGGGCAGATTCCATGGCGCGCACAACACAAAGTGAACTCAACACCATTTTTGGAGGCTCCTCACTTCTTGGGGTTTTGTCTAGGTATGATTTTTATTTTCTTCCTTACCCTTTTCCCTCTTTAGGTTTTTTGTATCTATATGATGACTTCTGTGTTATATTTTTATGAGATTTCTGTGTGTGTTCCTTGTGCATTTATCTTTGTATCTTTTCCTCCCAGCTGTTTGCTTCATCTTATTTCAGTTTGTTTATTTTTATTTTATCTTATTTATCATTATTTTAAGAAGCTTTTTTGTAGTCTTGAGAAAGAGTGAGAGCGAGAAAGTGAGTGTGAGTGTGTGTGTGTGTGTGTGTGTAAGAGAGAGAGAGAGACAGAGAGACAGAGAGAGAGACAGAGAGAGAGAGAGAGAGAGAGAGAGAGAGAGAGAGAGAGAGAGAGAAAGAGAGAGAGAGAGAGAGAGAGAGAAGATTTGGCTGGGTGGGAAGTAGAGGAGGATCTGGGAGGAGTTGGGGGAGGGGAAACCATAGACAGAATATATTGTATGAAAAGCAATTTATTTTCAATTTTACCAAAGGGAAAATAAGTGACGTTTAGTGAAGTCATCATTACAGGAGGACCAGCCCTAAAGACAGCTCTGTCTAACAAACAGCAGCCCTCTCAAAGTGGCACTAGACTGCTGCTCTTTTCTGAAATGCTTCCTTGGGAAAGCACCAGTAGCCAAATTCGGTCAAATCATAGCCATAGATTTTCCTGGGTGCGGGTGACCCGGCTGTCCTTTCATTCAAATATATTCTGTTTTAACATGGTTGCTATTTGTGGACATCAGAATTCTCAATTTCCCTTTTATTAACAAATACGTGATTCGATTATTTCAAACAAGAGCCATGTGATGATCCATCAAGAAAATTCAAGCCCTTCTGAGTACTGCAAGAGCTCGAGTATGGATGTTATCCTGCCAACGGCAGCTGTCCTCTAATGTCTGGGTTAGGATACTCCATGCTCAGCCACAAACAGGACATCCATACCATACCTCCTCTCTAGTGGTTCAGGCTCCATCGTGGAGAGGGGCCAGAAAGGCTGTATGAGAGAGCACCCACTGGACACAGTAAGACTGCTGCTCTCATAAACTCACAAGGTTGTGGTCGCTTGCACAAGATCAATAGTCAGTGTTCAACTTCTAGGTGGGAAGGGTTCACTAGTACCCATCTCTTGCTGGGGAGCCATCAACAGTCGATGGATGCTGAGGGGGGTGGAACGTCAGTTTTCTTTAAGGGTATAGTTCCCAGTAGGTGGAACACACTTCAGTAGATAGTCCTGCACGCATTGTATCAGCGGATTGTTAAGGCAAATAAAGAGGACCCAGATTGGAAGGGCATGAGGGTTAACTGAGGGTTCTTGAAGGAGGTGCAAAGAAGAATGGGGGGTGAACAAGACAAAGTGCATGGCTTGTATGTGTGAGATGAGTAAAGAATTAACAAGAATAATATATAGCATCCTTTTATATTTTAAAATATATTTAACTCAAACTTTTACTTAAATAATTGTAGGTAGCAGATGGATACCAAGTCACTCAGCGAGAACTTCATTTATTCCTCTTGTTTTGCATGAGTAAGGAGCGACTCAGAGAATCTGTCTATATAGTTTCTAAGGAAGGAAGTCAAGACTAAAATTCAGACCTTGTGATTGCTAAAAGCAATGCTGTCTGTATGGTGTTCAGAGGCATTTCTGTGCATCTATGTGCACACTTAAAAGGAAAATTAACTGTTTGTAAATGAGTAGTACATTTTTTAAAGTACTAATTTTTAAAAGGGTTCAACATGATAAGTCATCTGGGAAATGCAAATTAAATGGGTGTTTTTAATTAACAAAATGTTAGTGTTTGATATTGGTGAATGAGATACTCTTTTCACAACTATTAATAAGGATAATTATTAATACAGTGTTGTAGGAGGTTCATTTTATGGCAGACATGTTATTAACACACATTTTAATAAACCTTTTCAGCTTTGTTGTTATCTAAAATGCCAGCATATTCATAAAGAAATGTGTTTGGGGCATTAAAATTGTATATTTTCCTGAAATCCTAGAAATACCTACCGGTTTAGAAGTAGGAAATGAATAATACAGATATAGAAAACAAATGAATGAGTTCTGTTTCCACATTTTCCAGTGATGTCCAAATACATTGTTGTAAAAAAAATACAAGATCCAGAAAAAAGAAAAGTGCATATGCAATAGTGCCATTTATATAAGATGATGGGGGAAAGATATGACTTCATATAGTTTTAAGAATGTGTGTAAAGATACTGAAAAAAAGTTAGCTGGAGACGGGGTGACCACTAAAAGTTGACTTGTTCTTTTTATATATATATATTTTGGTCTTATGTTTGTTAGATTCATCTTCAGTCACTGACATTCTACATGTGAGATCTTTAAGGCAATGCTGATTATTGAATATTACAGTTAAGTTAAAACACTTGATCTGAAGAACTATTTTTTTTATGTAGACATCAGCAACTTAATTTCCTAGGTGCCTTAGACGTTGGGTCCTTGGTATGGAGCAATGAACCAAACAGGAATATTCCTGCACCCAAAAGACTTTCGCTACAGTTTAGAAATAGATGGGTTTTCTCTGCATAGAACATTCCTTTTCTTTTTGGGGCGTAGGGAACTCTAGACAGGATTTTACCTTGGCTGTCCTGAAACTTGCTCTGTAGACCAGGCTAACCTCGAATTCATGGAGATTGCCTGCCTCTGCCTCCCAGGTGCTGGGATGAAAGGTGTGCGCCACCACGCTCTGGCCCACTCTGACTTTTATACGCTTCTCTTCCCCACAACTCTAATCCACCTCCTGCTCCTCCTGACTCCATTAAGAAGTGTATGGAGGACTGTCCAGAGGATACAGTCATAGCCCTCCAAACCCATCTCTGCTTAATAGCCATCCATAGGTGACCAAAGGATCAGGGCAAAACAGTACAACGTCAGCAGAACAGGCCCTCTTCACTTGTACCAGAAGTGTCCAGATGTCATTTATGACAGCACCTGAGCTAGAGAGCCGCCAACTTCAGAAATGACCAACTTAGCAAATGTGTTGCTGAGAGCATACATTGATGGACGTTGCCGACAGCCTGCACTTGGGCAACTACTAACTTAAAGTGCTGAAGCTCCAAGCACCCACACACAAGTTCTACACACACTCTGTAGTTGGATTGGTTTTTTCCAGTGGCGTTCCCTCCATAGTAATGAGGAGAATGCCAAGCTGTCAGAATGTCCTTCGAGGCCCTTCTACCAGTTTCATCTTCAACACTGTGTGAGGCTTGCCCACCCTGGTGGGTGTAGACTGAACTCATGCTTCTGGGCCGCTTCTGAGAGCCACTGTTCATATTTCATAGCAATTGAAGTCTGCTCCTCGTCTCTTAAGCTTGCAAATGGAAATCCTGCCATTGCATAGTCTCAGCTGCTAGAACAACTTCATACTACCATCATCAAAAAAGACAAATGCTTAACCCCAGGAGGAAAGCAGTCTTCAAAGATCCTGATGTATCCCAGAGCAAAGAACAGCGTATTGAAGATTCTACACCTGTAACTTCTCAGTTGAGAACAATTCAAGCTCACACCTAAAGGCTCTCTGTGTGTGGAGCAATGCACCATGGTATTAAACTCCAGTATCACCTCCACCAGCCTGTGTGACCTAGGTAAGTACGGTAGATACTTATATTTAACCCCAGTGTCATCCCTACCTCCACCAGCTGGTGCAGCCTTCAAGTCCCTATTTTTCTCTTTCTTTGCGATGCTGCTCTATATTCCTGTCTCAGCTTCTTACAAATTGCAGTTCTGTGAAGTCTTCCCTGAGTCACAAACCAGTGTCCTTCCTGCTCATATGATAACGCTGACCCCCCACACTCTGCTGTCTAACTTGTTACACAGCATTATTATTGCAAACATGTTCCTCAATTTATCTTAGCTTTATTATCTCATTTATGTTGCCGGTCAATGCACAATTATGACCAGTTTATAAAATATTGTAACGATTGCTAATGCTAGGAATATACCACGCGTCAAGCTGTATAAACACAATCTCTCTGATCGCCACAAAACCCTATTAGAGCATTCATAATGTTATTGATGTGTTTGTAGTTGATGAAAGCAAATGCAGGGACGATGACAGAGATTGTTAGTAGGGCATCGGGGGAGTCAACAATCAAGCCCTTCCTGCTTTAAGGACCATGCTTTTAGCTGCTGCCCTAAAGCACTACCTGTGAATAGGAGCTTACAGCACCAGCTCTATGTGCTTACTGAACTCAGGCTCCGTACTAGGAGTGTCACACACATTAAGCTCCCTGAACCCTGGGATCTACATACAGTGGTCATAATACCAATTTTTCAAAGTGCAATTAAGGTTTAGGACTCTTAGTGATCTCAACAAGGTCAGAGAACTATGACTGTGAATGCAAGTAAATCTCCCTACAGAGCCCGAGTCCTAACCCACTCTTGATTCCATGACAAGATGGTAGGATGGACTTGAATCTTTGAAAACACTATACATGTTTTCAAGAATAACTACCTCAAACAAAACTGGTTCCTATACCCTTCTGAGCAATGCAAACCGACCGAACTGATCTACCACCCCGCCCCCCCCCCACCCAGCACTCACCTTAACACGTGTGTGGATCCATTAATGGTTGTGGTTGAACAGGGGACAGTCTGGCCCAGAATGGAGGGTCTTCTGTAGCGTTCATCATCACAGCAGAGAATGATGAGGAAGGCACGTCTGAAAGACTTATTCAAGAAGGCATAGAGAAAGGGGTTCAACCCTGAATTGATGTAGCCAAGCCAAAGGAAAGCAGTCCACACCTGCTCGGGGACAGTGTAGTCTATGAACGGGTCCACGACATTGGTGACAAAGAAGGGGGCCCAGCAGAAACAGAAGCAGCCCATGATGACGCATAAAGTCTTGGCTGCCTTGGTTTCTGTCCGCATGCGATGTGTGCTGTGCTGGTCAGCTGGCTGGGGCCTGCTTTCCGGGGTGGCTCCTGCTCGTTGTAACATCTGGATCTGCTGGGCATGCTCCTTAGCAGTGACATAGATGCGGTAATAGGCCAGCACCATGAGGAAAAACGGGATGTAGAAGGCTACAACGGAGCAGGTGATGGCGTAGGGCTTGTTGACCATGAAGACACAGCATGTAGAGTTAGAGTTGTGGTTGAGTTTCCTTTTCTCTATCTGAGAGTGGTGGGCAGGGAGAAAAGGAGGGTGGGAAGGTGAGGAGCAAACAGTGAAAAAAATGTCAAAAGTGAAAAAACATAGGAAAAAATGGGAAGAGAAGGGAAGAATAGGAAGAAGGTAAAGAAGAGGGCAAGGGTGAAAGAAGGGGAAAGAGAAAAGAAAAAATAAGGTTTATCATTAAAATTTTATTTTTCTTACAAATCTATAGCACACAGGACTTTCATGGCAGAAAAAGAACATATCCCAGAGTTCAAAGAGCTTGTCTGTGTGAAGTCTCAAGAAGAAAAGGAAGATAGAATTGGTAATCATTCTCAATTCCATCTACATTTTCTTCCTTGTCTGACATGTTCATAACATATGATTATCCCTTAACAGGATGCCTTAGATCACTACCATCAAATATGTTTATGATATGCGCAGATTTTGATCCCTCATATAGATCAGTTGCTCAATTTCTTCATTTTAGCTGCCACATTTTTAAATAATAACTTTGTTAGTATTTGAAAACTTCACCCTGTATCATTGTAAACCCAGATCTTTGGGGGAAACTGAGCTCCTCCCCAGACCTGTTTCTTTGCTCACTAGATATACTGATGAAAAGTTTACCATTGAGAAAATGTGGTACTGGAAGCATCAACATAGAGAAATGAGCAAAAGAAGCCTAGGGCTTGGGAGGAAGGAAGGGTAATATTTCACAATCACGAAAGATAAAACACAGCCGCTGCCCAATTGTCCATGGTTTTACCTCTCATGGTTTTTTGTTAACACAGGTCAACGAGTTCAAACATTGGATAAATAAACAATCCCTAATTTTTAAATTGTATGTCATCCTGAGTAACATTAAAAAATTCTGCTCCATTCTCCTCTGTCTCACATAGGGAGTGAGTCATCCCTCTCTCCAGCATGTCTACAGTATATATGTCACACAATCATTAACTACTTGGTAGCTTTCTTACTCATCAGAATGACTGTTGAGATACTTGCCTTCAAGTAGCCCTTATGTTACTTCACAATGGCCTAAAGCACAAGATTAGGGCAATTTGATGGCAGCATGTAGCCGTAATTGTTCTACTTTATTACCATCATTGTTATTGATCTCTTTCAGTGCCTAACTTATATGCTGAATTTTTATCATACATGTGCATAGGGGAAATACTGTGTGTATATGTAGTATATATGTAGAGGTTTTAGGAATCCTCAGGGGTCTTAGAATGTAACACCTAGTGGATAATGGGCTATTCATTCTTGTCTCCTATCTTCTACTGAATCCACTCCATTCAGGACTTATTTCCAGTCATTCCATTCAGACTGCCATGGTCAAGGTTTTCAAAGACCTCCACAAATCTAAGTCTTATTTTAAATCAGCTAAGGTATTGATATATTAATGTAATGATGCATCTGAACCTCAAAGCCCTCCTTGCGATACATATTTTATTGAAGTAAAGCACAGTATACAAAATCATAAATGTGTATGGTGAATGGATTTGACAAAGTAAAAATACATATGTAGCCACACATGTACAAATCAAAGTATAGAATATTAGTGGCATCTCTAATGCCTCCCAAATGCCCCTCTCAGTTATAACCATATAGTTTGTTGTTATAGTCATGTCGTTCTCAATGGACTGTATCAGTGAACATTCCTGCCACTAGGCTAAGAGCATACAGGTTACTCTACATCCTAGGAATCACTTGCTATTGTCTATACATAGTTGTTCCTTGTTTGTGGGCTTGTTTAAAACTTTGTGAAAGTACTATCCATTTCTCTCTTTCTCCCTCTTCCCCCCCTTTGTCTGTCTCTCCTTCCTTCCCTCGCTGCCTCCCCCACCTCTCATGTGTGTGAATGTGTGTGTGTGTTAGTTCTTTGAGACGTTTAAACAGTGTGCTTTGATACTATTCACCCTTCCTCCCCCAAGTCTTTCCAGATTGGACCTCTTCCTTTTTCGCTCATTTGTATCTTTAGACTCAATCCATGTTAGTTTTCTTCAGCTCAGTGTACCCTGGTCTCTGTATTCTGTTCCATGTTTATCCCACCTCACCTGAGGAACTGAAATTTTTAATCAAAGACAATAACATAGAGCAAAGTCTAAATTAATCAGGGCTGTTCGCTTTGGGAATATGGTTTTACCACACATTTCCACACTTCTAGATGTCAATTACCACTTTGCTATTTGTCTTGGGAAGTCATTATTCAGGAAACTGACCCTTAATAAACATCTATATAGGTCTTTTTTGTTTCAATAGTTTGATATTCTATGTTTGATCTTCTTATATTTGATGCTCTTATATTCTTAATATTTGATGTTCATTATCAAATCTATATATTACAGATTCTTGGTTTATTTTACTGTTTTCTTACTAGTATTGGGTGATGGAAATTTTAATTTTAAGAACCTTTAGCTTCAGTTAGTGCCTTTGTGGCCTGTTAAGAAATCTTTACCCCTCATGGTAAAAATATTCTCATATCTACTGCTTGAGGGCATTTTCTCATATCTTGGTACACATTTGTTGTGTGAATTTTTACATTGTGAATTCTTCAGTTCATTTGGTATATACTTTTTCTGTAAAGTTTTTGTTGTTGTTGTTATGGTTGCTACAATAAAACACCATGATCAAAAGGACCTTGGGAGGAAAGTGTTTATTTTATCTTAAAACTCTCAGATCACACTCTATCCCTGAGGAAAGTCAAGGCAGGAACTCAAGGTGGGAGCCTAGAATCTGGAACTGAAGCAGAAGTCATGGAGGAGTGTTGCTTACTGGCTTGCTCCCCATGGCTTGCTTAGCTGTTTCCTTATTTATGCAAGCCAGAATCATCAGCCCAGGAGTGGCACTGACCACAGTGATCTGGTCCCTCGTACATCAAGCATTAATCAAGGCAGTACTCCCATAGACTTTCCTAAAAGCCAATCAATATTATGGAGGCATCTTCCCAATTTGGATTCCCTCTTTGCATGCATGATGAGTTTTTGTCACATTGACAAAAGCAAGCAGCACAGGTATGGAGTAGGAGAAAGATTTTTGTTACTAGACAATCCAAATTTAATAAAAAATAAAAAATTAAAATGGAATGGTAGGAAAATCTTGAGAGCAATATAGAAAACCCTGACACACAGCCATGTGCAAATATATCTTCCTATTTAACCTTTTATTTTAGCAGCATAAAACATCTTTGTCTGAAGTAATACTACATGTGTTAAATTTGCTTCATCGCATGTAATAGTAAAACTATACAAGCTTTTTAAAAATTCAGTACTTCTTCTACCCTTCTGTCTACCCCCCTGCCTCCATGCTTTCAGTTTTGTCAGGCGATCTTGTCTGTTTCCAATTTCCAGGTGGGTCTGTATATGTTTTCCTTTGGGTTCACCTTATTACATAGCTTCTCTAGGATTGTAAACTATAGGCTTAATGTCCTTTGTTTATAGCTAGTATAAGGGGAAGAGGAGTGGAGAAGGGGAAGGCTGAAGAGAACTTGAGGGAATAGGATAGTCGAGATGGAGGAAGGACAGATATGAGAGCAAGAAAAGAGATATCTTGATTGAGGGAGTCATTATGGGGTTAGCAATAAACCTGGCTCTAGAAAAATTCCCAGGAAAGCACAAGGATGACCCCAGCTAAGACCCTAAGCAATAGAGGAGAGGGTGCCCGAACTGGCCTTGCCCTGTAGTCAGACTGATGATTATCTTAAGTATCATCACAGAACCTTTGTCCAACAACAGAAGGAAACAGAGACAGAGACCCACATCGGAGCACTGGACTGAGCTCCCAAGGTCCAGTTGGAGAGTGGAAGGAATGGGAATATGAGCAAAGAGATCAATACCTTGAAGGATTCAGCCACTGAAACAGTTCACCTGAGCTAATGGGAGCTCACCCAACTCCAGCTGGACTGAGAAGGAGCAAACATAGGACCAAACATAGACCCTCTGAATGTGATTGACAGTTGTATGGCTGGGACAGACCGAAGGGCCACTGGCAGTGGCACTGGGATTTATCTCTACTGCATGTACCGGCTTTTTGGGATCCTATTCTCTTTGGATGTATACCTTGCTCAGCCTAGATGTAGAAGGTAGGATCTTGGGCCTTCTACAAAGCAAAGTGCCTTACCCTCTCTTAGGATTAGACGGGGGTGGGGTGGGAGGGTGTGTGGAGGGAATGGGAGGAAGGGAAGGAGTGGGAATTTGGATTGATTTTTTTTAATCTAATAAAAAAGTCAGTACTCACAAGGTACTGTGATTTTTCCATTTTATAATTTTTTAACCTTTATACTGTATTCTGCACAATGAAGCAGCATGTATTTTTCTAGATTCAATATAACAGCATTTATCTTTTAGCAAATTTTCTTCACAGAATTTAGTCATTTGACATTTACTATAATCACAGGTTGAGTCTATCCATCTTAAGACGCTGTCACTATTCTATTTCTGTGAAGAGACACCATGACCTCAGCAACTCTTATAAAAAGAAAACATCTAATTCGGGTCTTGCTCACAGTTTCAGAGACTTAGTTGATTATCATTATAGTGGGGAGCATGGTCATAGACAGGACAGGCATGGTGCTGGAGAAGTAACTGAGAGCTGTACCCTGATCCACTGGCAGAAAGAGGCTGGGCTTGGTATGGGCTCTGGAAACTTCAAAGCCCCTTTCCAGTGACACACTTCCTCCAACAAGGACACACCTCCTAATCCTTCTAGTCCTTTTCAAAGAGTGCCACTCCCTGGTGACTAAGTATTCAAATATATGATTCTAAGGGAGAATTCTTATTCAAACCTCTTCCTTGGTTTTTCGGACTCTTTCCTTCATTTTCTTTTACTTATATGTTCTCATCTTTTCCATGAAGACCATGTCCATCTATGACATATAATTACCACGTTATTCTTTTTGACAATACAAACATCTTAAACACTGAATCTTCATTTTCTCATCCCATTCTTTTCTGGTATGTTGATTTTTGTGCATCTTAATGCTATCTGTACTAAAAACAATCCAGGGGGTATTAATCATAGCATCTCAGTAGTCAATATTCTTCTTGGTTTTGTTGTAGTTGTTGCTTTCCTGCTCATGTACTCATCATTCAGAGTGTTCTGTATTTTTTCTGCTGTCTCATATTTTCATCTGGAACTTTTTTTTTAACTGTAGAGAATGGGACTAAAAAAAGTCTTCTTTAAATAATATTTAGGATAAAATTTTTGCTGAATTTTTTCCTTGTGTAAAAACAGCTTTAATTAGATCATTTAAAACGGGCTGCTTTTAAAACATTTTATCAGTTATTGAAAGTTTCTAGTTATATGCAGCATGTTTCGACCACATTCACCTATTCATGACCCATGCTCTTCCCACATCCACCCCCTTCTCTATCCACTCCTCTTCCCATTCAAAGAAGCCTTCCAGACCAATTTGTGCAGCATAAGATATTCTTGGATGTATGGTCTTCCACTGGAGCATGATCAGCTTGCCAGGAGGTACACCCCAAGATACTCTGATCTTTCCTTTCCCAGCATCTAACAGTGACCAATGCCTCCAAGGCTAGGGGTGGGATTGTATGTCCAACTTCTCACTCCAAGCTGGGATTTGATCTGGATTAGGCTTGCGCCAGATTTTTACTGCGTAGTTTAAGTTGGCTTGGACCATAAATTCTCCTGCATCTGCTTCTTAAGAGCTATGGCTATAGGCATGAACTACATACAATTCCTGATACCGTTTTTTTGAATATAATGCATTTTACTCATCCTTACGGCTAGGACAGATTTTATCACACCCAGAAACAGCATTCTCCAGTCTCACTTTGATAGGTTTTAAAATTGGTTTTCTAGAATTTTCCCTCTTTATGCTTCCTTCTTAGTTGTGCCTTCCAACCCTCCATTAGTGGCTTTTTTCAGTTCTTAGACATCTTCTCTTACATATCTTCACTCCCCAGGTGATTACATCTCCTTGTATGGGTTTAAACAGCATCTAGCTCTGGGAATGCTACAAACATGCTGTTTGTTTCTCATAGAGAATTCTCATAAATATCATGATTTGATATTAAGCTGATTGTTTTACCATTGCACTAAAATATCACTATTTTTTGACAGATATTTAACACTTATGTCATGCTTTCTGTATCCCAGAGAACCCATCCTACAGTATTTCCAATCTGGAATTTTCAGCTGAAATCAATAGTCATTCTCTCCATTTTTCCAGTTGTTCTGACCAAAATCTTGGTTGTATTAAACTAAGGTTTTCCTCATTTCTCTTCCAACTATACGGACAATCCTCCTTATATTAAAAACCTACCTATATTCTGAATCACAATCTCCATCGCTCCCACTGAAAGTACAGCACCGTTATCTCTTACCCTGACATTACTTTAGCAAACTTTTTAATAGTAAAAATTAGGATTCCTTCAAAATACTATAAATCATATTAATAACACGCTCAGACCCTACAGCAATTCGTATCTCTCAAAGTTGAATCTGATGTCTTAAATGTCCCACAGAACAACGCATTATTTTCCTATTTATTGTATTTTATCATCTCTTAAACTCCTCTCCTGCTTCTTACCTCCACATTAACTTTGTATCGGCCTATGACAGGCTCATCCTGCCTCTGGACCTTTGTACCAGCTATTTTATGCCCACAGCATGCTTCTCAAAGATACCTACAAGTATAATTCCCCCATCTCCCTAAAGTTTTTATTCAAATGTCACCTTCTCAATAGAGCCCACTCGAACTCCCTATTTAGACTTTCAATCTGCTAGCAACCCACCTTATAAAGATTTAATATTTGAAAATTGTGTGTGTGGGTGCATGCACCCACATGTGGGTATGTGCACGTGTGAACAGGTTGCCAGGGAGGCCAGGGGTGTTGGATTCCCTGGAACTGGAGTTACAGGCAGTTTGTGAGTGGTGTGGTTGCCGTACACATTCTTATTTCTGAGCCATCTCTTCAGCCCCAAACTGAAGTAAAATATAGTCATTATCGCCTAACACGCTAGATCTCTGCTCATGTTCAGTGTACCACTTGCTGTTTGCATCTCCCTGGCTGGACATAAAGTTATGAGGATTTGGACCAGTACTGGCTCTGCTCAGTGATGCAGCCCCAGCACCTAGAAAAGCAGGTGCCCAGTCAACACAGAATGAGAGAACACCTAAACTCCCCAACCATCTCACTACTTCAGGTGACTGGCACCCTACTCGTTACCCTCATCACTCAGCAGGGCTACTGCAGTCTCTCCGCAGCGTTTTCTCAGTTTCCTACAGCCCTAGGACTATTTTCTGCAGGCTAGCTATAATGATTCTTCTGAATCCTCCAATTTCAAAGTTAAAAAAAACCCACTATTGTTCAAAGTAAAAACAAACAAACAAACAAAACATTATCTGTCCCAAGACCACCTCTCCAACTTCTGTGTTTCGACTGAGCCAAGAATCAAGCCTTAATGAGGCTCACTGGAATGGTGATTAACGTGGGGCTTGAGACACAGTAAGTACAAAACATTTGTTGGCCATTATTATTACTGGTATTTGAATACTAGCATTTGGAAGCTGGTATTTCATTTTCCCTCCAAGAGAAAACACAAACAACAAAACAAAACCTAACATCCGAAAGAAAAGGTGTGGGGTTGAAGAAATTATCCGCAGGTTCTCCAGGATGGAGTCCCTACCTCTCTTCTCCCTGCCTATAGTACGTTTTCAGGGGCTCAAGCACTTGTTCTGAAATGTAAGTCGGGCCATGGGATTTGTTTGAATGCAGTTTCCTATTCAAAGAGGGAGTTAAAATCCTTCTGTGTAGAAAAGAGGCATTCTCCCTTTTCTGGTTCTTCTGGGCCAGCACCCATTCTCAGTCTCCCATTCTCAGTCTTCCATTCTTTCTATTCTTCCCCACGTCCTCGGAGGACTGACTTTAAGTGACTGCACGTCACTTTCCATAGCCCTGCCAATGGATCCAGACTGTCAGTTTTAATCATCATTATAATTCTTATATGCCAGAGTAGAACTCTTAAAGATGATTTTAAAGTGAGATGGTTAGTACTATATGTCAACTTAACTAAGCCATTGGGGACCCAGAAGTTTGGTAAAACCCTATTCTGACTATGACAATATTTTTGGTTGAGATGAAGCTCTGAACTGATAGACTGTATACATCAGTTTTCTCTTCTAATTTAACACTGAAGCCAACCTATTAAAGGCTTGAACAGAACAAGAAAGC
This sequence comes from Myodes glareolus, assembly GCF_982192425.1. Taxonomy (NCBI): domain Eukaryota; kingdom Metazoa; phylum Chordata; class Mammalia; order Rodentia; family Cricetidae; genus Myodes; species Myodes glareolus. The sequence continues at coordinate 25,798,698 of NC_142038.1, forward strand.
TGATTGCTCTATCATTGTCTTAATTAAGGGCTATCAGTTTTTCCCTATCTTTGGCCCTGAACTGAAATATTGGCTCTCCTGAGTCTCTAGTGTGCCGAGACTTGTCAACTTCCACAACCATGTGGAACAGTTACAGTTTATCTATTTATATGTCTGTTACTTTTTTAAATAAAAGTATATAAATATATAGATGGACAGATACATGACAAGGAAAAGATATATAGATGATAGATATATGATAGATAGGTAGATGATATATACATACATATATACATTCATACATATATAAATATACATATACAAAAATTCTATTGTTTCTATTTCTCTGGAAAACCAATACCCAGGGTTTGGGCAGTGCATGGCATATGTAACACATGTGCCCTTAACTCTCATATTAGACACCATTTTCACTCAGTACCAGCTTCCCTTCTTAATACAATCCTTAGGAAGTTGGACATTAATGGAGCTGGGTTTACAGGTTAGCTCTCTGACTTCTGACCCAGGACTCTTTTTATTCCCTGGCAGACCGCATTTACCTGGCATGTCTTTCCCCAGGCTGTGGGGAAAGAGGATGAACACTTCTCAGGACATATGCTATATCCCAAGTCCCAGGAACTGATTATTAAATAGTGAGGCCTTGTTCACCTACAGGAAAACTATGTGACATGAGAAATGCAACTTAATCCGCCCATCATTAAAGTGGATAGATTGAAACTTTTCCAAAAAGATTCTCTGGGGGTTACATGTAAAGTGCTTATTGTACTTTTCAATATCCAGTAATGGTAAAAAAAATGATATGAAACACTTGTTAAAGCAGCCTTTACTCTACATTATTTTCATAAATACAAGAAGCTACTGTGAGTTTTGCAGAAAGAGATTAACTCCAACTCTAAACACAACAACAAAAAAGCGGGGACTTATAGCCAAGGAGTTGGTTGATTGAGGCTCAGTAGACAGGAAATTAGGAAGAGGAAATGAGAGGAGCAAGTGGGATTCAAGCTGAGCCAACTTAGCAGGATTCTTGCAGAAGACAAGCCAGGGCAATCAGACACAGCCTGGGGAAGGTGAAGGAGAATGAGCCCGATCCTTTGCTGAGGGTGGGGGGTGCCAGTTAAACCAACTTATCAGCATGCTTGCTGACACTGAGCAATGCACAGTTGGGCAATGTGCTGCTCAGAATTAGCTGTTAACCCGACAGGACCTGGAATCACCAGCAAGAAAGGCCTCTGGGTATATTTGGGGGGGGGGGGGTATGTTTAGTACTTAAACTGATGTAGGGAGATCCATTCTAGTTGTGGTCAGAAGTTCTGGAATGTGGAAGCCAGCAGGGAGGACTGAGCTGTAGTATGCATTAATTGCTCTTTTTTGACCATAGACATTGTGGGATTTGCTGCTTCAAGTTCCTGCTGCCTTAGCTTCTCTGCCATGATGGTAGCTTAAACTGTGGGCTAAAATAAGCCATTTCTTCCTTAAGTTGCTTCTTTTGGAATATTTTATTCACAGATGATATGATAGTGTACATAAGTGACCCCAAAAAACTCTACCAAGGAACTCCTATAGCTGATAAATACCCTTAGTCAAGTAGTTGGATACCAGATAAACTAAAAAAAAAAAAATCAGTAGTCTTCCTATATGAAAATGATAAAAGGACTGAGAAGGAAATAAGAAAATAACACCTTTTACAAAAATCTCAAATAATATATCTTATTGTAATTCTAACCAAGATTTATTTCAACTTTCACCAAGCAAGCAAAAGATCTATATGACAAGGACGTCAAGTCTTTGGAGGTATTTTATCATATCACAGCAAAGAAATTAAAATAGCCATGGAAATCCAAACTTTGGTGCCTAGGGGTTCCTGTGATCTAAATACATTGTGCTCATGCATGAAATTTCCAAAGAATAAATAAATAAAGTTTAAAAACACACGATCCAGTGGGAAGATAATCCAGAGGACCCTGACTAACATTTGGCCAAAGTGAGATTCTGTCAGTAGACATTTAGAAATGTGCCTCAGACCACTGTTGGAATAGCTATTAAAATAGCTGTCCAGCTTAAAATTGTTTGCTTATCTATCATGCCCACCCAAGTTGATTGACTAATAATCCCATGGCTTCTGTGTAGATACTCACCACATCAACTATGCCAATGTTGTTCCAGCCTTGCATTATGGGGAGAAAAGATATAAACATGGGAATGGCCCAGCAGCCTGCCAACATCAGTGCAATGCGGACAGGGGTCATCTTGCTTCTGTAAACCAAGGGTTGGCAACAGATGGCATAATACCTGGAGAGACAATGAAGGGCGGGCCGTGGGCAAGGAACAATGAGAGCGAGAGGGGAAAGATAATAATAGATTGGGAGAGGAGGAAGAAAGGAACAAAGAAGGATGGAAAGAAGGGGAGTGTTGAGAAAGGGAGGATTGGAAGGAGAGGAGAGAGTGAAAAAGAAAAGAGAAAAATTGAGAATAAATGGAGGAGCAGGTGGTAGAGGAGTAAAAAGAAAGGGAAGGGGGTAGGAGAGGAACAAAGGAAAGAGAAAACGCAATTAAACAATAAAAATATTAACACATGACATATATTTCTGTTAATATATAAATATGCTTTAGACTGCATAGGAAGAGGGCATTGCCTTGAGTTGGCTCCACGTCCCTCTTCATACTCCAATGTCTTAATCAGCTTGGCCCCCAGGAAGGTCTACTCTACCTCAGATACAGTTCTACTTTCTGAGAGTTGAAAACTCCTCAAGCCCTCCAGGCCACTGTATACAGGTACCTTTAGCCTCTGTGACTATGATTTGACCTATTTTACACTTGCTCTCTTCCTCTTGATGGCTGTGCTGAGATATTGTACTTGTATGTTTTTAAATTGGTGTCCAGGATTACCCTTTCCCTGCAACAGATTTAGCTGAGAAGGTCAATGCAGACCCCAAGGGGCTCCTGAATCACAGCCTGCTGGGAAGCCACCTGGCGTGTACATTTTGACCAGCGAGTCAATGCTACCTTCAGGTAAGTATCCCTTACGTCCCCCTTAGAGGTGCATGCACTTCCAGGTTTCCCTGTTAGCATGAGACCAAGTGATGGGCTCAAGACAAGGAGAGACGAGCAGAACTCACATGAGTTGTTTCTGACAGCGACCATTTCATTGCTATTCTAAAGCTAGGAATATAAAGTTGCAAACATGTCACTGTTAATTATTGCCTGCTTGTTGAAACTGCTGTCCATCTATTTACCAAGTCTGACCCTTTCTTGGATTCACTGCTCACTCTTTTGTGTTTATATTGTGCCGAAGGTTTTAGACTTCTTCTGCTTCTACAAATGGCCTCCTCTCTAACTCCCAAACTTGCAATCCTGCAAGTAAGTCATTCTAGCCTGTTCAAAGGTTCTGTGCCTTGATTAGCATTGCTCTGGAAAAATATGGGTTGCTGCTACAGAGAAACAAATGGAAGTTTCAAATTCCCTTTACAATGTAACTGTGAGGGTGATGCTATAGAGCCAGCACACAGTTTTCCAAACCCTTGTACAATTTGCAGATACAGTCAGTCCTGGAAAATGGATACCTGAAGCACAGCTGTTGGGACAGTTCCATCCTCAGGGGCTACGGTGGGATGCAGGAATGTCCCCTGCACAGACAGCTATGGACACGCGCTCTTGCATAGACTTGGATTGTTGAGAAAGGTGGTAAAAATTCTTCTTCTCTCTCTTTAAAATATTAGCAATAGTAAAGAGGGGGAAATGATTTTATTTTGCTTAATTTTAAACTAGGTTAGTGAAATTCTGAGTGCTAGGTTAGTATATACACATAAACACGTGTTGGCATGCCTAGATTTCTATTGACTTAAATTTTGTCTCTATCCTACAATAGGCATTATGTAATTTTTATAAACTGGTAGCACAAAGCAAAGCCTATGAAACATGAGGTTCTTAGCTAAAACTCACAACACTGGCATAAATACTGAAGATTCTTCCTGGCAGAACCCTCAAAAACCACCTTATATATTTTGAATATCTTTTCTCGTACCATTAAAAACTTTTCTTTCAAGCAAAGAATTAAGAAAAGTTAAAAAAGAAGAAAACTTCCCTATTGCTACTTCCTCTACAATATGCCTGGCAGCACCACTAGTGAGAGGTTACTCGTCAAACTGGCAAGTGTTCTGAGATCATTTATAAAGCACATTGAATGCATTAATCTTAACAGTTATCATTGATTTCCTTACCAAAGGACATATTTATATAATATTTTACAACACTCATAACTAGCGTGTATGTGTGTGTGTGTGTCTGTGTGTGTGCGTGTGTGTGTGTGTGTGTGTGTGTGTGTGTGTGTGTGTCTGTGTAGGTAACCTGTGTTTATGTGTCTGTGGAGGCCAGAGGTCAATCTCGGTTGCCATTCATCTGTTCTTTTGGAAAAGGGTCTTTTTTTGGTGTGTTGGTGTGGAGCTCACCAATTATTCTGAGTTGGCTGCCTAGCAAGCCCTAGAGGTCTGCCTGTAGCTCCCTCCCCGACCCTGAGATTACAAGCGTGTGCCACCACAGTCAGTCTCTTCACGTGGATTCTGGGGGTTGAACTCAAGTCCTTGTGCTTGCACAGCATGTACTCATACCAACGACGATACCTTTCCAGCCCCGCATGGGTTTTTAAAATGAGGAAATCCACCAACGTAGCCAAAGAAGAAATTAAAAGGGTGCGTGTGCTTGCGTGCGTGCATCAGGATCTTGGCCAACACTCTGCATTGGGAAGAGTTGCTGGCACTGGGCTTAGACAGACCACTGAAAAGCCAGCTGGACCACCACTGCTATCATTTCACTCCAATATCTCTCCAGAATCCCCAAGAGATTTCTTTTCATTCCTTTAATACCCACCTTATTACATAAACAAAAAATAAAAGTATTCAGGATTTGAAGGATGTTTCATGTCCTGGTTAGTTTTTTGTCAACTTAACCCCAAACTAGAGTCATCTGGGAAGAACTTCAATTGAGAAAAATGCCTCCATTAGATCACTTGTAAGCACATCTGTGTGCACTTTGGGGATTGATGTTTGGTGGGGGAAGGGGAGGCTGCGAACCTACTATGGGTGATGCCACCCCTAGGCTGGTGGTCCTAGATAATATAAGAAAACAGACCAAGCAAGTCACAAAGTGCAAGCCAGTAAACAGGATATCCTTGTGGCTTCGGCTTCAGTTCCTGCATCCAGGTGTCTGTCTGCGGTTCCTGCCTTGGTCTTCCTCAGTGGATTCTGACCTGAAATATTTAAGTCAAATAAACCCTTTCCTCCCTGTACTGCTTTAGGTCATGGGATTTATCACAGCCACAGAGAGAAAATGAAGAAACTCAGAAATGCAAAATGTTTAAATTCCACTAAAGAGGGGTATGTATCCAAGTCTCCTTGAAATACCAGGACCTGAGGATTCTGTAGGTTCTACCAGAGTATGTTATAAAACTAAGAGTATCTTGAAGCTAATAAATTTCTCTCTAAAAATGATTTTCTGTTTCTTCTAGCATTAACCCTCTGGCCCAATTAACATGTTTTATGTTTAAAGGTTTTTCCTGCATGGCTGTCACATGATCATCAGAAAAGCATTGTTATAACCCTTTGAAGACACAGTTTAGCAAAAAAAAATTCTCAGTTGCTTTCAGCCAGGAGTGATTTTGCTTACCAGGTGACATTTGGCAATCTAGAGACAATTTTCCTTAGTCACAACCTTGAAGCAGATTCCATTGGAATCCTGCTGGTTGAGGTATGCCACCAACAATGCACAGGACAGCCTCCAACAGTAACCTAAGCATCTGATCTACAATGTCAGTGTGCTGATACTGAAAACCTCTGGTTAAAGTGATGTCGTTTTCATTGGTAGTAGGGGCTCCATAGCCCTGATATATTCCATATGTGTCATTTTAAGAGTGGGGTGCCGTAAAAGAGCACAATGCCCTGTCGTCATCCACCATGTCTACCATAGATCCCTATGGCCAGGCTTAACCCACTGAAGCACAGGCACCTGTGCATCCTCAAAGTACAACCTAGGACAAAAGGTAAGAACGTCCACTTTACTGAATTGTGAGCTTCATGAGGGCAGAAATGTTTCAGAAGCAGCTTTGTAAGCTCCCAGGGTAGAAAAACAACTAATCATCCTACCCGGATGTAAAGCCTATGAACCACAATGGTCAATGTGGAAAGATATTCTGAGAGGTGCAATAGTGGTACTGACATTCTGGGGTAACCAACCTCTATCTAATTGTATTCAGGGACCCCTCAAACAAGAGAGAATACATGTCTGGAACTGTAACAATAACCGACTAGGTGAGATCATGGGACATAGGAAAAAACCTAGTACTGCCTCTTTCTCACAGCAGCATAGTTTCTAACTGCATTCTAAATACCTATGCTATACCCACAGGTAAGTGTAGCTTCACCCTTCATTAAAGAAGCTTCTTTTTTCAATAGATGGAGACAAGCACAGAAAACCACAACTGTTCAAAATGGAGGGAACAGTTGACCGTGGGTGTCGTCCCCAGCAGATGTATCTACAACCCAGCTCCTGCATCTAAGGCTCAGGGACCATAGTGAAAGAGACAGAAAAAGGACGGTAAAAGCCAGGGGATCAGGACATCTGTTTCAAGATGATCCCATCTCAAAAATTAAAAAGACACAAAATTAAAGGGGCAGGAAAAGAAGGACAGAGTGGATCAGGGAGAGTTTGGGGAAAATAAATTAATATTACAAAAATATACCATTGTAATTCTTAAAGAATTGGCAAAATATACACTTTTAAAAACAGTTTTTGGGACTGGAGAGATGGCTCAGTGGTTAAGAGCATTGCCTGCTCTTCCAAAGGTCCTGAGTTCAATTCCCAGCAACCACATGGTGGCTCACAACCACCTGTAATAAGGTCTGGTGCCCTCTTCTGGCCTGCAGGCATACATGCAGACAGAATATTGTATACAAAATAAATAAATAAATAAACAAACAGTTTTTGGATGTTAACCTAGAAGAGGTCACAAAACTTGGAACTGTTCATCCAGATCAATTCTGCAGCATGTTCGTCTAAGAAAGAATTACAGCAAAGGGAAGGACTGTTGATTCTCAGGCTGAATGGATGTTATTTAGCAAACAGAATTGCGGTTCATCTCAGGAGCAGATTAATATACAAAGTCTTCTCTTTAGCCTTTCGTAGGACACTTTCTATTTAACCAAAAATACTTTAACAAAGTGATTTAATAAATGTTCTAATGACAAATTAGGTTCCAGATGGGCAGGATTAACTAGCAAATGTAGCAAAGGTATTCACGAAGTAAGTTCTTATGCAAAAACACTTCAAAGTTTGCTCATAAAACTCCGCTAAAATCCCCTTTGGTAGACAACCTGCAGCTTCTCCAACCACAACCACATGCAAATGTAGGATCTAATTGCTTTTCAGTGTCTCTAGGGACACAGTCTACTTAGTCTTAGCTGACAGCAGTATATTTTAAGCTCCATGCTAATCCCCTTCACCACTCCTGCGACTGGGGAGAACTCTTCCACCTCATTCCTTGCACTCCAACCACACAAAAGGGAGAAGTACTCAGAACAAGCAGGGATCCTGGATTTTCTGAATTAGCAGAGAACTTAGCAGCCAACTTCATGCCTCCTCAAAAAGGGACACTGACTTCCTTTACCTTAACCTCTTATTCCCTCTGGTCTCTGAGCTAGCACTGACCTTCTCTAAGACAGTTTCTGTATCGGTAAAGTAGGATAACCACGCTACACCATCCACTCACCCTGAGAACTGATGAAATAATATGTTGAAAACATAAGAAGTTCCCAGCACACACATAGACACGTGTGTATGTGTGAACTTTAAATGGATTCAGTTACATTTTGGAACTTGGGCTCTAAGCTATTTGCCAGACCATATGAAAACACTTGGATCAGCATCGCCTCCTGTAGTAGAGTCTAAGACAAATACTAAATAAGTTGTTCCCTGCAGGTAAATGGTGTGAATGATGGAGTTTATCACATATAAGATATAATATATACTGTTGCTTGCAAGTTCTGGGGATAATGTTCTATACTCCTACCTAATCACAACAGGATAAACAGAAATATCATCTCTATACCTATCTATCTATCTATCTATCTATCTATCTATCTATCTATCTATCTATCTCTACATATCTAAATACTTTTATACTGACTGGGGTTAATGGCTGGTTAATGGCCTTTCCTCCAGGTAGTGGTCCAGATCTCTGAATGTGTCCTTTTCTTCAGATCAGAGATGGGCTCCCCATTTCTGCATCACTTTTACCATTGCTATCTTCACGTGGAATTTTTTTAAATGGCACTTTGATTGCCACTCTCTTCTCTGATACCTCAATTATCTGCCACACATGTCACACACTAATTAAACTGCATTGTGTAGCAAGAAGTGGGTCCTGTTTTGCATCCAACGTCTGTAAATGTAAGGCAACACTTTGCATCCTTTGATGTGCTAAGAAGAAAGAGTATCAAGGTATGATGGAAATTTCCACTTTGAGCCTATTGGGTTTGAGAGAAACAGAAAGATGCCTAAGGTACCGTTCTTAACGGCAGGTAGAGAGAGGACCTTGGAGCCCAGAGATAAACTGAAAGAGAGAACAAAAACAAAGGTACAAATGCGCCACCAGATAAACAAGTTCTTCAAGGGAAAGAGAGGAGCCACACAGGGCTCTTGGGGTTGAAGAATAAAGGCCTAGGGAGTCACCCACAGAAGTCACCAGGCCTTTGGATTTGGAAAAATTCTAAGGCAAACAGTAAAGTTAAAGTAATTTAGATGATTTAGGTGTGTGGTGCCTGTTGATGCACTGGTATACAGACTCATTTACGTTACACAACTACCCCAGTCTCCCAGGGGAAGCTACTGTCATTAACGTAATTCCACAAATTGGACGAAATCCAGAAAATTCAAGTAACTTTTTCAAGATGATGAAACTCATATTTGTTCAAGCTGGGAGGCATCTAGGCAGTCTAACACTCCAAGCCACAGTCTTTCCCATTTTTTCCTTATTCCAATTTCTTCAGAAGAAAGGAAATAACACAAAAAGTAACAACAATAAAAAACCCAAGGCACATCTCAGAGCGCGCTATGTTCAGCCAAGCATGTGTGCAGCAGATGCTCGACATACCTGCTCGACATACCTGTAGCAAGAACATAGAGTTGGTAAGACAGATCTGGCTCTTTTGGCATTCACAATTAGGGAGAGACTGACAAAAAATAGACCAAGATGAGCTGCCACGCTTATATGCGATGGTTCCTGCAAATACTAAGGATATACGAGGAAAATCAAAGGCTAAGATGCACATTTAGCCCATAGTTAATGAGGAGTTAGGGCTTGGCTTCAGTCTAACCTCCTGAAGGACATCGCATGCCATGGAAGATGGCACAGCCCGACAGCTTTTGGAATTTACTCATATTGCTCTTCAACTATCAGTAATTTTACACTAGTATCCCATTTTCTACCACTCTGTTCCCTCACTGCACTAAAAGCCCCGTGAGTCAGCCTTTCCTGCCATTCGGGACCTAATCTCAGTGTCTGGAGGTGCTACCATCATCCGTATGCGATGAAATGGATACAAAAATTAGAGTTCATAACCTCCCCCAGGAGATCCAAATGTGAAGGCTAGATATAGTGTGTAGACTTGGCAGCGAAGAGTATATGAAGAGAAATTTTTTTGAGCGTGGGGGTATGAATGCTATTTGGCTTATACTTCCACAGAACTGTTCATTGTAGAAAGAAGTCAGGACAGGAACTCCAACAGGGCAGGAACCTGGAAGTAGGAGCTGATGTAGAGGCCATGGAGGGGAGCTGCATACTGGTTTGCTTCCCATGGCCATGCTCCGTTTGCTTTGTTATAGAACCCAGGACCACTAGTCTAGGGATGGGACCACCCACAATGAGCAGGACTCTCCCACATAAATCACTAATTAAGAAAATGCAAAAGGAAGACAATCTTATTCACTTTCCTTGCAAAAATTCCTCCGTTCTATTGGGCAAACAAATGGAACTGTGTGACACGCGTTCCCAATGACTGACACATTTGATTTACACATTGCACAATTTAGCTATGCTCTGGGGACATCATTAAGCGACACAGCCAACTTATCTCTTGCCCGTGATTAAATATGCAGCCCCGGAGTCAGGAGAACATGTTTTACAAGGAAATAAATGTGTCTCAAAGAAAACCTGGGACTTGAGAACTGGGGAGGCTTTTGCAGATAGAACCTGTCAAGTTTCTGGATGGCAGAAGGAGGTTGATAATAAAGAACAAAGAGCCATCCTTACGGACAATGTCCTCTTCAATAGAGTAAAGAAGACTTTTTGATGTAATTGCATTGAAGACCAAATGCAGGATAAATTGCAAACATGTTAAAAACAAAACAAAACAGAAACAGAAATAGAACAACAAAGTCTAAGAAAATGTGGATTAAGAACCTAGAGGAATTAGTCAACACAGAGGGAAGCAGTGGATGACACTTTCTCACCTGATTGCCATTAAGTTCCCATTAAGTCTTCAGCTAGCCTGCAAGAGTTGGAATCTGATCTCCATACTGTGTCCCAGTTCCTGCGGGATCTACCAAGCTTTGCTACTACATGCTTTTAGTGAAGATGGCGAGTCATAGAGCTTCACCTTTGCCCAAGAAAAGCAGTGTGTCATCCCCACACCCTGGTGAGCAAGTGTTGGGGACTGTGCGGTTCCAACATTTAGACACAGCACGTAGAGCCCTTTTCCTGTGGATTTCTGTGATTTAGACTTATGTTGTCAAAGCTCCCGCCCCCAAGATGAACCCGCCTTGAGAATGAATTCAACAAGAGTTCAGAGCTGAGAGATGGGATTAGACCAACAAGGAACAGGCATAAATAGAGACAAAGGTATAGGAAATAGGAAGATGCAGATGGGCACCAAGAAGGGAGCAGAATAGGAGAAAGGTGGACAGGATGAAGCAGCTCAAATCCTTGTAGAAAGTCATGTCGGGTGCCAGAGTTTTCAGTTAACTGGTCCATCACCTTAGTTTCTGCCAGAAATGGTGTTTACTAATGGATTGTCCAATAAGCAAATTGGGAAGAACAATTCCAACATTGACTGGCATCTTTACAGACAAAGCCTTCTTCAAAAACTACTAAAACACAAACTCAAAACAGCTACAAAAGCCAATACACTTATTGCACATGACGTCACTTTACAGATAGCTGTGTTCACAGTGGTCATGTGGGACTATCCCTATGTCATGCTTCTGTATTGGAGGCATTTTTTCTTAACAAAGCTCAGGTATTACTGTGTTTTTGATTTAGTATTAAGAAAAGAATACGGCAAAATGGAGCAACTGGCAAACCCACGTAGAGCTAAACAAGATGAGAGTGAAGAAAATCTGCTTATGGATGCTCAATTAATCTCTCTCCCTCTCCCCTCCTTTAATTTTTTTAACGTATGTTTAGATATATCATATTTGCATTTATTTTATGAGTGGAAGTGAGACAAACATCTAAGTCTGAAACTTGATTTTTCTCAAATAACAGTTACACCTCTCAGCACATACAACCTGCCAGGAGTTTCAAAGGCTTCATTGTATTTCACTTTCAAAAGTAGCATATTTTTATAGCTACTGGGCTGTTTTTCATCCACCATAGAACCTCAGACAATATAGTGTTTGACCTCTCGTGACTCATACTATATTGAATATAGTAATTATAGTTTTGAAATTATTTTAAGTTTTCAGTAATATGTCATTTGTCAAAGTACCAAAGAAATACAAGAATTTTAGGCATGGAAATTGATCTTTTAATATTATAGGAGTCATACATTTTTACTGGACCCAGGAGTCAAAAATTTAGACAACGATTAATAATAAAAGTGAGACGCCTTTCTCTAACGTCACTACCCTTTCCTAGAACACTCACAGCAGCTTGAGGTGGGAGGGCTGTGCGTCTTGTCAGGATGAAAAGAGCATCATACCCCATCCCTTCTCTCTTTCTCTGTCTCAAACCAGCTCAAATGTGAGACCAGGAGGGACAGTGCAAAAAGTGGAAGCTATATGATCAATAAAACAATGCCGTTAATGGCAAGGTGTTGCCTGCAATGTTCAGGATGGATCCTCTGGTTCAGTTAGGGCATCACCTGGGATAGGATCATGCTGAAGATAAAGAAAAGCAAAACAAGACAAATGCTGTCTAGTCCCATCTTCTTTGTGGTGTTCAAGTTTCTGATGTCTACTAGGGGGAGAAAATGAAAATGTGCCAAATACCTATATAAATATTTATATGTAGCTACTGTTGTTTAATTACCAAAATTATCATTAAATGCAAATTCCATAAATTCAAACATCCTCTTGGCCTTGTTCATAATGCAGAGCTTCCTCCCACATAGGAGTAAAAAGGACTTTGTGGGGGAAATTACAAAACTGCATTTAATAAAAAATGCAATGAGTTCTACAAGCAATGTGCCTGAGGAGAATAGCGATGCCCTTCTGCAGCAGGGGTATATGACGGAGCTAAAACCCGAAAGTCACATAGCGGGCAAAGGAACTTTCCAGGGACAGAGAGGAGCCAATGCCGGGAAAGCAACAGGAGAAAGAAAAGATCAAGGGAGTCAGAGCCAAGAAACAGGGCTAGGGAAGGGTCTGAAGGGAAACTTGGTACAGAGACAGAAAATAGTTAAAACTGTCTATACTCATCAATCATTGCCTCTCTCAGACTTCATCGGAAAAGTTTCTTTGTGCAGTGGATGGTGATTAACATACAAACTCATAATTGGTCTATGTGCAGAGACTAAGTATCAGTGGGGTTCTCAGCCATAAATGAAACATCTAGATTGCACACACACACACACACACACACACACACACACACACACACACACGAGGGCTCAGACACTGAAGCAAAGAGGAAGCAGACAGTTTTGTCTGCCTGTATAGGATGTGCACAACAACAAGCCAGTCAACATTCTAGCACTGAGGGGAAAGAAGGTGAGCCTTCACACTTACCTGAGGAGCTATGAACAGTTGATATCTTTTCAGGTAGGGGAGTCAGTTTTCTCTAAGTGCTTGGCCCCCACACTTAGAGGTAACTGAGCGGCACAATTGGAGGTGATCGGCTACTTTAAAGGGGGACATACATTTGGGAGGTAGAGTAGATCTAAAAGGAGCTAGGAGGAAGAGTTGGGTGAATAAAATCAAAATGCATTGGTGTAGGAGGTCCTTCTGTTTATGTGTTGCTTCCATTGGTTTTTGAATAAAGAAACTGCCTTGGCCTAGTTGATAGGGCAGAACTTAGGTAAGTGGAGAGGACAGATCTGAATGCTAGGAGGAAAAAAGCAGAATAAGAAAGACACCATGGATTCACTTGAGATGGATGCTGGTTAGACTATTTCCCCGTAAGCCACTGCCACGTGGTGACATACAGATTAATAGAAATGGATTAAATCAAGACGTGAGAGTTAGCCAATAAGAGGCTAGAGCTAGTGGGTCAAGCAGTGATTTAATTAATACAATTTCTGTATGGTTATTTCAGGGCTAAGCTAGCCGAGCAGCCAGGATGAACAAGCGGGCTCTCATCCTCCAATAATGCATGATATGAAATTCTTAAAGTTTTGATGAAAATATTTTACACAGAGGGATGCAGGTCCAATGAGGGGGGGAATAGGAAAAATCAGGGGAAATTTTAATTGTAGAGAAGGGAGCAATAAATAATGAAAAATATTTGAAAAAGCTATAGGGAAATATCATTTTATGCTTACTCAAAATCACGTGTAATACAGGTAAGTTTATTTAAATGAAGTTATGCCATTTGTAGTAATAATGCTCTCCCCAAGAGCTATAGATAGCTAACAAACTCAAGTGATGGGCATGGGAAACTTTCCTTCAAGTTGTTGGTCAGGGTAGTCAAGAGGCTACCAAAAACAACACAGGTTATGGCCATTGCCTGTCATTTCCTCCAAGAACTTGAAGGTAAAACCCTGTTGCTGAAAACACTGCACACTTCAAACACCAGGGATCAACATGGATATGCCACAGATGTTTCCTATGCACCTGCCAAGGCAGAGCAACACTCCTACTCCTAAGTGCCACCACAAAGGTCAAAGATCCAAGACTGACACATCTCGGGGGTAAACAACAGCCATCTAATTTGGACCTACAGCCCACTCGATGAGAGAATCCTTGCTGGTATATTAAACCTACTCAACTACCCATGACTGGTCAAGTATTGAACTCTAAAAGAGAACCTACTACCATGACCTTCCTAAAGCCTGTAAAATCTCTAACCACATTCTAAATACCTACCCTTATATCCACAGATAAATGAAGATATTCCTTCATCAGAGAAGCTTCATTTTGTAACAGGTGGGGACATTTAAGAAATCAACAATTGATTAAGATGTAACAGGTCACTGAGATGCAACTCCAATTGGTATATGTAAAATGTAACCTCTACACTTAAGGCTCAGGAAACATTGTAGAAGAAGAGGTGGAGAGACTATAAGAGCCGGACTACCAGGACATCGGCTCCAAGATAGTGGTTTTTATATAGGACAGGGCAGCTACTACACCCATGAAATCTCAATCTCATTGACTGAAGAGGACCTGCGTAATGATTGCACCAATACGGATGGAGACATCTCAGGGCTCCACCCTCAAAAGAAGAGTTGCAGGCAGATAGTGACTACCAAGAGAAGGGGAATCTGTCTTCTCCAGAGACAAGGTTATCCATTGCCAAGTCTTCAGCCTTAACCACATACACACACATGTGAGTGACACTAATGAACTCAGCAGGGTGTGGCAGGGGAGGTGACAGCAGGACATGGGAGGGTGTAGGGAGACGGTGGGTAACTGTTGAAAAGTCCCAGAAAAGCAGTAATGCTCAGAGTTGCCGTCTGGGAGGCTGGCATTTGTTTGATCTTGTGAGAGTAGATGATAAACCGATGTGAGGAGAACAAACAGAGGATGCTCTGGTGTTGTAAGGGAAGTCAAACCTTGCTAAGACAGACCATGATTAGCTTCTACTCATCACAGTACTGAGTCACAGTGGACAATGTCCCCCCTCAGGCAGCCTAGCTTGTTTCTTCCTTGTTGCAGTCCTGAAACATCAGTTCTTTAGCCTCCTTTTTTTTTGGGGGGGGGGGACAAAACTGAGACTCAGAAAGGCTTATTAATTCACTGCCAAATTGCAGAGGCAAAATCTGACAGAGCTGAAATTTAAGGTTAAATCCCTCAAATTTGAAAACAGATGGCTTTTAATGTCCAATTCTTGACTGTTTTCCTACAATGTGAGCTTTCATGAAGAAGTGTTCATGAGGGAGTATAAGCTTAAATCTGTAAATCTGAAGCCAAACCCCATGGAAGAACTTCAGCTCTTGTCTTGGGGCTCTCTGCTCTCTACAGCAGAAAGATGAATTTTCTCCCATTTTTATTTCCTGCATGGCTCATTTTCTTCCCCTGACTTTTGCCAAAATCTCACTGATTTCCAGCCTTGCTTTTTTTGTTTTTTTCTAAGTTCCTATATTATGTCAAGTCTCACAGATCATTGTAGCAATGAAGATATACAGGCTACCCTCTAGGATTTCCGTGCATTTTCTCCTTCCACATATTTTCTTTTCTGTAATGTGAAATTTCATGTAGCAGAAAATGTCTTTTCAATGCTCTTCACACACTGGTGTCCAATTATAAACAAGCTAAGACACACAAATTTCTGATTAGGACTCATGATGGGTCTTGCTGTTGGCACCTATCTATGCAGTGGAGTCTCATTATACCTGCACAGAATCTAGGCAGTTCGACTTTGTGCTCTTGTCAGAATAAAGAAAGTGATGTAAACAGAGGAGGTTGGCTATGCAGGTGGCAGTGGCACAAGCCTTTAATCCCAACACTTGGGAGGTTGAGGCAAGTGGATCTCCATGAGTTCAAGGCCAGCCTGGTCTACACTGGAAGTTCCAAGACAGTCAGGGTTGTTACACAGAAAAATCCTGTCTTGAAAAAGAAAGAAAGAAAAAGAAGAGGGGGAGGAGGAAGAGACAGAGGAGGCTGTCGCTGTCGCACCTGCCTTCCAATTGGTGCTCTCATAGGGAAGGAGTGAAGCTGTTGTTACCACATTACACTGCAGCTCTTCAGGGCCTGCCCCCGATGAGTAATTTCCTGAGAAACCATTACTTTATTCTTTAAAGGTGAATATTTAAGATATATAACATTCTTTAACTTTGGCTGACTATTTTTCTAAGTTCTCGATTTAAGAAAGGCATCTCTCCCAAGCCAGGGCAATAGGTCCAAGGGAAGCAGGAGAGGAAGTGAGATGCTGCCCCCGACAACCTAAGCTCACGAAACCGTCACCCAGCATTTTCTTCTGTTCTTGCTCCTAAGCCCCATACACTCTCAGAGTTGACTGACTTTTAAAGAATATCTTTTTATAATTTAATAAAATTACTTAAAAAAAAGAATATTCTTTCATTTGTTAGTCCATGAGAATGACCGGAAATTGGAGACTGGAAAGGGCTGATAAACATACATTCCCAACAAATGGGGCAAAGGTTGGAACCATTAGGCAACCTAAAGTCTAAACAAACAAACAAACAAAGAACAGAACAACAGGAGCCCACAGTTAACATTGGGATAGATATGATAAGCTGAATTTCTAAAACAGTAATTACTAGAAATTTTTTATCAACTTTCACTTTCTAGGAAAAAAATCCCTATGATCACAGGCACTTTCCTAGACTTTAGTTATCATGTGGGCATATTTTAGGAGACAGTCATGCTCAAACACAGTGACATCACTCTGAACTGGCCCATACCCTCCTGGGCAGAGACACTTAAATCTTACTACCTATCTCCCTTAGAATTTCATTCCTGTCAATAATATAAAGCTAGAAGTGAATATGGATAAGGATACTTGTCTATAAGCAATTGCCTGACCATGCAACCTTTGGATCGTCAACATCCCTAAGAGTGCCTGACTGGGAAGAAGTCCTCCACAAGGACTGCCCTGGTGCGAGGATTGCCGACCTTCCACCTCTGTCTCTGGGACTAATTTCGTGAGATGGGTTAGGAAGGAAAGGCACTGGCTAGTATCTGCTAGGTCACTGGTGTCAACTGGGTTCCATTCTGCACATTGCTCTGCTCTTACCTATCCAGTGAAATGCAGCACAGGTGAAAAATCGATGCCGTGGTGAGCAGGACATCCAGAGAGGTCCGGACCAGGCAAAACATCTCTCCATAAATCCAGACGTCTTGGACCAGCTCAATGGCACCAAAAGGCATCACCAGCACCGATACCAGCAGATCGGCAAAGGCAAGAGACACAATGAAATAATTGGTTTTTATTTTCCTGTGAGTGAAAAGGTATAAGCAAGGTGGCAGGGGAGGATTTGGAGAAGAAAGTGGGAAGAAAGAGTAAGAGAAGAGTTGGGGGAAGTGGAAGGAAGGAAAGAAGGGACAAGGAAAGAAAAGTCACACATTAAACATAATTCCCAAGACTCAGTTTTCCCTTCTGCACCACGGCCCAAAAGACATTCTGTGGTTCAGCCTCTTCTGACTTCTCCAGACCCATTTCAAACCCAAAGACCCCTTTCCCTCTCTTTTTTGGCCTGACCAGAGGCCACCAGTGTATTGAGAAGGGTTCTGAGGCTCCACACAATCGCACTCTTCCCCCGCTGCTCTTCTAATCAACCGCCTACCCTAGCTCTGGCCCAGGCTTAGGCGCTCCCACAGAGCCCTCTCGAGATGCTGTTCTCGCAGACAGTGTCAAGTGTACTACTTGCAGCTACTAGGGTGACCTCTTGTGTACCCCCTTCATGTGTGACCCCAGGCAAAACTCTGCATTGCCTTTTCTCCCCCTCTTCACTGGTTCAGGGCAGGCCCTGCTTAGAAAGTAGCTACCTTTAGCTCATCTCTTCCTTCACGGCCCAATGCTCCTCATATCAGGCCACACACTAGAAATATTTGGTGAATTTTAGCAAATGTCAGTGCCCAGGGTTCAACCTAGATCAATTAGACAAAAAGTCTTGTGGATAACATCTTCCTCCACTGAAGATTGCTACATAAGATACAGGATGGCCGTTTGACTTTTAACAGTGAATTACTGTTAATGAAATAAACCTAAATATCTCCACAATATTGCACAGGACATACCAATATCATACAGTAGTATTTTGAAAAATATCTCAGGTGATTATAAATGGAACCACAGTTGACACTGATAATGTACAAAATGTGATAGACACAATGTTTATTCCCTAGATTGACCATTAGTTATTCATTCTACCCTGAATCATTGGTATCAGAAGGGTGTGTATGTATGTATGTGTATGTGTATGTGTTTAAATAGTTGACCACAACTATTTAAACAAATGCAACACAGTATAGATAAACAGGATGGAATTAGCTAAAGGTGCTCTGATGGTTATGTTAGTGTTGGGGTTGTAGGATTATGTATGATCCCTTTCCTATCTTTCAAAACTTGTTCTCATGAACGTGACAAATTAAAACGGAAATTATTCAGAGCCAATTTTCCAGGGTGATCCCTCTGACACCCGTGTTTCCAAAGAGGTTCCCTTGTCGTGCTCACCTGAGCTGCCTGTCCCTGCACACAGCCACCATCACCAGCAGGTTGCCCAGGATGGCCATCAGGATAACCACCGAGAGGAATGTGAGCAGCACGACCTTCTCCACGGACCCGAAACCCTCGTTGGAACTGGAGGGCATGTGAAAACAAAACACAAAGATGTGAGGGAGCCTCAAAGACACCGGAAAGGAATTCATTTGCTTCCATTCAATCTCCAGGAAGTTCACTTCACCGTCAATCAGCAGTAGTAACAGCTAAACTTGCCAAAGACTTGTTGGACTTTCCTGGATGCCTGGAGAATATGAGCGGAGGTCTGAGGAGGTGAATCTCCAGCCTTGACTGCATGGTGCTCTTTTGTTTCATTCTTTCCTTCAGAGCTTCACCTTGTATAATACTCAGATATGCACTTGGTTGATTTGTTTTGCACGCCTGTCTCATCTACAGTGCAAGCACCATAACACAAGGACCCTGGTTGTTTTACTCACTGATGTGCATTCAATGTATCATCCTCACTTATCAGATGGAGGAGATGATGGCTGATCAAGGAATGATAGGAACTGAATCCAAGGGCTGCATGAATGCAAGGGCTGCATGAATGCAAGGGCTGCATGAATGCAAGGGCTACTCTGAGTTTCAGTGCGGCTTGAATAAAAACTGTGGTTTCTAGGTGGGCTGTCTGGGAAGGGACAGCCATACTCGAAAGGTGTTCTTGTGATAATTCACAAATGACCTCAGGTTCTAGGAAGCGTATGGAACAAGAAGCTCAATGTCATCTTCTCCTTCATGACTGTGTTGCTTCGCTGTCACCTTACGTCATGTTAACACTTCAAATCCATGTTCTTGCCAATTTCAGCACCTGATTAGACTCTACAAATTCTCTCTTGCAAGCATAAGCTCAGAATTTTGCTTTATTAACTTGAAGTGAGTGCTGATTCTCAATGAAAGTAAAATATTTTCTGGTTGTTCAGAAACTATAAGAAACAATCATGTACCTAATGTCACAAACAGCTCTTTTTAAGAAGTTTGAGCCAGAGAGTGGTGGCACACACCTTTAACGCCAGCACTCAGGAGAAAGAGGGAGGTGGATCTCTGTGACTTCAAGGCCAGCCTGGCATACAGAATGAGTTCCAGGACAGTCAAGGCTACAGACTTGTACACTGTCTCATAAAACAAAACAAACAAAAGTTTGAAAATGGTTTAAAACTAACTGCTGGACACGAACTGTCCATGTCAGTACAGAAAACGGGAGGAAGAAAGTCAAAATCATTGAAATAGTTGAGTGTCTGGTTTGTGAGAGGACATTTTTCACTTCAAGACAACACACAGAACACAAGGTCCCAAGAACCAAGAATCTCCTGTCTATACTGCACTTCTTTGACTGAGAAATTAAAACGAGCATTGACCCCTAATATCCAGATTTGGCTCAGTTCTAAATTTGACCCTGTTCACAACTTCTTCCTTCCCAGCAAGTCCAGAAGAAAGTCTGCCAATGATCCTTAGAAATGATCCTTAGCCAGTGGGAGACCGTATAAGACCCTTCACTTCACAATGTCTTTCCTTACATTGACTGAAATGCTTAGGGCTAGAGTTCACACCAAAAGGATTGTTTACCTAAATCACCCTTCTGCACTTAAGTTCCAGCCTTCAAACACTGGAGAGGGAAGATCTAATCCAATAAAAATACAGTAATTTGCTCACCAAAAACTAACTTTAACTTAAGCCTTATTGATTGAGGTAAATGCCTAACAAAGAAGGTGATAATGGTTTGTTTTCTGTGTGTTCTTTTGAGGCTCTAACTTAAAGACTCAGGACCTCTGAATCATCTTCCTCCTCAGGGCTTTGTATTTTATGCTCATTCTTCTCTATAATTAAAAAAAAACTTACTTAGTTTATGTGTATGAGTACTTTGCCTGCATGTATATATATGCATCACATGTGTGCCCACAGAGGTCAAAAGAGGATGTGAGATCCCTTGGAACTGAAGTTATCAATGGTTTATGAGCTATTGTGTAGGTGCTGGGAATCAAACCTGGGTCCCCTGGAACAGCAACTGTGCTCTGAGCCACTGTGCCATCTCTCCAGCGCTGATGCCCATTCTTTATAAAATGTGCTTGTTGTCATTCTTGTCTGATTAAGTTCAACCCTTAGGCCATGTCCAGTAGCCAACACACATTTCTCATCTTCAAGGTGTTGACTACTTGAAATATCTGTTAAGATTATTTTGTACGTCACCCTCACAGATCGACTTTGGTTGTATTCTCACTGTGATTCACAGTGCCAGTGAATTGTCTAGTCTACAATGGCTGTGGAGAGTGAGCATAGGAGATGCTTAGTAAGTACTGGCTAGCTTGATGACCGAGTGGCAGGCATGTCGTATTCCACAAAGGGAGGCATAGTCTTCACTGTATTTCTTTGAAAGTATATAGGAGCTTTTACCTATACAAGAGAAGATCTAGGGATAAGATTTTTCTAAAGGTATTTTTTTAACTATCAAAAGGTATATGCCATTTGAAATAAAAGTAGTAGATTAACACATTCATTCATTCAACTCCAGGATAAGCTTAGTATGTCTACAAAAAAATAGAGCATAAAGTAAAGAGATACATCAGAAAATATGTAATGTTAGCTCCGAAAAGGGTAGGGAGAGCAGGACCATCTGTGGGAGTTAGAAGGCTGCCATCTTTGTGTTTGGAAAAGTGTGTGGAGGTGTACTCTCCACATATATGGAGGTCAGAGTTTGTTTTCCCCTGCTATTTGTTTATTTTTTTGTTTTTAATATTTTTTCCCGAGAAAGTGGCTTCCTCTGAACACGTCCTCACAGACCCACTTCCTGCTTCGAGGTTCCGTTCTTAGGACTCACCTTTCTGAGCAGGGACACTTGTGAGTCTTAGTTTGTTTTTGAAACAGAATCTAATACTAACTTGGAGTTTGTCATTTTGGCTAGACTGATGGTCAGAGAACTAAAGGAATCCACCTATTTTTCTCCTCTAGTCATAGACAACACCATCAGGACCAGCATTTCCTAGGTGTGTGTGTGTGTGTGTGTGTGTGTGTGTGTGTGCGCTTATAAAAAGACACACACATGCTTATATATAAACATACATACATACATACTACATACAGAAATATTTTTAAATTCCTGTTTGTGTGACTCCATCCAGAAAGCTGAGTTAATTGGTCTTGTATGCAGTTTGATGTCAGAACTTTTGAACCTCCCAAGTGATTCTGGTTTGTAACCAAGACTGAGTCTCACTGAAGAAGGGTGTTAAGTATTAGATAAGAACCTTCTCATTGTCAGAGAGAATCTTCAATGACTTCCTTGAATTGTTTTGAATTTCTGACACAAAAACTACTTAAGAATGTCTTGTATGTATACAATAGAAGAACTTTTGGAGGTATCACCATCCCTGATTTCAAGCTGGAGATGTAATAATAAAAACCACATTGTATTGTCATAAATACAGACACAATGATCAATGTAATCAAATTGAAGACCCACATATAAATCTACACACCTACGAACCCTTGATATTTGATAAAGAGGCTAGAAATATACAATGGGAAAAAAGCATCTCCAATGAAAGGTGCTGACGTAACTGGACGCCAGTATATAGCTCCATATCTACCATCCTGCATGAAACTCAAGTCCAAGTGGATCAATGATCAAAACAACCTTGATATTTCATTTTACACCTGCCAAAATAGATAAGCTCAAAACCACAAGTGACATCTCATACTGGCATGGATGTGGATCAAGGGGAACACACCTCCTCTGCTGGTACAAATATGTACAGTCACTTTGAAAAATGGTGGTTTCTCAGAAAATTGGGAATCTATTTTCTTCAAAGCCCATCTATACCACCCTGGGAATATAGCCAAAGGATGCCCCATCCTCCCACAAGGACACTTGCTAAACTATATTCATAGCAGCTTTATTAATAATAGTCAGAAACTAGAAAGAACGTAGATGACCCTCAACCAAAGAATGTATAAAGAAAATGTTGTGCTTTTACACAATGGAGTATTACTCAGCTGTTAAAAACAATGAAATTTGCAGGCAAATGTATGGAAATAGAAAAAAATCAGCCTAAGTGAGGTAACCCAATACAGAAAGACAAACATAACATTTACTCATTTATAAGTGGCTATTATTTTAAAATAAAAGATATTCATACTAAGACCCACAGAGCCAGAGAGGCCAAGTAACAAGGAGGATTTAAAGATAGGATACAAGGATCTCCTTGGGAAGGGGAAATAGAATAATTTCATGGGTGGGCTGGGAATAGATGAGGTTGAGAAAAGAAGGACTAAAGAGGGGATACCAGGAGAAATGACTGGAATTGGAGTGGATTTCCGAGATGAGGTCGAAACCTGGTGCAATAGAAACTCTATTGAGTAACCCCAGCAAAGATTCCTAGCAATAGGGGACACAGAACCTGGATTGGCATCTTCCATAACCAGACAAGGCCTCTAGTAGAGGGATTTGGGCACCAACCCAGTCACAAAACTTCCAACCTACAATTTGTTCCGTCTGCAGAGTGTTCTGGGACCAGAGTCTAGCAGAATTGTCATCAGAAAGACTTCATCCAGCTGCTGGTGGGAGCAGAAGTCAAGTTCTAAACATTAGGCAGAGCCCTGGGAGTCCTGCAGGGGGGGGGAAAGAAGAATGGGAGGAACTGGAGGGGTCAGGGACACCACAAGAACAAGGCCCAGAGAATCAACTGACCAGGACTCATGGGTGCTTACAGGGATCAGGGAGCCTCAGGGGTCTGACTTAGGTACTCTGCATATGTGTTATGGCTGAGAAGCTTGGTATTCTTGTGAAATTCCTAAGAGTGGGAGCTGGGACAGGGCCTATTCCTATTCCTCCTACTGGGTTGCCTTATCCAGCTTTGATATGAAGGTATGTATCTGCCTTATTTTATTTTTGTTATAACATGTTTGGTTAATGTCTCTGGGAGGCCTGCTTTTGTCTGAGTAGAGGTTGGGGGTTAGGACTGAGGAAGAGTGGGAGAAATGGGGGGAAGGATTAGTGGGAGGAGAGGAAGGGGAAACTACAGTGGATGTAATAAATGAGAGAAGAATATTTTTTTAAATTCCCATTAAAAATTGCACCTGGCTCTACTGAGAGACTAATTCATAGTTGTTAGGATAGCTACAATCAAAAAAAGAACAAAATAAAAAAAAACCAAGTATTATCATGAATGTAGGGAATTTGTAATCTATGTGTATCTCTGATGAGACTATAAACAACTTGATGTGTTCTCAGAATATCCACATGAACATAGAAATTCAATTCTAAACACATATCTCAAAGAACCAAGAACAGGGATAAACACAGATAATTTCATACCAATATTCCTAACAGAGCCTGTAGACATAATATAGTGGCTTATACACATGAACAGACAATCAGAATAGCTATGTACACACACACACACACACACACACACACACACACACACACACACATATATATATATATATATATATATATATATATATAGGAATATTATTTTGCCATAACAGGCAAGAAGGTGTAACATATGCCTCAAAAATCGATGTACCTTAAAGACATCACACCAGGTGAAATGCATCAAAAAAATGAAAGGCCAAATACATGATTCTGCCTACATTAGAATCATAAAATAGATATATTCACAAGGAAGGAGAGTGGAATAATGACTTCCTAAGTTTTGGGGTACAAGAGAGTGGGAAATTATTACTTAATAGGTGCTGAGTGATCCTTTGGAGTACAGGGGAAGTTCTGGAAACAGTATTGATGACAATAGTTCTGCACCATTATGCACGTACATATTACTGAAGTGTGCAATTATAATCATTATGAAGTACATTACCTAGTAAAAAGGTCTATTTGTAATTTATTATAACAGAAAATGTAGAGATGAGTATGCATCAGGATGTTAGTGCACAAGACTTCTGTGCTAGTGACCAGCTGGGCTGAGTAATTTAGGCCCCTTTCTTACCTACAATGGCTGATAGGAATATACCCTTAGCTGGTAGATTCTCTGCATAGCTCACCTTCCCCATCAGAACCACTTTCCTTGAGTTGATTTTCTCCTTTTACACAAAGAAAACAAACATGGTCAGAGTGTCTGTCACTAGCACCTCTGGCTGCAAAGAATCATATTTAAAGAATGTGGGTCAGAGGTTCAAACGGCGTGGTTCATCCGTTGCACGCCAATTAGCAGTTGGAAGATGCTAGTCATTAAATTGTGAGTGATAAGCACAACGTGACCACAGAGAGAACTTTTATAATTAGGCCGAAGTAAGTATAAATGCCAGTCGCCACAATTAAAGTAAATCAGGGGCCACTTTTTCAAAACCTACGTGAGATCCCTGGGTGGCCTCTGACACCCTCCAGGAATATTGTCAGGAGCAATTAGACAGTGCTCACCACAGAGCTGCCATCTACACTAAATGGGTTCTTTGACAGCTTTTCCTGTGAGAGATTTTCTTACATTTCTTTCTCAGAGATCTTTTGACCCATTAATTAAAAAAAATTTCTACAAAATTGTAGGCTGTGTTTAACAATTTCTCCGTTCTTAGTCAAAGAAAAAGGGAAGACTAAACCTGGTATTCTATGTAAGCTAATTTATAGAAAACCTGGTATTCTATGTGAGCTAATTTATAGAAAACCTGGTATTCTATGTAAGTTAATTTATAGAAAACCGATGTCAAAGGACAGCGTCGATAACAAATAATTGTTATAAATTTCAGAAGCCTATACGCACAATAGGAGAAGGTGCATATCATGCTACCAATGTGCTCAATTCTATCCTGGCTTTATTCATAATAAGCTGTGCGACTTTACAACACTCACTTACTTTCCCTGAGCCTCAGTTTCTTTGTGGATTAACTTTATGAAAGTTAGAGCAGAGGTCTCAACACCCATCAGTTGCACACTGAGAGGCAACTATATGCTGAGTGCTGTGCTGGACACAGAAGAAGCCCACCGTGGTGGAAGCAGAGGAGGTGGACAGGGACAGACAGCCAAAGAACAGATGCAGGTGTGGTCGGAACTTCAAAGTAGTTATCCCGCTTTCATCCCGGTGATACACTGACTATCTTTTTCAGCTACAAATTCCGGGGTGGAGTATCTCAGGTGAAGCATGGGATTCTAGCTTGTTCGCCCTCTGTGCCACTGGGGTTCTTCCTGAACCACACCTTCTTTTATTTTGTGCAGTGAAGATGAGGCTCATGTGGCTGTGCACGCACACAGAAGCCGGAGGCTGACCTCAGACGTCTTTCTCAGTCACCGCTCCACCTTGTGCGTTGAAACAGGTTCTTTCGCTACACCTGGATCTTATCAATTCGGCTGTACTAGTGTGCGACAAAGCCCAGGTGTCCTCCTGTGTCTGCTTCCCGCATGCTGGGGTTTCAGGGACGTGTGACTCTGCCTGGCATTCTAATTCAGATACTGTGGAGTGGATTCAGATCTTTATAATTCATCTGTCCAATCTTCTGAATTAGACCTGGATTATAAAACTCTAAAGGCATAAGCATGAAGGTGTGATACAGAGCAATTAAACAAGAGGGAGATGTTAGGTAGTCCAGGAACGCTGCAGATGATATTCAGGTGACCTTTGGAGAGGACAAGGAAACAGAGTAAAGCGCAAGAGGAAATGCCATGAGACAGGAACTCCTGTGTTCTCTCTCGGGGAGGAAAGCACCTGAAATGAGTTCACAAAGGTAATGAGAAGCAGCCTCCCAGGGCTGTTCCTCCCTGATGAAACCTGATGTTAGCAGAATGAGAGCTGCGAGGAGCCTCCTCTGGAGGAGGCAGGAGCCGTGGTCTTCCCCACAGAACAGCACACCAACTGCTTGTCCAGTGCCCAAATGGTCAGTCCAAAAAGCATAATACAAACAACATTATACGAACTGAGAAGATTATATTTAGAAATATACGGATATATGTATACATATATATATTTGCATACAATAACAATTAATGAAAGAAAAGGCCATGAATTTAAAAGAGAATGGGAGGGTATATAGGAAGTTTTTGGAGCAAGGAAAGGGAAGGAAGAAATGCTGTAATTATATTATAATCTCAATAATAAAAATGTTTAAAAATTTATAGGTGCAAAGAAGATAGTGCTTACCACAAAAGGGGAAGCATTCACTATATGCTATTTAATATTCAATACACAAAGAATAATAGCATGGGTGATGGTAAGAAGCAAAAGTGAATCTAATTTGCATACATAGATACATGGTATAATTTTATTCAATGGAAAAATAAGATGTGAAATACCTGTCAGAGCTTCAAATATACATCTTAAATAGACAGCTAAGTCCCTATATCTACAACTGAGAAGGGTTATTCAAGCAGGAAATACACATGATATTTGCCTTGGGGAAAAATGTAAACATCCAAGAAGCTGGTCAGAGTCTTGACTTCAACACACTGTAGAGAAGGCAGCAGCTGAAGATGCTGAGAAAGTCCGAAACAACTTCAGAGCACCAGATAAATGTGGCATCGTAGAAGAAAGAAAAAGAGGAAAGTTTTTTGGGAGGATCCTGTGTTAGTGTGGGTACCACACTTATTCTTGTGTGAGTGCACTGAGATTGTGAGGTGGGGATGGGGACAGAAAGGGCTGCGTAGGAGCATTTGAGTGGCCCGGGATCCTCTGTGAATTCACACTGTGTCTTTTTAGCGATGTTTCCCCTGTATATGGCAATGCTAACACGTGGAATGATAGGCCTTTTTCTCTGACAAAGATCTTAGTCCAATGATGAAGTTCTCTTCTCAAGATAGTTTTATTGTGATGGTCCATTTGTAAGCATATAAAAGAATTACTCAGTTATCTCGTCTGAGTCAGTCTCAATTACACCCCAGGGTTATTGTGCTCTACTTTTCTCTATTTCTTTCCACATGTTCTATTGAAAAGATCTTTCTTTTAAAAAAATACACACAGGACAGCATTGTTTTCAGAGTTTCAATGTATCAGCCTGCAGAGACCCAGGACTCTCTTAGAATATCTTATTGCTTTTCTTTACCCATCTTTTTTTTTTATCTAGCATTAGACAAAACTGTCTCATCTCTGACCATTGGTCCCACTGCCCACCTTTCTATTTACTTTTCCCTCCATCAACCCAATAACAGTCACATCTTACTCCACTGCTTTCCTTTCCACCAACAACCACGGTAACAAATACACAAACACACACCATACTATCCGTATCCCGTGACTGTGTGTTTTCTGACCTTTATTGTTTGCTCATAGTGGGCCTATACTTCGATAGTGAAGGCTTTATCAGAGAGTGTTCTCTTTTCAGGAGACTTCTGGGTACTGAACCTTATGCCCCAAGACATATTCTAACAGAGGAAAAAAAGGACAAATCAATCCCCTAAAACTTAGTCTCTCTTTGACATTGAAAACTAAAAGAATAAGGATGGGTTGGTAAAATGACTTCATGGGTAGGCACTTTCTGCCAAGCCTGAAAATCTGAGTAATATCTCAGACCCTTAAGAGCCTCATGGGAAAGAACTGACTTCCACAAGGGGTCTACTGACTTCCATATGTGTGCCCTGGCAAGCACATACACTTCTCTCAACAACACAAAATAAATGAATACAAAATTTTTTTAAATTGAAAGAGGAAAAATAAGGGTGATTTTTATAAAAGACCCAATCAGTAATTTAACCCTATATATCCAAGTCTCACTGCAAAAACTTAAGAAACATGAAAATTTTAGACAATATGACTTCTCCCAAAATTATTAATCACATAGGAATACCCTCCATTGAGAATGAATTAAATGAAATCTCACAGAAAGAATTCAAAGGGATGTTTATAAGTGTGTTTAAAGAAATCACAAAGGAAATACACTCCTAAATACATTCTTAGAAAACAAAAACTGAGTCAAATAAGAAAGTCAATACAGTCTTAGATAAATATATAGAAATACTGGGAAGAAAATCCGAAATACTAGAAAAGAAAATTTCAATAAACCAAATACAGAACTAGCTCCATAGAAAGTTTCACTAATAAGATGGAGGAAATAATATCAGGGTTTACAGACAAGGTGATAGGATTGGAACATTCAAAGAATGACAAAGACAAATTGATAAGCTATGGATAGAATATTCAAGATCTATGGACAACAAGAAGACTCAGTCTATGAATATTGAACATAGAAAACTAAAATTTAATTTTTAAGTCATAAAATTATTTTTAACAAGATCATAGTAAAATTTTCAAATCTAGAAAAGAATATGAAATACAAGGACAAGATAGTTAGAACCCCAAATGAACAAAACATCATGCCAGTTTATAATAAAAAAAATAAATCTACAGAGCAAAGTGATCATACTAAAAGCTGTAAATGAGAAACAAATCACACATCAAGGCAGGCCCAGCAGAATAACAGCTGAATCTTCAAATTTTAGAAGTAGGGCAGGCTTGTCATATCACATTTCAAGTTTTGGAATAACAACTGTCAACAAAGACTACCGTAGTCAACAAAGTTGTCAGCACTGTCCACAATAAAGACACGCTAAAGAACTAATTAAATCAGCTTTACAGAAAAGGACCCCTTCAGACAAAAAGAAAGATAAACATATACACGAGGCAACTGATACCAATAAACCACACAAAGAGTCTGGCTTTGGTAGCAAGATACATTTCCTGGAGGCATTAATATCAACAACCTGATTTTAAATCAAAGCTACTAGACTGTGTTTTATGGCTGGGAAACTAAGATCATTAATATTTGGAATGAGTATTGAAAGGTGTGCATTAGTTCCTGTCATTTTGTAGTCTTTGATGTTTTCCAGTTTCTCCCTTGCTTAAGCTCAAATAAATAACTTAATGATGCACTTTAGGGTCTTGAAAAACAAAACAAAGCAATAAAAATAAAACAAGCCAAATCTTCAATCAGCACATAGAAGGAAATACTTAATGGGTAGATAGGACTTAATGAAATGAGAACATAAAATAATATAGGAAACCAAGAGTCAGTTATTTAAAAGACAAACAGAAGAAACAAACCTAGCAAAACAAATATAAGATCACTCTTGGTACATACTCACTGTTCCATAGCTCCTTTACTCTGGTTTCTCCAGACCTATCCTTAATTCTTTAGGAGCCTCTCCTCCCAACCCACATCTACTCCCTGGGGATTCCACCTCTTGGTGCTGTCCTAGGTCATACTTAGCCCTTTCTCACTGCCCATCTCCGTCTTTTCTGTTAGCCCATATCTACTCTTTGTGTCACCAGCAAAAACACCCATTAACCTGAACCCACACAGCCACGTCAGTTGCCTAGGATTCAATGTGAGTGATATCAAACAAAGAATAGGACCCTCACACAACAAACACAATCAGATACATACACCAAGAGACACTTCAAACATGCTAACTCCAGACACCAAGATCCCAGCATAAAAACACGAACATTATCAGCTAAAACAACATGCCTCCTCCGCAATCCAAAAGTCAAATTTCGGTAAGTCCTGTAACTGAAGCACAAGACAAGGACTTAAAATACTCACTCATAGGTAGTTTTTAAATATAAAGCAAAGAAAACCAGCCCACAAGCAACAATCCCAGAGAACTTAGACAACAATGAGGACACTAAGAGTGACTCACATAGATCTAATCTACATGGGAAGTAGAAAAAGACAAGATCTCCTGAGTAAATTGGGAGCATGGGGACCTTGGGGGAGGGTTGGAGAGGGAAGGGGAAAGGCAGGGAGGGGAGCAGAGAAAAATGTAGAGCTCCATAAAAATCAATAAAAAAGTACAAGTTATGAACATGTTCAAGGAACTTAAAGAGGATATGAATAAATGCCTTAATGAAGGCTGTGAAGGCACAAACAGTTGAATGGAATAATGAAAGCTTCGCATTTTTCTCTATTTTCAGACATGAAAGTAGAATTTAACAAAGAAATAGAATAACTTTAGAAAACTTTAACTGGAAATTAAAAATTGAGGCTGTCAAATGAAAACCTCAGAGCTGAGTTTCACCAACAGATTATAAAACATGGAAGAGAGGTCTTGAAGACAACATAGAAAAAATGGATATCTAAACCAAAGCAAATGTTAAATGTAAAAAATCAGACCACAAACCATCAATGAAATCTGGGATACTATAAATAGGCCAAATCTGTGAAAAACAGGTATAAAGGAAGGAGAAGAAACCGATGTCAAAGGGACAGAAAATATTTTTTAAAAACCATAGAAGAAAATCTCCCCAATCTAAAGAAAGAGATGCCTCTCAAGTTATAAGAAGCATACAGAACACCAAATAGACAGGATTAGAAATAAACTACTCGTAACACACAAAAGTTTTTTAAATGTGTATAAGAAAAGATATTAAAAGCTGCAAAGGAAAATGTCTAAGTAACATAGACAGAGAGACCCAGTAGAACAACACCTGACTTCTCAATGGAGACTCTAAAACTAGAAGAGTTTTTAGGTAGATGTTGCACAAATTCTAAGAGTTCATTAAGAAACCACAGATGCCAGCCTAGATCACTATTCCCAGTAAAACTATCACTCACAATTGATGGAGAAAGAAAAACAGTCTATAATAAAACCAAATTTAAGCAATTTCTATCTACTTATCCAGCTCTAAAGAAAGCACTAGAAGGAAAACTTCAGTATAAAGAGACTACCTACACCCAAGAAGTCACAGAAATAAATAATCCCAGAACAATAAATCAAAAGGGAGAAACTTCCACACCAATACAACAAATAGCAGAAATCAATAAATACTGATCATCAATAAGAAAGAAAAGACCCAAATTAATAAATTATAGATGAGAAAAGGCATTGTAGCATACTAATGACATTCAAATGACATTCATAAGATCATTAGGACATATTTTAAAGACATATATTCTACTAAATTGAAAAATATAAAATAAATGTATGAATTCCTGATGTATATGACTTGTCATAAGATTTGGAAAGATATCACATGTTCATGGATTATTATGATTAATATTGGGGAAATATCTATCTTATTCAAAACAATCTACAGATTCAATGCAATCCTTATCAAAATTCCAACACAATTCCTCACAGAAATTTTTAAAATAATCTTAAATTTCATATGGAAGCACTAAAGACCTAAAATATCCCAAACCAACCCTGAACAACAACAACAACAACAACAACAAAAACCTGTGGGCAGTATCAATATTTCAGATTTCAAGTTGCATTGCATGGTACTAGCATTAACTCTCTCTCTCTCTCTCTCTCTCTCTCTCTCTCTCTCTCTCACACACACACACACACACACACACACACACATTGATCAATGGAATGCTGCCACCTGACTTTTGATGAAGAGTGCGAAAATATACACTGGGGGAGACAGAAAAATGGTGCTGTAAGACCAGATAGCTACATGTGGAAGACTGAAATGCAATCCTTATCTCCAACCCTGTATAAGACTCAACATCAAATGGATCAAGGAACATAAGACCTAATTTCCTGAATCTGATAGAGAATAGAGTAGGAAACCAATCTGAACTCACTAGCAAAAGAAAGATTTTCTGAACAAGACCTTGAAGTTATAGACATTAAAACCAACAATTAATAAATGAGATCTTAGTAAACTAAAATGTTTCTGTACATAGTCAACCCATATAATGGGAAAAGTCTTTACTAGTACACATTTTACAGAAGGTTAGTACTCAGAATATACAAATAACTCAAAATATATATCATCAAAGAAACAAAACAAATAAAAAAATTAAGTAGGACACGGACCTAAACAGAATTCTCAGGAGATCAAATCTAAACATCTAAGAAACAGTTTTTAAATATTCAACAATTTTTACTCACCAGATGAATGCAAATCAAAACTACCTTGAAACTTCATCTTAGTCAAGTCAGAATGGCTAAGGTTTTTAACCCAGAAAGCAAAACAAACCTGACAATACATACTTGCATGAACACAGAGGGAAAAAGGAACGCTTCTTCACTGATGGTGGCATGCAAACTGGCTCTTCCACTACAGAAATCAGTGAGGAGATAGCTCAAAAATCTAAAAATAGTTCTATCACATGACCAAGCTACACTACTCTCGAGTATATACCTAAAGGATTTTCTATCTTAAAATGGAGATACCTGCTCATCCACATTCATTGCCACTCTATTCATAATAGCTAGGAAATGAAAACAACCTTAATGTCAATCAACTGGTGAAATGTATAATAAAAATATGGCATATTTATACAATGGAATATTATTCTGGTATTAAGAAAAATAAAATTATGAAATTGGCAAGTAAATGTGCAGACCTGGAAGTAATCATTCTGAACGAGGTAACCCAGAACCAGAGAGACAAAGGTTGCATATTTTCTCTCATTTGGGATGGTTAGCTTTGAACTTTCAGATGTGAATTTTATTTAGAATGCACGTAGAGGCTAGTAAATTATAAAGGGGCCATGGGGGAAGGGTTTTTAAAGCAGAGGAGATAGAACGGAATGGAAAAAGGGCTAAAGGAGTTAAATAGGAACAATGGAGCAGGAAGGATTAAATTGGTGTTGGTGAAATATATTCTTCCCTGATCTCATATCCATCCTTCCTCCGTCCCCCATCCCAGTCCACCTAGCTTTCCCCATTCCTCCCCTACTCCCTTCTCTCTAACCCTCTCCCCTTCCAACAACCCTCCCACCCCCCCATGCACCTGAGGTTACCTGGGACTCTTGTATATTTCCAATCTCCAGGCAGATAGCTACATGATTTTCAACAGGTTCACCTTCTTATTTAGCTTCTCTAGAATGGTTAAAAAAGGTGTGGAACATATACACATTAGAGTTCTACTCAGCGGTAAAAAATAATGACATCTTGAATTTTGCATGCAAATGGATGGACATAGAAAACGCTTTACTGAGTGAGGTAAGCCAGACCCAAAAAGAGGAACACGGTATGTATTCACTCATAAGTGGATTCTAACCATAATTAAAGGTCTTTGAGCCTATTATTCGTGATCCTAGAGAAGCTAAATAAGAAGACGACCCTGATGAAGATTATTTAGCTATCCGCCAGGAGGTAGGAAATAGTCAAGAGTCCCAGGTAACCTTGGGTGCATGAGGGGGGGTGGGAGGGTTGTTGGAAGGGGAGAGGGTTAGAGAGAAGGGAGTAGGGGAGGAATGGAGAAAGCTCGGTTGACCGGGATGGGGGGAAGGGAGGAAGGATGAATATGGGATCAGGGAAGAATATATTTCAACTAAGGGAGTCATTTTAGGGTTTTTAGGGTTTACAGGAAACTTGATTATATATGGGATTCCAGGTCCAAGGAGAGATCCCCAGATTGTTCTCTGGACAGAGGAGAGGGTGCCTGAACCGGCCTTGGCCCATAACCATACTGATGAATATTTTGCTTATCACCATAGATCCTTCATCTGGCGTTGGATGGCGATACAGACGGAGACCCACATTGGAGCACCGGACTGAGACCCCCAAGATCCAAATGAGGAGCAGAAGGAGGAAGAACATGAAAAAAACTCAGGACCGCGAGGGGTGCGATCACCCACTGATACAAGGGGACTGATCTAATGAGAGTTCACCAAGGCCAGTTGGACTGGGATTGAACGAGCATGTGATCCAACCAGATTTTCTGAATGTGGCCGGATTCTCTGAATGTGGCTGGCCCGGAGCCTTTCTGAAAAGCCACTGACAATGACACTGGGACTTGTTTCCTCTGCATATACTGGATTTTTGGGATCCAGTCTGTTCGGATACTCACCTGCCGGGACCTGGAAGGAGGGGGGAGGAACTTGAACTTCCCACAGGGCTGGAAGCCCTGACTGCTCTTAGGGATGGAGAGGGAGGGGGAGGGAGAGGGAGGAGGGGGAGGGTGTTGGGAGGAGGGGCGGAAATGGAAACTTTCATAATTTAATAAACTTTGAAAAACAAAATTGGTGTTGGTGAGGGAAGGGCATGATAGAGGTGGGAGAACAAGAAGGGATAAATAATACAAGACCTTACAAAAAAGACAAACAGAAACTTACAACTATAGGAGTTTTCATACACACACACACACACACACACACACACACACACACGCACGCACGCGCGCGCGCGCGCGCAGAATGCAGATGTTAAAATGGAGTTACTCTATAAGAGGGCAACAATGTCCCTTCTAGACATCAGAGGCTAACAAATAAAAAGTTTCAGGGTCAGGAATGGAATACTCATTTTGAAGTTGTTAGCAATAAGGTCTCAAACACCCTCAGTCAGTATAGGGCAATACTAATGTTCTTGGTTACCGTCTTAGGGTTTCTATTGCTGTAAAGAGACATCATGACCATGGGAATTCTTATAAAGGAAAACATTTAATTGGGGCTGGCCTAAAGTCCAGATGTTTCATCATCACGATGGAACACATGATAGCATGATAGCAGACAGACATGGTGCTGGCAAAGGAGCTGAGAGTTCTATAACTGGATCTGCAGACAGCAGGAAGAGACAATGAACCATTAGGCCTGGTTTGAGCTCCTGAGACCTCAATGCCCACCCTCAGTGACACACTTCCTCCAACAAACCACACCACCTCCAAAAAGGCCAGAATACCAATAGTGGCAGTCCCTGTGAACCTATGGGGCCATTTTCATTAAAACTATCACAGTTACCCTCCAGAATGTGATGGAAAGACCCTACTGATGAAGACACTACATACTTGAATCATAGAACATGAAAAAAAATCAAGCTGGGATTGACCTGGACTTTCATCCCTACTGATTATCTTTGCTAGAGCTAGAAGAGAATATGTATACTACTGAAAAAGAAAAGTAATAATCAATCATTACCAGCTGTGAAATCAACAAGCTACAATAATGACTGGTCCAGCAAAATATGCTCTCTGGTACAATAGTAGCATGACCATCTAGGAAGTAACTAATGACTTTCTTATTGGATTTGAGTCCTACTTCCCAAGTTGAAAACAATACCTAACACCATTAGCTAGCCAAGCACCTGTAGGTAGACAGGTCATAGATGCTAGCAGATAACCTATTACTATTATTCTGCTATATAGACATAATATTAAACCAACCCCCAGAGCCTCATCATTATACCCATGGATTAATACATTTCTTACCATCATCAGAAAAGATTTTATTTGTACTAGATAGTGCATAAAGACCCACAAATGGCCAGAGTGAAGATAATAAGAGACTAAAGAATGTCTAGCCCTAGATGAAACATATGAACCATTCCCCCGCCTTCCAAGGCTTAGCAATAATTGTGGAAGATAGGTGTTCTGGAAAGTTTAATGTCAACTTGACACAAGCTTTAGTCATCTGAGAGAAAACAACCTCAATTAAGAAAATGCCTCCGTAAGATCAGACTGTAGGCAAACCTGTAGGGCGTTTGCTTAATTAGAGGTTGATGCAGGAGGGCCAAGTCTCTTGTGGGTGGTGCCATATCCAGGCTGGTGGTCCTGGTTCTCTAAGAAAGCAGTGTGAGCAAGCCATGATGAGCAAACCTACTCATCAGCACTCTTCCACGGCTTCTGCATCAGCTCATACCTCCAGGTTCCTGTCCTAACTTTCTCCAATAATGAACTGCAATGTGGAAGCAAAAGCCAAATAAACCCTTTCCTCCCCAACTTGTTTTTGGTTGTGGCGTTTTATTACAGCAATAATAACCCAAACTAAGATAACAGAGCAGAAAGATTTTAAGATCCAGTGGTCATGGATGACTACAATGAAACAGTGTCCTTTGAACACATCAGGGCAGAGGAATATATAAACACAGCGTGGTTGTGATGGCATGCAAAAGGCCTGTGAAAGCCCAAGGCAGAACAAATCTTACTTTGGAGATGGGAGACAAATATGAAGACTCCCCTCTAGCCATGGAACCTTTGGCAACTGTTAACTTCCAGGAAGGGCAGACTGTTTTCTCTAAGAGTGTAGCCTTTAATAAGTTGAGCACAGTTCAAAATATTTGTGAAGCATGAACTGGTCTTGATGCTTCATTTTTTTTTTTTTGACACAGAGTTAAGCGGGCAGGGAAAGACTGTGTCTGGGATAAGTTTGTGAAGGGCAACAAACAGAATCAAAACACATTGTATGAAATTCTCAAAGAACTAATGAAAAATTATAAAAAGAAATTAGGTAAATAATCCCATTTAACTTTTTTCAAAAATATCATGGAAAAAACAAAAGTAAGAAGATAAAAAAATGTTTACATTGAAAACTTTAAAACGCTGAAGAAATTCAAGAAAACACTAGATATACAGACCTCCCATGCTCACAAATGAGAAGAATATTGTGAAAATGGCTATTCTACCAAAGGCAATCTAAACATTCACTGCAATAACCATCAAAATTCCAGAGACATGCTATGCAGAGTCAGAAAATTCTCCAAACTCCGTATCATGTGATTCCATGATAGATGTCTCCTTACTAAGAGATATGAGTTTCAAGTTAGCTTGTCATTGTTTGGATGTCAAATTTGGTGTATTTTTTTCCTTTAAACAAGAATTTTAGCTAACCAAATAATAATGCAGTATAAAGATTCTATGTTTAAAATAATTCTGAAATTTTAAGAATTCCTGTGAACACTGATTTATTATCCCTGATCTTACAGTGTAATATTCCAGGATTTGAAAGTACTGAGAAACTGGCTTTTTTCCCACTGTGTATTACAGTTATAAAACTCATCATTGTTGCTGAATGAGCATACTTTGCTTTAAATTTTCTTTTTAATTCATATGGAAGCACACAAGATCTGAAACAGCCAAAATAATCTCGTGTAAAAAAAATAATACTGGAGGTATCACTATAGAAGAGTTTAGGGTATAAAACAGGTTCATAGTAATAAAAACAGTCTTGTAGTGGAAATAAAAACAGACATGTGGATCAGTAAGAAAGAATAAAGGATCCAGGTATTAACCCATGCAGCAGCTGTGCCTATTGATTTCTGACACGGATGTCAAAATGTACATGGGAAAAAACCAACTCAACAAATAGTATGGGAAGACTTGTATACCTCAAAGAATGGTATACCTAGAAGACTGGTACTCATCTTCACACTCTACAAAAATCACTGCCAAATGTTTCAAAGACCTTAACGTAGAACCTGAAACACTGAAGCTGTCAGAGGAGAAGTTAGGGAAGACAGTAAAGGTGAAGGCAGATATTCTTAATGGGACTCTGGCTCTGAATGAAATAATACCCACTGATAAATGGACTCACCAAGATAGGATAGATATGAAATATTTTCTCTGAATTTGTCAAATGCAATTGGACTAGATATTCTTGATGTATTTATTGCCTGTATATATCATATATAATCATTGTACTTATTGTATATAGTTTTCTTATATTAGTTATAGCCTTTTTTATTTTACACAAAGGGGGGAAATGTAGTGGCATTTCAATTATATTTTAATAAATAAAGACTGACTGAAGATCTGAGAGTAGAGTAG
The DNA here is from genome assembly GCF_982192425.1 of Myodes glareolus. Taxonomy (NCBI): domain Eukaryota; kingdom Metazoa; phylum Chordata; class Mammalia; order Rodentia; family Cricetidae; genus Myodes; species Myodes glareolus. The sequence continues at coordinate 25,836,672 of NC_142038.1, forward strand.
TTTCACTGGTTCACCTTACAGACCATACTATGGTAGCACACACCTTTAACCTCAGTAACCACAATGACACACTCTAATCCCAGTAGCCACACTAGTTACCATAGAAACTGGGTGGTGCATGCCTTTAATGATGGTGGTGCATGCCTTTAATCTCAGTCCTAGAGAGTAGTATAAAATGGGGAGGGGGGAGATAGCTCTCAAACACACAGTCTCATTCTGAGATTCCTGGAGGCAGGATCACCATTTCAGACCGAGATCGAGGTAAGAGCCAGTGGCTGGCTGTTTTGCTTTTCAGATCTTCAGGTTGAACCTCAATTTCTGAACCTGAGTTTTTATTAATCGTGCTTCATTTAATCATACTTCAGGGAAGGTTTTTTAATTGTTGTTGTTGTTGTGCTGGTTTATTTCATCATCATAGTTCTGCCATGTGACATTGCTATACTGCCACATGGTCCAGAGACAGTATTCTACATCTGTCAAATGGTGGAGCTGGGATTTAAGCCCAGGTATTCTGGTTGCATGTTCAGTGTTATTCCATTAACTTGGAAGCATGCTAATTTGAAACTGAGTAAATTTCCTTTAAAGAAAAAGACATGCTGAAGTTTAACTTTTTGTCTAAGAGCTAAAGAAAAATAGGCTGATGGTGACAGCTTAATACACTTAATAGCCAGGAAAGAAAACCATGCTGGCTATATAAAATGGCATAAAAAAGAGTAAGTCCTATGGGATAGAAATTATAGATAATGGAATTGCTTTATAGTATTAAAATAGCTCACACTAACTTCGAAGAGAAGTAAGTAGTTGGTATATGTGTGCTTACAGTTAGGTAATTCAGAACTGAAACTGCACAGACTGACATTCTCCTGGAACCTCCTAATAGCTCATTTGAAACCAAAGATCCCACATAGCAGGCATGAGAAAAGCTTCAAAGTTCAAAGAGGTTTGTCTATACAGAATATTACAGAGTTAAGTTACAAAAGAAAAAGAATACAAAGGACATCAGAATCAAAGGCACCGTTCTCTGAGCCATGTGTAAATTTTGTAAACCAAATCCAGAACCAATCTGACAAAGTGTCAACTACATTAGGGAAGAGCCTCTCCACTTTAGCGTGTCAATTACTGTGGGTCCATTCTTTTGGGAAGTGAAATGATTAATGATAGTGTTTATAAATTAGACCATAAAAGAGATTCCACCATTTTAAGAAATTTCATTCTAACAAAATAGAAAGGGAGCAGTTAGAGATGCATTCATGTTTATTTGTGTACTCCATATAACATCTTTGACTTACTTTGCCAATATTTCTTTACCTACAACTGTTTGGGAAGATGCCTTCTCAGCATAGAAATATCTTCCTCTGTGCCAAAATGTACAATATCTTCTCAGTGTTTGGATGGTGATTTCTTTGAAAGCATTACCTTGATTGTAAGAATGTCAGTATGGGAGGGTGTAGGGAGAAAGGGAACTGTATGTGGTCTCACTATTGTGGCCAATCATTTACTTCATAAAGCACTCAAGTGGGAGCAGATTCTCACAGTCTGCTAAAGATCTGCTCCCAGTCCATTTAAATGAAGGGAAAACAAAACAAAACAACCCCCTGTTTAATGTTACTCTGCTGCAGGGATACCCAAACAGCAGTCGGTGGCCAAGGTCAGCCCTCTGCATTTTTGTAAATATGGTTTTCACTAGAACACAAACATCATCCTTCATGGGCTTCTGCATTTTAATGGTGACTTTCACACCACATAGACAGAGCCCAGGGATTATTGTAGGAGCTTTATGGCCAGCTAACGGCCTACTCCATGCCCTTTCATGAAAAAAAGTTTGATGGCAGTCGATCTTTAGGAACCAGAGACAAAAGTGATTTAAAGAAGTATTGAGATGCCAGCTGTGGTGGTTCATGGGTATAATTTCAGAAGTTGGGAGGCCGAGACATGAAGACCAGCTGAAGTTTGAGGCCAGCCTAGGCTACAGAGGGAGTTCTAGGCTAGCCAGGGCTATATAAGAAAGACCGAGACTCAAAATATTAAAATATAAATAAAAATTTCAAAGAATACAGTGTAAAAACAGTAAGATCAGGGGAGCCACTAAAAAGATCTTGTTTAATTCATGCTTTCATTTACCTGGGCTTCCTCCATCTGTGAAAGTTACGCTTTCCGATTGGCTGAGCCGTTGACAAAGCACCAAGCCTCTGTCTTCCTTCTTTATTCTTTACCATTTTCTCAGTCTCTCACTTCTCCCGGATTTCCTGCCAACCCCCAAGAGGGGTCTTCCTTTTGTCTCTGTTGAGACATTCCTAAGCATCCATCCTCCTACCCATTCGGGCTGCAGTTCATCAGACAGCTTAAATCTTATGTGGCCTCAGTTCAACTCTGGCTTTTCTTACCTCAGCCTGCCTTCCAGCCTACTACAGGGCAAATCCACCGTTCCAGTTGGTCAGGTAACAATCTGGAATCATTCTTTATAGGTCTCCTTCTCTACTATTCACACAAATCCTTCCAGCTCTGCCTTCTGAATGTCACCTTCTATCCGGCCCTTCATCAGCTCCTGTTCTGGTTCCTGTTCAGTGACATTCACCCTTATAGCTACATGACTTCTCTCCCTCACCCCCCCTCAAAATAAAAAAACTTGTCACCCAACTTCCACTGCTTTCCACACACACTTCAGTCATCCGTAAGGCTGGATAAGCTTTGCAAAACATCTTGCCTGTAATGTACCACTTCTGTACTTACTACCCTCGACATGCCTCGTCACTCCCTGGATAGCAACACCCAAAGCCTTAATCGTGACCTAAATTGTGATCTTAGAGAGCTAAATTCCTATTTCCTCCACTGATCCAGATAGAAGGGCTCCCAGGCTTCCTTAGAGTTCCCAGGATGAGCCAAGCACACTCTCACCTCCAGATTTCTCATCAGATGCTGCCCCCCTCCCCTGTATCTTTGTCTACCTGGACCTCTCCGTCTAGGATCTGATCAGCTCCCTTCTTGCTTCATTCCAGTCTCCGCTCAGATTCACCTCTGCAGAGAAAATGCTTCTGGCCACCCACATTAAACACAGACCTCCTCACTCTCAATCCCTTTGTCGTGTATTATGTATTATATTGATTTTTGCAGCAGTTATCTGATATGCCTATTCCCCCCACCACCAAAGACAGAAACAGAGGAGTAAGAATTTCAGTATAAAATTAACAAAAGCAGAAACCGTTTTGTTACCCTGATGATTTCTTGTGCCCACAACACTGACCTGAACACATCAGTGATAAAACAACAGCTTGAGGAGTGGACAAAGGAATTAATAAATGCATGAAATAGTTCTTAATTTGCTGTTCCACGTTCTTATTCTTTCACAGGTCTTATTACTGAGGTCAAAATTTGGGAACTTTTCACAGAAAAAAAAATACGAATTCCACTTTTACTAAAAATTCTGCAGTATCTTTCCATTATTATTTTGGTAAAATCCCAAAGGTTGACCTGGTTAACTCTCTATTTTATTTTTGACACTGAAACATAACCAACTCCACCAGAGAGAAATACATAACCACCATTAAGGAAGACTCCGTGAACTTTTAACCACCCTATTTTTTTTTTACCTTTATGTAACAAGCTGTCACATGTCCTTCAGTACATATTCAAATATCTATTGACTGGGAAGTCATCCATGACTCTAGTATTGTCCCCTTCCTATATGCTTCAGGAGTGCCTTATAACTGTGCATCATAACTAGCTGTATTAATTAATCTCAAGAGTTAGCATACAAAGCAAAGGGGACTTTCACGCTTATTTCCTTCTTTTCCATCCCTAATCCCTGCTCTCCCCTAAACAGCTGCTTGTTCACTTCTCTTGCTTCCTCACTTCCTCCCCATCAACAGGCCCTTTCTGCTTTGATGACCTAGAGGTATTCCACTGCCCTCTCTGTCTCTAATTGGCTCTCTCTGAATATCTCTTTTTCTCCTCTATGGTCCCATTTCTAGTTTCATGACCCTCCCACATATATACATACATATACGTATAATATATTATATTTATATATACATATATAAGTATACAGTATATGAATATATACTTATATCTGTTTAAGTGTACATATGTTTGTTTGTGTGTGTGTGCGTGTGTGTGTGTGTATACACACATACACACAAACTTAAACCTAGGTTCCACACATAAGGAAAAACATGAGATAGCTGTCTTTGTAAGTCTGGCTTATTCTGTTTAACAGAATGACGTCTAGCTTCTGAACGATGTCATTTTTCTTTACAACTCAATAAAAGCTCATTGTGCATGGTACCACATTTTCTTTATTTATCTGCTGATGAATACCTATGAGGGCTCCATTTCTTGACTATTCTGAATAATACAGCAATAACCAGACATAAAAGCATCATCGTAATAGAACTTGAAGTCATATAGGCTATACCTATCACTATGTATAGTTGGGTGATACGGTGGTTCTACTTTCAGTTGTTTGAAAAACCTACATACTAATTTCCACACAGACTAGACAAGTTTATATTCCCACCCACGGTATGGAATAGCTCCCCCTTCCTACCAAGTCATCAGTATTTGTTGCATTTGTTTTCTCCGTAACTGCCACTCTGACTGGTGTAATTCACATTTCCCTGATGGCTAAAAATGTCAAGCACTTTTAAAAATATTAATTTGCATTTATATTCTTCTTTTAGGAATACCTATTCGATTCACCAGCCCACTTAGCAATTGAAAGCTATTTTGATGTTTAATTTTTGCAATTCATCATTCAAATTAAGCATATTTGCAAAGACGATTGCATACAATGCTAAATTTCAGATTGACAACCATAGCACAAGGGTTGTGCATCACTTTTACAATAAGGAATTTCCTGAACTAGAAGAAAATATTATGCCATTAGGCATAGTGGCTACAGCAGCGTTCGTTCACTTGACAATAAGCAGCTTGTGCTTCAGCTACTGATACCATATACTTTTTGATGAAGCACCAACTGATTTTTTTCATTATAGCAAGCAAAAAGAAAATGAACATTTTACGAATGAAATTTTATGTATTCTTCTGTAATAATTCATTTGAAAACTTGAGTAAATCATATTCCTGAAGTTATGTAAGCAATTTTTGTAGTTGTTTACATGTTGTAGATACAGATCCTCTACCTGATGGACAGTTGATAAAGACTTGTTTTTTCATAGATTGTTTTTATGCTGTTGTTTATTTTTATGCTATGCAGAAGATTTTTAATCTCTTGTAATTTTGCCAATTCTTTGGATAATCTCCTATGATGCTGAAGTCTTTTGCACAAAGTCCTTACCTCTGCCCAGATTGCGAAGTGTTTTCCTTTGGTTGCTTCAAGGTTTCAGGTCTAATATTAAGGCCTTTAATTCATTTTGAATTAGCTTAGTGCAGAATAAGAGATACGGATCTACTTGTATTCTTTAACATGGAAAGATCCCAGTTTTCCTGCACCATTTGTTTAAAGGGGTTTTCTCCAAAGCGCCCTTGACAAACTTTTCTTGTTTGTCAAGAATCCAAAACAATTTAAGGAAGAGTTTGTTTTGGATTACAGCTGGAGGTTACATCCACGATGATGGTAATACCATGACGACAGGATGAGGTAATACTGTATCCCATAGTCAGGAGTCTGACAAAATGGATGCTGGTACTCAGTACCGTTTCTCCTTTCTATTCAGAACCTCAGCCCATGGGATGGTGTCGCCCACATTCAGGGTGGGTTTTCCCTCCTCGATTTAACCTTTCTGGAAACATTCTCACAGACACATTCAGAGTTGTGTTTCCATGGTGACTCTAAATCCAGTCATGTTGATAATGACGATTAGTCACCACAATACCTTTGTCCAAATTATGTGTCAACAGCTGTGTGGGTTTATTTATGAATCCTCCTTTCTATTCTGTTGAACCTACATATTTGTTTTTGTTTAGATAAAATTCTATCTTTGCTAATACAGACTTATAATTTGTGATCAATCGTTGTGTCTTTCTGTCTACTTTTTCAAGTCTATCTAGGGTTCCAGGATTGCTTTTTCTAGTGCTTTGAGGAATGCTTTGTAGTCTTATGGAGATTATATTGCATCCATAGACTCTTTTGGTAATGTTGACATTTTCACATTAATTTTGCCAACCCACTACCATGAGGGATCTTTTTGTCTTCTGGAATCTTGCTCAATTTCACTATGGAAGTTTTCCATGTCCTTGGTTAGACTTCTTCATTAGTGTTGCTTGTTGAAGCAATTGTGAATGGAATAATTTTTTCAGATTTGTTTCTCAATACATTCGTTATTAGTATATAGAAAAACCATTGATTTTTGTATGTTGATTTTGTATGATACTATGTTGAAAGTGTTTATCAAAGCTTTGAGTTTTTAAGTGGAATCCTTAGAATTGTTTAAGTATAGGTTCACATAATTTTCAAATAGTAACAATTTGATTTATTTCCTGGTTTTCCTTTCTCTCTCTCTCTCTCTCTCTCTCTCTCTCTCTCTCTCTCTCTCTTTCTCTGTCTGTCTCTCTCTCTCTCTTTTTCTCTCTTTGAGAAAACTGGGAAGGTCATAGTGCATACCTTTAATCCCAGAACTTGGGAGGCAGAGGCAGGCAGATCTCTGTGAGTTAAAGGCTAGCCCGGTCTACAGAACAAGTTCTAGGGTAGGTTCCAAAGCTACACAGAGAAGTTATTTCACAAAAAAAAACAAACAAACAAAGAAAGAGGGGGGGATCAGAGAGTGGGTGGGAAGAAGGGAAAAAGGGAAGGGTAGAGAAGATGGAGATCTTGTTTTGCTGAAGATTATAAAGAAAACACTTTCATGTTTTTTCCAGTTACTTTAGTATTGGCTTTAGGCTTATCATGTACAATCTTTACTATGTTATGATACCTTCTTTCTAGGATAGCTTCTTCAGGACTTTTATAATGAAGGTACGCTATGCCTTTTCAAATGCCTTTCTGTATCAATTCAGATGATTATGCAATTTCTGTCTTTACATCTTTACATATATTGTAATAGGTTTATTCATTTGCGTATGTTCAATTAGCCTTGTACCAATGGCAGAAAATCAGTTTGGTGAGTTTGTATAATTTTTTCACATGTTCTTGAATTTGGTTTACAAATATTTTATTGAAAAATTTTGCAACAGTGTTCATCAGGCAAATCAGTCCATAGCTTTGGGTTTTAACTGTGTTTTTATTTGGTTTGAGTATCGAGGTAATTCTGACATTGTCGAATGAGTTTGGTAGTGTTTTTTTTTTCCCATTTCTACTTTTTAGAAGAGTTTAAGAAATACTCATGTGACTACTTACCTGAAGATTTGATAGAATCATCCGTCAGTCCTCACAGTCCTGGGCTTTCCTTATGGAGAGATTTATTTTTATTACTGCTTAAATCTTGTTGCTTGCTATTATAATCTTAATTTAATTTTGGTAGGTAATGTATGTCTAGAAATTTTCCTTTCTTTTTTAATGTAAGTTTTTCCAAGAATTCCCTAGCAAATCTCTGGATTTCACTGTAATTTGTTGTAACATTCCCCATTTTACATCACTTATTTTAATAATTTGAGCCCTTTACTTTTTCCTTAGTTTATATAGGAGACTGACAATCTTGCTTACTTTTCAAATGAATAACCATTTGTATGATTGATTTTTTACCATTTTAGTGTCTATTTCACTGACCTCTGCCCTGACCTTTATTGTGTCTTGCTCTCTGCCATTTAGGCTTGACTGGCCTGTTCTTCTTCTCTGCATACTTGTTTAGTTTAGATATGCCTGATTTTTTTTTTTTTTACTCAAAGTCCTAATAACTATATACTTTCCTGTTAGAACTGTATTGGCTTCATGAAATTTGATAAGTTTTATTGTTATTTTCTTTGGAGTCTAATAATTTTTAAATTCCTTCTCTGCTTTCTCAGTGACTTACTACTCATTGAAAAGTGTATTGGTTCATATCCAAGTACTTGTGGAGTCTCTGTGTTTTCTCCTACTGTTGGTTTCTAGTTTTCCTATACAATGATTTAATATGAAGTAGTGTTTTGATTTTGTTATGTATATGAAGGCTTGGTTTGTAGTCTGTAATAGGATAGATTTTACAAAAATGTTTCATGGGTTGGATAGAGGAATGTGTACGCTACCTATAGTAGATCAAATATTCTGTAGATATATATTTAATCCAGTTCATCTGTGATTTAGTCTAACTCTGAAGTTTATTTGTTGATTTGTAGTTTGTATGGCCTATTTCAACAAGACAGTTGGGTTAACTATTCCTGAGTTAGTGCATTAGGGCTCCCAATTGTCTCTTTGAGGTATAGCTTTTGGTTGTTGACATCATACACACTGGGGAGATATCTGGATTCTCCAGAATAGACAGTCTTTTTTGTGTTATACTCTGAAAAAAACAGGAATTCTTTGAGGTATATTTCCTATTCATTTCTGATCACGTCATGGACATTAAAATTATTGTAAGTTTGAGCCAGGTAGAGTTGGCACACACCTTTAATCCAAGCACTTGAGAGGCAGAGGTAGGCAGATCTCTGTGAGTTTGAGGCCAGCCTGGTCTACAAAAGCTAGTTCTAGGACAGGTTCCAAAGCTACAGAGAAACAAAACCCTGTGAGAATATATATATATATATATTCTGCTATCTCTCTGAAACCTCAGACTGTATCCTGAGCAGCTGTCTCCTCTCTCCACCCAGCCATATCACTTCCCATCTCCACGTCCCTAGTAAGCCACCGCTGCTTGAGTCTGTTTCTCTTTTAGAACGAATCAATTTCATGTAGCCCAAGGTGTCCTTGAACTCACAGAGATCCGTCTGCCTCTGCTCCCTGAGTAGTGAGAGTAAAGGCATGTGCCACCATTGCCCGATGTGGGTAGTGTGGGTAATTCCACACTCTGATCTTCAAGACAGCTCTTTTTTTGTTCAGCACAATCAAAATATCACCACATACTACCTTTGCTTTCTTCTTTCAAGTTTTGGTGTTTCAGGCTTCACATTTGAATTTTTGGTCCATTTGGAGTTGATTTTTGTTCAGGCTGATACATACGGGTGTAATTTTATTCTTCTAGATATGGACATCAGTTCTCCCAGCACCATTTGTCGAAAATGTTGGTTTTTTTTTATTCAGAGTATATTATTGACATCTTTGACAAATATCAGATGACTTTAGTCATGGACACTCATAGTTGTCTCTTATATTTAGTTTTGCTGATCTACATGACTATTTTTGTGTACCATGCTGGTTTTATTACCATGGCTCTGTAATATAGCTTGCAATCTGGTATAGTAATTCCTCCAGTATTTGTGAAGGGTTTAGAGGGATAATTGGATGATGGGATAAGAGATTGATATTTGTGAATTATTGTTTTTAGACAATTATATTGGTATCAATTCCTGTATATTGATGTGAAATTAAATTATATTGAATATTGTATGCATGTATGCTTCTACCTCTGCTTGAAAGATTGTTTATGTATTGACATATATATTTACCATATTGCAGTATACACTACTACCTCTGATACTTGTACATTGTTTACATTTGAAGGTCACTGTTCTTATTTATTATACAGTTGTTTATTGTCTTAGTCTTTCAGTTAGATAGGTATTGAGAATTATAGAGCAATAGTCATCTATGTTTGTCATATTTATAATTAGTCTAATCAGGTTCTTTAGAAACATAGAGATTATATTCAGTATAGATAGTATAATCTTCAATCTCTTCAAAGAGCTGTAGAAAATGGCCTTTAATCTAACCTAGAGTTCCGTGGTAATGAGACACAAGCACTCCTGGCAACACCGATCTATTCCCGAGAGAATGTTGAGCACCAAAGACAACTCCACCTGGAGCCTTTCTTCTTGGCAGAGCTGGCCTTTGGGCAAAGAAATGCCCATACCTCAACCACTGACAGAGATACAGAGTATCCGTAAATGGATAAATCAGGACTGTCATATCCTGCCAAGACAGGGTAAGATAGTTTTGAAAAGTGTCTTGCCTTTGAAAATGGTATATCAGTTACGTCAGGCCTTAGCCAAAGTTGGTTGCTTCAACATTGCAAATGAGACTTTGGGTGATTGCCCAGGTAGTCAGTTGTCTCTGTCATTTGTTGCACAATTTGGAAGTTTCTCGATTGCACTTTCTGTTTACTCAAGTAATATTGCTTCCCTTCTCAGATCTTTGATGGAGTTGAAGATTAGATAATTGTAGTTAGCTTCCTCATGATTTAGCCAAACTTAATTTCAATACATTATTTAGACTCCTTAAAATAAAATGTTTAATAAAACTTTTGTCATGTGTTTCTTGCTTAATATTGTTTACTGTTTGTAATTTTATACTTGGTATCTGTTCCTATTGTATATAGTTGTATTGGGTTTGGAGCGATCTTGTTTAGACAAAAAGGGGAGATGATGGGGAAATTATCAACCAATCACATCTACTTAGGGTGTGGCCACTTAGAACCCAGGTAGAAAAACCTGGGGATGCAGGTGCATGCTCTCACTTTGCAGTGCCCACGGGACCTATCAGATTTCAGAACTCCCATTCTCATAGTGTGAGTTTCCCCTCTTTAACCATTAAAGTATTCCTGTTACTCTTGAGGTAGCCTGGTTACTTATCATACCGACCTAATTCGTTACACCAGGGTCTTTTGTGATTCTGTATGACGTCTAGGATGCTTTTCCTATTTCTGTGAAGAATGTCATATGAATTTTTATCAGGATTACACTGAATCTGTACATTGCTTTTGGTGGAGAGGTCACTTCTACAATATCAATTAATATTAAATATTTTCATAAATAAGGCACATCTTTCCATTTTCTTTCTCAATCTCACTCTAGAGAGGTTGTAAGTTTTCATTCTAGTGGTCTTTTGTCTCCTTGGTTAGGTTCATTCCAAGATATCTGTTGAAGTTATTGTGAATTAAAGTATTTTTATAATTTCTTTCTCAGTGTTTGTTATTTACATACAAAAATGAAACTGATTTTTGTATTTTACCCTGGTACATTTCTGAAAATATTGACCAAATATAGAAGTTTTATTTTGAAATTTTTTGTATTTCTTACGTATAATAATATCATATCATCTATAAATAGGGATAATTTTGACTTATTTTTCTACTTGTATCCCTTTAGTTTCCTTCTCTTATGGGTTGAGCTGTGCTTCAAACAAAGGAGTGGGAATACTGAGAGACCATCTGTTTCCCGAATTTAATGGGATTTCTTCACCTTTGTCTCCATTTTGGATGATGTGGGCTATGGGTTTGTCACATGTAGATTTTATTATGTTGAGGTGTATTCCTCTAGCCCTACTCTCAGTAGGACATTTATCCTAAATTCATGTTCGATTTTGCCAAAGGTTTTTCCTGCATCTATTGAGATAATCATATGATTTGTGTCATTAAGTTCATTTTGTGGTTTATTACTTTTATTGACTTACGTATGTTGAATGATCCACACAGCAGAGTTATAAAGTCTATTTGGTTATGATGGATGATGTTTTTGATAGATATCTGGTTTCTGTTTACAAGCATTTTATTGAGAATTTTTGAATCTATGTTCATCAGAAATATTGAGCAGTATATTCTGGTTTTGGTAATAGACTGGTACTGGCTTCATAGAAGGAATTTCTATTGGTTTTATTGGTTTAAGAATATTGGAAGTAGATCTTCTTTGAAAGACAGTAGGGATTCTGCTGTGAATCTAGTTGGGCTCATTTGGTTTTTGGTTTTTGTTGTTGTTTTATTTTTTTAAGTTGGTAGACATTTATTATTGCTTAAATTTCCTGACTTATTATGCCCCAAGTTGCTACTTTGTTCTCTTCTTGGCTTAATTTTGGTGGTTTGAATTAACTTGGAAAATTGTCTGTTTCTTTTAGATTTTATAAATTAATGAAGCAAAGGTTTATGAAGCACTTCTTTGTGACATTCTTTCTTTTCTGTCTCTTGTAAAATTTGCCTGCTCATGTCTGATTCCATTCATTGGGTTAACTCATTCTTCCTGTCCTGATGTTAGTTATTCATTACCATCTACTTGATTTGTGTTTGATTTGTTCTTGTTTCTTCAAATTCTTAAGTTGCATCATTATGTATTGCAGTTTCTGACTTTTTCAATGAAGACACTTGTAGCTATAAATTTCCCTTTGGGCTGCTTTTTATGGGTCCCAGAGGTGTTTTTGTGTTGTGTTTCCATTTTTATTGCATTCCAAGACTTAAAATTTTTATTTCTCGATTTCTTCTTCAATACACTGATCATTCAGTAGTTGTGTTGCTTCATCCCTGTGAGTTTGCATATTTACTACAGATTTCTTTGCCATTGATTATAAGTTTTCTTATACTATGGTCACATAGGCTACACAGTTTTTCTTAATTTGTTAAGATTTGTTTTGTGTTTCAATATATAATCTATTCTAGAGACTCTACATGGGCTTATAAGTAGAATGCACATTAATATTAAATAATATTATCAAACAGCCATCCCACCAAAAACAATTTATAGATTCAGTAAAATCTCAATAAAAAAAAATTACATACCAATTTTTCAAAGAAATGGAAAATTCCCAGATAAAACCCTGGATAGCAAAACAATTCTGAGCAAAAAGAACAATACTGGAAGGATTACAATAGCAGATTGCAAACTATATTAGATATCTATAATTTAAAACCAGCAACGACACTACCACAAAAAAAGTCATTCAGATCAATGGAGCAAAACAGAAGATCTAAACATAAATGTAGACCCATCTCGTAATTGACTTCAAACATGGGTCTAAAATTATCAAGCTGGAATCAACCCAGATGCCTTTTCTCTGAGGACTAGCTTTCATAGTATTTGACGTTTCTGCATGAGAGAAACTTCGAGGGAGAAAAGCGATCACTAGCCTACCCAGTTGTAAAGCCTAAGAATCACAATAATTGCCAGCAATACAAGACATCCCCACTGGTGCGATAATAATGGCCTTTGTATCTTGGAAGTAACCAACAACTGTCTATTTTCATCTGTGCACAAATAAGGCAACTTGATCATGGACTTAGTTCACTTAAGTATGATAGAGAGTGTTTAAAGTAATCATCTTACGAAAACGGAGGTTAGTGATTGAATTGAAAGGACTTAAGGCCCACTTCAGGAGGGAAATCATGCCTGGTACTGTAAAACTCCCCATGTAAATACTGGCCGTGCTGATAAGGACATAGACCAAAGAAGAGATCCTGCTATTTCCACTTTCCTAAGCCAGTATAGTTCCCAACGCATTCTAAATATCTATCCTTCTACCCACTCCTAAGTGTGGCTATCACTCTTCATCTAAGGAGCTTCTTTCAGCAGCAGAGAGACCATCACTAAAACCCAGGGCTAATGCAAATAAGCAGAATAAATGAGCACACGGTATCCATCCCCAAATGATATGTGTGTATAACACAATCACTCAGAGAATGTCATGAACAAGAAGGTGGAAAGTTTGTAAGGGCAAGCATCTGCAGCAAGATTGTGTCTTCTAAATAGGATGTGGAACTACACTCACAAATGTGTAACGATGTGGTTATCTCAACAAGACAGCACAATGGCAAAACAAGCCAAAATGCCAGTGTGAACTAGGATAGGGCTTCACTCCGAGACAAATAACTGAATGCAATTCATGACAGCTAGGAGAGGGGAGACATCAGATTTCTCCGGGAATTTACCTCCTAACAAGTTATCTAATCCTACATGGCCAACCCTAAGGACATATACAAACAAGCAAGCATTTATATGGACATATGTGTGTTTAAGTAACAAGAGTGAAGGAGAAGGCATGAATTAAAAGGACAGAGGGGCACAGGAGATGGGAAAAATATAAATACAGTATGTCATATATAAAATTTTCAAAAATATATATTAAAGACCTACAAAGGTGATCTACAGTTTAGCACATCTGTTTCCTTTGTTCCATTGTCCTTTAATAAAGGGGCTCAAGACATTTAAAAATGACTGTGGCAGAAAACAATTAATGACAGGAGATTTTTTCTTCTTCTTCTTCTTCTTTTTTTTTTTTTTTTTTTTTTTTGGAGATAGAATCTCACTGTGCAACCCCTAGCTGATCTGGAACTCACTGTAGACCAGGCTAGCCTCAAAGATGACAGAAGTTTTTTGTTTTGTTTATTTACTTTTTATTGTTTTGCTTTTGTGCAGATGGGTGTTCTGTTTGCATGCATGCCCATATAGTATATGGTTGCTTGAGTCAAGAAGGCAAGAAGAGGGCATCGAATTGCCTCGGACTGGAATTAAAGACCATTGTGAGCTGCCATGTAGGTGCTGAGAATTGAACTCAGGTCCTCTGGAAGAGCAGCTCATCTCTTAACCACTGAGCCATCTCTCTAGCCCAACAGGACCAGCTTTAATATGAGAAATTGTTGTGGCTTAAGGAACGTGTACCTTTAAGAATGGGTATGTCTGTGTGCTGCTTGTTCAAGTGGAGATAAAGGAAAGCCTCGCTCTCTTGTGAAACCCAGCCACTCTTACATTTGTGGCACACTCACAAGTTGTCGCTTTCCCTTTCTTTAATCCATCAAACTAGAAGGTTCGCACATTGTTCTTGCCAAACAGGTCATACATTAAGCCATTAATTTCTCCAGGTAGCTGGCGTGTAAGCTCTGCTGCAAAGCAGAAAACAAACAAACTCACTGACTCAAAAAGAGGTTTGGCCAAGGAATGTCAGGTTAGTCACAGGCATGTTTGGCCATGTGTTCATCCGATCATCTCTTGTCCACTCAGGCATGTGTGCATGCACCCAACAAAGTATTTGCAAATGCAGACTCATGGGCACTAAGAAGAGAAAACAGATACAGGTCTTCCCACACAGAACTCAGAAGCCACTAGGGAAGGCAGACAGAAACCCGCAACTGCATCTGTGGAAAAGAGGATACTGGGAGAGGAGCATTGGCCCTAGTGGGAGCTGCCCTGTGAGAGACCAGACACTGTTTTTCCAAGAAATGATCGTTGAAGTGAGATTGGAGGGAGAACGGGAGTTACTGAAAAGCAGGCAGTAAGCAGGAACGAGGCTGCTGGTGCAGCGGTGACAACCACACGGTCTAGTGTAGCAGAAGAGAAGAGCACGCTGGAGTGCAGGGAGTAGAGAGAGGTAGCGTGCCAGGATGAGATCGGAGAAGCAGATCTGAGGGTGGCGCAGGAGCCGTGCCTTATCATTGCCCTATCAATTCAGTAAGGAGTCACAGATTGCCCTAAGAATCCTGGGGAAGACAAGATCATATGTCTCTGTCTGGATTATCAGGGTAGACAACTGTAAAAAACTACATCCGCTCTACGCGCTACAGTATGGTCTGCCAGCCTTGGGCAAGGGCTGCTTTACACACACACAGTCGGAGTATAGATGGGGACGCGGGTCATCCTTGAAACAAGAATGCCAAGAATGCCCACTTGATTGTGCTCAGGGGCAGCTTACGTAGAGCTCTGGCCACAGCTGAAGGCTGCTCAGAGCAGAGGAAAACAAGTTGTTTACAGGAAATTCAGGGTCTGGTGGTTCACAGTCCCCAGCAGACAACAGTGCAGTGAGTTACTGAGTCAGTCAGTTGGGTTTCGAAGTCTGATCTTCGTAAGTTCAGAGACTTCCCTTATGTGTATCCCCAGCTAAATCATGGTTTTTAGTGGATGTAGTATAATCTCCAGGGGGCTGTTTGTGATGACTAATGGAGACATTTGGTCATGGTTATGATTTAGAGAACACAGCAGGTCCTAATGGGGAGGGCAGGTGACATACTGCAATACGCCAGAGAATCGCTCATGCAGAAAATACAGCCCATAGTCTCTATGAGGCTAACATGCATTCCCAGGCATTTAAGTAAATACAACAACAATCTAGCATTCAGCTTCTTCTACATGTAAACATGGAGAATTTTACAGGGCTCCTTATTTATACTAGCTAGACGGAAAGACGACTATGAGTTCATTCCATTCAAGCATTTATTACACGTCGCCTGCAGCCAATCACGGTATTGGAGCTATTAATCCAGCGCACACTCTTTAGGCTGTGAGAAATTGTCACAGCAAGTGGCCCTCAATGTGTAACACATCTATGCCAAGGCCTTTATTGCTTCTACTTTAGACAAACCTAGGTATTTATAGCCCGGTATAATTTTATTATAAATTGTTCAAACTTTTTAAATATTCTAGTTCGTGAACAATGTTGAGATTTTTTTATTTGTGCATAAATAAATTTTCTCACTGAAAGACTCATTTCACTTCGGCATCATAAAGAGATATTTAAAATATTGCCTGATAAAAGAGGAAGTTAGTAGTTGATCTGAAATGAGAAGTACGAAAATTAAAATGTGTGAATTTCAGAATCCTGGTACGTTTTATTTCTCGAGGAGCAGGTGTATTGTTTACAGCCTTGGTTGTAAGCTGCAAATGAAGACCGGTGGATATGAAGTGTTGTGAAGACTGCAAATGGAGGCAGATACTGCTCACTGATTCACTGCCAGTCAAATCAGGAGGATCTGTGCTAGCTTTGAGACTTCCTCACAGTCTTCAAGATCTTTGACAGCTGGGATAAACACCTTCCGAAAAAGGTTGTATTTCATTATCATCCGCTTGTTCCTTGCGAGCTGCTTTGTGCAATCCTCGGATGTTTGCATGGGTGATTGTTTCCGTTACTAGAATAATGTATGGGGTAGAAAGGCTTTCCTGTGCAAGTTGTTGCTGAGATAGAATACTGTGTGAGAGTCTGACAGTAAGTGCCCAGCTGCAGTCTGCAGTACGCCCTGCTATATAATTTAGTCAGAGCATCCCATCGGGGTGCGGTGGGTTCTTTCCAATCCCTCCTTAGCTTCCATATGTTCATGAGGATGAAACAAGGAAAAGTTATTCTGATCATTGAAAGCTACTGTGTGTTAGGAATAATGCTGTTAATACAGTCAGAATTCTTATTGTCACAACAGGCCTGGAGCGACAGGCGCTATTACTATATCTACTTGCAGAAGAAGAAAGAAGCAGGATCAGAGTCGAACTACCATGCCAAAGCCACAGGGCAGAAAAGGAAAGTTCAAGACACAGGTTCTCCTAACTCAAGAGTCTGAGTTCTTTATTTTTATGATGTCCTATCATGTTCTAGCATAATATTCACTATTAGTTAAAAGAGATAGATTTATATAGGAAAAATCCATCATATTAAGTGAAAGTATGTGTATTATCACATAAGACACACATGTGCTTGAATACTTCCCTCCTTCCCCCCCCCGTGTGTGTGTGTGTGTGTGTGTGTGTGTGTGTGTGAGAGAGAGAGAGAGAGAGAGAGAGAGAGAGAGAGAGAGAGAGAGAGTTTGTGTGTATCTAGTAACCAATAACAATAGACATCAAGCCTGGAATCAGGTGTTGGATGGTGGTCAAGGTGAAGTTTATCCTTGAAATGCTTGCATTGTTTTCATAGATGATTTATGGTGACATCTGAAGTAGGTCGCATCATCCATTTTGGAAAATAAGTTTTCGCCTTTTTATTTCCATCCTCCCACTTACTCCACAGAGGTAACTGCGCCCGCACATGGAAGCTATCTTATTCCTGTGCTTTTTAAAATTCTTTTGAGTACACTAAGCAAGTACATAAAATATTCCGGAATGATTCAATATTTTATATTAAATTTTATCCAATATTTTATATTAAATTTTATTCAATATTTTATATTAAATTTTATTCAATATTTTTAGTATTTTTAATTTTATGTAAGCAAAATGCTACGTGTTGTGTTGGAATAATATGCAAAATATATTCATTTTTAACTTCAGTAGTATATAGGTATAATATATCAATATTTATATGCTTCTCACTTAACTGTGAGAGTTTGCTCTATGACAATAATTTTTTATTCTCCTGTTCATGAGCATACAGATAGATTCTAGTGTTTTGCAATTACAGAAACATCTCCATGATCATATCACATTGGATTCATGTGTGAATTTCCTTATGTTTCTCTACCTAGCTTATTTCCTTTTTGTATTTGCCTTTATTTAGTGGTAACAAGATCCTCTGCAACATCTTATACCTTCTTGTGGTTTGCAGAAGTGTTGCAGATGTATCAGCTGGGGATGGGTACCCATGGTGAGTGGTTCTGGACAGAGTCACTAACTGCGGTTTTCTTGGATGGTCACTTTCTGCTGCAAAAAGGAGCTTCTTAGACTGGGCAGGGGCAAGAGCTGTACTTATCTTTGGATATAAGAATGGGTATTTCAAAATACCCATGACATTCTTCACAGAAACAGGGAAAAAAGACTCAGGATAGCCAAAGCAATCCTTAACAAAAAGATTAGTTCTAGGCATATTTCAAACTACATTACAGAACTATAGTAATAAAAACAGAATAGTACTGGTGTGCGGGTGTGCGCACATATGTGCGCATGCGAGCGTGCCCTCTCACACACAAACACACACACAAAATGAATAATCATGTAGATAAATAGAACAAAATAAAAGACCCAAACTAAAGGCATGTAACTACTGCCACCTCATATTTGACAAAGATGTCAAAAACGCCACATCTTCAACAAATGTTTCTTGGGAAACTGGATTTCCACATGAGGTAATAACATTAGACCCGCAACTAGCACATTATACAAAAATCAACACCAAATGAATCAAAGCCCTCGGTGAGAAACCTGAAACACCGAAACTGATAGAAGAAACACATCCAGCATGTGTAAGACAGACTTAGGGAAGGACTTTCTGAATAGGATTTCATTTGCCAAGGAATGAAGTCCAACATCTGACAGGTGGGATCTCATAGAATGAAGAGGAAGCCCACAGAGTGAGAAAAAATCTTTGTCAACTACACATCTGACAGGAAGTTAATATCAATATATTAATATGAAAAAATACATATAGCATATATTAAGAATATAAAAAGAACTCAAAAAACAAAGTCAAGAAAAAAGTGATCCAATTTTAAAAAATAGGCTATGAATCTAAACAGAGAGTTCTCAAAAGAATAAATAAAACGGCTAATAAATTTTTCAAAGAGTGCTTAAAATAAAACCATTAACAGTTGGGGAAATGCCATTCAGCTGACAAATGGATGATGGATGATGAACATATACACTATGAATACTATTCAGCTGTAAAGAAAAAAGAAATGTACAGTAGTTAATGGATGGAACTAGAAACTACTCTACTGAATGATGCAATTCAGACCCCGAAGACAAACAAAACATACTTCCTCTTAGTTGTAGATCCTAGCTGTGAAGTTTTAGATGTGAGAGTGTTGCCTGGTGTAACAGTAGATTCTAGGAAATTAAAAAGGGACCATGGTGGGGATAGGGGTATTCTAGAGAGGAGGACAGTCAAACGCAGCTGATATGAATGGGGAAGTGGGGGAGACAGACAGGTTTACTTGGATACTTTGAGAGGGAGTGGGAGAGCAACATAGCGCAAGTAAAGATGTATAAATAACCCTAAAGGTGTTTTTAAAGACCACATGGGATCATATTTATTTTATGTTTATTTACCAGTGTGTGTGTGATTGTGTGTGTGAGTGTGTGTGTGTATAGTAATATATAAACAGGTGTCAGCCATGGGAAACACCCTTTCAAGCTGTTGATCAGGGGGAGTTCAAGAGACCCACTCCCAATATAGGCTGTTAAATGGCCCTGAGCTGCCTACCAGAAATTGATGATAAGACCCTATGGCTGATGACAATACACTTCTCGAACAGAGTATTTGGATAAATTGAGGAGGAATCAATCTGGAAGGTTCTTCCCTGAGTACATCTCACAGTACCAGAAGGAGCTATGGAGACTGCCAAGACAGAAAGGCAATCAATAACACTACCTGGTGTGAGGCATACAAACCAGAACGGTGAGATATTCTGAATGGTGCAATAGGTGGCATTTACAGCCTGGCAGTAACCAACAGGTGTCTCATAAGGCCTGCTCGATAGGAGGGAATTCATGCGTGATATGTTATTAAATACAATACATTGTTTCCCCCTTCCCTTCCAGTTCTCTAAAGTCTATATATTCTTCTTTGCTTTCCTTCATATCCGTGGCTTCATTTTTCATCGTTTTATATACATACATACATACATACATACATACATACATACATACATACATGTTTTTGTACATAAATGTTTGTTCCTAAATACAACCTGCTCAGTCTGTATAATGCTACCTGTGTTTATGTTCTTGGGGCTGACCATTGGGTATTGAGTAACCAATTGATGGGCTCTTCCCTACCTAAAGGAGGATTTTCAAATCATCCATAGCTATCAGTTGCTGCCAACTTGATTTGACAACTAGAGAAATACATTAAGTATCCGTAAATCCTCATTCTTTCTTTAAATTAAACCTAGGGGACTCAGCCAGCCTTCTCTCCTTTCTAGCTCTCCACTTCATTATAATGATACAAATGATATTCTGTGTTGGGTTTTACATAGAATACATAACTTGCAGGAAATGTCTTTCCCTTAGAGTTCTCAGAACTAAATTCAAATTCATATCTAAATGGTGACCTTGTTTTACTTGTACCTAGCAACTTGAAATATCTATCACTTATTATTTGTTTATCTATTTATCTATCATCTATCTATCAATCATCTAATCTAAGATTTGGAAATGGAAGAGGTATTATTTTGAAGTAGGAAGGGATAAGGCAGAACTAGAAATGAGAGGTAATAGGGGTTGTGAAAAAAATAAAATATAATGATAAATGCATATGAAATGACATAATGGCACCCACTATTGTGTATTCTTAAAGTGAATTAAAATTTTTAAAACTTATTTTGCATAATATAAAATTTGTCATATGCTTAATTCTTCAGTATGAGAGCTTTTTCTAAGCTTTAGAGTTGCCCACAACTGAGTACAAACTACATGCCCAAGGTAAGTGTGTTCATTTCTTCTATTTAAATAATACATTTCAGAAATTTGGTGACCTAAGGTAGATAATGGACTAAGGTTGCTTAGTCCAGTTGTGTGCTGAAGCCTGGGTATGGTAAGTGGGTTCTCTGCTCAGGAATGAACCCAAATTACAGACAAAATTCCTTGCTGGCTGCATGTGGAGTTTCAGTTCTTGTGTAGTTCGCATTATCGTTATTTCCTGCAGCTGTAACATGAAGTCCTTTTTTCTTTTTATCTTTTATAAACTGTTTTTATTATTGAAATTATAATTATATCATTTCCCTTCTTTTTCCTCACACCTACTCCTCCAATATCCATGACTGTGCTCTCAAATTTGGAGTTTCTTTTCCATTGTAGGTATGTATGTATGTATGTATGTATGTATGTATGTATTCCTGCTCAGTCTACATATATGCATGCATATTATGCTGACCACTTGGTACTGTATAACCAAATGTGGGCTCTTCTCTGGGGAAGACTATTTCCCCATTCTCATCATTCCCCGGTTGCCGTAGTTCTTTGTTTAGAGTGGTGACCCCATGAGCTTCCCCTTCTCACACTAGCATGGCCATTGGTATGACTCGAAGTCCGTCTTGCTGCTGTCATCCAGACTGCCCATGCCCTTGAGTCCGCCCATAACCCCTGCCATGTGGTGTGTTTTATCCTAAAACCTAGTCAGAAGGTTTTTGCTAAACATCTAGTCCTGTGTTTCAAATTTCTGATTTATCCTGTCTTTCTTCTAGATCTAGGTTGAAAAGGCATGCGTAACTAAAATGGCTGGATAATCTTGCTATACAAAAAGCAATTGATTTGGGACCTCAATTATATACTCAAAAAGATCCTTTCACTGAAGTACCCAGATCACTGTTTGACTAAACAGTTAGGAAATGAAGCATGAATCCCGGAGAACAGAAAATCTAAGTGGACAGTTTTGAAGTTGTCCACTCATGACACACTTCAGTTTTATGAGTCTCAGCTATGGCGAGGGTGGGGCATCCTGGCTCATTTGTATTGTTATCATGATACTACCCAGAGAAACCCAGAAAGAGGGACTGTCAGCCCATAGCCATGTCTGTGTGAGATAGTCCATTGATGATTGATTGACTGATGACTGATGTGTGGAAGCTCAGAACCATTTCTAGGTAGACCTAGACCATATAAGAGAACCCATGGGGTAATTCAGTGAGCGAGTCCTGTAGGCAGTGCTCCCTGATTGGTTCAGTCCTGATTCTCCTAGAGAGATTATGACCTGGAAGTTGTCAGATGAAATAAACATTTCCCCCCATGAGGCGCTTTTGGTCAAAGCATTTTGTTTTGGTTTTTCCTCAGAAAGAGAAAAGAAATGAGAACAGAGAGAAACAGGACTGGTCTACACCAGAAAAGCTGGATTAGGTAAGTAAGCAACAGAAGCTCCTGGGCCCTTCCAGGCCAGCTCTCTGCTTCCATAATCTCGTTACATTCTCCCCAAAACATCATTTATTCCCTGGCTTCACTGAGAGAAAATCTTAGCACAAAATCTGCCAGTCACTAATGAACATGACTTCGTGGGTTTAGAGACATGTTTAATGTCACACTGCCACACCACAAATCCTGGTGGGATTCCATAATCTCCCAAAGTCACTATTTCCTTTTCCGGCAAGACCTACTTATTAATAAGCTTGTGAGTGGAGTAGTCTTCGTTGCTAACTGTGGGTAGGTACCACTTGTACAGCAGGGACACGGAACTCCGTTATCTTGCCTGCTCATTCACACTCACTGAACAACGCCCCCCAGAACTTCCGCTGCCTTCCTCTGTACTGTTGACTACGGTAGCTGTCTCCTATGAAGGAATCATGCAGGACTCACCCTGTGACTGACTTCGTTCATGTAACATAATTCCCCTAGAATTGTCTGTGTGGCAGAACCTTTTTCTTCTTAAAAATAAATTGAATAAAATTAATTGAATAATGTCCTGCTGTATATATAAACCATTTTTTTTTGCTCATTTATCCACTGATGGATATTTGTCTTGACTCCAAATGCAGACAGTGCCTCCAAGCTCCTAATTTTAATTCTCTGAGCTGCCCACCCGGCAGCAAGCTTACCGGACTTCACAACAGTTCACTTTAAAGTTAGCAGCTTTTATACTCTTCATAACTGCTTTACATTTTAGATTCCCAACAATTCAGTCCTTTACTGGAATAAAATATTCATTCATTCATTCATTCATTCATGCACTTTTCTTATGTTTTTTTAAATTTTTTGCTCTTGAGATTATAATACATTTCTCCCTTCCTTTTCCTCCCTCCAAACCTTCCCACATATCCCTCCCCACTCTCCTTCAAATCTCATCCTCTTTTTTTTCACTTATTATTCTTGTATGCATATATATTTATATATGCACATATTTTTAAATGTGACCTGCTCGCTCCAGTATAATGTTACCCATATATATGTTTCCAGAGGTGAGGGTTTCAAATTTCATACAATGTGTTTGGATCATATCTACCTTCCCAGCTCTTCCCAAATCCCCCTTTCTTCCTTATCCACACGACTTTGTGTCCTTAGAAAGACAAACAAACAAACAAACTTCAAGACCAGTTTGTGCTACCTGAAATATTCCTGGGCTACACTCTTAGAGAAAACTGAACCCATTCTTTCCCGGCAGCTAAACTGCAGCTCTCATCCTGCCTATGGGTAAGAGAGTTTGTCCCTCTCCAAGTCCTGCCCCTGTGCTCAGTTCATTTCCTGATCCCCTCTGTCACTTAACATATTACCTAGAGAGTGTGACCCTGATTATATTTCCTCATGCTGGACACTCTCGTCCCTGGCTACAGAGCTTTACACTAGACAGTTCTGATTGCTCTTCTTTATTTTTCTGTTACTTCTCTGCTACCCACGTCTTTCTTAGTTCACACAAACCACTAGATCACGCTTATGTTCACACATACCTGTTGTTGCTCTGCAGGAGGGCAAGGAACACCCCTGCCTTGTTTATTGCTGTGTTCCAGAGGTCACAACAATGCCTGGAGCCAGAGTTGGCACCTACTATTTGTCAACTAAATGTTATGTAATTCTATTCGTTCTAGAATTCTAGGCTCCTAAGACAATATTTGATGGATATTTATGAGCTCTACTTGGCAGATTTTTCTCTTTTTTTGCTTTTGAGAATAAATGAATGAAATGAATGAATCCTGAAACCACTCTATCTTTAGTTTCATAGAAGACAAAATGTAGAAGGTCAAGCTACATTTGTCATATGTCGGAATCAGGCTACAAGGAGCTTCCATATAGGAGAGGAGGAAAGTGGAGATACAGGCTGGTCTCCAGACACAAATAATTGAATTCCACCAATGTGTTTGGGGCTGGAGACAGCAGCAAGATCTGTCGTGGGCTGCATCTCTAAAAAGCCAATGAATACTGTGAGAGCTAGCAGAGATCATGAATGTCCCTACTTTCATCACCCTGCGGTCCTTGCTATTTCCTGTCCTCTTAAGTCCTACTCTGATGGCTGCAGAAACCCATAGACATGTTCGTTCCTTGTATAAGGTGGACACTGGCAGCCCAGCGTTGCGGAAACGTTCTGATGCCCCTGCCGCTGGGGATCGCATGCACTGTGGAACTCAGCTGTGCCGCCATTGCTGGCTGCTGTGTCACACTTGACTGCTCCTGTGGGAACTTATGTCACTGCCTTGGTACTTGGGGGCTAGCTTTGTACCAGGGTGAGAAGTAGGAAGACTTGAGGTGCTACCAGTGCCACCAGTAGATTATTATAACTGACCAGGAGTAAATAAACCAAAATTATTTTCCCACAGTATTGAATAAGGGCCTTGAAGATTCTTAACTGTACAGTTTATCGGAAGTAGAAGAAATCTGACATAGTTTATGCCCATCACATTCCATTGGGGCTGGAAAGACTAACACTTGAGGGACAGTATTTAAGGTCACAGAGTAAGCTAGTAGCACATCTGGGATTGAATAATACTTGGCATCCAATAACAGGGTGAATTGGTGCCGTTTTTTGAAATCCTGAGGTTTGGGGGAGGCTGGGGTGATGGGCTGAGCCCATCTTTCTCAGACATTTTCTCCCATCAGAACCTGGAGAGGTGGGAGGCCTGCCCCTCCCACACGAGGACACATCTGCACCTCTATTCTCCTTCACTAATTTGTACCTGTGTCTTTCTTTCCTGTCACTTTATATAACTAATCACTGTTTGCTCTCTCAAGGTAGGGTGACTGGGGATCCAACCTACCGGTGACTACACTGTTCCTTTAAGGAAGCCTTAGAAAAAGTGTGACGACCTGCAGCAAAGGGAAATTTAGGCTGTGTCTTTTTATTTTTTATTTTTTCATTCATATCTTCCCATCTGAAATCCTGGGGAAGTTCAGTTCAGAAGGAACAGTCAGCGACCCAGACTCAGTCTCTCAACCCACATCAAGGCTGCATTCTAAAGGTTCCCAGATCTTTGTCTTCGACACAGTTCCTCCCCTCACCTATACTTCCTCTCAGGGACTTGCTGGCCTCAGTCAGGAGATGACCAGCTTCATCTTAACTTTGCTAGTAAGATTCTGGGAGCTTTAATGCAATTTCAACCACATAGGAAAGTGTCATGGAAAACAGAAAGAAATAAAACATCAAGGCCAGAAGATTCAGATCTAGTCCTGTCTCTGCCACCAAGGGTCTCAGAGTCTCCCAGCCTCAACTGACCTCAATGTTTCCACTATCAACATGTGGAATTGTTGGTGAAATTCTTCTGTAAAAAAAATAAAGTAATTTCTAATTGTGAAATATTTCAGACATCCTCAAAGGTCTAGCTAGGCCTGAGAAATGTGAACTGAGGACTAACTTTGAAGTTCTTAGACTCTGAGGCTTTGGAAAGGACTGGAGGTGATCAAGGGTCTTCCTCACCTTCCCTGCCTAGGAATTTCTGACACACTAAAGTCAGTTACATGTTGGTCCTTTTGTACACATACAGACACACACAGAAACAGGATATGTGGTCTCCTGTGTCATCTTGCTCTCTGTAAACACTGGCACAACACTGATAGCTTTATTCATGGTCATTCCCTGGAGATATGTGGCGCACACAAATAAAGCAGAGTTAGTTAACACTGACCACTACCCAACTACATAAGCCAGCTACATAATCTATCCATTCTCTTGTTGGGGGCAGATAACTCCTTTCCACTGCTTAACTACCCTAAGCAAACTACAATGACACTCTTTTTATTTTAATTTTTTTTAAGATTTATTTATTTAGTATGTATATAACATTCTGCCTCCACATATGCCTGCATGCCAGAGGAGGGCGCCAGTTCTTATTACAGATGGTTGTGAGCCATCATGTGGTTGCTGGGAATTGAACTCAGAACCTCTGGAAGAGCAGCCAGTGCTCTTAACCACTGAGCCATCTCTCCAGCCCCCTACAATGACACTCTTATGCAAAAGTTCAAGAGATTATTTTAGGGCAAAAATCCAGAGGGAGAATTTCTCCATTATGGAGTATCTACGTCTACATTCTACTGTTCTCCAACACAGACATCAAAATTCTGCAAAGTGCTTAGAGGAAAGTTTGCCGAAGTCCTCTTCATTAATAATAGGACCATCTAGCTCTCTCGTGAGTAAGATTTCTTTTTTCCTCACATTAGACCAACTCTTGGTGGCTTTGATTTATCTGTTTTTGATGGTACGATGAGTGTGAAATTGTACCTCAGTGTGTAAGAGCTGGCATTTTCATATACCATTTTAATTTACCTATTTGTCATTCAGTTTCATTCCTTTAGGAACTATCATGTTTCTCATTTTCTGGTTGGATTGTTTTAATTTTCAAAAGCTCTTGTTGTTTTATATGAATTCTTATATAGCCGTGGTACTAATTCTTTGGCGGCTATAGGTCTACAAACGATTTCTCTAGTTTGGTTAGTATCTTGTGCCTTGTTTTGGTGTGATTTGCCATGAGGAAGCTTTGCTTTCATCAAGCTTTATGGGGTGATGATGCCAATAAATGATGTATATTTATGGAATATAACAAGTTGTTTTGGTACATGTACTAAGTTATTGAGTCTAGATAATTAGCATATGTACTACTTTACATAGTGTGTGTGATGAGTTCCAAGGATAGGCTCCTTCTTTCTAACTACAGTCACCCTGCTTTACAGCTGATCTCCAGTACCATCTACCTCTGGTCTAACTGAAACCTTGCTCCCTGTAGCCAGCATCTCCTTACTCCACACTACTCCTCAGCTCCTGGAAACCACCACACCCTATGACTCTGTATGCTTAACTTTCTGAACATTCACTGTAATGTAGTCTTTGATTGCTGGGCTATGAATTCTATACCTCACTGAAGACATTTTTTTCTGACCCCAATATTATAATAGGGCTTTGCAATAGTCCTTATGAGGGTGATTCTTGATTATCAACTTGACTACATATGGAATTAACTAAAATTCAAATGACTGGGAACACCTATGAGGGATTTTTTATCCAGATCTTTGGAGGCAGGAAAATTTGCCTTTAATCTGGGCCACACCAGGAAGAAGGAGGAGGAGGAGGAGGAGGAGGAACAGGAGGAGGGGGAGAAGGAGAAGAAGAAGAAGAAGAAGAAGAAGAAGAAGAAGAAGAAGAAGAAGAAGAAGAAGAAGAAGAAGAAGAAGAAGAAGAAGAAGAAGAAGAAGAAGAAGAAGAAAGACGACAATGACGACAAAGAAGAAGAAGAGGAAGATGAAGACGAAGAAGAAGAAATATCTTGCCCTCTTTGTCTGCTTGCCTTCACTCTCACTGGCAAGACAATCCCTTCACTGGCATTAGAGCCTACTTCTTTGGGATTCCAGAATATACTGAAGACCAGCTGAGACATCCAGACTCTAACCACTGTTCAACTGATCAAAGAAAGTAGGCTAAATAAACTAGTAAGCAGCACTCCTCCACAGCCTCCGCACCAGCTTCTGCCTCTAGGTTTCTTACTTTGTTTGAGTTCCTGCCATGACATCTTTCAACAAGGGGCTATGATGTAGACGTGCAAGAAAAATACCCCCACACACACACACTTGCTTTTGGTCATGTAGTTTCATCACAGCAATGGTAACCCTGAGTAAGACACACAGTCAGGAACAAAGCTCGCCTAAATCCTGATCTTGAAAGTTTCCATTAAGTATGAAAGCGACAACGATAGCTTTTTGCAGTCATTGCAAGGCAATTCCAAAATGCCTATGTGAGCTTTCATTTTCCATGTTTCATAAATGGAGTAAAGCCATAAAAGAACAAGCTTTCTTGTGTATTTATTTTCTACTGCTTTTAAAAACCAATTGCTTATGATAGAAAAAATTGAAAACAAAATCATAAAAGATAGAGATCTTCAGAAATCCTAACTGGCATAACAGAATGATATTCTGCTTTTCTTTACTACAAATAATTTAAAGACAGAAAAACAGATGTGACCATGTAGGGGGATCAGACAGCACTTGCAACTTCCATTTGCAATATCAAAATGTATTTTAAGCTACCTTGATAGAAAAGGCTCTCCCTGAAGGAAACTGGGCAACTCTGGACTCTTTGGGAAGGTTAGAGAGCCATGGGTGCTAGGTGCCTAATTGCAAAACAGTGGAAGAGCACCGGGCATCAACTGGTAGGGGATTCCAGTCCATGGATGCCAGGGGCACAGGGACCAGAACTCACACTGTGGTGTCTGGAGAAGGCACCAGAGCTGATATTTACCTTTGTTTCTCCAAATCCCAGACCTACCACTAGGTTCTGCTAAAAAAAAAAAAAAAACAAAAACAGGCTTCTCAAGGCATGTGCACCACCGTAGCTTTTTCTTTCAAGTGTATGCCTCTCTGACTTATGGACTCCAGGACACAGGATGCTCTCCATCCACAGGAAGTGAAAACACCCAAGATATGGAGATGGGATTGACAGATATAGCATTTTTAACAGAAGACTTTCGACTATTTTTGTAGCTTTAATGTATTCTGCAGTCACTATCTCATTGACCTGACAAGATTTATAGTCCCTTGGCTGTGTACTTAAGACTGGTATAGATGGGTCATGTGGCAGCTCTGCTTTTACTTTTTGATAATCCTCCATATAGGTTTCCACAGTGACCGTACAAGTTTACAATCCCGCAGAAGTGAATCACATGCAGAAGAAAGAAGGTATGCCCAATCTCTTGTCCTTCATCCCCCCCAAAATAAAAGTTTTATATGGACCAAAAGCCTGAATATAAAAAGTGAAACACCAAAACTTCTAAAAGAAAACCAAGGAGAAAACCTTCAAAACACACAAGAGTTTTCTGGAAAGAACTCACAATAGCATGAGAAATAATAACCAGAACTGACCAATAGGATCACATGAAATTAAAAGACTACAGAAAAAAGTAAAAAGAAAGAAAGGAAGGAAGTAAGGAAGGAAGGAAGGAAGGAAGGAAGGAAGGAAGGAAGAAAGAAAGAAAGAAAGAAAGAAAGAAAGAAAGAAAGAAAAGAGACTCAAACAATGGGAGGAAATCTCTGGAAGTTATAATTCAGACAAGGAGTTAATATCTAGATTGTAAAATGAACTACAATAAAATTGAGTTGGCTTCTTAAAACATGGCTGAATTTTCCTTATTTCACAACAGTTCCCACTGTGGACTGCCCAGGGTCCACAGTACTTACGTGGGTGCTCAACCCATATTTATCAACCTGGAACCATTTCCCCACTCGTCCCATTGTCCTTGTCTCCAGTCCAAGGTTGCTCAACCCTACTAACAGTAACTCAGCCTTTCTAACAGTTAAGACAGAGGATATACTTTTTTCTCAGTACAAAGGATGTTTCACTGCATAACTGACAGCAGGCCATTGAATGCCAAGAGCACCAGCAGCTTCTTTCAGGATCATAACTAAAAACATGACTAGATAATGTCAAGTGTTTCCTGATAGAGGAAGGTGGAGTCTCCAATTAAGAAAAGCTGCTATAAAGGAAATCTTTGACACTATGAAAGGACCAAACCTATGAATAATAGTTATATATGAAGAAAAAAAAAACAGATCAAAGGCTGATGGCCAATAGGTCATAATCAAATGAGAAAGAAAAAAAGTCACAATAAATACAGACTTAAGGAACTTATGTACTCAAAACCAGCTCTAAAGAGAAACATGGATTTTGATCTGAAGAGACTATTAAACATACCCAGGAGGTAACAGGGAATATATATTAACAAAACAGTTAAATAAATAGGTCTAAGAAAATAATACAACCACAAAAAATAGCAGGAATTAATAAACATTATTCAATAAGAACTCTTAAGAATATTAATAGTCTCCATTTACATAACAAAAAGACAGACTAACAGAACGGATTAATAAAACCTTAGAGTAAAGGGATGGAAAATGGTGCTATGGTACCCCAGGCAAATGGAGCAAAGGCACAGCAGGCACAGCTAGTCTGATATCGTGCAAAAGGGATTGCAAACCAAAAGCAGTCAGGAGAGATAGAGACACTTCATATTCATTAGAGGAAAAATTCTCTGAACGGATGCTATAATTCTAAACATTTATGCAGCAAAAACAAGGCATCTAGTTTCATACAATAAATATTACATCTAAAAGTCACAGAATGATCCTAACACAGCAATGGTGGGCGACTTCAATACCATATTCTCACTAATAGACTGCTCATACAGACAAAATCTCAAAGGTGAAATCTGGGTGCTAAGTGACATCACAATGTCATTTTAAAAAGAAAAGGATCTAACAACTACAGAACATTCCAC
Organism: Myodes glareolus; assembly: GCF_982192425.1. Lineage (NCBI taxonomy): Eukaryota > Metazoa > Chordata > Mammalia > Rodentia > Cricetidae > Myodes > Myodes glareolus. The sequence continues at coordinate 25,867,250 of NC_142038.1, forward strand.
CCAAACACTAAAGAGTACACTTTCTTCTCAGCAGCCGATGGGATTTTCTCTAAAGCTAATCACCTATTAGGACACAAAGCAAGTCTCAACAAATTTAGGACAAAAAGAAAAAACCAGATGTCGGCAGCAATGCTGATGACAGGAAGTACACAGACTCACAGAACAAACTCGAGGAAAACTCAACAAACAACTGAATAAAAAATTGGGTTCCAAGAAAAATCAAGAAAGAAATTTTAAAATTCCTAGAATTGAGTGAAAATGAACACATGAGAAACCCAAATTTATGGAACACAATTGAAGCAGTCCTAAGAGGGCCGTTTATAACACCAGGTGCCTACGCTAAAGCTGGAGAGACGCCATTTTGATAACTTCAAGCTGCTCCTGAAGGCCTTGGAAACATTAGAACAAACTTCACCTTAAAACAGATGAATTAATGTCAGTATACTGCTTGAAATCTTAACTAAAGCAATAGAAGAAATGAAGGAAAAGGAGGGAATGCAGATAGGGAAAGAAGTCAGTGTCATGGTCTTGACTCCTTTGCTAATATTATCGTTCCTCCCTCTCTTGGGCTGGCCTCAGGTAGCTCCGCCCAGTGCTTCACTGTAGATCTCTGTACCTGCTTCCATTTGTTGCTGGTCAAAGGTTCTATGATGACAATTAAGATAGTCATCAATCTGATTACAGGGGAAGGCCAATATAAGCATCCTCTCCACTGATGGTGATACCTACAGAAACAGCTGACCTGAGCTAGTGAGAGCCTATTGACTCTGAACTGATAGTGGGTGATCCTGCATAGGACCAAACTAGGCCCTCTGAATGTGGGGGACCATTGTGAGGCTTGGGCAGTCTGTGGGGCCACTGACAGTGGGGCCAGGATTTATCCCTAGTGATTGAACTAATGTCTAGGAGCACTTTCTTTTGGAGTGATGCCTTGCTCTCAACCTAGATACAGGGGGAGGTCTTGGTCTTGCCTCTAAGTGAAGTTTCAAACTTTGTTGACACCACATGAGAAGCCTTACCCTTTCTGGGGAGTGGATGGTGGGGTGAGGTGGGGGGACACAGGAGGAAGGAAGGAAGTGGGAACGGGGATAGCTATGTAAAATGAGAAAAGATTGTATTAAAAAAATTAAAAACATTCTTAATAAAAAAAGAAGTCAGAATCTTCTTGTTTGCAGATAAATTATTAAAAGACTCTTAAAGAACCCACCAAAGCTCCCACATCCAACATCTGATAAATGCATTCAACAAAGTCACAGGATATAAAATCAACACACGCAAAAAAAACAACAGTCTTCCTATAAACCAATGACAAACAGAAAAAGAAAGAAATCAGGGAAGTGATCTAGCTTACTATGGCCTCAAGACGTACTATGGAATAACTCTAACAAAAAAAGTGAAAGGCTTTCACAATGAAAACTTTTAGACACTGAAGAAAAGCGTTGACGAGAATACCAGATGGAAAGACCTTCCATGCTCATGGATTAGCAGAATTAATATGTGAAAATGAATTGCTTGTCTACCACAAGCAATCTACAGATTCAACAAAATTCCCACTCAATCCTTCACAGAAATGAAAAGAAATGGTAACACAATGGACCCAGGATAGCAAAAATAATTTTAAATTTTAAATAAATAAATAAATAACCTCCCGGAGGTGTCACCATCTTCAATTTCACATTATACTACAGAGGTAGAACAAGAACAATACCACACTACTGGCATCCAAAGACACATGGATCAGTGAGAAAGGGCTGAGGGCTGAGATACAGATCCATGCACCGACTTCCACCTGATGTTTCCATGAAGAGGTTAAATAACACACGCTGGGGAAAAGACAGCAGCTTCAACAAACGGTTTATATAAGGCTGCTTTAGAACCAACAGTGAGAGTCGGCTTTACATCCACATCACTGAATTAATATTGGCTGAGCATTACTACAGTAAGAAGCTGGGTAAAGAAAGACGGTGTTTATCTTTAACCATCATAAAGCCTTGCAGGCAAACCTGACCATAAAAATCTCATAGGTACTAAAATGAGAGATGCCAACAAAATATGTAAGAAATACGCCGGAGTACAGACAGTTAATTCAGGCTTTTCCCTAGAAAGTGACATCTAGTGTAGGGCTTGGTGAATGTGATGCAATGTCATGTAATGAGATGGGGAAGGCTGCTCTCAGTTGCAAGAAAATAGAATTTATGAGAAAATGAGGGAGCACATAGGACCTGAATACATGTAGAAAGTGGTGCAATTGGCTAATCAAAGTATACATTCTGTTATGGAGTAATATGTCATAGAGGGAGCTTGTTTGCACAGTTTAGGATTCAGTTCAAGCCTTTCCTGTTCTGGTTCTGGGCTGCAGACGCAGAATAACAATGGGTAATCATCTACTGACTGATTTATTGAATGATAAGAGTGGGGCGCTCCTGGCCTTAAAAAGATCAAAGATGCCGGAGGAAGCAGGAGGGGATTCCTATCACAGTGTTGCAATATAGACTCATTAACTGACTCCAAGAGAGGAGGCTCTTACGCTGCGGGCGATTCTGCTCACTGTACACTGAGGAATCTCGGGTTCCCAGAAAAGCAGGAGACAAAGACTGGCATCTATCGTGTTCCCCTCCAGTCCAGTTCCCCACGGTCATCACTGGGTGCAGACACTGGGACTCTGCTTGCAAATCAAAGATCTATGTATTGGAAATTCAAGCAACACATATCCTCCAAGCTAGCCAGTTGTTGCAGACGGCTCACAAGGAAGGAAAAAAGGATTTGTCCCGACGTTTTCAAACCGAGGTGTGGACTCATCGAGGAGAAGACACCTTTGTTTGCGTTTGCACGCATGACCTACATTGAGGAATGTTCAGGGTGATTTTTGTCTACACAGTAATCCACTTAGGTGTTTCTCTTAGGAATCTTTCTGTATGATTCTGACCTAAAGAACAGTGACAGAATTCACCATCCTACAAATTATAGAATTTGAAAATACAGATTATGAGGTGCATGAAGATGCAAAGGGAAGCCACAGGGTTAAGGATCAACCTTAATAAGACAGTCGTCAAACAAGAGAGGACTCGCTTTCCTCGTGAGCATGTAAGCAGACACTTCCTAAAGACAGGATTAAGTTCCTGGGGTCAGGGATGGGGGTAACCACACATTCTTCCAGACTGCTCAATCAAATGTTGACTTGGAAACTTTCACTTGTCAATCAATTCCTCACTGGGACAAAGACAAAATTTTTGACAAAATTGTTCACCTACTTAAACTTAGACATACACTATGTTTTGCATATGGAAGGCCAAATGGATCTTTTTTTCCCACTTTGTTTTCCATGGTCTTTTCCCCCTTCTTTCTTCTGTTTATTTTTTTAAACAGAAAATAAAAAACAGGACTCTATGGCTATTGAGAAGCACACATAGCAATTCCATTCCTGTTGCTAAGCAACAAGGGCCATGTACCAGCACAATGAATGGATTCTGGGCAGCTGTATTATACAAGCAGCTATCAAGAGCCGTCTTCATAACCACAGGGGTGAATACTCTTGGACACACACGAGGAAAGAAAAACGTACACTTATTTCAAACCTTTCCAGCACTCAACTCTTTTTCAAAATGTTTTTAAAATTCTCCTTGATGAAAAGTTGACACAAACTATTATAACAATAATCATCTCAAGAGATGAAAATAGGCGAGAAGGCCCTCGGTTTCTCGGGTTCAGACTGTGTTTTACACCCTGGGGTGCTTCATAGCCTCCTTCCTGGTCCCAGAGAGCAGGCGCTCTTCCTACTCCCCTACTGTGCTGTCCACCCAGGCTGTTAATGCCAGGAGAATTTTGTCTCCTATCGTGATCAGTACTTGATCTCTTCAGTTGCTAGGAAGAAAAAAAAATACAATGTTCTTGACTGTACTATATCTGCATTACTTTATTTTTATTACAAAATAATATATGGCCACTAAGCAAAAGTGGTGCAATGTATGAACAGCTCCCATGATCTCTCTTATCTGTGGCAGGCAGTGTAAATACCTGTGCACATAATATTTCAGATTACTTTATGTATATACACAAGCATATCATTTCCTTATATTGCCCATATGTATAGTTGTTGCTTGCTTTATACGTTTAATAACAGTCAATGTAATTTTAGAGACTCTTATACCATGTCATAATCATCTATTACTACAAAACTTGGAAGAATGGATATCAGGTAAGTCATCTATGGCGAGACAGCTCAACTAATCTTACTACATCTTCCTTCGAATCCAACCCTAGCTAGCTAGCACTATTAGTTTCCCAGCTCAAATAGTTCCTCGTTTCCTTTTCATTTCTACTAATACAACCTTTATTTGAGTCTCTTGCCTGGCTTTTTGCTTTAACAACTCTAGGTAGACTATGGTTTTAAATGTCACCAACCAAATTCAAAGTGGCTTTAAAAAATTAATTTCTGGCTACACTGATAAAAATTTCAGTAGAAATGGATACAGCAATCATAGGGTCAGATAAGTTCAGTGGTATCCAGCATCTTTCCCTTCACCTAACAGCAATCCCATCTCCCTTGATGTCTTAAGTCTTTGGCAGACTCTCCGCCAAATGTGATGAAATGGCAACTTGCTTCTTAAGGCTGCTTTCATCTCAGGAGAAGGCTACAGAGATGGCTCAGTCAGGGAAGCGCCTGTTACACAAGTGTGTGTGGATCCCTAGTACACATGTAGATCTGGCATGTTGGTGTTCACTTGTACCTCAAGTATGAGTTGGGCAGAGAAAGATCTCCACAACTCACTGTCAGTCAATGTAGTCAATCTGTGAGTTCACATGTCTTTTATTTTTATTTTATTTTTATCTTTTTTAAGGCAGAGAAATCACACAGACCTGGGACCATATAGTCAATCTCAATCTGAGACCTGACGAATGCAGGCCCAGAATGTCTAGTAGGATCCTTAAACCCAGTCTTCCCTCTCAGGCTCTCAGATACCCCGTGTCATCATGCTGTGTCCTATGACCTTGAACTCAGAAAAGGAAACACTAGTCTGCCTTCTACCCTATCCGCCTTCACTAGAGGATGATAGCACCCTGTGCCCTCTCCCCATGGAATATCATCTACAGCCACTGTGGTTCCAGCCTCTACCACCCAAGGTTCATCTGTAACCCAATGAGCCCTCCATAGACTTCTGAACATAGACAGTAGGAGCCTACAAAAAATTTACTCCTAAGTCCAGATGTTGCACCTATCCCTTCACTGAGCTGAGATGACTTCCAACACTGATTCACACATCAACACAGAGTGGATACAGCCATTCAGCTGACTCACTGACAAGTTGGGGAGACAAGCAAAGATCCAAACACCCACACCAGAAAGGTGTGACCAGGTATCCACACCAAGAAACATTACCACTGACCAAATTCTCTACTTACTATCTGTCTCGTTGTTAAAATAAAACCAGCACGAACAACCAAGACTGCATTTCTCCTCCAGAAATTGACAATTTCCATCAAAATATTCCCAAAGAAAACCAACTTAGTTGATGTACAAGGAAATGATTTCAAAATAATTATTACAAATATGTTCAAAAACCTCAAAGAGGATATGAAAAAATGCCAGAATGAAGATTATCAAAATACAAACAGTTGGCTGAAACTGCAAAGCAATTCAATATGTGAAAATAAAAATTTGAAAAGATATGGAATATCCTAGGAAAGCCAAACTTAAATAATACACAAAGTGGCAAACTTGGGAAGTCAAACAAAAAGCTTAGAGGAAAGCCTTGTCAATAGATTGGATCCAGCACCAGTGATAATATCAGGACTTGAAAACAAGGAAGGAGAAATAGATGACTTGGTCAAAGAAAATGCTAATCTTAAAAAAAAAAATTCAGGAACATAACGTGTAAGAACTCTGGGACACCGTAAAAAAGACTAAGTCCATGAAAAATAGCCATAGAAGAATCACAGGTCAAAGGTACATATAATATTTTCAACAAAATCATAGAAGAAGATTTCCCAAATCCAAGCAAAGATACCTATTAAGGTGCAAAAACATAGAGAAAACGAAACAGACAGGGTCAGAGAATAAATTCCCCACATCACATAAAAAGCAACAGAAGTGTACAGAACAAAGAAAGGATACTGAAAGTGGCAAGACAAAAAATAACCAACACAGATATGAAAACCAGCCCAGATGAGATCAGACGTTCAGGGTGAGATCCTCTGAGGAGTGATGGGGGAGTAGGATGGGAGAAGTTGGGAATGGGAAAAGGGAGGGGAGGAGTAACTGGTGCTAGTATATAAAATTTAAATTTTTTAAAAGAAAATAAATAAATAAATCCATAAGAAGAACAGATGAGTTTTCCACAGAGATTTTGAAAACTAAAGGGCCTAGACTGATGCTTTATAAATTCTGGAAGACTACTGATACCAACACAGACTACTATACCTAGCAAAACTACCAGTCATAATTGAAGGAGAAAAAAATGTTACGTGATGAAAACAGATATAAGGAATTTGTGTCATTAAATCAGTTTTACAGATACTAGAAGGAATACTTTATTCTGAAGGGAAAATTAAACAAACTCGAGACAAAAATATACTTCCAGAACAGTTAACAAAAGAAGGTAAAGGAAAACAATACCACCACAACAAAAATAATAGAAATTTTAAAAATTAACAATAACTAGGTATTAATGGTTGCGATACTCTAATAAAGACCAACTGACAGGACTAGAAAGCGGGATCCCATCTTTATTCTGCCTCCAAGGAACACACCTCACCACCAGTGACAAACACCACTTTAGGTTAAGACGATGGAAGAGTATCACAAGCAAATGGAACTAGGAACAAGCAGGCATAACTATTCTAATATCTGACCAAACAGACTTTGAAGAAAACCCCAGCAGAGAAAGGTGACGGTGGACAAGCAACCCCACCCCAGCTGGAAAGGTAGTAGCATTTGATAGCTGCTGAGAGAGGCGGGGGGGGGGGAGAGTATGTGATGATGTGTTCCCTGGTAGGTTGACCACATCCCACAGCAGACCCCACACCAAGAAGAGTTGGGCAACAGGAATGTGATTCGTTGGATTTAAAAGAAAGGAGAAATCATGAAACTGTGTGGGTAGAAGTCAGTAGACAGGGAATGAATAGGATACAAATTAATATGATAAAAATGACAAAGTAACAAAACTATTTTTAAGAGACAGAAAACAGAGGAAGTCACAGAGTATCAATCTCTGACCTCCACACATGCAAACACATATATGCACACATGCCCATGTACATATTCATTCACACACACACACACGCATACATATATGTATTGGCACATATACAGGCAAACATAAAGAACTAGAGAAGAAATGGAATGCCTCCAACATAGTCTGAGGTGATAGTCTGAACCCACACGAAAGAATCACGTGGTCCTCAAAATGGGGACAGAAATAGAGAACACAACCAAACTGAAGCCTAGGAACAATTTTTTCCCACCCCAAATGCAAGATTCCCAAAGTATAACATGTTTCATATCCCAAAACAAATCAAGAGGGCAATCAAAACAGACTGTACCCACCATTAGCCTGAGGGTTCCATGTCTTCCTAGCCTGTCCCTACCATTAGCTTGCGGGCTCCAGGTCTTCCTTGAACCCACTTCTTCTCCATCTGGGTTTGGCATACGGACCTTATCAATTAGCTTTCTTTCCCTCTGTCCAGTACCAGCAAGAGGCATGAGCAAGAGAGTGGCAAGAGCATTTCTCCAACTTTCTTCCATGGGTCTCGGGTGGACAATAGCTCTATCCCCATACTAAAGTTCATAGACCCTGTGAATTTCCACAAGCTGAAAATTACTCTCACAGTATAAGAGACCGGAACCTAAGGTCCTTGAGATGCTAACAGTTCACAGCTACTGCTAGTCCAAAGTGCTACTTTATCCTCCACTCTTCTCTACAGACCTCTAGCCCTCTGTACTTTCCTTCATTTTCCTGGGGGATGTGCACAGCTGCAGCCCCCTCTGAAGCTGCTTGGTTGACGAGTGCCCTGCACATCAGCAATGAACCTGAGCTTTTTAACCAGCTGCATCGTCATTCACGGAATAGATGAGCATCTTTGAAGTTCAAGGTTAGGAGATCTTGGTGATTCAGTATGAAATTCAAGTCACTATTATTTCCGCATTACTAATCGCATAAAGAATTGTCTCTCCTGACTAAGGAAGCAAGTTGTGTCTAAACACTCTGCAATTGTCAGTTACTATTGAAACCTAAAGCCAGGACACTAGCCTCAATTCAGACTTTCGCTGTGGACCAAATGTTAAAACAGATAGCATGATACTATCAAGACTGCAGTGAGACCCAAGGAAGGACTCACCAGGATCTCACACAGCCCCATTCCCAACCAGAAACAAGACAATTACAAGGGAGGGAGTCCCCACACTTCTTTGTGTGGTTTATCTGGTCCAGCCAAGATTATGGAAGCTGTAGGAGAATTTAAAAATCAAAAAGGCCAACAGCAAGAAATGAGTTGTAATTTGACAGAATCACAAAAAGAAAACAGAAAAACACCAGCCTTATCAGGTCCAAAAGAAAAAAAAAATAATTTGGAAAATATAGCCTGATTAGTCTGCAGTGAAGTAACTGATAATATTGAAAAGGATACAGAAGACAAAAAGAATTTGAGTATTTCATGCTAAAATTACCTACTAGAAACAGCCAGTGCGGAAGGACAGGCAACAGATAAAATGAATTTAATAAGCTAAGTATGTTAGGAGGTGGTCTCTGTCCTGTGGGCTGATGGCCATTTGGGGCAAGTTAAGGTCTTGTACCCAGCTCAGGGACAGCTCAGCAGGTGCAGACAGTGGGGGACTATTGGGGGGGGTTCAAAGGTCAAACTCTGCTGGCAAGATGGTTGGAAGTTATTCATCAAGTGATTGCTCAGTTGGTAGACGCTGTCTCAGATACTCTGAAGTGTGGCGAGGGTTGGAGTGATAGACACAGCTCAGAGGGTGTAAAAATGCTTTCTGCGTCTGCTTGACAATGTGCCTTCTGTCCTCGGGCTCTGCAGTATTGTCCCCTGACCTCCACATAGCTGTTAGAGCACGCATGCTCCCACTCCCACTTACACATCATATACGTGATAACAATAAAGGAAATATTTTGTTAAAGATGATGAAGACACAATAGGAACCCCCCAAAAAAATACAAAAGGAAAAGTAGATTTGCAATGTTCACAGTAATGGTGGAATCTGGGTGAGGCTTTAGAAGGCCAGCAGTGGTCTACTTGTCAGTTTTCTGGCTCTGGGACCTAGGTTCCACCACTGCGCTCCAATATGGTTTCTTCTAGCCACTTGCAATGATTGAACATTTAAATGGGATTAGTCTGAAATTTTGAAAACAAAGTAACCAAAACTGTTAACTGCCTCAATAAATATCTTGATATATGATAGCACATGCATAAATGATATTCTGGATGTATTGAGTTATATATACATTATAAATCATTAAAATTAATTTCAACTGTCTTTTACTTATCTTTCAGTATAGATACTAGACCACTTGCAATCACATTTGTGGTTTGCATCTGTGTGGTCTGGCGATACTTCTACTGAGCAGAGCTATTCCACACAGGCCTGTTTGCTCTCTCTGGGCTCTGGTGAGATTACGGCATCCAGGAAAACCTGACCTAGCCCTCCATCTTTTTCATCTCACACACAGCCTGGCTTCTGACTAACAGAATGAAAATTGCATCGAGACTCAACAGCTGCCGTGTCCACACAATCCACACCCACTCAGGAAAATACACTCACTTAGAAAAACGGTCACCACCGCCTCTTCAAGCAAATATCCACTTACCATATATGCGCACAGTCGTATCTGCATGTGTCAGAAGAATAGCTATAAATAGAGGAGCAATTCACAGAATGTCTTCTTACAGCGGAATTTATATTTCTGATGTCAACTCCAATAACCGTGCGTTTAAATCAGGAATAGTAATTAGTGTTTGTTAATAAGTTCTTTGAAAGTCAAACAAATATTTAAACTTTGTGGTTTCCATATAATAACAAAAAATCAGTCAGCTTGGGGGGGATGACTGCGTAAGCTTCCTACCCACAGTCGAGATTTCTGCCCGAACACAATTGAATGGATGGAAGCAAAAGGCCCACGAGTTTGCTTTGGGATAAAGCCCTCCCCTGCCACCTAAGGAGTGATACAACTGTATTCCAGTCGCTCAGCTCTTGTCTTCGGACATCTGCTCTTTTGAAGTCATAAGCACGCCCGATCCTCCCAACCTCACCAGTCCCATGGGACGCTACCACCCTAGCTCACCCTGCCAGCACCTGATTTCTGTGTCATAGGGCTGCTTTGGGCTTTTACCTCAGTCGATAAAACCTCAATTGTTTGGAAGGATGCAATGCAGGTCCTACTTAAGAGAGAGAAGAACTTCCTTCAAAACTGAACTTCAAAGAAGTTGAAAAGCCCATTGACTGTTTAAGCTCGTCATGGAAGTTTGTGGGGCTTGGTATTGGACCCACACTTTAGACCAGTGGATCTCAAACTTCCTAATGCTGTGACCCTTTCATACAGCTCCTTTTGTTGTATTAACCTCCAACTGTAAAATTATTTTCATTGCGGTTTCATAACTGTAATCTTGCTATTTATCAATCCTAATGTAGATACCTGTGTTTTCCAAATGTCTTAGGCGCCCCCTGTGATCCCTTGTGACCCACACGTTGAGAATCACTGTTTTAGACTATGGAGTATTCATGTTCCCTCTTAACTTGGTAAAACCAATTCCATTTTCCTTAGATGAATTGGGTTTGCCCCTATTTTTAGTCCACATGATCTGAATTGAATTCATTCTTCTCATTTCAACTTCAACGGTGACTGTCTTGGCTGGCTACCACATTTCATATGCCTCAGACATTTCAAAGGGACGTGTCATACGAACTGCATGGGGTTAGAGGTGAGTGGATGTGTGCAAATCTGTTCCCACGAGTTTAATTCTGGGGCTTTGTTAGAAATATTGGAAAGGTGTGTGCTTTCTCTGTAATGAAAGCTAGTTAGGATAGAAGCTGAGAACTTCAAGGTGTGATTACATGGGCACCCCAGCCCTACAAGCACGGCAGCGTAAAAAAGGGAAGATTAATTCCAATGCCCTTGTTTAGAACCCATGAAGTGAGCTAATGAATCCCCGCAGTTGTTTAACCTCCATAGAACTCAGTTCTCTTGGGAGAATCACAACTAACGGAACTCTAAACACTTAGGGACCCCATGATGTAGATAGCCTGTGCTTCCTACACCTCGGGGAGCAGTGTCTTACAGAACCTCCCCAATGATGTGTGTTCGCTCTGACACTCCCCACTTTCTTGTCAATAGGGCATGATTATCCTCATTAGAACTTCCTTGGAGGTCTGGTCCATCTATAATAAGGAAATTCAAAGGTCAATTGAATACTTCATGCTCAATTGTTGGCAACTTTCACCGTCAAGTCATCCTCGCAGTGTCCTCGGAGTATAGCCCAACTCCAGGCTCTTTGTTTCTGTGTGGACCCTAAGACCTAAATGCATTCTGGCTTCAACTAACATCCAAATGTATGCTAGATTTTTTTACTGCCTGTTGTAATGCTTTCCCCCAGCCTACCGGCTTCAGGAATCTTTCCTCCCAATCTATACAAACTATGAGAAATTTGATGTTCTGAGGAAGTCCTTAAAAAAAAAAAACTAAAAAATAAGCCTATAATTTAAAACTTTCACCATGCAAATTGCCCTTTAATATAGTGGATATTATCATTTTCTGACCCGGCCAACAGTAACTGCATATTATAAGGGTATTTATTATGCTGTAGCCTTTCTCCTAACCAACCCGGTCCTAAGGGATAAATTAAACCGCAGATTCCAGCAACTTCTTACCAAGCTGCAGTTAGGCTTGGCATAGATCCCTCCCTAGAATAAGTACCATCAACTAGGATGCCGCTGTAACTACAGTGCACATCTCACGACATCTCCATCATCATGTTGACACTGATGACACCCTATGTTCATTTAGTGACACATGCATAGCAAGGAAACACTGGACCAAGAGTCAGAATGTCTGTATACTCATCGTGGTTTTGTGTGGCTTTTCACAACAAACAGAATACAGAGGTAAAAGAAAGAAACACTTGTTCTATCTCACTGAATGCTGTAGAATTAGAAAGCAATACATTCGCAAGAACATTGTAAACTTTGAGCTACCAAAGACATAAACTATTAACTTGGGAGCTTATTACTCACCAAACTGTTAGTTTATGCTTCTTTTAAGCCAAAGTCGGAGGTTTTGTACGCTGTTAGAGAATACTTATAGTTTCAACTATCCCTAAAAACGCATTTGCAAAGCAAAATAGCATGTTTGCCAGTAAGTTGGGGCTAGGAGATAAATAAGTTCAAGAAGAAGAAAAATGGGGGTCACAAATGTGATAGAAAGTGTTGGGCAGAGAAGAAAATTAAGTCAGCAAACCACGGGGAGATGGGCAAGTGGGATACAAGGTGGCAGAAACACAACGCAGGATGCAGAAGAGAGAGACAACGGGGAACAGGAAAGAGCCACAGAGCAAGAGGCAGCAGTCATTGCTAAGTTCTTTCCTGTTCCCTGTTGTCTTTCTCTTCTCCATCCTGCATTGTGTTTTTGCCATCTTGTATTCCACTTGCCCCAACTTACTGAAGGCTGTCCAGGAACACAAACAGTGCCTAGTCTGTGGGAAGAAACAGGGACAGCTGCAGGACAAACAAAACCTAGGACTTTTTTCATTGTTGTTGTTTTGAGACAGGTGTGTAGCCTGTGTATCCCTGGCTGGCCTGGAACTCACTATGCAGACCAGGCTGGTTTCCTAGAGATCTGCCTGCCTCGGCTTTCTGAGTTCTTGGGATTAAGGTGTGTACAACCACACCCAAACTAAGCCTAGGATGTTTAAGAACACCACAGAAAAAGAGCAGAAGGGTAAGGGAATCAGGGATCTTAGTCTACAAAATGAAGCCTGGCAGGAAGACATTGCATAACTTGACACAATCTCATTATTGTTGCTTTGCTTCACTAAGATGTCGATTAATCTGGATTTAGTTGATTATTAAATCTAATTCAACCAATTATCTGGGAATACTAAAACAATTTAAAAACAAACAAATAAACTGATATTCTCAAGTCTGAGCAGGGTAGCTACTTTGAAGGACACTGCAGTCGGAATTTTAATACATGGAGGGGATTGGCCTCTTACGAGTACTCCTGTAGTAACATTCTAGATCCCCAACTGAGCACAGGCATCTCTGAAGACACCAAAATAAGACAGAAGGGATAGCAACTAATGAACTTCAATAAAAGAAAAAAGAAGTAAAAGAAAGATACAACTTTTCCTAGGTATTATAGAGGAAAGGGTTTATTGTAGATAAAAGGGAGACCATAGAAAGGGGCAGAGACTGAGACATCTGAGAATCCAGAGTGTATGTGGCCAGACTGAGCCAGGCTATGTGAGGAGAGATGGGGACAGGGAGCAAGAGAGGAGCCACCAGCCAAGAAGGGTGACCTAGGCCAAGAGACTAGTCAAGAGACCAAAAAGGTCAAAAAGGATCATGCGGCCAAAATGTCTGGAATATATGGGAAGAACAGCTAGGGGAAAGGGAAGACTATTCCCTAAGCTTGGGAGTTCTGGGTAGGGAGTGGGGTATGCCGGGCAGGAGGACCCTGTGACAGGTAGGGGCTGAGAGATGCTGGAAGAAACTGGCAGACAGCGTCAGATTTGATGTGTTAGTTGGCACCTCAGTTAGTCAATTGTGCCAGGTTTGAGACCTCACAGAACTGCTGATCAAAACTGAGGGAGAGTTTCTGAAGTATGAATCAGTCAAAGAGAAACAAGCTATTTACGGAGCTTAGTCTCCTCAGGAGATCTTGAGTCACAGAGGCCACTGCCTCTCCTACCTGAGATGTGCCGGATTCGAAGGAAACTTCATTTCCCCAGATTTCAAGAAGCACTGGGGCCCATGGCTACCTGCGGTGCCTGTTAGCATACTAACCTGGACACGGGCCTCCGGGCTCTCTCAGCATCACTAGTAACTCTAACACACTTCAACGTCCACACCAGTTCTTCTCACCTCCTTCCCTACCCTGCCCTCCTTCCAGCTCCTGGTCTTCCCTCCCAAAGTACTCATTTTCCTTATAATCCCGCTAAATTTTGCTACAGTGACTTCCTTTGTCTTCCCCTCTGTTTCCCTCTTCTTTCCCTCCCCTCCCTCCCTCTATGGTTAGTCCCTCTCTATGGTTAGTCCCTCTCTATGATTAGTCCCCCTCTATGGTTAGTCCCTCTCTCTATGGTTAGTCCCTCTCTCTATGGTTAGTCCTTCTCTCTATGGGTAGTCCCTCTCTCTGTCTCTCCTCTCTGCGCTTGCTGCTCATGGCTGGATCCAGTCAGCTGGTATTCAGTCTGCTAATTTCTCTCTCTGCTCTGGACTCTTCCAGATGCCTCTGATTGTTCTCTTTCACATCTGCAATAAGAATCTTCCCTCTAACCATACCACATTGTGCCCATGTTGTCAGTCCATATGCCATAGGCATTCTTTCTCAAGGTACGCTCTTCACATTGCTAGCCCAGGGAAGCCAAATACTGCCCGTGCAGGTGTTACTTAGTACAATGTCAAGAACAAAGAAAAATTTAGCAACTCACGGTCATGATACTGGAGAACAAGGCTTAATACGATAAATAGTTATAGTAGTACTAACAACTGTTGAGGCAAAATGTTGTGGTTTCAGGGCTTGGTGGCATTACACCAGTATCCATAAATACAATAGCAGTTGTACTATAGCACAGTATTTGGAGGTTTGAGCTCTGTATGCAGACCTAGTAATTTTACATGGCTCCATAACATGCAAATAAGTAAGAGTGTCTCTCTCTTTATAAAGCTGTCATATGGAATAAACAAGAAAACACTAATAGCCCAAGTAATGATCTATCATGTACTCCGGTTCTGTTAGCAAAGGGGGAAGTAGGAGTCAGCTCCGGCAAAGGAATCAGTCCCACAAGTGGTTAAAAACAAAGGGCACAGTTAACTTATCCCTAGAGGTCCCATGCCACTAGATAATTCCACAGAAGAGAAATTTCCGTTTCAACCAGAAAATTCAAGTTCTGTTCATCTTTCCACCGCTTCAGCTTCAGAATCTATGGTTGCAATTGAGATTCAGTGGTTTATGTGTGTGTGTGTGCATGTGCGTGTGTGCATGTGCGTGTGTGCATGTGCGTGTGCGTGTGCGTGTGTGTGTGTGTGTGTGTGCCCATGGTGGTGGTAGTCTTGTCATTAATAGTCCTTGGGCACAAACTTTTTTCTTATGGGGCTTTTGATAATACAATATTGCCCAAAGTGTTGAGAGGTGAAATAGAAGCCTTTCAAACCTAGCTAAGTTCCTCCAACATTCTAACATGCCAGGCAGTGTCCGTGTTACTGGACACATGATGTACACATGTTAAATGAACAATTACAAACAACTTTGGCAATTGCAACTAATAACAAGAGCTTTCACGGAGCTCTGGGGAGTCAGTTGGTGACAAACGAGTTCATATTGAGTATGAGGAGGAGGTTAGCTCTAGAAGGAAGATGGTCAGTCATCAGAAACATCACGAAAGGACCTGTGTGGGTAGGGAGAAACAGAGTCAGCACAGTCAAAATTTCTTTCAGAAGCAAGATGATGAAGCATGACGACAAGGTAGGTAGGAAGAGTAGGAAGCCCATGGCAGAGTTAAAGTTATGTAATTTTAGGGGAAAAAAAAAACAGCTAAATTAAGCTTATCTAAAAAGGTTACTACTTTTCCCCCCACAGAGTAAAATCTCATCAGTTCAACATAATTGGATAGAAGCATGTCAAAATTAATCAAATATGAATTACAGGTTTTTAAAAAATATGACTAAGTGCTTGGGATTTTTTTGACTAGATGAGGTATTTCCAATAACTTTTAACTTCCCTACTTTTACTTAGTTAGCATCAGCAGTACCCCTCCAACAGTTAAAGTAAGAATCTTTTTCTTAAATGCTTCTGTGTTTTCATGAGATAATATAATTACATTTCCCCTCCCTTTCCCTCCTTCCAAACCCTTCCAGGTACCCACCCCCTCACCTCACTCTCTTTCAAATTCATGGCCAGTTTTTCAATTTGTGTGTGTGTGTGTGTGTGTGTGTGTGTGTGTGTGTGTGTGCATGTGTGTGTGTGTTTGGGGATTATTGCAAAAGAGGGGATAGGAAGATGTACGAGCACAGGAAATAGGAAATTTACTGTGAGACTGTGTCTCCTAGAAATATCAGAGCCTACACTCTTGACATCTTACCGATATTTCAGCCTAAACAGGACCTGAACAAGGATGACACCAATAGAAATGTTGATGTGTGTAGGGGAGTGGCCCACAAGGCTTCAGCCCTAGACAAAGAACTACAGACAACTAAGGAACACTGAGAGGGGAAGACATAATCTTCCCCAGGAAGGGGAATTCAGATTAGTTATCCAGTACCAAATGATCTGCCCTAGAACCATGCACATAAATAGAGCTTCTTAAAAGTTTTTCTTTTTTTCTTAAGAGGATTAACCTTTGTGGTTTTTTCTACTTTTACTCACACCTATGTGCTTAGGATAAGAAGTCATTTCTATGGTTTCAGGCTGACTATCCAACCTATAAAATCTTTCAGTTAAGGAGAACTGACTAGTTGCTCTTCTTCTTTCTCAAACTAAGTGATGGAACCCATCTACAATAGCAACAGAGAAAGAAATATGTTTTGTGCCAAAGAGGTTGAAGCGGAAAGACTGCTACCACTCTGAGGCTAGCCTGTGCTGCAGTGGTAAGTCCTGTCTCAAAAGCAAGCAAACAGACGAAAACACAAGATAAAATGAAATAAAAACAGGAAGGCAATATGCTTAAGCTTATAAGCAGTAATCAGCCACACTTCTGATTCTCAAGATCCCTAGGGTGACTTTATTGTTTTGCAAAAGTTCTGTCAATATTGCAATGATAAATTTTAGTTCAGTTTCAGAGCAACCCACCAAAACATTCCCTTTGGGAAAGGGACACTCTCTACTAGGTATTAAGTTGTCTTGAGCTCTTAACTACCAGAGTTTGTCTAAAACTCACAGGAACTCACTGCACTATTTATTTTCCAAATATTTGGGCATATTTTACATGATAGTCTTCACAAGTCACGAAGAAATTATTTACTCTGCAAAGAACTAAATTGGATTCTCACCATCAAAGAGTATAGAAAGTGGAAGAATTTCCATAATTCTGATATCACCTATAGACTTGATGTAGGTGGTTTGCTCCCATAAGTGTTCATCAAAGGTTAGCAGCTATTAGAAGGGTCAAGATCATAATGTATGTATACTCTCTAATTATACAAAATATCCAGAGGCTTTGCAAGTTAGAGCAAGAGCAAACCCTGAAACCTCAGGAAGGAAATGGCTCCATGAAAGGACGGTCTCCTTGTTCTCACAACCTAAGGAGCCCCTTTCACCTTCCAGGAGGTAGAACAATCATTGATCCGTTATCCGTTTCGGAATCAATTCCTATCCCATTCAGTTAATTATAAAGCAAATCTCTTAAGGTAGTGTCCATTCACCAAGAATCTCCCTAAATCTGCCCCAAAAGTCAACTACCCTGGGCAAGGACAACTAGTTCCCTAGTTCTCCCGTAATCCAAACAGACTGTCTCAGCTCCAAGAGGACACTGTGCTGGCATAAACTCGGCTTGCTTCTCCCCCATTGTGCTCTTCCCTCTGCCAGATCACTGGGGAAGGGGTAGGGGAGGTAGCCTTGGCAGTTTGGTCCTCAGTAAACCTTTCTTTCTACCCATGGAGTGATCTGGTTAGGTGGTTTCACTGTACCCTCACTTAGAGCTAGCAATAGGGTTCAGTATGGAAGAGGATCCCCAAGTTGTCCTCTGACCTCCACGTGTGGCCTTAGAACACATGCACCGCACATACCACACCACACACACACAAATAAATAAATAAATACATGCTACAAAAATCACTATAATTTTATACATCTCTTTACACACATTTCCTGGAAGTTATTATAAAAATGAGCAACCGTGGCACTTGAGACAAAGAGACTGGAAAATGTGAGTCTCGCTTCTCAGAGCAAGAGTTTAGGATGCTTACAATAAGTATGCACCTGTATCTATTATGGCTAGCACTGAGCAATCAGAGATGAGTGCTTGTACAAAAGTTTTCACAAGCACTGAAGCAGATAAAGCCTTTGTAAGCGGAAGAGCAAGAGAGTGAGCAGATGAGAGAGGGAAAGGTTAGTCCTTCAGTTCTTTAGAAATGCAAATAGAATGTGGCTCAACCGCTGGCTGATAAAATGGTAATCACTTACCAGGTGTTTATTCAGAAACCTGTTCTGATTCCTTACTTGAAAACAAAATGTCTTAAATTGAACAAATCCCATTTGCTAAAGGACAATAAATTAAACATCAAGGTGAAAGCATATGTCGTAATATAGATCTGTAACTTTAGAGATAATTCTAACTACTGTTTTCCAAAATTAAGTGCTCAAGTAAAAAGACCACGGGGCCAGACCAGCAGATCACAGACCCTTGGGCCACTGACATGCTGTGGAGTGCCTTTGGTAACAGAACAGGTCAGTTTTGTTCAAGTAAGAAGGAAGCACAGTTACTCAGGAAAACTGTCTCTCCTGCCCCCCACTGAGGTTTAATCACTTCGTAAAACCCCACAACCAAACCACATCTGCTAAACCTTTGGTTTTGGAATCAAGACTAAAACGTCAAATGGTAGAGCTTCCCAGCAACATAATTTCTACAGAACCAACTGTAAAACTCTAAAGACTAGAGTGAGATCAGTCTCTGGAACCCACGTGGTGGAAGGAAGCAAGTGACTCCTACAAGTTGTCCTCTAACTTTTAGAAATGTGACTTTGGTAAAAAATGAAGATCCCTTTTGGACTCAGCTGATTCATGTATAGTACTGCAATTCCTATTAATAAAGACCATCCAGTATTTTCAGAAGTGAGCTTATTCAAGTCACCTGCTTCACAGAATGACTGCATCATGGCAAGCTGTTCTTATCAAATGCTCAAAGCATCGAGGACAGACCATTTTATATTTTACTGTTATTCTCTGGGACCCTTTTTTCAGAGTTAGTTGTGGTTATATAACATTTTAATCTAAATTTATACACACATTAGGAAATAGTTTGTCTTTGAGTAGTTGGAGAGAGATAATTTGAAATAAGCAGTGATTTGGGCAACAAAGACTTGTATTTCAGTCTTGGGTAAATCACTATATATACAAATGTGTGTGTGTGTGTGTGTGTGTGTGTGTGTGTGTGTGTGTGTAAACTGAGATATCAGAAAGAGTCCCTCATTCTTCTGAAACCCTCTTTATTTCTTTGGTGTTCTTTTGTGGAACTGCAAGGAGCTATTAGACATAAGTAGAACCCTAATAATTCAAATTCAAACTGAGTATCAGTTATGTGCTTCACAGATATGAATGTGTGTGTGTTATGTTTGCGTGTTTGTACGTGTGTGTGCATGCATATGTGTGTAAAGGCTAAATCTTTATTTTAATTATAACACATCACAGTTTGGTACATGTGGACAGTATGCAGTAACTAAATAAGTTCAGTTAGCATTTTCCTTTCATTATTCTTTCACATTTTATTATCATATAATAAATATGCATCTATGCCTATTATGTACAAAGGTATAATAGAATTGAACAATGACACTTTTTGAGACACAGTGCAATACTTTAAGTTATATGTTTCTTGAATCTCACAACATCACATTCTTACAAAGATGAAAAAAGAAAAAAAATGACCTAACCTGTCTGTAATACAGATGACCCTTCAATACACCACACTGTAATCCTATTAAGTACCGAGGTGAGTTTTACTGTGTGGAAGGTAAGGATAATTTAGATACTGTACATTTTTTGGCAAAATTAGGCATTACCTCTACCTCCCCAAGCCATTGATTTATGTAAGGCCATAAGAAACTATCCAGAGACATGCCACTGGAATAGGAGATTTCCATTAAAGATTGACAAGAGCTAGCAGGGCTCCAGAAGAACCCACGAAGAAACAACAGGACGTCAAGAGACGAGCAGTCAGTTCTGCAGGTGGAATGAAAGGCAGGCAGGAGGATGACTGTGAGTGGTGATTTGAAGGAACGTGGATCTTTCTTGTCTACAACACAAGCCCCATGCCTAGGGCTCAGGAAACATCATAGGAGAGGAGGTGAAAATATTTTAAGAGAAGAGGACCAGGATGTTTGCTGTGAGACACTGTCTTTTATATGTGACAGGAATGCTGCATCCATGAAATCTTGCAACAACATGGCTGCCTATCAAGACCCGGATAATGACACCAGTTGACATGCCAACATGGATGGAGAAAATCTCACAAGGTCCCAGTCCTAGATGCAGAGCCATAGACAATTAATAACTGTTGAGAGAGGTAAAATGGGCCTTCCCGGGGTATAAGCCCTCACTTGGTTACTTGGGTCAGCCTTAAAAATATATACATATGAAGAACACTAAATGAACTCAGTAGAATATATTTATTTATTCATTTATTTTTATATACATATATATCAATGACAATTAAAGAAAAGAAGTTATAAATTTGAGATGGAGTGTGAAGACATGGGGGGGAGGCTAGAGGAAGGCGAGGGAAGGGAAGAAATAAAAATACAGTACACACATAGGAAATTTAAAATAATATTTTTCTTCTGTCTGAGTCAAGGTACACTCTTATAAGCAGAAGGCAACTGGCCATTCATCGGCTACAGGCAAAGCATGCCTTGGTGATACTCAAAGCACAGGAGGCTACAAGAACTCAGCTGGCAAATCACAAAATTCAAGATACTTCCAAGTGCCACCTGTTAGGAAAAATCCAGTTCCCTACCACAAGTCACAAAATAAGTGGGGCAAGAGACTTTCTATGGTCAAAGAGACAGCTTTAGATGGCGATGTTACTGTCACCCCAGTCAGCCTCAAGCTCTGCAGCTGCACAATCCAGAAGGATCCCAGGTCACTTGATGAGGAGCTCTGCGTGTTCTTTGCCTGTCTTTCATGCCCTTATTTCAATCAGAGAGAACTGGAGTGAGTTAAACTGTATTTGTCAAAATTTCCTTGTCTGTTGGTTTGTGGTTCTGCTTTCTAAACAAGAAGTTTAAAAATGGGAGATGAGACAGTGTAAAAAACATAAAGATTTCCCCCCTGTATCAGAAAATGTCGTCTGGAGAAAAAAATGCTTTCAGAAGCAAGAACTGGTACAGCAGCATCACTTCTAGACCCATGGCGCTGGGTGATGGCACCTGCAGAGGACCCAGGGCACTGTAGAGACAATAAAGTTTCCCAGTTCCTAGCTCACATCATCTTCCCACTTTTCCAGACGGCCTTGTGATCAAGTTCCTGAATGAAAGCTTCATTGAAAAATATATACCAGTTTCCATTATATTGATTACATATAAATGAGAGATGGCCATATTGAATACTGTATAAGACCAGGAGTCAAAAGCACATGGGATTTCATTCTAAGTTCTCTAATTCCTGGACAAGAGTGTACCCAGGTTCTTGTATACCTCACAATAAAGTAGAAGGGGTGCTGGATAGTGCACCAAAGTCGCTTTCGTTCCTTAGTAATTATTGCAATATTGAAGATTTTCTGTCCTCTTTGGAAACCTTAGTTTCCATACCAGATAATGAATGTAATCAGAGGCAAATATTCAAAAATGTCAACAAATTATTAGTAAGGTCATTCAGTTAAGTAGAAAGTGAATTTATGCAATCAAGAAATTATCAGTCCCAGGAGTTACAAATATCCACTTTTCATGATCTCTATGGTGACCCTGGACAAAACTCACACCATTTATTCCAAGTATTCCGTGTCCAAGATGTAAGAAATGTACAGCTTCTTTGTATAACTTTGACAAAAGCCACAAACTGAAGGCTTAGAGACTAAATAAACCTATTCAGGGCCATGCGTCCAGTCACAGGGAAAGGCGAGACCCGAACCCAGGTGTGAATTGTTTCCATAAACCACGTGACCCCAGCTGCTGCAGTGATCTACTGGGTGATGGAGCAGAAACGCTGTGGAACTCTGGAAAGCCCTCTGTCTGTGGAGGTGTGTTAGCTGAAATCCACAGTCAGGAAATGCACACACACACACACACACACACACACACACACACACCTTGCTGCCCTGCTGGTAATCTGTGATGCCATGCATTGCTTCAGGTTCCCTGGGCCCCTATTAAGCACAGAGATATTCAATACAGGGTGAGTTTCAACTCAAGTTCACTGTGCCCCTCATCTAATCAAAAGAATTAATGGAAAACTCACCACTTTGTCAGCTGGGCTGTAAAGCTGCGTATTATTCCCATTTACATGTCTAAAGCAACATAAAAATAACTCCTTTGAAACCATACCCACTCAGTTTCTCCTTATATGCTAATGACTGTCACAATTTCAGAGCCTGAGGAGAGATTTCTTGTACAACATTTTCCTGCCTTAACATTGCACCTGTTCCCAGCTCCAACTGCCAGGTTACAAACACGAATTAACCCTAGTTCCAAATTGACTCCATTCCATATTGCTAAGTCCCTGGGGAGGACAATTTACATCTGTGAATTGCTTCAAGGCTTTGAAATAGTTAGCATTAAAAATTCTAACTTCATCCCCAGCAGTCTGTCAAACTTAAGATATGTATTGTCACCACTACTAGTAATCAGACCCAAAACCAACCTTTCTATTGACACAATTGTTACTCTTTCTTCGTTTGTAAAACTGGTTAATTTCAATACATTTTGTAGTCACACTGATACCTAATGCAATGTCTTGAAGTAATGAATTGTAACTAATTACACCATGACATTACGGCAACTGGTTAATAAGCCCAAACCCAACCACTTACCTTTGTTATGGTTTTTAATTAATGTCATATGTTGTATGAAGCAAGAGACTGTTTTTATGTCAAAACTGTTTGGAATATTCAACTTTCAGTCTTTGTCTCTCTGCTTAAATCAGCCTACGATGATGCAGGTGTGCTATCATGAAAGCAAATGAAGCCAAAGAGACGAAAAGGAGTTGGGAGAAAAAAAAATGAATGCACGTGAGAGCCCCAACACCTACGCACCCTTGCTTTTACCAACTGTAGGTTTGGCTCTCAGTGTTTAAGAACTCTAGCAAAAGAACGAGATTGCCACCGTTTAGGGTTTTTCACTGCATAAGATGCTTTGTTGCTTGCTAATAGGAAACATTAATAAGAAAACACAGAAGCATTTTGAAGAGAAGAAACAGAATCCCAGATGAGGATGCCCTTATTGAAGAAGGAAGAAGCTCCGGAGACTGCAGGGGCAGCAAAGAGAGAAGTTCAGAGATCTCAGCAGGTAAAGAGGTAAATCCAGGATGGCAAGAAGCTACCAACACAAGAAAGCTAAATAGAAAAGAAGACTGCTTTTACTCAACGTCTGGGGTCATTGCTTCAAGACATGCCAAAGCTTTCTTCTATCTACCACAATGCTTCACTGAACCCTATGCTTTCTAGAACTAAGCATTCAAAGAATAAAGTCATGGAAAACAGACACCTTTGACCTGTAATAGGCAAGAGGAAGAAAAGAATGGAGAACTGGTTTGCTTTCAGGGGTCACACCGGAGTCGAGGATAGGTATCAGTGGAAGCATATGCAGTTATACAAACATTGAGTTCGAGCTGTCTCTGAAATCAAAGAGCAAGCCTTTAGAGACACATTGAATGTCTTGCCAGTCTTGCAAAGAAGGGAGAACCAGTGAGTTACCCTTCCTAACTCTAAGGAGAGCTAGGAAGAACAGCTGCTGTACATTAGATACACTGCTTCCTTTTCCTCCAACCCTCCTCAGGAAACAAGACAGCTGTCCACTCCAAAGCCCCAAAAAGAGACAGAGGGGCCAAAACTTCTTGAATTCGGTGTCAAATTGTTTAGAAAAAGCTGTCAGCTGAGTGTGAAACTTGTGAGACACTAGCTATCAAAGGAAGAAAGGGTCAGAACTCGCTCTCCAGGTCCTGACTCACTGTGGTGCTTCATCATGACTCAGGCCAGCCTACAATCCTGCTCTTGTTAGAGAACCTTAGGAGAAAGCATCTGCACCGCAGTTCACGCCTCTACAATCAAGATCTAGTGTTTGTCTTCCTATTCTTCTTATAACGTACGAAGAATGTGGCTCATTGCGTATCTCACTATAAGGCTTCTTCCACATTCCTCAGGTCTTTGCCCATTTTTAAACATGGCACTCTAACATTTTGGCCTTAACTTTTTAAGCTTCATGACAGCTGGTCTCAAATTAGCTCAGATTATGTTTACCAAGGTTAGTACCCGATGCTGCTAGCCGAGAACTCTGGCAGATAGATAATAGCAAAGACCAAGCCATAGAAGCAAATTCAGTTTGAGCAAATGAACAAAAGCTGAAACGGTCAATATGGTTTGACAAACTGTAAGACTTTATATTTAGCTCTAAATTCAACCAAAGAGTTCTCTGTCCTTTCATGTTTTGTGAGAGTTGATTAGAGTTCCTCAATCTTAACCATCCATGAACGTGAGAATTATTTCTGAAATTTCTCCCAAAATGTCTGCAGTGTCACCCCACTCTGATTCTTTGGGGTGTTCCTTATTGATTATTCATCCACTTTTCCAAATTATATTTCCATATTTACTCAGGCAGAAATGTAACTGCAGATCTCTCTTTAGCTCACACACACACACACACACACACACACACACACACACACACCAAAAACTCCTTGATCAAACCATTATAGGATAAAAGAAGACAGACCCTGAGCATAAATAACCTTTGTTTGTTAATTGTCATACACTGTGAAGTAGAAAATAATGATGTAGATGATAATAACGATATGTAGCTCCTAGGATCGTTTAAGTATTAGATGCAGTGACACAAAGCAATATTATATCTCACAATGATCTCACACATCCAACAATACAAATATTCAACACCCAATTTTCAGCAAGTTAATGTTGACTGAGTCCTAGGAGACTTCAATACACATACCACTGTGAAGTCTCTCTCTCTCTCTCTCTCTCTCTCTCTCTCTCTCTCTCTCTCTGTGTGTGTGTGTGTGTGTGTGTGTGTGTGAGAGAGAGAGAGAGAGAGAGAGAGAGAGAGAGATCAGTGAGGGTATACATATTCACTACCACGTATATCTAATCTCAATGTCTGCTATAGCTGCAAGACCATTGGTTGTTTAGCCACTTCCCCTACAAATGTTCTTTTTCTTCCATCTTTCTCTCTCCCTCACTGGTTTTCCTCTGTCAGAACAAATAAAAGAATCCCCGTCTTGGGCCAGAGCCTTGAGCTTTCAGCACTCACCTCATTATGTATTTGCTTTCCATGTGAAGACAGCAACTGAAAAGAAGAAATTCTGGCCTCTTTCCTCAAAGGGGCAAAATTTACTCTATCTAGTTACACCTAGAATATTCTAGAATATCATCATTTATACTGAACCATTGTGATTTTTTACACTAATTTATTAATAATTACTTTCTTTACATAAACTCACTTTCCAATTTTTATAAAAAATATTTATAAAAGGGAAAATCATTTTACTCTCTGTAATAATAAAATCACCTATGTTCATTGTAAATTATTAATGATGTATGTATCACAATTTGGCAAGTGTGAGCCAAAATGTCCTTTTTTTATGGACACTCAGAGACTGTACTGAGCAGGAAATGAATAGAAAGTCCATGACATTTGCCTGTTACTAATATTGCGGGTAGAGGGGGAGTGGGTAAGGACGAACATATGTTGATCGGATCCGGTTAGAAAACGGACTGAGAGAACAGTCCACAGACAACATTCTGGGGTGTGAGATCATCTTGAATCCCACACCATTGTTCCACAATAGCCCAGGAGAACAGCTAATGTTCACTTAATAGAATCATATTTTGCCATCCAAAGCTAATGCAGCTATAAATAAATGTCTAAAAGCTAGCAACGTAAGAGATCACGATGTCTCAATTATCACCCCCAGTGGTGCGTTTTACCCAACTGACCCTGTTTGATCCAACGTTGCGAACTTAAAGCTGTTTTGTAATGTTGCACCACCAGTATTGCCCACTCTGAATTTTGGTTATCAAATGAAACCCGAGGGCCTCTGTCTCCTACTATGTTTTCCCTGCATAAATAGCCTCACAAGCTTTGAGAGGGAAGTAAAACGCACGCCAGTAAGTTTAAAAATCCACTTGGAGTCTTAGAACGACACCAAATTACTTACGATTGGGTAAATAACAAAGCCCACCACATCTTCTATCGAGAGGGTAAAATACAGTGTTGCTAAATCATCCCTTTTTATATCTAGGTGGACTGGAACACAAGGCTATTTGAAATATGTATTCTACACTGATGACTGGCCCATACCCGCCAGGTGTCAGGGATGCTGTGCTCTATTGTGAGACATCCTCTCTGCCCTTCAGGAATCCTCTGGTGGAATCACAGGACAACTTTGGCAGATAGTGCACTCAAGTCAGAGAAAGCCAGGGTTCCTGTCAAGTCGGCTGTCAGAGTTTCAGCCACAGCAAACCAGAAGGCAGACCCCTGACTGACACCTGGAACACACCTCCCCATCGGTCTCATGTGAAAGATAAAAAATAATGGTTCCTGGAATTTCACAAGGGATGTGAACTTAGGATGCCTTCCAACTCCCAAGATCATCCCTGTGGGTAATCTTCACCCTCAAGTGCTGCAACAGCAGATCGCATAAGCGGCCTTAAGCGCAACTTTCTTCGCACTGTTTGGTAACACCAAATAAATCATAATACACCTCTAGGAAGATCATCCCATCCCCCAAGGCTTACAGACAATTACAAGAACAACACCAGCAAAACCATTTAGGTTAACATAACTCCACACAGAACACTACAACTGGTGTCAAATAACCCCCATCTGATGCCCTGGTTGAAAATGAACGTGGGCCAACCACGTCATGCAAGACAAAGCTTCTTGGATTGACATCTAAAGTTTAGCTACAGATAGACCATCTTCAGAGCATTGCTTCCGCTCAAATGCATCATTTTTCATTGCAAAAATGATTATGTACATTTAAGTAGTGTCTATTGATTCAAACATTAACAGCTGGGTTTTCATCATTTAAGCATATAGTAACAAGGCACTAATAATCAAACAGTATACCGTACTCATGGTTTCTACACAAAACAGCTGAGAATATCCATTTTGTCTTTGCAGTTTCACCACAACAACAGATCTGCAGAGGCTGCCTTGCACACAATCCCACAGTCAGCACACAATAAACTCAGAAATGTAGCATACCTCACATTTGCATCAAGTTTGTCCATTACAGGAAATGGGCATGAGTGTGCTGGATGTCAGTGCCCACAGGATCCTGCAAGGAAAAGAAGATGTTAGGCAGGAAGGCAACATGGAAAAATTAAGGTCTTTGTTGTAGGAAAAAAATACCAAGCAAGTATTGCTTCCTATTGATTGGGATTTTCATTTTGTAGAATGATTTAATAACCAGTACTATATCATAGAGCTACTAGCACACTGAGGTGGGGGGGGCGGGCATGAGGCACTTTTGCTGAGTGCCGCAGAGAGATTCTGTCCCACTGATCTCCTGGGATGAAAGCACACAGGTACTTCTCTTCACTCTGTGCTAATCCACTTACTTGTTTTTCTTCATTCTTCCCAGAAACATAGCTTATTTCTATGATCTGCCTTAATACACTAACCAGTGAAAATAGGGAACAACACGGCTATAATTGAAATAGTATGTGGTCTAAAATGGTCATGTATTTTTTTTACCTAAGAGGTCTTTCAGGTTTGTTACTTTTTATAAACATCAGAAGTTGGATATTTGATAATCCAGTAAATACTTACTTTCTGCCCAGAAACAGAAAATGTATGCATGCACATGCAAATATACTTTCTAGGGAGTCCAGGAATCAGATTCTCTATGTCTGTCATCTGTCTATCATCTGTGTGTGTTAGTGCAGGCTCACATCCATGTATGTGCGCATGCATGTGGAGGCCAGGGTTGGATGATATGCAACCTCCTCTATCACTCTGAACCTTATGGTTTGAGATTCTGTCCCTGAACCCAAAGCTCACCAGTTCGGCTAGACTGGCTAGCAAGAAAACATCCGGGATCCCCGTCTCTGCCCTGCCCCAGCACTAGGCTCACAGACCAAGACTGGCATTTACATGGGCGTCAGGGATCTGAACTCAGGTCCCCATGATAGTTTTAGTGTCTGAGCATCTCCCTAACCCCAGTCTAGGAATCTTGAGTCTAGATATTCAGGACTCCAAGGCTCACTTGTGGTTTCTAGGCTAAGTAATCCGTGTAAAAAAAGTTAAATCTCTGATTACTGGGAGATCCTTGGATGGAGGCTTTCAGAAGCCCCTACACAACTCTCACTTAACCAAATTGGCTCTGCTAACCTCCCACGTGAAAGAACCTTTAAGGTTCGCCCCCTTTTTGTTCCACCACACATTCAATTAGAGGATGCAAGGGGCAGAGCCCAGCTGCCTCTCCAGGTTACCCTGGGCAAGCGCCCTTTCCTTCCCGGCATCATCATCATTCACGTCTGAGAGCATGAGAGAGATCATAAGAGAGCATCACTGGGTTAGCTTCCAGCTCTGGTAGTCTGTAATTCCATCTGTGGCTTTTCTAATTGAATCTCACCAAGAGAAAGTCTCCAGGTTTGTTTATCCGCATAAGAGAACCGTGAAATTCAACCTAAGTCTTTAGATGCCTTGGCTAGCATCAGGAAGAAAATGGTCAACCGCGAGAGGAGGGGAGGCCATAGGGCAGGCCTTCTGCTTCTAGTATTTAGTATTTATTAGAATTTCTAAGTCTAACACAGACCCGGATTTTTTAGGGTTGTGGCAA
Source organism: Myodes glareolus (assembly GCF_982192425.1). NCBI lineage: Eukaryota > Metazoa > Chordata > Mammalia > Rodentia > Cricetidae > Myodes > Myodes glareolus. Next base: position 25,896,136 of record NC_142038.1, read on the forward strand.
GTGGGCCTCAAACCCACAAATACACACACAGCCTGAACCAACATAGCTCTGCTCACCACTACCTTCCATTTTGAAGTCAAGTAATATTTTATTTGAAACATACAAGTACAAAGCCCTAACAAGTGAGTGATAGGGTCTCTCTTCTTTGTAAAACCATTCCTGAAGGGATCATTCAGGTGTGTGTGTGTGTGTGTGTGTGTGTAAGATTCACTATAGGCACCCGAAGTTGATCTCCAATGTGGTCTTCTCCCAGATCTTCATTGCCACCTTACATCTCATGCAGGACAATTAAGAAGCATTTCCAGTTGTACTCAGCACTCCACCATTAAACTCAGTTACTCACAAGGAATTTCTTTCCCTCCATCCTATAGCCTAACGGTCCATTCTGACCACTTGAAAACATCATCTTCATTCCCCTTTTCCCATCCCCTCTTGCTCAAAACCAGTATCACATCACCCGAAATCTCTGCCTCTATCCCTAGACCACCACACTCTTGATTTGGTTTCCTGATTGACAGTCACTGTCACTTCCTCTCCCTTCTAGCACGTCAGTAATGTAAAAATATAAATTGGGCGGTGGTGGCACACGCCTTAATCCCAGCATTCAGGAGGCAGAGACAGACAGATCTCTTGTGAGTTCGAGGCCAGCCTGGTCTACAGAGTCAGTGCCAGCACAGGCTCCAAAGCTACAGAGAGAAAGCCCTGTCTCTAAAAAAAAAAAAAAAAAAAAAAAAAAAAAAAAAAAAAAAAAAGGAAGTTTCACAATTTCTTGTATGCATATATTATAGTAGTGTGGTGATTTAAATGACCTCTATAGACTCATATGTTTGACTGCTTGGTTCCCACGTAGTGGAACTATTTAGGAAGGGTTAAGAGCTGTCATCTTGTTAGAAAGGGTATGTTACTGGGGATGGGCTTTGAGTTTTCAAAAGCCCATACCAGGCCCCGTCTATCTTATTTCTCTCTGCCTGAAACATATTGATGAGATGTGAGCTCTCAGCTACTGCTCCAGTACCAAGCCTGCCTAACCACTACCATTGACGTTCATGGACGAACCCTCTGAAACCGTAAGCAAAGCCCCAGTTAAACCCTTTCTGGTATAAGTTGCCTTGGCTATGGTGTCTCCTCACAGCAGCAGAACAGAAACTAAGATAAGTAGCTTCCAATCACTCACAGCAAAATCCAAACTGGTCGTCATAGCTAATCAGACCATGCACACATATGATCTGGCTTGAGCTTCCCTGCAAACTAAGCTCACTCATGAGCACATCTTATTGCCCACTCACTCACAGCTCTGTCATTTCTCTTGAACATCAAAAGAAGACCCCCTTTCTCGAGAACTCTGCTTCGGTTTCCTCTTTGTGGATTGAACAAAAATTATTCTCTCACCTCAAATTTCACTTCCCCAGGAAGTCTTCTTTTCAACATATAAAATCTCAGACCTCAGTTCCAGAAAATTCCTGTCCTCTACGTTGTATTGGTTACTTTCTGGTACATGCATTTCTTCTAGTCAACTGCCTTCTGATTTGCGTTCTGTTTCTGTCACTTCAGTGCCAATTTCCATACGTCATTATCTTAACCACTCTAAACTCCTCAAAGCCTAGAAAGGTTCCCAGCACACTGCAGGCTCTCTGCAGACATGTCAGTCAAACTAAGTAATTCATTCATTTTGCAAATGAGGAAATTGAGCTTTGGCAGTCTGCAACTTTCTCACTCGCAGTGGCAGAGGGGGGAGATTTCACAGGAACATCCCTGAGTCCAGCATTATAAGTAAAATGTAGCCAAAGTCAGGGCGGAGAGATGCTTAGCAGTTAAGGGCACAGGCTGCTCTTCCAGAGCCCTGGGTTCTGTTCCCAGAACTCACATGGCAACTCACAATTATCTGGAATATTAGTCTCAGGTGCTCCAGTGCCCTCTACTGACTTCCACAGGCATGGTCACACACGAGGTGCATAAACATGTATGTAGGCAAGCAGTCATACACATAGAAGCAATTATTTTAGTAGGTGAGTCCATTTCATTTTAATTAGCTGCAATTAACTATGTAGTTAGGAATGCCAGACACTATTTCTTTTTCCTCCCGTGTCTGAATCTTTATCTCCAGCTCATAGATAAGGAGACTGAGGGTCAGAGAGTTTAATTCACTTTCTAAGTTACACAGCAAACGCATGGCAAACCTGGGAACAGAACACAAAGTCGTGAATTCCAGAACTCAAGGTTTATCTTGCATAGCCGTGCTGATGAGACTATATGGGTATGGTTTCTCTGACATCCCTAGGGGATGTAATCTCACAAAAAACTTCCTGTTTCTCTAGCTCTTAGAATCTTTCTGGGCCCTCTTCCTCAATGAACTCTGAGTCTTGAGTGTAGGAGTTTTGTTGTAGATATATTCATTTGAACTAGCCACCCTAATGCTGCATCTTGTTAGCACTGGATTTTTTTGTAAAGATCTTCACCTGATAAGTTAACTTCCCTTTATGACAGATGAGGTCTACACTTAACTGTGTAATGAATATTTAGATATATGATTTATAAATTAAATTAATAAATACTTAGATATAAATATTTAGAGAACTATTTAGAGTGTAGTTAGGGATTATGCTGGTTTAGTAAAGTGGTGGTTATAGGTTCTTCTCCAAGAGCCACGACTTCACTACCCGCAGGTAGTTGGCGAAGTTTCCAGTACCAAGATTGATTTTCTCCTTGGTCAGCAGGTCTCAGCTCCATGTAGATAGCTGTTGGTTACCACCAAGGCATGAGTACCACTAGTGCACCCCTAGAGTTACTGTGCCCTGTTGGTCATTGTTGTGGTTCATAGGCATCATGGCTCGGTAGGACTATTGGTTACTTCCTCCCTTTGGAAACCCGCACGGCACCTTCTGGTACCATGAAAGCTAGTCCTCAGGGACGAGGTTTTCAGTTCAGATACAGCTCAGATACTCTGGGTCCTTCATCCAAAAAGCGTGGTATCTTCATCAATAAGGACTTAACATTTACTTCTACGGGCCAGCCAAATACAACAGCAACAGCCTACAAAGTTTTCTGAGTCTCTTGGACAACCCTTATTAACAATTCAAATGGGGGGTCTTGTGCTTCATTGGGGCTTTTTGTTTGCTTGTTTGTTAGGGTTTGTTTTGTTTTTTTTTTTTTTTTTTGGTTAGTCTATGACTCTTGTAGGGAATGTTGCTAACACAGACGGGAAATTCTCACTTAAACTGTTTATATTACACAAATAGACTTACATGTATTAGAAGTACTAGAACTCTTGGTAGATAGTTCATAGTATGATTCTGTATGGCCTCTTCTACACACCCTTACTGTTATTTTACCCTGCTGACCCCTTCTTCTCTATTTACCTCACTGCCCCCTCTCTAATCCCATCTCCCATTTTTACCAATTCCCCCCTTCAGATACCTGACACCCTACCATTCCCTAGCTATTGCTCCCTAGCCCCACCCCCACAATGGTGTTGTTTTACTTTTTCTGGTTTCAAAGTTTACTGCTTTAAGTCAGTTTGAGTTAGGGTTCTGCCACAACTCAAAGAATCCTTCATAATACTCAAAAAATAAATAAATATTGCTCCGAGATGCAGATTAGAAGAGAAATCCGGGTAGCAAAAAAAAAATGATTGAACATTAAATAAAATTGAGTTTACATTTGAAAAATGTTATAATGCGAGGTGGAAACCACTTATGTTCATAACAATGTTCAGTTTTGTATTTTGCTCATTGAAAATTAAAAGTATGGCCATTATGCTAACCAGTGAGACAGTATACATTTTGTTAAGGGAGGACACCAAAGCAAATCAAGGGTGGGTGATCAGCACCTATTCCAGTTTGACTAATCAATCACACTCCATAGTATTTTGTGCTATTTGCTGGGAAAATTTAGTCAGAGCTATGAGCACACTAGCATCTCTTATTCAGAGAATTTCATTCTGTGTGTGTGTGTGTGTGTGTGTGTGTGTGTGTGGTGTGTGTGTGTGTGTGTGTGTGTGTGTGTGTGTGTGTGTGTGTGATGAGTGTTTTTACTTGCTACCCTTAGAATTCTGGCTTAGTATACTTAAGAACTTTAATTACCTCTTAACTAATTAACAACACAAACAGTCCCGAGTGTGTGATATGGCCATACGAGTTGCATCACTTCTACAAAGCTGTGCCGCTTTGAGATTTATCCTCACTTTTCCCTCCTACCCCAAGCTAGGGGTTTGTTAATGACAGTTACGTTATATACTATGGGGTTTGTTAATGACAGTTACGTTATATACTATGGGGTTTGCTAATGACAGTTACGTTATATACTATCGCTTAGTCTAAGAGAAAAGGAGCTGTGCTCCGCATGTGAATCTCTTTCAGATAAACACCTGGTGACTGTTTCTACCAGAAAGTGAGCCTGGTAAGTTGGTGGGAGGTAGGTGGGAGATGAAGAGAAAGCCTCACAACCCTTTCTGTCATGTGAGGGACAGTGAGTGTCTCAGTTTTCTCTCAGGAACCACAACAAGCTGAGCCCCTGGAATTACTCAAACACGGTATGTGTCATAAAAGAAAATGACAGGAGCGTACAACTCAGACTCCTCGGGGCCTTATTTCCTTTGATGGACATGTCCGCACACAATACTGTTCCTGGAGGAGTAAGAGGGGAGGGAGAAGAAGAATTCATCTTTCTAGCCCTCCACACTGTTGATCTGAGGCCTCAGTTTCCTGGATTTTAAGTTTTTTAATGGCTGAAGGTATGAAAACCCACAAGGTAAGTGCACCTCAGAATGGCCTGAAATACTGCTAGGCAACTGTCGTTAAAGGTTAACAGAAAGTGTGTGGTTGCATCTCGATTATAAGAAATATTCACACTGGACTCACCTGCAATGGCCCCCACCTATTGGAATGGAAGATCAATGTAGTTTGGTATGATGCCAACACCGGCCCACCTGCAGCTAAGTCATAACCTCAACTTGATTTGCTGTGTCTTGTTTGCTTTCCCTGGGTTTGGTTACATGGATGGATATCCATGCATAACAGTGCTTAGAGAGACCGCATTTCTTTATAGAATATGGCTACATGGGTTACATTTCTGCATCAAAGGTCATACTCGATATCTTTGTTTTGGACAAGTGTCAGGAATAAGTAAAACATTATGTATCTTAATAGCTAAATCAAGGCTACAAGCCTGGCATGCTACAAGCACTGGACAAAGGGGTTATGGGCTGTGTGTTCTCAGCCCTACCCTGCTGCTACTGACTCACTGTTCCTCTTAATCAAATCTATCAAGAGCTCAGTTTCCCCAGATGTGGAGTGGAAAGTTACAGATTATTGGGTAGGGTGAGTGCAAAAAGAAAAAAGTCATGGAATTACAGACTCCAAACAAGAAAGGAAACACACATACCATATCAAGCATAGCCTACCCATCTTGTAGCTAGAACTAAAAAATAAGAGTACTTATTTATAAGAGTTAAGTGCTATAAAGTTGGGTGGTGGTGGCGCACGCCTTTAATCCCAGCACTCGGGAGGCAGAGGCAGGTGGATCTCTGAGTTCGAGGCCAGCCTGGTCTATAAGAGCTAGTTGCAAGACAGCCTCCAAAGCTACAGAGAAACCCTGTCTTGAAACCTCCTCCCCTCTAAAAAAGAGTTCTCTATTCAAATATATTTTGCTGACCTCCTAGCCTCAATGGTCTAGCCTACCACCAACCTTAAGCCACAAGGTACATGATCCCACCAGCACCACCCTAACAACCTCAAAACAGCCATAAACTCCATGTTGGCTGTGATGTCCACTAGCCCCAACTCTTTTAAAGTGAAAACGTGGTATAAAATAAGAATCTTCTAAAGATACAATTGTGAAATTCTCACTAAACAAGAAAAATTGTTCTCCTTAGCTATTTACTTGGAGTTCTTTCCCAGAAAACACTTGGAATCTGCAGGATATTGTTTTCACAATCTTTCTAACCTCCGTCAATTGATATATTCATTTTAGAAAAATTTATCTCTGTAAAAACCCCCTTCCCAAATTCATAGTATTTGTTTTATTTAAGTGTTTATGTTTCAGTGTGCAGATGCAACTGTATATAACACAAATGGAAAAGAAGTACCTGTGTTCCACAAGTCGGATCTACTAGGGTTGGTAGTTAAAATGCTACTTGAGCTAAGTCAACTAGGATACTTAGTCCTAAGTTACAACCACGCTTCCTTAAGTATAAATCCATATCAGTACGCTGGTGTGTGTGTGTGTGTGTGTGTGTATGAATGAATGTAAAACACTCTTTAATTTTATTTTCAAAAATAACTAAGGAAAACACTCATGGGTAAATAAACTATTACTCAGTGGAAAGTTTAGCAGCATTGCTAAATGCCGCTATTTTAAACAGTGGCGAACATAGAAGAGGAACACTCAGTCTGTCTTGCAGAGAAAGCAATGTGGCATAGAAAAAATGAAGAAAGAGCAGGAACTTCATGTATAACTGAAGGGAACAGACCTAGAATGTTTGTAGAAAACGGGCTTTTTACAAGGTGGGGATTCCCAACCATCAGAGAATATAGTAAGTAAAGAAGGCTCACCAGAGACAAACTGGGTCCAATTAAAGATGGATCGTTGCCTTTCAGGATGGAAAGGAGATTAAGAGAGACTTAAAATAGACTTTTGTGACCACTTGATCAATGTCTCCTTTTGACCAGAGTTTATGAAGAGAGATAATGGCATGATCACCAAGCACCTGTTGAATGAGCACCATGTTTTGTCATTGCGGAAGGAATTAGCCCATATTTGGGGCCCCAGAGGAGGGATGGATAGACCTTGAGAGCAGTTTGAAGCTTGCTATTATGAAGATCATTCAAACCGTCAGAGCTTTCCACTTATTGACCTGTGTGCCTTGGCAAGAGTCCACACCAATGGAGGCTCCAAACGAGGCCAGAAAACCATCATTCACGTCTGAGGGGAGGAAGCAAGACTGAGATGATTTCAAATTTCCGATGAAATCCAAGCACGCAATGAGAACAGAACAAAGTAAGAGGCTGTTTATGGTAGGGCTGTCGTTTTCAGGCATGAGACTCGCCAGCGGGCATTTTAAAGCAAAAAGCCCCCTCCGGTTTCTGACTGAAGAGGAGGAGTAGAGGATTAGAGGAGGGAATCCATGTTTATAACAAGCTCACGGATACTGTTGATGCTGCTGCTCCAGAGCCTCACTTTCAGGACCAAGGTGATGCCCTGGCCAAACATGGTACTCATCCCCATTGAGACGCTAAGAACCAACATGATGACAGGGAACAGTTGGCTCTGGCACTAAGCATTAGCACACTGTATGGCAGAAATGGGCTTTGTTTTCATTTTCTAATTCACAAGGTTTTTATTTTATAATTACGTGCGTGTGTGTGTACATTTGAGAGAGAGGGGGAGAGAAAGAGAGAGAGAGAGAGAGAGAGAGAGAGCGCACATGAGTATATAAAGGAAGAATACAGGCGCCCTCAGAGTCCAGAAGAGAGTGTTGGATGCCCTGGAGCTGGAGTTGCAAGCTACCTGATGTGCATGAGTGCTGGCAATCTAACTGGAATCCTCTAGAAGAGCAGCAAACTCAACCACCAAGCCATCTTTGGAGTTCCTCACTTTCTATTCTAACCACTGTTGTTTATGTTGATGAGAAGGACTCAGATATGTGCTAATTTATTTTTGAAATCTCCCTGCTGTTTCAGAGGGTGTGTGTGTGTGTGTGTGTGTGTGTGTGTGTGTAATGAAAAAATAGGCCATGAGTTTGCAAGAAAGTACACATGGGAGGGTTTGGACGGAGGAATGGGCATGGATAAATGGTGTAATTAAATTATAACCTCAAAAATAATTTTAAAAATGATCCTCCTGCTATTCACTAATCATCGTTATAATAAAGAAGAACAAGGTTCCAATCCCTAATCTTTAGCAAGAAGCACACCATTGTTTTAGTTAGGTGCCCTGGAAGTACAGCTTGTTGTGTAGACTAAGTGCAGATAGTTAATCTGGCAAGTGAAAGTATGAGTGCAGGTAAAGGAGTGATGATATTTAAAAAGGAAGGGAAGGAGGAGGAAGGGAGGGAAAAGAAGGGAAGGGAAGGAGGGAGGGGAAGGGAGGGAGGGGAGGAAGGAAAGGGAAGGGAAGAGAGGGGAAGGAAGGGGAAGACAAATGAGAGGCAGCCCATGAGATGTGTTATTCAGACACTGAAAAAAAAAAAAACCTTAAAGGAAACTCTTGGAAACAAGGACATCATATGCCTCAGAGTTGCTTCAAAGAGTAGGCGGTAACTGGGACATCAGTTCTCCCACACCTATAGTTTGTTGGTTAGGGCTGATCACAGAGGACCACAGGCATTCCCAGACACCAACTATGATGTCTATGCACAAAGGGAATCTAGCAGCTTGAGGATAGATCTCCACAAACCATTCAGGTATGTCAGGAAGTCAGGACAGTCTACAGGAAAACAGTGAAGGCATCAGCAGGAACACAGGGGGAACGTAGGCATGACCTGTCCCTGCTAGTTAGCTAAGCTCAGCCCACACTGCGTGTGCAGTGCATGGTTTTATGGTGTCTTCTATTTCTTGCAAGTGCTATTGACTTCCACTTATGGTTTTGATTCTTTAAGAGTAATTTATTTAAGGAAAATTAATTAACCTAAAGGAAAATGCTGTGCAGATCATGTTCCAGATGGTATGAGTGTTGGCAGGATTCACTCACGGACAGAATGCAGATGACTGGAATCTGGGGCACATGGGCATAGTTGTGTAAAGCCAGGGGCCAACATATTGTAGCCTTCTATGAAAGGTCAATTAGCAGGTATGTTAGGTTTTTCAGAGCACAGAGACACACCCCTAACTATCAGACTCTGCAGATGGTGTGAAAGCAGCCACAGACAAACTAGAAATAAAACTGTATGGCAGCATTCCAGCAAATCAACTTGCAGATCTGAACTTCATAAAATTTCCACCTGATAATATTCCTAGCAATTTGAAATGTAAAGCGGTTCATAGTTCACAGTCCACACAAAGAAAGGGCCAGAGAGTTTGCTAACCCCTAATTCAAAGAACTGAAATCTGTTCCAGTCCTCTCAAATGCCAGAATGACCTTGACAAATTACTTAACTCTCCCAACGCTGATGGTGTCATCCATATAATAGAACATGGGTAATATTAACCTCACAAGATCAATATAGAAATGCACACCTATACATGAGGTTCTCAGTGAGTTCTGTGATGTGAGTCTGTTTTTCTTGAAAGATGCATGCCTGTCGTTGGAGAATATTTCCTACTGTGAGCCTCCAAAATGGGAACAACTCACCAGATGACTTATGCCTCCTGTCCTGGGCTGTGATCACAGAAACTGTCCCTCTTGCTCACAAGGAAACTGAGTGTGAGACTGCTTAATGTCTCTCTTCAGCATTGATTTCAGCGACCCGAAACTGGGAGCAACTGAAGCCAAAGTTTTCTTTACACCTAAATTAAGGCTTTAAAGTTAGTGGTTCTCAGGTGTGAACGAACCTAAAAGTCTCTCCCAAAATTGTAGATTCAGAAAACCCAAGAATCTCTGTTTATCAAATACCCTGGTGGTTGTTCTGCTGCAGATGATTCGTGGGGCCATTCAGGAAAGGCTACAAGGATAGGGAGCATCCATCCAATGAGCAGCGCATCTGAAATCCTCCTCAATAGTGTTCCTTTATCTGTGTTTACAGCCCAATGACCAAGAGGATCCAGGATTTGCTGAGCATGCCAAGAGCAAGGGCTTTGCAGCATATTTATCTCTTCTGCCCTGGTCCTTTCATTGCTTCTGAGTATCCCAGTTAGAGAATAGTTTACGCAGAATTCTATATTCCAAATATTATATGCAAATTTTCATGTCCAGTTAAATTTACCAATGCAATCTAAATGGACAAAGGCTATTTACAAATTCTTACCTGGAAATGCTTGAGAAGAATCCAAACCCTTTCCAAATGAAATGTCACCAATAAATTGTCACCTCTAAAATGCTCCTGTCTATACTCTCCTCCCCAAAGCATCCCTCCCTCAAAAAAATAAGGAAAATGAAACTGTACCAACAAATTTTTACAGAAGCCCATTTAACACAGCACAGAATTGTTTTAAGTGGGCCTAGGACCAAATCCTTCTATGCATCATCTCCTTTAGTCTTCACACAACACTATGAGGCAGAACTACAATTGTCCTCATTTCGCAGATTTGTAAGCTGAGACATATAAAACAGGCGCTGTCCAAAGCCGCACTAGAAAGTAGCGCTAAAGCCCAGGTCTGTCACTGCTAAACTATCCCTCGAAAGGATGCCATCTTAAGCAGCCCCAAGCTCAACTTTCCCAGCTTATTTTTCCTTAGTACGTATGGAACTCTTCAAAGACTCCATGCCCCCTCAGCATCTACTAGTACCTAAAGAGAATACATTTTCAACTGTGGCTCAAGCAAGGTTCTCCGCATCCTATCACATTGAGTTCCTTGCATTGTTCATGTAAACCACTGATGTCTGGATGTCAGGTGTCCCTAGGAGAGTCAGCCTTTCTGTCTTGCAGAACTACTGTTTCAAGTCAAAAACCACCAGCAAAGGGTTATTGGAATTATCTAAAGTAGTAATTTCCCAACCTGCCTTTTTCATAGTGAATTTAAAATATTAAGAAGAAATGAGTCTATTAGTTCAATGAAAGTTCCCGGGGTAAGCTATGCGGTGCAGAAGGAGTAAGGGACACTACTTCTTTGGAAAGTGAGCTGCTTATTAAGGTTCAAACCAGTGGAAAGTGTGGGTGCTTGTGAACTGGTTGACCTTGCTGGCCTTGAGCACATCTTTTCCTCTTCCTTCTCCACGGGGATCCAGCTACTTGACAGACAGGAAAGTGTGTTGCAGAGTTAGATGACCCAAGTTCAATCCCAACCCTATAGACTCTCCTGCATGTGACCTTGGGTAAGCCATGCTACTTGTCTTGATTTCAATTCTCCAGTATAAAAATGGGGGGGATAGCAACTTTGTAATCATTAAAAAATGGACTGACGGGTGATGGAATTATGATAAAGCAACTCTAGCGAAATAGGAATTCCAAAAGCTACCTGGTTTGTACTTCCAGATGTTCCTCACATAATTCCTTCAGCTTTTCACTTCACCATGAATTCTCAAGATAAAATATTGGGAAATAAACACAAAATTAGCACCCCGGTTGTTAGAAAAGTTGAACAGTATAAGAGTTATCAGCAAAATTCACAGCACGTGTAGGGTGTGCCGTCGCCTTAATTATTTACTATATAGAGGGATGGCTGGGACAAGCCGGTGACGCCTGCCCATGCCTGAGATCTGTGAGTCAGAGGTGTGACATACATGAACAGAACGAGAGGACGGGCCAAATGGCACAGAAAACAGAGGACAGAAATGTGCCAGAAAAACCAGGAGCTGCACACAGATGGAAGGATTAGCACTCTGCAGGGACTGGTGAGTGAGGGGGGGGATGGGTTTGTGGAGAAACACGGAATGGAGGGATGGGCCTGTGGAGGACGGGCTTGTGGGAATGAGCCTGTGGGGAAACCCAGGAGTGAATGGAGGGTGATGAGCTTGTGGGGGATGGGCTTGTGGGGAAACACAGGGAATGGGGGGGATGGGTTGGTGGGGGATGGGCTTGCGGGAGGGGGGGAAACACAGGGAATAGGGGAGGGTGAGCTTTGGGGGGATGGGCTTGTGGGGAAACATAGGGAATGGGGGATGGGTTTGTGGGGAAACACAGGGAATGGGGGTGATGAGCTTTGAGGGATGGGCTTGCAGGGAAACACAGGGAATGGTGAATGGAAGAAAGAAAATGGCAGCTCTGGAAATAAACCTGGCTTCCAATTCTGTCTACATCATGCTGGCTGTTTGAGAACAAGCAACATTTACTGGATTTTTCAAAAGATCTCTTGTCACAGAAAATCTACCAAAACCACTAGCCTGAGTCCTTGACAGCTACACTTAGCCTGACCTTGTGTTCACAGCCGAGTGACTCAGTGAGAGTCATTTCTGAAGAATTCTAACTGATTGACACAGACTTGAAAGAGTGTCACATTAATGAAGGTAACAAAGAACAGGTCATGAGCTCCCAGAGCCGAGCTCTCTGGGAATGACTTTTCACCTTTCTGTCCTGGAGCCTATTTCTTCAAATCCTTAAGAAAAGCCCCAGTGTCCTGCCAATAAATTATAACTTTTATTTAAGTAAACCATTGTTAATTTTTGTAATGCAGAACCAAGAAGTACAGCTAACCTCTGGACACAAGAATTCTTAAAATATCTTGGCCCTGCTTTCCAAATCAGTAATTCATGGAAACAGTACTTCTCTTAAGAGTTAACAGAAAAATCCAAAACTGCCAGGTATATAAGACTCTACTTAAACTTTGATAACATACAATAAATATCAAGCTCTTTCTGGGTGCTGGGGAGATGGTTCAGCAGTTAAAAGCATCTTCTATTCTTGCAGAGGACCAAGGTTTGGTTCCCAGCAGCCACATTGCTGCTTACAACCTTCTGTAACTCCAGTGTTAAGGGATCCAGTGCCCTCCTCTGGTTTGCCAGACATCAGAGAAAACACCTGGTGCACACATGCCTTGCTTATGCAAGCAAACACTCATGCAAGCAAAATAAAAATAAGTAAAATTATTTTTGTTGTTGTTTTGGAGACAGTGTTTCACGATGTAGCTCTGGCTGTCCTAGAACTCACTATGTAGACCAGACTGACCTCAAACTCACAGAACTGCCTCTGCCTCCTGAGTGTGCCACTACACCTGGCAAATAAATTGTTTTTTAAAAAGATCTTTCTGTATGAGTTCTTAAAGGTCCATAGCTTGGATGTGATCAGGTCAAAACAAAAACAGATGTCAGCACTGAGGAGGAATGTACAAGTTGTCTGAATTTAAATTCTGATTATTTTTAAGGAAACTTTCTGATTGGCATTTAAATTTTTCATCAGTTACACATCAATGTGCTGAGTTTCTTCATTATCCTAATGTAGCTTTGAAAGGGAAAAAAATACAACACAACTGTCCAAGAAACAAAAGCTAGAGAGAGGAATAGCAAAGCTCCTTAGTCTTACAGAGGCTTCCCACGATGTACTTAACATCATACGACATAGTAAGAAACTTGGGGTCTGGATTATCCTGTCAATAATAGGATATTTTATCATCTAAATTAAGGTAGAAATGGGTGTAGACAGGGCCAGGAAAAGATCTGGGGCTGATGCTTAATGAGAGATGTGAGTTCATCTCTCTTATTGGTTTTGGATTTGGCTCCGTCGATTCCTCCTCATTAATACAATGCTTAGTTATTTTTAAAACGTCGTCTTCCCAACAAAAAGCTGTATTTGGGCTTTGGTTTAATTATCTAAGTCTTAACCCCATGTCTACAGCAATGTAGACACCCATTAGAAGTGAAAATCCTTGGACCCTAACCCAGAAACATCAGAAACTGTGGGAAGACAGCCCATTGATTGGTCTTTTGCTCATTGAAGACTGAAGGCCAGGCTTTAAACCAAACCACAAGTGTGTGTGTCAGAGCTGATGGATCTGTGGGTTCAACAGGCAGTCTTAAAAGAAAGTCAGCCTCCTTAGGCAAGCTTGGATTCTCAAGCTTATCAGTAATTGGAATCATCCTTACTCAGACACGATTACAACCAGTGCTATCGATTACCCTGTTGAAGGGCCATTTGCATTTTATTTTTACCTCTGCCTCAATAGGAAAAAGTGAATAGCATGCAGAATGGAATGCTCAAAGGGCAGGCCAAGAAGACCAAGGAGAGAGTTGACAGAAACACAGGAACTTTGACTTTGATAGCAGAGACTGACCGTAAGGTAGTTAATAGCAGCAGAAATGTCTTGTTCACTGTTTGGTGCCTTTCACCTCCTTCCGGTTCCCTTCACACTCCCTCTTCTGTAACCCCGCCCAGCTACCACTCTCACTAGACACATACCTTTGAGCTAACTCCGGATGAAAGAAGGTAGTTGGTTTTTTCTTTCTTTCTTTCTTTCTTTTTTCAATGAAGAATCACATACGGCTACTGAACACAATTTACAACCTGGAGTCTTTAACATCCTTCCTAGAGGCATACTTGGTCCTACAAACAGGCTAAGAGATCTTTAAGCTCCTCCCATGTAACCGTAACACCAGATCTCATTCATACAAGGCATTGCGAGTGTGAAGGTCCAAACAATGAACTGCAGCAAGACTGCACACCAGCCAGCGCCAGCTCTAGCACCCAATAGCTGAGAATTGGACATGTTATCTTACCTCTGTGAGCTTGAATCACTGTATTTCTAAACTGAGGGCAATAGCAGTCTCTCTCCTCGGATTCTTAATGAAGATTAAATGCAAGCATCCACCTAAAGCATTTAGAACTGTGCCTGGCACATATCAAGGGCTGGGTTAATGTGAGTTATTAAGACTATTAATGCCTCTGAAACGTTTCTCGGGCTTCAGCACACCGTGAGTACTTTGCAGGCAGAGAAGATAGGCAGTGAAAATCCAGAAGGGATAAAGGACAGGGCATGAGGGTAGCAGACTTGAGACAGGGTAGGAAGGCTGTTTGCAGCATCAAGTGTTTGGCTTTAGAGAGGGGCTGTGGAAGACTCTCAGGCTGGAGTGTGAATTATAGTGGTGATTCTCAACTGCAGTGTGGGAAGACTTTGTTCCTCCATAACCAAAGATAGCAATGCTTGGGTTTGTACTTGGTTGTTGTAACTTTGGGGTGCTATTAATGGATACTAGGGATGTTGTTGAATACCCTACAGTGCACAGAACAAGAATCATTTTGTCAAATGCTACTGTTGTTGAGGCCTGAGAAAACCTGAATTATAATGTAACATGCTATTTTCTTAATAAGGTCGACGTCGACTCTGGCGCTTCATGAAGATGAAACCCGAGTGGCCTTTAAAACCTTTCTGCTTCTAATGGTGTTTGCAGATAGTCCTCAGCCTCAAACTGAAGGCAACGTCTCACTTTTCCTCTGTACCCACATCTTCTCCCAAAAATCAAACAATATTTTTTTTCAAACAAAGGTTGCACATTTTTATAGGTTCACGTGAGACACTAGGAAGACTCATTCCTGCTGACATGGTGGCAATTGGAGTGTTTCAGTGCCGAGAGAACCCTTCGGAATGAGCTAGGGACAGGACTCTCCTTGAAATCGTTTGTTTCCTCTTTTACAAGTAAAGAAACTAAGACAGAGGGAGACAGAAACCTGAGCTAAGTCACACAATGTGACACTCCTCAGGAACTGACATACGTGATCACAAGAATTGCATCTTCCCGGCATTTGTTCTTTTGCCTTGAATTTTCCTCATCCTCAGAGTCTGTCTCTCTTCCCATCTTCGGAAAGTCCCTAAGCACTGGTTTCACCTGATAGAGGTGGCCGTGGTGAGAGAACAAAGGGGGAAACTGGGTCCGAGAAAGCAGACAAACTGCCAGTGGACTAAGATTGCTAGTTCCTGGTGAAGGGAGAGGAGAAACGCAAGGTGACCTCAGTACTCTGTTTAGACGACTTGGGGGAAGCTGCCTCAGCAACATGGGAAGTCAAGGGTACCTGCTGGGACGCTATGTTGCTTGTGACAGCTGCAGGCCTTGCCTTCAGTCTGTGCCTACGGGGAAGGAAGTGTGAGGATGAGAGGGATGGGGCGCTGGTGGTGAGTTTGTTGGCCCAAGAAATCACATTAAAAGTAAAACCCAGAAAACGTGGGGGGAACCAGGCACGTTATTGTTCTGGAGTTCTGGGACCCCTACCTGCTCGGAACAGAGGGACTAAAGGTTCGAGGTAACTTCCCTGTGCGCCAGATCTCCTAAAGTTTAAACACCAACTGTGACTCTACCACATAAAAATAATTCTAACAGAGATATTCCCCACAAGAGGAAATGGTGCAAACCCAACAGAGAGATTAGAACAAGGATGGCTACATGAGGAAAATAAGGAAACATCTAAAAGTTATTTGGGAATGTCGGAGCATCTGGTTAGTTTCTGCAATTTTTTTTTCTGTACAAAGGTATTTCCTAGATGGGACCTGCTTCTCGGAACTCTGTGGGTCTTATCTTTTCTCTGACTTTTTTCTTGTTTCTCAAGCACCAACCACATCCATCACCAATGCTGTTTTCCTTCCCTACCTGTGCTCACAAGAAACAGTAAGCAACCTCTCCGCCAATGGTCACTGCTGGTGAAATCTCCCAGGACCAGACAAACATCTATCGGTAACCACAAGCCATGGTCACCAGCAGCTAGAAGAAAACCTGAAGGATCCATCCCAACAATATGGAGACCAAAAGGGCAAACTTTCACCAGTGGCCCCCTCATCAGAACACACTTTCAATTCATGTCAAATCTGTTCCTTAAGAAGCATTTTTGTGTTGTTTTTCATGGGTCGGGTGGAAAATCGCCCAGGTTTTCTCTTAATATTGAACTCTAAGAAGCCAAGCACTTGCCATGACTTCTTCACCTTTGCCAGTTACCATTCCCCTGAATCAGCAGTCACTTCTTTCAGAAGCAGCCAGCAGTGTGCCAGGGGCAAGAGGCAAGCCTGGACAAGAAGCATGTTCAATTGAGACTAGATTCTACGAAAGGCAATAGCAGGATGGCCCCTAGTACCGTCAGTGACTGAGACATCCCCGTGCAGCACGGAATAGCCACACACTCATGCCACTACACACGCTTGCTGCTTATACACCCAAGAGCGGGTATCTCATTACACACAGAGGGAACACTCGGTCACACACTCACAATCATCGACAGTCTACCGAGGCATCATACATCAAATTACACACCAATAAAGATAGATACACAGCATAAGCTTCTTCCTCTCTCTTTCTCCTTCTCCCTCCTCCCTCTTTCTCTCTCCTCTTCCCTTCTCCTCTTTACATACAACCTCACATAGTCAGTGAACACACATGCAGTTTCACAAGTACTTACCTACACAAGTGGAGGAGGGCAGCTGTTCAACCTTCAGTGGTCCCACGCTGCAGACAGGTCCTACCCAGACAGACAGTCCACCCACCCACACCAACACACAGACCATCCCTGCGACAAAGGCTGGCGGGTGTCGGAAGTACAGAACCCAGAAGCCCCACCACCGAACCCCGGCATCCCGCCCCGCCCCCTCTCGGCATCCCCACCTGCACACGTGGGCTCCTGGGGTTCTGATCTCGTGGCGCACTCCCAGCAACACGCGGCTGCGGAAGGCTAAGGAGAGCGGCGCCCTGACAGATCTTTGCGGCTACCTTTAGCGCAGAGCCCAGCTTCTGCCGCTGCTGCGCTGCGCTGCGCTCCCAGCCACTGCCTGCGCGCCCTCGCCGCCGCCCCCTGGATGCGGGCTTCAGCCCCCGCTCTGGGGAGCGGGCGGGCCCCTGGCACCGGTTGCAGGCTGGAGACCCCAGCCTGGGCTCACCTGGGCATGCAGAGCATCCTCCTCCTCCTAGCTGAGCGGGGCTCCGTGGGTTCCACAGCCCCCAGCCTGGGCGTCCCTGCGGTCCTGCTCGCTGCCGCCCCCACAGGGCACGCAGCGTGCCACCTGTGCAGAGGGGCGCACTGAGGAGTGGGTGCAGAGGCTGCGCAGATCTCACACCTCTGGTCTGGCCAGAGTGTGCTTCCCTGACCAGAACCGTACCCATTCGCTGGGGACAGAGAGCGAGCTAGCCGTGGCTTCACTGCAGACTCCTGGGTGACCTTGGGCAAATCCATTCACCTTTTTTGAGTGCCCACTTCCTCTATTCAGAGACAATAAACTCGAGAATGCGTCTGAGGTGCCTGTGCCAGGGGCAATCCTTTCTTGGTGCAGCCTACTTCCTTCTTCTTATGCCTGATTCAGCCTGGCCCAGAGCAAGGCTTGTCTGGGAGCGGCATTCAAGAGAATTCTGGGCGCTTTGGAAACAGGATTGCAAGTTCTCCAGAGCTAATGCTTTCATTTGTCTCAGAGCTCCCTAAAGGATCAGCCTCGCCTTGTTAGTCCATTCTTTGTCTCCCTGTCTAAAGTTTGCAGGGTTTCCCAGCTCTAACCACCTGTCACCTTGACCATGTGACTAGATCAGAGTCAGCTTCAGGGTTCTCTCATAAAAAGGAGGGAGCAACCCAACAGTAGTGTTAAGGGTCTCCAAAGGTCTAGGCCTGGGATCACTCAGGGATCTGAAGTATCTGTGAGGGACTATGGCAGAGCAAAATCCATCTTTCCTCAATACATCTGACCAAAGCCCCCAATAACAAGGATGAAACAGGGCGATGGTTTAAATTAGAACCCGTTGCTAGGAGAGTTGTGAGAAGGCAGGGTCTTTGTCGCCTGGATCAGAGAAAGACCACAAGACCATGGGGTGAAGAAGTCACCCTCAAGTACCACCAAGACTGCCTGGAAGCCTGCCAGACAGAGAATTAACTTCTGTGAGCAAAGAAATCTTCCAAGACAATCTTAAAAATCATTAACCTGCAGCTGTGCCGGAACTAACTGAAATGAGCCAGGAGTTTGCACTGGATGGTTTGTATTCAGTGCTGAGGATCGAACCCAGGGCCTCACACATCCTAGGCTAGTCCCCTGCTGTCTTGTCCTGCTATTTGATCGGCTCCTTAGGTTAGAGACAGGACTCATGCTGCAACCTGAGGTCCTCCTGTTTTAGCCGCCATAGTGCTGGGATTACAGGCACCACTCCCATGCTTGTGCTTGCTGAAAAGTTTATATCGATCAACCTTTTCACCAAACCTAGTGAGAGCTGGGTCATATTATAATCCAGCAAACTGTGAGGTGACACACGTCCTAAGCCATTAAGTAGTTTGTTGCTGCGGTAGATCATTTTTACAACGTTTGTCCCTTTAGAGGCACACCCACGCCTTTCCTGGTGATTAACAGGATTCTCGTGGCGCAGACAGCCAGCTGCTTTGCTACACCCCAACCCTGTTGTGTTTCAATCAGCCTCCTCCACGCCAGCGTCACACACCCTCTCCCCTTTTCCTCTAGAATGTCTACGAAAGGATGAAGCTTGGGAAGAAACAGACGCAGGTGCAGAGGTATCTCGAATATGACACGTGGCTCCAATGCCACGATGTTGTAGGTCTGCAAGAGGGGCCAGAAGAGGAGACGGAGACGTACAAAGGCTGTGGGCTGTCTGTCTCCCGCCAGAAAACAACCTCCCAGGACCAGTCTTCTCTAAAAGAAGTGAGCAGAATTGAGAAAGAAGGAATGAGACCTCATCAAGCCAAGACGACATGTTTGTAATAACTACTCTTGCCAGCACT
Source organism: Myodes glareolus (assembly GCF_982192425.1). Classification (NCBI taxonomy): domain Eukaryota; kingdom Metazoa; phylum Chordata; class Mammalia; order Rodentia; family Cricetidae; genus Myodes; species Myodes glareolus. Next base: position 25,915,343 of record NC_142038.1, read on the forward strand.
TGGGTTAATCCAGCAGTGTTCAGGGGCTGGGAAGCCAGTTGTCCCAAGTAGAGAACTGAGCCGCTAAAGGGTAGCTGTGCAGTTATTGCAGGCGAGATAAGAACACCCTGGCCTCTTCTGGTGTGGTTCTTGTCCTCTAGTCGGCCTGATATTGTTTGGATTAAATATTTATGTTTGAAGGGACAGTTAACTGATTCCTGTTTTACTACCAATAAAAATCGAATAAATGACTATTTAGTCTAGGGGTAGCACTCTGGGGGTGAGCCTGAAGACGGGTCTCATGAGTATGACCCAGTAAACAAAACCCTAGCCAAGCTAAAGGTTAATGGGTTTTATTTATATCTGGTAAACTTATTGTTTTGATATGGAATTCTATTTGTTTCTACAAATCCAACTTCAAAATTGTGTAAGCAATAAACGCACATTCAACGCACAGCAAACTGAACCGTAATGCGAACAAGTATATTTGGGATGCACCTTACGTAATAAATTTAATGGGACAGTGCAGCTGTGGGTGACAAGCATGAGAGCAGTTAGTCCCTCTCAAAACCCTGCAGGGTTTTTGTCCTCCACAAAGGAGACAAGGTTGAGGAGGGAAGAAAAGAAAAGTGGGCACCCAGGAAATGGCTTTTGACCCCAAAGGATCTCTGGGGTAGTAGAAGTTGTATAAAGAAAGGAAACAAAGTTCAAAAACAGTGTTCAAACAGGGCTTTAGGCAGTGGCCAGGACTGTGCAAGGCCAGGTAATGAAACAGGGTTCAGGCTTGGCTACAGCACTGTCTTTGGCACGCAGGGATGGATCATCTGCTTTTTAAATCCTTGGCCAGACACCAGCAACCTCATCAGTAGGGAGTGGCAGCAGGTATCTGCTTTCAAGCAATGTTGCTGGCAGTGGAGATGGTCCGAGGCAGATGCACCCATGAGTATAATAGCCACATTTGGGTTGTCCATAATATGAATACTTTGAGACCTCCTACTAAGTAATAAGAAAACATTATTATAATAGTAGAGTTCGTGGATTACTTGATCTGCGATCTTATGTTTCAAGTAAGGCAATCTAGTAAACCAGAGATTGGTAAATATCCATTTTCTACAACTCTGTGTGTGTGTGTGTGTGTGTGTGATTTACGCATGCAGAGACAAGAGAGAATGTGGCATGTCCTGCTCAACATTCTTCACCCTGTTCCACTGAGACAGGTTCTAAACCTGGACCTTGGTCAGTGGCCAGGAAGCCCCAGAGAACCTCGAACCTCCACCGTACAATGACACTAGGGTTGCAAGCCCATGCATAGCCAGGCTCTGCTATCTGCACCAGTGCTGGGTTCTGAACGTAAGTCCTCACAGTAATGCAACTAGCCTCTTACTTCATGTGCACTCTCCCAGTCCCAACATTTTCTTAGACGTGTGCTCTGTCTTGGTTGATATGACTCTAAGAACATCGGATCCCTCTTCTCAAATTACTCATAGTCATCTAGAAGAGACAGGACTGGGCAGAGAATGTCAACATGCAGTGTGAAGATTCATAATGGAAATATAAACGACAAGTAGAACTCATTGCTAGTGTTACCCTCATTTTATTATTACCTAGCAAACATCCACTGAGCATCTACTATTTGTTGGTTGCTATGCTAACCACTTCATAGACCTTCTTAAGTGTCTCCTAACAACTCTGAGAGACACTATTAGAGTTTCACAGAGTTAAAACAGCAGTCACACAAGGATGAAGGGACCTGATAGTGAGAGGATGCTGGTAGAAAACGGTGTCCAAATTAGACTCAAGAGCAGAATTCAGGTTGTCTTTCTGCGACCAAGCATGGAATAAAAGTCTTAACAGTAACAACTATGTCAAACAGCATTCATGACTCATGGCCTTCAGTGCACCGGATACTCCACAGCTTGAGACTCTCAAACAGAGTCAGGACAGACATTTACTATTCGAGAGAGTAATCACAAAGCCACCACAAAGAAAGAGAATCCCATCCAGATGTGAGCTTCACATTTGGAACCGTCTGGCACTGTAGGTACTAAAGTGCAAACTGGGTACCATCTGCCAGAAATATTGAAGGAACCCCTGTTCTTGGGGGCAAAGTTCAGCATCACCTCTTGCTCTCCTTGGACTTGTCCGATACTGAAATCTGAAAACTGGAGTGTCGCTTAACTCTTCTTTAGCTAGCACTTAGATATCAATGTTTTCCTTCTCTATTTCATTCCCTCCTGGTCCTCTCTGCTTCATCGGAGGCTTGTAGTTGATTTTCTTTTCACAGTTTGGGGGGTCCACCACCCAGCTCCCAAATATCCACAAGGAGGCCTATTGGAGTCCTATTCTCACTTATGAATGCCTGGCCTTAGTCTGGTTTATTTCTAGCCAGCTTGTCTTAACTTAACCCGTCTACCTTTTGTCTCTGGGCTTTTGTCATTCTCTATTCTACATATCTTTCTTTCCTCCTGACTCAGTGGCTCTCCTCCTTCTTCTCTCTTCTTTTCTTCTTTATTCTCTCTGCCTGCCAGTCCCTATTTCTCCCTCCTGCCTGACTATTGGCCATTTAACTCTTTATTCGACCAATCACATGTTGTAGACAGACAAAGAAACACCACAGCTTTACAGAGTTAAACAAATGAAACATGAAAGAATGCAACATATCTCTGTGTATCATTAAACAGATAGTCCACAGCACAAACAAATGTAACACATTTTACAGATGCTTGCTTTCATTATCATGTGTGTGCTGACAAGCTCTACATTTGCACCGTGGCCCAGGTTCATTGATGAGCTTTAGATCTTACTCTAGATATAAGATAGCCAGAGTCGTTGCTGATCTCAGGAGTACCTGATCCCGTTCAGACTAAATGACCAGAAATAAAGTCTCTAGGGGAAAGAAAATACAGAGTTGTGCCAGATTAAGATCTTGAAAAACTTAAAGAACACTCTGATCATATAGCAGAAGTTTAAAAAGTGCAGTGTTTGAATTTTAGAGGCACAAATGGGCTTGTGCTTGATTATCTGCAAAGGAAATGTAAACCTCTAGGCTTTCCAGGAACAATATAACAGGTAACATAGCCATCTAAATGTCATTTTCCAATTTCAAACTTTTCCATCCATCTTATAGATATTTGAAAAGATATACCTGGACTGACAGGACAGAATGCATAATTAATGTTATAAAAAAACAATAATGCAGCTGGTAAACTAAATGGAGAGTGGAAGGCAGGAAGATGTATGAATGGAAGAAGGAACTTCAATGTCCCCATCGCACAGAATAAAAGTCAAGAGATGTTGAGCACTTTCTTAATGGAAGAGCAAATACCAGATGAGCTGGGCTGCTTAGAGTTGCCAAGGTGACTGGAGAGAGGAATAATGTACTGGAGGTCACTCAATGGTAAATAAAATGGCTACATAAACTCATTAGGTACAAAACGAAAAATAATTTCTTCAAGAGCCACGATGAATAATGATCTCCAGGCAATTTCACCATTTTCTGTGCAGTAAAAATATCTCTGCAATATCTAGACAATTCATGTTTTGGGAAGCTAACCCATTACCAGCCCTCAACATGACCTTAGTAGACTAAATCCATCAGTATATTCTACCTTGTTTGTCCTAATCTTTGAGTTAGCAAGGGATTAATTTAGCATGCGCCAAAGGCACACAAAGCCTCCCCTTAGGATTTTGGGAAGTAATTAATATTCTTGCTTTTCTGTAAGAGGTCCTAGAAAGAATGCCTCTCTCCCTCACTGGACAGTGAGGTATAAGATGTTATTTTATGAAATTTTATGAAATACTACAGATATCTTTTCTGTTTCAGAGAGGTTCACTATTAGAACAAAAACAACACACAAAGAACAAAACCCCACAGACTTTCTAAAAAGTAGAATTAAAGTCCTGATGATGTTTAGGTGACTTGAACCATTCTTGATGCTATAGACTGGCATCTCTCAATCTGTGGGTCACACCCCCCTTGGGAGTCGCCTATCAACTGTCCTGCACATCAGATATTTATATTGCAATTGATAACAGTAACTAAATTACAGTTACGAAGTAGCAACAAAATAGTTGGGGTCACTATAGCATGAGGAACTGTGTTAAAGGGCCACAGCATTAGGAAGGTTGGGAACCACTGCCCTAGATAATTCTTTAGCTCTTATGTAAGCACTGCATCTGTCTGACTGTCACTCGTTCTTTATCTTTGCTGATGAGTAACTGTCTTAGTTAGGGTTTCTATCACTGTGAAGAGACACCATGACTGTGGTAACTCTTACAAAGAAAACATTTAATTGGGTAGCTCGCTTACAGTTCAGAGGTTCAGTCCATTATCAACAAGGTAGGGGGAATGACAGAGTACATGGTAGGGAGCGTGACTGGCTACATCTTCATCAGAAGGCAATAGGAAATGAACTGACTAACTGGGAAATATTTAGAGCATATATAAGACCTCAAGTCAGCCTCCACAGTGACACACTTCCTCCAACAAGACCACACCTCCTAATGGTGTCACTCCTTAAGATATTATGGAAGGCAAATATATTCAAATTGCCACAGTAACCAAATCTCACTTTCATTTAGTGATATATGACTCTATCTCCAGCATCTCAGCTATTAGCTGAGTTTTGACCAATGAAATGGAAATACATGTGCTCTTTGGAACTCTAGGGGAAGATTCCTTAAAGTCCCCGTTGTGGCTCTAACATGCAGGATGCATTTTGCTCCTGCTTCTTCCCACTGTGGAGAGTGAACACACTCCCAGCAGTCTCTTGAAAATCTAAGTCACAAAGGACAAAGGGAAATTGCAGGGTCTGGACTCCTCTAAGACATTATATACTCCAAGACTGCATGAAGACACTGCTCTTCGTCAAGGAGAATCCCTAAGCTAAGGAGAAAAAAGTTGAAATACATTTGTGTTGTAGAGCCTTTAGCGCTCTCACAAATGGGAAAGTGCTGTTCTATGGAATATGGAAATCCTGCACAGTTTTCTAGCTAAGTGCAATTTTAAATTATGGATGGGGGCACTGGAAAGCATTATGTACATGAGCACTAATATATACATATATCCAAATGCCTCTCAAGGTGGATCTAAATAATACAGGGAAATAGTCACAGAATATTATTAAAACAAAGAAGTGGAATGCCTAACAGCACTGTTAATAGAAATACCTTCAGTAGCAGATTAAAATTGTATGAGTTATTTTAGAGAACACTGGCATGAGTTTTCTCTGCATCACAAGTCAGATAACTAAATTTTATTTTAAATGATTATTACATATTTTAAATTTAAAAAGAAGCTGAACATCGGTAATTTGGGAGACTGGTAACAGCTCTTGATATCAACTGTGTTAAGGGCAAATCAGAATGGAGGATGTCTCAGAATCATGGCCCTGCAATTGCATCCCAAAGCAAACTAGGCTGGCTACATAATCCTCTTAAGGCTCCTTATAGCAGGCAAGGACTGGAAAGAAAACTACAGAAGCAGAGAGCATTCTAAACATGGTTACTCACCTCTGCATAGGGCATCTCCACCTCAGGCCTGTAGGCCTCCCTCTGGCTTCTTCCATTTTCTACTCTAGGAGGCTCCCTGAATAATGGAGCAGAAGAAACAGGGAAACCTGTTAAGGCCACAAGGCAGGCAGCATATGCTTGGGGATCATGGCTTTCTGCAAATAAACTGATAACAATGCTGTCTTTGTACGCGGTTTACAACTTCTAGTATCTTCTTTATCAAGAAAGCTGCCTAGGTCATAAAGTACCTTCAGGAGAGAAGATGGAAAAGGTACAAAGTCAATAAAATGTCTCTTAACATAGGTACCAGGAAATACAATAAATACAAGAATAGGAATATAAAAGGGAAGGTGAATTAGCCAATTAGATTTTAAAGGCAAAGCTGTGAGAGAAATAAAACAGCAAAGTCGAGCAAATGGTAAACATGTGTGCAGCAAATAAGCGAGAAATCCAGTGGCTCTTCGCTCAGCTTTAGTTTGTAGTATTAAAATATGAGATAGCCTTTAAGATCACTGATTTTAAAACTTTGGGACAGTAAGCAGTGTTTTGTTTGTTGTTTGTGCTTTAAAACAGAACTACTCTAAAGGACTAATGATAGCAACCACTTGCCACCCCAGCCTCCAATTCTTTGCCCCTCAGGCATTCCTAGACTCTGTTGTCCTCAAAGTGAAAGTTTGAACTCTTCCCTACTGCGTGAGCCCTGCAGCTCACACTGGGTGTTCTGCAGCTGTTCCTCAATGGAGCCTCCCATGGTCCTTGGAATGAGGCTTTTGAATATTCCCCCCAGCTAGTGGCACTGTTTGAGGCCTTGCTGAAACTTTCCTGGAGAAAGTGTTTCACTGGGGACAGGTTTGGTATTTGTAACCTCATCCTCCTTCCAGTTCACACCCCCTCCTTCCAGTTCACACTCCCTCCTTCCAGTTCATACTCCCTTCTTCCATTTCACACTCCCTTCTTCCAGTTCACACTCTTCCCTGCTTCTGGTGTGAAGCTGAGATGTGATCTCCCAGTTCTGGGACAGGTAGTTCTCTAGCATGCGAGCCACCCTTTGCTCATGGTATTTTAGTCCAACAACAGCAATGTAACTAACCCACTTCCTTTTCCCCAGCCTCTCTCCCCATCTCTATTAACGACATTAAATAAACTGCATTTGAAACTAGTCATTTGTGACTTTGGGAGCAACACTCATGATGTTTCTGGCAGTTGGTCATTTTTTTCTTTTCTTTTTCTTTTTAAAGTTGAATTGAAAATTTACTTCTTTGGAGGTATTTTCTTTGAAACAGCCCAAACCATAAGAACAAAAAAACCTTTTTCTTTCACCTCTTTTGTTTATGTGTAAATAATCATGGACTCTTCTCAAGGAGAATACATTTCCTTGGCACCACCCTTTTTACTTTCTTCTTCTTTTTTTTATCAGTGCACAGTAATTTGTAGAGAAAAAAGGTTCATTATTTTCATATATGTATATATATATATGTATATATAAGGAAGTGTCATATTTGTTTCTCTGTTGGCCATACTTCCCCCTCCACCACTTCTGCTGTCCACTTCTTATTCCTTATAGTCCCCCATTTCTGATGTTCCTTCTGAGTCAGGTTTACTTAATATCATACTCTCTCATGATCTCTAGTTCTGTCTACTTTTTCTGACAATTGGAATAATTTTGTTTTTGTTTTGCAAGGTGGAAGATTAGTTATAGATACAGATACAGATATAGATATAGATATTGTTGTGTTCAGTCCATGGGAGCCCCAAGAGATATGCATGTAATTCCAAGCCAACAGGGACCTTATCAGCTCAGCAGTGAGAGGAGATACCCCCACCCTTCTAGAGAAGATTAATTAAAGGCAAAACCCAGAAAAGTTACATTAGCAGGGTTTAGGGTAATAGGTTCAATCCTGATTGGCTTGTATCTGGGGACTTTTTACAAATTTTTACTCTTGAACCTCACCTGCTGTTTGCCAAGTTTTCTTATCGGCTGACCTTCGGGTGGGGACATTCTACAATTGTCTGTACTTTCCAGATGGCTACCCTGTTACTTTTTCCCCTAGCCATTTCTAAGGACTGGAATGTTTTATGGGAAATAGCTTACCCAAGACACATGATGGAGGCAGGGGACAAAATGGAGAAACTTTGGTTCTTCAGAAATATATAATCAAAATCATATATATATATGCATATATATGCGTTTTGGGTTCAACATTTGGGATTGAACAGCCTATAGAGGGAGGGCTCATCCCTGGAGAAAACTGATTCTCTGTCTCACAGCAACCCTTACATACCCGTAGCTCTTCGTCTAGGGATGAGGTCATGTGTGAAATCCCTCACGCAGAGTAACATGTTGACTTGTGTTGCTATTTTTTAAATCTTGTTTATGAAGCCAGAGTCTTGAGATTTCATGGATGCAGAAGATATTGTCTTAGGAAAGACACCCTGGTCCTCTGGCACTTACAATCTTTCTGCTCCTTCTTCTGCAATGTCCCCTTAAATCTAGGTACAGGAGCTGTGCTTTATCAATGGAAACTATGACTCCTGTGGTCAGTTTTTCTCTGCTTTTTAAACCACTGTGGATTTCTGTAATGGTTTTTGTCTGCTACAAAAAAGAAGTTTCTTCGAGGAGGAGCATTTTAGCTACTTTTCTATTGATGTGACGAAGCACCATGATCAAGGACATTTCTAAAAGAAAGCATTGAATTGGAAAGCTTTCTTACAGTTCAGAGGGTGAGTTCATGACCATCATTGTGGGAGCATGGTAGCTGGTAGGCATGGTAACAGTAGGCATGATAGCAGGCAGGTATGGTGCCAGAGCAGTAGATGAGAGCTGTTGCAGACAACAACCACAGACAAAGAAAGAGAGCTAACTGGCAATGGCACAGACTTTTAAAACCTCAAGGTTTACCCCCAGTGACATGCCTCTTCCAACAAGGCCACACTTCCTAATCCTTCCTAATCAGGTCTAGCAGCTGCAGAGGGAGCATTCAAGCACATGAGCTTAAAAGGACATTCTCATTCAAACCACTACAAAGGGTGAGGCTTACACTTACCTGTGAGTATAGGGATAAGCATTTAGGATGTAGTTAAAATTATACAGGCTTAGGAAGGTGGCAATAATAGGACCACAGGTAGCTGGCTAAGTTTACAGGAGAGGCATGACTTCCTTCCTGTTAACCAAGTGTTGAATCCAATTAACTGCTGGTTATTCCCAAGACATAAATGTCTCTATTACATCCTTGGAAATTATCCTATCATGATGGTCATGGTCATCGCTGTGGTTCATAGCTTTTTACAACTGGCTAGGAATATTGATTGACTGATTTCTTGTCTGGCAGCTTTCATATCATCTTCAGTTACTGTGAGAGTTAGCCTCAGGGAGGACACTTCCAGGTCCCATTCCAGCTCCCCTCCTCCTAGGCATCTGTCTGAAATATGGGTGTCTTCAGCAATAAGGTCCTACCATCAAGTTCTTGGAGGCAACGAGGGACAATAACAATCACATATTTTATTTTGGGAGTCTCATTGGCTCCCTTGACAAACAACTCAGAGAAAGATTTTTCCAAGTCTAGCCCTGGGGTTTTTGTCAGATAGACTATGCCTCTCAGGTGGAGCATGTCACCACTGAAATTACGTGGCGTGAATGAGAAGGAAGCATGAAACACGCAACAAACCCACTTAGGAGTTTATTAGAGGAGATGTGTGTGATGTTAAGTTGGGAGCATCACCCCAGCCCCTGGCATCCATCCCAGTCCCCTGGCCTGGGAGTTTTGTTGGTCTGGACTCCAAATCCCAGCATGCTAGGTCCTGACCCCTCCCCAGGCTTATGTAGCTGTGTCATATGTAGGTGATGCAAACATGCCACATGTGGGTCAGGCAGGGTCTTTTGAGTTCCCCAGGGTGGTTATGTATTTTTGCCTGAGGGCTTGTCCACACATGTGTGGCCCTGGAATCTGGAAATGCCAGCCACGCTGGTTGGCTAAAATCATATCAACCCACAGGTGACGTAGCTTCATTCAAACTATGTATGTATGTGCATACATATATTAAACAAATGCTTCATGTTCTCTGTTATTTGTGGATAATAGCTTTGAGTGTGTGTGTTTGTGTGTGTGTGTGTGTGTGTGTGTGTGTGTGTGTGTGCGCGCATATCCTGGAATCACTGCAGAAACCAGCAAAGTGCAAAGGGAACCTTGCTAAGAGTAGAGGGGAAGAGATCTAGAGAGGAGATAGTAGGAAGAAGAAATGGGGAAAAACAAGGGAAATTTAACTGAGAAAGGTGGGGAGGACAAAACAGGGAGGGAGGAAGGGAGGGAAAGAAAAAGGAAGGGAAGGAAAAACAAACAAAACAAAAACACGGGCCAGAGATCTCATTGACTAATGAAGTACTGAGACTATTGCGAGGGGACTGTGTTTCCTTGCGGCGGTTTCACTGTATATTGTCCCAAAGTTTTTAAATCAATGATCTTAAAGGCTACTTCATATTTTAATACTACAAGCTAAATCTGAGTGAAGAGCCATTAGATTTCCCGCTTATTTGCCACATAAATGTTTTCCTTTTGCTCGAGTGTGATGCTTTATTTCTCTCATGACTTTGCCTTTAAAATCTAATTGGCTAATTCACCTTCCCTTTTATACTCCTATCCTTGCATTTATTATATTAATAATAATACATTATATATTCCTGAAGCCAACGTTGAGATATTTTATCAACTTTGTGCCTTTTCCATTCACTAAGAATGTTTGGAAAAGCCAGAGTGAAACACATTTTATTTTAAAATTCATATACAGTTTTGTTTTTCTTAATGGCTAAGTAATTCTTCACTGTGGAGCCAGAGAGACAACCCAGTTATTAAAGTATTTGACACGCAGATCTGAGTTCTTGAATCTGATCCCCAGAATCCATGTAGAAAGACCACGTGTGGTGATACACATACTTATAATCCCAGAAGTAAGGAGCTAGAGACAGCTCACTGACTAGGCAGTTTTGCCTTCTTGGAAAGCTTCAGGACAGTGACAGACTCTGCCTTTTAAAAAAGAAGAGGAGGAAGAGGAGGAGGAGAAGAAGGAAGAAGGAGGAGGAGGAGGAGGTCTGAGGAACCATGTCTGAGATCATCCTCTGGCTTCTATACACACACACACACACACACACACACACACACACACAAGCACACACACTCATATACACATGCACACACACAATTGTGCCACATTCATATACCACATTTTCTTGATGTCATCCATTAGTAAGTAGCTAGACTGGTTTTATTTTGCTATTGTGAATAGTAAGTCCTACAATAAGCATAAGTAGTTCTCGTCTCACTATTTATGTCCCTTTGGATCCTAAAAGTGTATATCCAAAATGATATAATTGGATCATACAGTAACTCTACTTCTGTGTGTTTGAGGAATCTTCACGTTGATGTCCATAGCAGAGACACTAATTTACATTCCTATCCACAGGGTAGAAAGTCCCTCTCATAAATATTTCATTACTATTTTGTTTTTCTTTAGGGCAGCCATTTGGACTGGGTTACTTGGAATCTTGATACAGTTTTGAATTGCATTTTTCCTGAGAGCTAAAGAAGCTGGACACTTTTTCATGTATTCTATTATCTATTTGTATTTATTCATCCATCCATCTAGTCATTCATTTATTTATTGACTGGACTCTTTGTTCTTTGGTGTTCACTTTTTAAAATGTTTTCTGTATCCTGTATCCCTGTGGAATGAATATCTAGAAGAGATTTTCTCCCATTCTGTAGGATGTCTCTTCAGTCTGCCAGTTATTACCTGGGTATTTATCTTTTTTTTTTCAATGAACAGATTCTCTAAACTTTTTAAGTGTTCTAAATATAGAAATAGTCTGTTAATCTATCTAGTTTCTAAGCACCTAAGACGGCTGTGACACATGGGTAATATACCTAGTTAGTGTCCTAAGAACAGGTGGCTTAGCACATGAACTTAAATCCATCAAGCATCACACCATCCTGGACAACATCTCTTCCTTAAGGATCCAGTTTACAACAGATCCTTGAAAAAATATCTACCGATGGTACCGGCAGATTGAGGCAATATGCATTTTCATATTATTTTAATAAATTGAATTATACATGTCCAAAATTCACATAGAAACAAAATGAAATTGAAACTATAGCCCCAATTCTTTCATTGATTTCATTCAGTGAATGTATGCCTGTGAGCTAGCAAATGGGAAGAAAGAGTTTCCATTCCCCTCTTTGGTCCAGTTTTTATATATACTTCTTTTAAAGTGAGCACTTCAAGGTGTTGAGTGTGATTTAAGAGTCCCAGGTGATGTGCTTTCCAGGTAACACACCCTCAAACCAAACCAACAATATCATGAGTGTTCAATCTCAGAAACAAGAACTTACCTGAGTTAGAAATCTAGTTTGGTTGGATTTATTCTGCTGTAGCATAATAGTTTACAATGGTGTCCTTTACAAGGGGATTTGCTAACTTCACTAAATTTGCACATATGTAGTTTTGCCTTTCACAGATTTTTTGAGATCATATCCAAAATGCAATTTTACTTTGCCCGCCTGACTAGCTTTACCCGAAATAATTACACAGAAACTGTATACATTTAAACACTGCCTGGCCCATTAGCTCTAATCTCTTATTGGCTAGCTCTTACATATTGATTCAACCCATTTCTATTAATGTATATTGTCACTTGACTGTGGCTTACCGGGATGAGTCTAACTGGCGTCCATCTCGGAGAGGAAAGCTATGGCGTCCGACTCATTGCCTTCTTCCCAGCATTCTGTTCTGTCTACTCCACCCACCTATGTTCTGACCAATCAGGCCAAGCAGTTTCTTTATTAATTAACCAATGAAAGCAACAGAAATACAGAAGATCCACCACATCATACCGGGAAGAGTGATTTGCTGCATGTACTGACATGGCAGGAATAAGCATCAGGCAGAACGGAAAGTCCTCTTCTATCACAGGATTTCACATATTTCCACTTTCCTCTGACTTTGTAGCTAAGAAATTAGATTTTGTTGTAATTTTAGAGGCCCTTGTTCTAGTGAAATTAATTTTCTACTCAATTATGCCTAGTTTTATTTCAATGTTGAGATGAAGGGAGGGAGAGAGAGAGAAAAAAAAAACCAGGGAGACATATATACATAGCATCTATATCTTGGGAAATATTTGTGGATTGCAATTTTCAGAAAGTGAAGCTACCCAGAATATCTACCTATGCAACACTCAATAGATGCAGATCTTCTACAAACTTCATCCCTAAAATGGCAGAACTGTAGTATCTCTCCAAGAAAATGTGGGAAAGCATGCATTCTATGGGCTTGGTATGCAACTCAGCAGTAATGTGTTTTCTTCTTATGTACAAGTACCTGAGTTTTACTTTGGCACCATATAAATGTAAATGGCATAAATTGTGGGTGAGTGGGACTCTTTCCCTTGCATTAATTCTTCAGTGTAGAGCATGTATGTCACAATTTAAAGTATTTTTATTTCTTGTACCTCATAACAACATGTGGCTACTTGTCACCATTTTAAACAAGCATAACACCAGAATAACCAGTTAAGTTTGAAACATTCTGTTTTCTTTACCATAAAGGAAACATCTAAAAGTAATGCCTCACACTCTCTAAAGTGATGCATTTGGAGTCAGGGTTAAAGATCAAGCCATCAATAAACAAAATTCTAGAGGGCTGATTAAGTGGTTAGGAGTGCATATAGTTCTTGCAGAGAAATTTACTTGTGTTCCCAATACCCTCATTGGGCAGCTCCTAGGCTCTTATGACTTCCAACTCCATGGAATCTGCTGCCCTCTTTTGGCCTCCACAGGCACCTGCACTCATATGCATATGCCCACACATAGACATACACATATGCATACAGAAAACATAATAATAATGAGGTTTTTTTAAAAAAAGAAATGGATATAAAGAACACTTTGCAGAGTTGATACAGTGAGAATGTGCAAGAAACATTAAACCTAGGATCTTTCTAGGAAGCCATCATTGAGCTATGTCCTCAAAGGAATTCCAGGAAAACTACTTACTTCCAAAAAATGGTTCTTGTAACCATTTTCTTCCCGATGGGCCTGTGAAAAAAACTAAAGAAACTACATTATGGTTATATACTTTTAGGGCTTCTATCGCCATGATAAAATACCATGACCAAAACAACTTGGGAAGAAAAGTGTTTGTTTCAGCTTACAACTTTAGGGTCACATTCCATCACTAAAGATAAGAATCAAGACAAGAACTCAAGAGCAATAACCTGGATGCAGAAACTGAGGCAGAGGCCATGGAAGGGTGCTGTTAATAACTTGTTCCTTTTGGTTACTCAGCCTGTTTTCTTACAGCACCCTGGACCAGTGGCACTGTTCAAGATGAGATGGGCCCTCCTACATCAATCATTAATCAAAACAATGCCCAACAGGCTTGCCCATGGGCCAATCTAGGGGAGGCATTTTCTCAGTTGAGGTTCCCTCTTTCAAAACACCTCTAACTTATGTCAAGTTGACATGAACCTAGCTGACAGCTATACCTAATTAAAATAAAAATGATTGATAATGGTCTATCATCTTATTTACAGGAATCAAAATGACACCAGAAATGAATTATGACGATAAAGAAGCAAATCCTGATAGTGGTGGTAGTGGTATAAAGACAAAGATAGACGGGGGCGGGTAGCTCCATAACCTAAGGAAGACTGAACTTCTCTTGGATTTACAAAGTCATGAAGATTCTGAGAAGATTCTGGGATGGGAGAGCTTAGCAAAGTTCCTAGACAGGAACTGATAGGCCATTAACCTGATATAGATGCTCTTTGGATGATCTGCCCTATCTGTGTTGCAGAACAACACCCCACCCCTCAGCCTGTTGGAAAGCTTGGTAACATTAACTAACCCCTTGCTGGCGCTGTCTGCGGCCGGGGCAACTGCTCCTCATTACATCCGGTTGTGAAACCTAGACCTTTGGAATGGAATCATGTTTTAGTCCCTTCTGGCTTTTGACAAACATGAAGGAGAAAGGGAGAGCGTAGAATCTCAGTCTTCCACTGGGCTCACATCCTGGCCACACCATTTGTCCTGGAGCCTGGCCTCTGCGAGCCCCACTCACCAAGTGGGAGCAGAAGGCTCCTGGATCCTGCTACCAGGTCCAAGGGAGAAGACGCACTATCTATCTACAAGGCTCAGGGTCGGACACCTAGTTATTAGGATTATTTACTTTTAAATTCTCTCTATATAGATTCAGCTTCACAAAATAAAAGCCTTTTAACTTGGCAGACTATTAGGTGTTTCCATACATTTTTGTTCTATATCACACATTTAATTACTTTGGGTAGGTAGGGAATCAGTAAAAATACCCACAAGAAAGGCAATTATAAAAATAAAGTTACCCTGTTTTAAACATAAACATAGAAGAGAAGATGTATTCTGGTTTCCTAGAGAGAATGCTTAAGGTAGCACTGTGACCCCACTGAACACAGAATCGTCTGGGGATGGGAAGTCAATAGAAGACAATAGGTTTTAATCTCACTTATGGACATTTAACCATTTAAGCGTGGACTTCCTTCCTCACCAGACTGTTGACAGGGTCAAGAAAAACAACAACCTTAGACCTCTCAAGTGCTAATGGTGCACTAATGGGTCGGTTTCTTTCTGCTTCTCACATGCTAGAATTCTGTCTGTAGCAAGTTGGGTCCCGATAGTTATGTTAATTGATCTGTGACAAAATTTAAATAATTAACTTTCAACTGACCTTTTCAAACCTGATGGAAGATCTTGCTATACTTCCTTAGGATCAAGAGGAAATGATGTCGGTAAGAGTGATAGGGAGATGATTTGGGGAGTTATAAGTAAAAAAAATACTATAGAGGACCTGGCAGATGGAGGCATAGGTGTGGGAAAGAAGAAAGAGGGTGCCTGAATGTTCCTGAATATCTCCCCAACCCTTGTTGAGATAATTAGGGAGGATTTGGCTTAGTTTGAAGTGGTTGTAGGTTGTACGGCTTTGTTCTTTTTTGTTATTTTGTTTGTTTGTTTGTTTTGAGACAGGATTTCTCTATGTAACAGCCCTGGCTATTCTGGAACTCTGTTTGTAGACCAAGAGGCCTCAAATTCAGAGATCCACTTGCCTCTGCCTCCCGAGTGCTGGGATTAAAGGTGTGCACCAACACACTGGACATATGTCTTTGTTCTTTTCGTGGAAATGCCATTCCCAAACCAGACTGTGGTACCATTAGGGTACCTATTGGTCACAGATGCCAAAGTCCAGGACCAGCTCCTATCGACACAGCTCTTTGACTGTCCACTGTACCCAGTACATTAACACCCTGAGGAATCTTTGCATGAGAACACCCCAAATGTGGCCCAAAGATGTCTCTGTGGTCCTCTTGCTTGGAAAAACTGCATCACGAAGGCACTGGAATCCTTTTCTTCCATTGTTCTCAGTTCTCTAGCTAGAGTAGCATCCCTCCGCACTCGAACATAAGCAATGTTGAAACTTCACATATGTTTTGTCTGGCCTTATCTTTTTCTCTTTTCTGAGTTTGTCTCTCAGAAACAAAAGTTGTTTCCACTTTTCTTTGTGATTTTTAATTCAAACAGGAAGATAATTAAGCAAGTAACCCAAACAAGAAGATAATTAGCCTCTTCTCCAGCTAACCCCAGACTCATTTCAAGTACTGGGTAGATAACATAGCTATTGCTCTCCTGAAAGCTTGCTGGACCTCTCTCTCTTCCTGCCTTCTAACCTTCCTTTTCTTTAAAATTGATTTTTATTGAGCTCTACATTTTTCTCTGCTCCCCTCCCTGCCTTTTCCCTCCCCTTCAACCCTCTCCCAAGGTCCCCATGCTCCCAATTTATTCAGGAGATCTTGTCTTTTTCTACTTTCCATGTAGATTAGATCTATGTATGTCTCTCTTAGGGTCCTCATTGTTGTCTAGGTTCTCAGAATGAACCACTGATGTGACCCTCTCCTCCATGGCAAGGTCTCTTGTGTTCCTGCTTCTCCGTGGTGCAGCACACATCTGATGGAATACAGATGGAATTCTGATGGAATACAAGTCCCCAACAAGCCCTGTGGGGTGGAAACATTGGTGCCTCTCAACTGTGCCTCTTCTCGGGGGTCCTCCTCTTCTGCTGCAGCCCAGAGGGGCTGGGAAACCATCCCTCTCCAGGTTCCCATGGGAACAGAAATAAACGCAGCAACAATTAGAGGAGATGAACACACTAAAAATATCATTTTCACAAAGCAAAAAATGTCACCATTTCAAACATTCACATTATACCTGCTGTCCTTTCTTGCTTTTAGGAAGATTTAAAAACGGTATATGAAATAATGGTCCTGTGTTAATTATGAAATTTACTCATAGAGTCTAAACTAAATTTGTGTGTGTGTGTGTGTGTGTGTGTGTGTGAGAGAGAGAGAGAGAGAGAGAGAGAGAGAGAGAGAGAGAGAGAGAGAAGAGATTGTAAAATCTGTCCAGGTATAAACTATTATCTTTTCCAATTTTTAATTTTCTCCTTTGGTTAGACTTTTTAAATATATTCTTTTTATTTTTTAAAGTAAAACATAACGACATCATTTCCCCCCTTCCTTTTCTTCCCTCCTTTTCATTACATGTATACTCCCATTCCCTCTCTAATTCATGGTCTCTTCTTCATTGATTGTTAATTGTTTCATGTATATATAAATACATAAATATATAACTATAGCTTGCAGATTCTCTTTAGTGTTGTTTGTATGTGTTTCAGTGCTGATCACTTGGAACTGGACAGCCAATTAGGAGTCTGAATCCTGATGATGACTAATTACCCCTCCCTCAGCAGTCCTTAAATGCCTATAGCTATTAGTCTAGGGGTGAGGCCTCATGAGATTGTCCCCCTTTCACGTTAATTTGTCTACTTATATTGTCATTGCTCAGGTCCTGTTTAGGCAGCTTTATTGTTGAGGTATCATAGGCAGCCTCCCTCCACCAAAATATGAATGTGCCTCTTGCATCTTCAAGGATATCTTGCCCTGTTGGTCAATGTGGGTTCATGGATATCACAACTGTCAGAACTGTTGGTTGTTTCTCTCCATCGACAGCTTGTAGAGCACCTTCTGGTACTATCAAAGTGAGTCATCAGGCAGAGGTCATATTACGCTTTAAACCTCTGGGTCCTGTGTCCAATGTGTGTGGTGTCTTCAGCAATAAGGATTCGCTCTCCACCTCTAGGATGTAACCAAGGGCAACAGCAAAAGCTTATATTGTTTTAGGAGTTTCTTGGACTTTCCTGACCAACAACTCAAAAGGGGATTTCTCATGCCTGAAATTGAGAGATTTGTTCGACAGTAATGTATTGGGGGAGGGGAATCATTGAAAGCCCAAGTGGCTTAATTCCATTTAAACTATTTGTATATATAAAATGGACTTATAAGCATTACACAAATTTTTGGTTAAAAAACAATTCCTTGTGCTGAGGAGGAGAAGCTGCAGTCAGGATGTATTATATGCGAGAATAATAAAAAAAATTATTCCTTATGGCTCTTTCAAACATCCTTAATGTTATTTCCCCTCCCCCTCTTTCCCTTTGAATTTTCTCCCTCCCCATTTCTCAATTAAATGCCTCTGCCCCTCCCAATCAGTTTTTACTAAGTACCAAGAGCAAAACGTAAGCACTTTGCTATATAGTCTTTCAAACTTTGGTGTACACAGTCTAGAAGGGAAAACAGAAAATTGAAAAGCGAGCAAAACTAAACGCCGTCATGTGAAGTGCACAGGCGACCTGCAGGAAGTCCTCGGGGTTTCTCTTAGGAAGAAGCATGTGGGAGACAAAGCAGAAACTGGATTGCCAGGAGCCAGGGGACTCTCAGGAGAGAGTCGGTGTTGGAGAAATGGGAAGAAGGCTCACGGCACTGCAGAAGCTGACCAGGACCTTTGTGATGTAGAAAAGTTCAGCTAATACACAAAATACAATGATAATTCCCTTACGTGTGTCTAATCCAATTTGTATTTGTAAGACCATGAAGCACCGTGCTTTGAGAGTGCAGATGAAATGAATGTGAAAGTCAGGTATGAGGCTTTGGAAGAGTCAAGTAAGAGATGGTGATGGCTTAGAGAGTCACAGAGTAGCAGAAAGAAACGTGGAGGCATGGGGGCTCTTGGGCATGGGCTGAAACACACATGTCCAAACAACTTGTGCCAGGTATCTGCTTAAATCTCTTCTTGGTATCATCCCAAGGACTGCAGGATCAGCAACTTCCTGCACTCTGCCCTCATGTTCTTCTGTACCCATCCCATCACTGTCTCAACCACCCTGGTCCTCCCTGTCCCTGAAATGCAGAAGCTGTGCTCTCGGCTCTTCTTTCCCTTGACCTGAAGTAACTCCTGCCAGGATTTTAAACACCTTTAGAGTTCTACTCTTTGACATTTTGCTTTTAAGTATCAATGACCAAGTTCTTCCAAGCTTCGTGCCTTCTACACAACCCTGAAAGTTCTTTCTGCCTTTGTGTTCTAAGTAAGTATCACCAGCTAATATGGTCTGTCAGCTTCCAAAGTCGGATTCTCAATACAAGAATGGACAAACATACAAATTCCTCAGTGTGGGAAAAAGCCAATACATGGGGAACAAATTTAGTTTTATAAATGAGGGTAGATCAGAAAGTATAAAAGCTGGTTCTTGGATTTCACCTATACTAATTGAGTAGGTGTTTGTAATGAGCTCAGAAAAGTTAAAGGAGAAAAATACTGCTCAAGAATAAAAGTAAAACAGCCCTACTTTGTTCTATGATAAAGTCAGTATCCAGAAAGACCTGAGAGTAGATATCTTTCATTAAGGTAGGAAATACTCATGTGGAGGAAATTGAGAGTGATCTCAGTTGATCAGATAAAGCAATGGATGTTCTCTGTTCTCTTC
Source organism: Myodes glareolus (assembly GCF_982192425.1). NCBI lineage: Eukaryota > Metazoa > Chordata > Mammalia > Rodentia > Cricetidae > Myodes > Myodes glareolus. The sequence continues at coordinate 25,934,726 of NC_142038.1, forward strand.
CTCCCTCTGCCAAGTGCTCTCTTCAGACATACATCCAGAACATTCCTCATTCTGATGCAATCGCCCTCCTTGATGAGCCCTACATTCTTTGTCTTTTCCTTGTGGCCGACCAAATTTTCTTGCATTTGCTTGTAACTATTGCTATGAACTATGGTCTGAGTCCTCCATAAAGTTACTACCACAGAACAAAATCCTTCTACCAGTTTCTCTCAACCTGCACTTCCAAAGTACCCACACACTTATAATGACAGGAGCCATTCGCTGGGCAGATAAATCTCAAACAAACATCCCACTCTCCATTACCAGTCTGAGTCTTTCCCTCCCTCGGTAGTCCTGTCTCGCTCCTTGTCACAGTTCTTTATAATAAAACAAGGAATTAAAGCTCCAGGGACTTGAGATAGCGAGTGGTTTTCTGCTGTACCTAGAAGGCTGCTAGAAAGACTTTGATGAATAAAATAAACACTAACATTTCATTGCAGAGCCAAGAACTAATAAAAATGCATCCTGAATCACTCCCTTTACACTTCATCCTGATGCTAAGCACTTAGCTTTGTGCTGAAGCATTAAGAAAGAATTCTTTTAATTTCTGTTTAAATATGATTATTATTAGCAAGAAAGGTAACTGGGAAAATGCATGTGGAACAGCTGGAGAATCTTTAATATCTGGTCAAGCAGGTGCTCCCTCAATCAAAACTACCACTAGATGGTCCTCAGAAGCAGGGAGAAGCCTCCTCCTTTGAATGACTTTCTCTGCTGATTCACAGAGCCTAATAATTGCATGTTGTATTCAGCCAGTATCTAAGGGGATTGAACTTGATTTTTTAAAAAAAATTCAAAAGTCAAATTTCATAAACTAAGATTATTATTAGGTTGAAGAGTCTGGATCCTAGTGTGCTCCCCCAGCCAGATATATACAGCAGTAAGACTGAGAAGATAAGCCAGGAAAGGGCTTACCAATAACCTTCCTTTCTCTTTTAATCCCTTTTTCATAAGGTAGTTTAGGATGCAGTGAGAGGAAAGCAATTTGCCTCAGGTCATGTAGAGATGCTTTCTCTAAGCTCAAAGGGCAGCAAGATTTAGACAATGCCCCGCTGCTGTCTAGGTGTGTTGCCTTCCCAGGCTAGGCTTACTCACAGAAGCTGTAGCCATAATCTTACCTTTGGGACATCCCTGCCTAATGCCACAGAGAGAAAAGGACTTCCAGCTATGAAGACGGCAAAGGGCTGACAGGACCTCAGTAACTTCTCGACTTCTCATTGATCTTTGGTTTTGGTGTGGTCCAGAGTTGACCTAAACCAATCGCCAGTCTGCAGAATCAGGAACAAGGCAAGTGTGAGAAAATAATCAGAACAGGAAGTGGAAGACACACTCCACATTGTGCTTCTTTCCATCAAGTGTTGTGTTTTTAAACAAACAAATAAATTCTCAGTGCAGCTCCGGCCTTGCTAATATACAGAGATTCTAAACCTCACACTTAGATTAATCTAAAAAAACTACGAGAACTAGACAAAATTAAGAGCTTAAAAATTAAACTTTCCAAAATCTGTATCTCAAATAAATGTGTCTAGGGCATTCATCTTTTTCCAGCTCATTTCTCTTTGCTGATTCAACTTTGTAGTTTGATATTTTCCGCAAAAGTCTTATTCTGATAATTTTTTTATAGAAAATGTACACATCCCATCTTCCAATCAGGGAGAATAGATAATCAATAAAGAAGCTATCAAACAAAGAAAGCTATAACTGTAGGTGATGGTGGCGGGTGAATGATTTACACACATCTATCTTCTCCAGAATGCAGGAATTGCTCTGTTACCGCTCCTGTTCTTCTCTACACTGGAATTCAGTTCTCATTACTGGAATTCTAAGACTGCCCAGAGATTCACTGTTTCTGTGTGAGGCTGACAAGTTTCAGAGGTTAGACAGTAGAATCTTATCAGATCCATGAAATGTACCTTCATCATCTTTGGTATGACTGACTGTCTCTCTAACTCCACGTGTACCTACAAGATAAGCAAGGCATCCTTGGACATGTCCACATCACTTTGTTCTTACTGCCATAGGACAGTCACTGGCAAGTGTGGAGGCACTGAGTTCCAGTTGCCCTTCTATCTTAAATATAGGACAAAGAACAGTTTATGGGACCTCTCATATCTGGCGTTAGTGATGGATTTTCAACCTCTGAGGACATGAGGGTTTCTAGGGCCCTATGGTTCTCATTCGTCTCCTCTCACTGTACAAATGTAAGAAAATCTAAAAGGAAGTTTTCTGAGCAGCCTTTAGAAATTCTCCCTCCCTTCTATGGAGATTCACAGTTCAGAGATACAGAGTATAAGCAATGCTTAAAATTATTCTGAGATCTCATTTCTCCCTGGTTGTAATGAACCAAGTAAAACAAACAAACAAACAAACAAAATAAATAAACAAATGACAGAAAATGCTCTGCATGCATGTCAGGAAAGTTGAACAGTCTTCACTGCTGGTGGGTATTCAAAATGGTAATCTACTGTGAAAATCAGTGTGGAGTTCTTCAAAAAGCTAAAATTAAATGGACCAAATGATCCAGCTGTATCATTCTTAAACATGTACACAAAGGACCCTGTATTCTACACTAGAGACAACTGTTCATCCATGCTCATTGATTTTTGACAACAGCCAAGAAATGGAAATAGCCTATATGTCTGTTAACTGATGATCAGATAATTTTTAAAAGTGGTGTTTTAACACAAAGAAATATTATTTAGCAGTATAGAAAAATGAAATTACAAAATGCTCATGTAAGTAGACACAGCTGGAAACTACCCTTTTAAGTGAGCTAACCCAGATCCAGACAACCAAGTACCTCATATTCTGTCTCATCTATGGATGTTAGCTTTAAATGTTCAGATATGCATGTTTCACTTGGAACACTCCTAGAGATCAGGAACTTACTAAAGGGCTGTGGAGAAAGGCTTTCAAGGAAAAGGAGATAGAATGGATTGGTATCAAGGATTAAAAGAGAGTCAATAATGATACGGAAGTGGTTAATTTGGGATGGGTGAAAAGGTAGTGGGGTAGACAGTATGGGGAGACAGAAATAACAAGCATTAAAGGCCTTTTGAAAGTTGTATGGAAACCTACTGCTGTAGAGGCTTACTAAATACACACACACACACACACACACACACACACACACACACACACACGGGAGAGAGAAAGAGAGAGAGAAGTTAAATGAAGTCTCTCTATAATGGAGCCACAATGTCTGTACTAGATACCAGAGGCTCAGTTGCAGAAATCTGTTACTTCTTTTAGAGTTGTTGATCAATGGGTTTGTCACTGTAATATTATTAAGATATTAATACATCTTATATAATACACTAAGGGATATATTAAATATCCTGGAATTAATAATAGCAACAACCCTGAAGGATGAGGAGATAGGCATGCAGATGGGTAGTGTGCGAATCAATAACTTGCACTTCTCCGATGATACAGCACTACTTGATGAAAGTCCAACTGAGCTTCTGGCTATGGTAAACAGAGTGTTGGAAGTCAGTGAAATCCTTGGTATGAAAGTAAAGACTGAGAAGACTGAGATACAGCACATGGGAAGGGCACACAAGGATTTTAACATTGTAATAAAGAATCAGAACCTCAAGCAAAGAGTCAACTTTGTCTATCTAGGAGAAAACCTCAGTTTAAAGGAGAGAACTATTTTAGATGTTAAGAAGCAGATAGGTATTATAGGGAGGCAGCTTGTTTGTTTCCCAGACACCAAGACTCCCAAAATAACCACACAGAACTGTATTAATTAAATCACTGATTGGCCCATTCACTCTAACTTCGTATTGGCTAGCTTTTACGTCTTAATTTAACACTTTCCCATTATGTTATATTTTATCACAAGGCTTGTGGCCTACCAGCAAGGTTTCAGCACATTAGTCTCTGGTAGCAGCTCCATGGTTTCTCCCTGACTCTGCCTCCTTTCTTTCAGCATTCAGTTTAGTTTTCCCTGCCTACCTCTGTTGTAGCCACTGGCTGAAACAGATTCTTTATTAACCAATGGTATTCACAGTATACAGAGGGGAATCCCACATCAGAAAGGGATAGGGAGGGCTGTATTTCAGGCACTCGGAAAAGTTTGATCAGTAAGAGACATAATGACAACAACAAAATTACAAGTATATCAAACACTTGTCTTGAGCTCTGAAACCTGGACAATGAAATGCTCCTCAAAACAGCAGCTGAATGTGTCTGAGATGACGTGTCTCAGGAGGATTCTAGGCACCACAGGAAGAGATAGGCTGTGCAATGACATTAAGAAACATCTCTCTCTCTACAGAAAGAAGTAAACTACAGGATATGAAAACAGCACTTGAGATACTTCTACTGTGTTATGAGAATGAATGATGGTGGATAAAGGGAGACTGTGAAACTTTGGGTATGACACTAACACAAGCATCTAGGATTGCCTAGGATAGGAACAACTAGGAACCACCATAAACGGGCTGCCCATGCTTGCTTAAGCATTGCTGGGGCATAAATGATGATGATGGGTTTTCACTGAAGTCTTAAACATTGCGGGCAATTGCCACTCTTCTTGATTACCCCCACAGAACTTGACAGTAAGACTGACTGAATATATCAGCTTTCAGAGTACTGGAAAGTGTTACGCATGCTATTAGAGGAGAAATGTGACCATCATTCATGTCCAGCTGAGAAACCTGTAAGCCCTGCAAGGTAGAATGATGACTGGCCTGGCAAGACATAATTGCTGGCACAATAGAGACACCGATATTGTGGGAATAAACAACCACTTTCTGAATTGACTTAAGTCCTACCCTACAGTCTGAAACTGGTACCTGACACCATTATTACGTCAAGATCTAGGAGTAGTCAGGTCATAGGCCCTAGGGTAGATCCCACTACCATTACTAGGCTAAGTGGGCGTAGTATTAGATGGACTTCTACTTAGGTCAATGTATCTCTTAAGGCAAATCTGAGAAGCTTCTATTTTTAGGAGATGGTGATTAACCCAGAGACCCACAACTGGATGAAGTGCAGAAAATAAGAGACTCCAGAATGCTCAGTCCCAAAGGAAACATACATAACACATGCCATCCTCCAAAGACTGAGAGATCACTGTGGAAGAGGGGGCAGAAAGAGTATAAGAAGAAGAGGTAGTGGATTCCTATAAGGAAACAGGATTTTGTAGATACAGCATGACAGCTGGGTACATGAACTACAGTCGCTGTGACAGCGCGTACAAGACCTGTACAAGCCCAAGTCAGACTAAATCTCATCATGAAGAGGAGAATTGGACACAAAATTCCAGGCCTAACCATGGAGTTATTGGCAATTCTTAGGTGCTGGGAGAGAGAGGGGGAGAGCCTTTCTCTAAAATTGTAGCCGCTGGTAAGTTGGCCACACTCAAATGGAAGACTGTACATCTTAGAATATTTTTACAACACAAATGGATCTCAGGGGATTAAAAACAAGGACATTAAGTTGGGATAAGGAAGATGGATGATCCAGAAAGAGTTAAAATAGAATGGGGAATATGATCAAAACACATAGGGAGCTCTCAAAGAACAATAGAAAATGAAAGAAAATCAAAGATCAAAATTAGGAAATGGTAAATTAATATAAATATATATATAATATCTGTTTTAAACTTATAAATATTTGCATTAGTCAGGTTCTCTAGAGTCACATAACTTATAGTATGAATACATATAAAGGAATTTTATTGGAATAACTTGCAGACTGCAATCAACAATTACTAGCTGTCAATGGAAAGTCCAAGAATCTAGTCGTTGTTCAGTCCCACAAGGCTGGGTGTCTCGGCTGGTCTTCTGTATATGCTGGAATTCCGAGGAAGTGGGCTCCAATGTCAGTGAAGGCATGGATGTGCTGGCAAGGGGAGGGCAGGCAAGAGAAGAGCAAACCCTTCCTTCTTCCATTGTCCTTCCAGAAGAAGGTGTGACCCAGGTTAAAGGTGTGCCTTTCAGATGAAGGGAGTGTGTCATCCTACCTCAAGATCCAGATCCCAAGTGTGTTCTCCATTTCTGGATTGTAGTTCATTCTAGATATAGTCAGATTGACAACCAAGAATAGCTATCGCAATATTTCAGTGAACTGCCCAATTTAATAAAAGCATACATGCATGGTTGTTCAGTTTCCTCTTTACAAATTTGATGGCTTTCAGACCTGGGGGAAGAAGTTTCACACAAAAAATCCTTTGTCATTCTTTCTTTGGAGGACAAGGGAGTAGGCCGTGTGCTTGAAGACTCCAGAGACAGAAAAAAACGATTCAAGTATTCAAAAGAATAGTCAGGTACATCTCAAGTTCAAAGAAACAAACACTGTTTGGCCACATTAGGTAACTGAATTTTATCACACGTGTTTTCATAAGTCCCAGACACTTAAGTTCTTGGGAAGTGTTTGATGCTATTGAGATGTATGAGCCAGAATTTTCTACAGGTGATCACACCAACATTCCAGGCCACATACTTGTCTTTCCAGATAAAGTAGATTTACCTCTGTCAAGAATTGGTGTCTCCTCCCTGAATCAGGCTGGTACTGATAGACTCTACATCATAGAAAGAGACATAGGTGCACTTGCTTTTTGTAGGATGCATGTTGCATTATTTACTTTTCTCATTTCTGAGACCAAACACTTGATAGGAAGCTGCTTAATGAAGATAAGAGTTCTTTTGGCTTATGATTGGAGAGTAGAGCCCATCATGACAATGGTAGAGGCTCGAGGCTATAACGGCAGGAGTATAAAGCTGCTTGCTTACATCTTCATGGATCAGAAAACAGGTTAAGATTCTAAACCTCACATATCTTTTCCCTGTCTCCACCAGAGATCCAGTCCCACCAGCTAAGTTTTACTTCCCAAAGTTCCACAAGGTTGTAAGACAATGTCACCTGTTGGGGCTTAAGTGTTCAAAGACATAATTCTGTGGCTGACATCTTATACCCAAGACGTAGTGCATGCACTTGGAATCCAATCAACATTCTATAGGAATACAGAGATGCAGAGGGAGGCCAAGTAAGATGGTAGGAGCCTGTTTCCAGCTACCACTGAGGACCCAGGACGACAGCACTGAGCAGCAGATCTAAGGATGAATAAACCTTGAAGCAATTCCACCTCCCACTTGTTGAGTCATGCAACACTTCTAATGACCCCAGCTGAAGCCCAGAACTTATAAAACCATAGCAAGTTTCCTGTGACTTCCTGACCCATACACACCCTACCTGGAGCACAATAAAATGCTTGGTGCTGTCATGAGTCTGCAGAAAACAGGCTGGGATACAAAGCAACATATACCTCAAAATCCAGGTTTCTTAAAACCCTCTTCTATTATTTTTTCATCATTTTTAGAATACTTACTGATAACACATACCCTTTTATAGTTAACCTATATGAGACCGTCCAGACTTTACACAAAAGCCCCCACCACCAATTCTATTGCAATTTCAATTCATTTACAGAATTTACAAATTTAAACTATAACCTGGCAAGGTATTTAGCCAATATATTTTCACAGACTCTTTAATGTTATCTCTTCATAGGTTGGTGTTTTGAGGTGTAAAGATGGGTGGGGGGACCCAAATCATTGTTAGTATCTATAGAGGACTGAAAGGGAAAGGAAAATGAATGTTACAAGAAAATATAGTTTTACCTAACCATAAAAGAACTCCTGTTCATAAGCCTCTCTCACAAACACTAACACAATTCACAATTCAGTCTGCATGCAGACTCTGTAATAACACTGCTTTCATTATCGGTACAACCCATGTTCCTGGAAACAACCTCACAATGTGATAATTGGAAGTTTGTTATCAATATGAAGGTTTCCCCAAGTGCTGGCAGCAAATTACTCCGTGAATTTCTTGGACTAGCCTGGTCTCTTCATCTACTCCATCCTTTTTACCCTGAACCCACAAACAGAAGACGAAGAGAAGGAAAGAGAAGAGGAGAGGAGAGGAGAAGAGAGGAGAGGAAGAGAAGAAGAGAAGGCAAGTCATTGTTCTCTGTTCCTCAACTAGAGCGTCTTAAACTCTTTATTCACAAAGATCAAAGTGTGATCCCTTTGTACACACACTTTTGACTGTCCTTTGTACACCAATATCCCCCAAAGGCAATAATAACTTACTCCAATTTGGACAAGACCATCTGCTGTACTTGAAGAGTCTTTAACTTGAAAACAATAGGGATCTTTTAGATCAAGCCCTTTTCATTTCTAAAACTTTCATGGGTTAACTTAGTTGTGGTTGTGTTATGGAGTTTTTAGCGTGTTTAGCAGGTTTTCCTAAACTGTTACAAACAATAGATGTGATGTGTGTACATGTGTATGTATGCCTAAAGAGCCATTTCAAAGGAAAAAGACTCCAGCTGACCATAACCTTTAAGAGCATTTGTGGACTCCAGACCATACACTGGACATGGTCCACAAAGATGTTGTTTAATTCTCCAAATAAGTCTATGATGTTGAACATCAGAGTGTCAGTTTTACAAATGTAGAACTGGTGCTTGCAAATCTTAAGAAACCTGAACACAGCCACACAGAGGAGTCGTGGCAAGGCTGGGATCCAGCCCAACTTGAACAGCTCCGAAGCCAACAATTACAGGAATTCGCACTGGGCTCTGATGTGAAGCCAAGCTTGAGAACCAAAGGCTAAAGGCTCCCAGCTTTTCTTCACTTCCAATCAGCCAGCAGATCAGTCACACAGAACAGTTTTTCAGTCTGTCTGATCTCAGCTGATGCATGAGAGCCACTGCCCACAGTGTTTGCCATTTCTCTTCTTGACTATCTGGATATTGTTGAGCTTTTTTTGTTTTTCTTTCTTTAAAAATTTGTGAGAAAGCAATTAGCATCTAAAAATACCCCAGTGAGCTATGCAGTGTAGTTCCCAAATTGACCTTGCTTAGAATGGAGTGCCCAGTGAGCGCCACAACAAAACCAGGGGCTGCCCAGCACTGGAACTGCAAGCTCAGTGCTGTGATCCATACCCAGCCCAAATTTGCTGGGAAGCTGGGAAGATTTGGCAAGACCCCTCCATATCTGGATCATACTATTCCCATTTGTGAAGGAGTGTATGGTCTGAAATAGCGTTTTTAAGCTTTATCCCTCAGAGTTGTTTACAGGGTTACCTCCAGAATGGGTGGAGAACAAAGGGGACGTATGGTCATCTCAAGTTCTCCTGTCCTCAAGGAAAACAGAAGAGCCCAATTTCATGGACAGTGGAATTCCTGCTACACTATTATTGAGGAAAATAAAAAATTGTTTTTGACAAAATATCATCAGTTCCATCTCCTCTGCAGTCTCCTTTCATAAATTGCTTCCATTTTTTTCCTATAAATCTGTCTTCATTCCCATTTATTATGATCTTTGCAGTGGTATCAGGAAAGACACCCTCGGGGAATGGCTCCATGATCCAAGCCAATGCAGAACCTCTGGGAATATAAGCTTAAAACTTGGAGGCCAAAAACGGAAGAACTTGGAGCAGGTTCATCCCCCAGAAGACACCAGAAAAGACCAGTGTCAAAAATTAAATTGTCATACATGTTTGAAACTTTAACCAACTCCCATGTGACTATGTAGGTGCTTCTACACGTATGATGAGAGAGTGTCCCAGTAACATTATCAATTGTTATAAACACTGTAGGACAGAACTACCTTGATTTTATTTACCTTACCCAGGATCATAGTACATTAGCAGAGCTCACTGTCCTGGAGTTCACCTTGGTGGCCACATGACTAGCTAGATGCTAGGACTTGCGGATGCCCACCATCACAAGAGAATAATACCCACAAACTGAGAAAAGATTAACTCAAAGGACGGTTTCTACTGAACAAACATTACCTTCACACCATTGCGAAACTGAACCCTAAATCTAGACTGGTTCTGGAGCTAGGGCCTTTAAGAGAGATAATTAATATTGAAGTAAGTTATATAGGGTGAGAAACAATGACAAAGGGACCGCAGTCCTTACAGGAAGACCCTGAAAGTGATGGACACAGAAGACAAATCTCTTGAGGAATCAGGGAGGCAGGAGCCATCTTCAATTCAAAAGGAAGATGTCCCCAAAACTCAACCCTCCCAATACTTGATCTTGGACATTCAACGTGAGAAAATGAACTCTTGCTGTCTGCAATGTTATGGACACTCAGCCAAGATTAGCACCGCTGGGCAGCATAATCTTGGGCCCTCGAGGTCCAGCCCTACCTTTTCTAAAGCTGGGATTTTCTTTCTCTGCTTTAGACCAGTCAGTCACTCCAGATCTTTCCAATAGATTGATGTATGTTACAGAGTGAAATTCTGCTGTTTAAAACCAAATCACATGGAATAGCACTACTTACAGGTAAAATAAGCCAAAGTGTGACTAACTGGTCTCTAAAGCTTATAGCATGGCAGCCCTCCAAGGTTTTAGTGTCAACTTTATCCTAGAACGGGACACTTTCCTGCCATTGCAGACATTCAAATTCAGCTGAGAAGGCAGAAGAACAGAGCATCTGTCATTTAACCCAAGAATTTTGAAGTAGCTAACAATCTAGGGAAGTAAAATTTTCATTCCTCATAGTTGTTGTAAGAATGTAAGAGCCTTGGGCTGTTCCTGGGGAAGCTGGTGAGAGAGTTGGTGCCAAGGAGCAGCTTATCACTGCTATTTACTAGTGCTCGGTGGTTTATGAACTGTGCCACCTCTCAGACCCTCAGCATCCCTATCTGTAATAGGAGTAAACAAAACCATTTGGGAAGATATTAGTCTGTGTTTATTTAAGTCTGTGTCTGTCTGCTGTTAACCTCTGTGTACATATGCATTAACACACACGTATGTGCATATACACCCTGACACACATGCCCAGAGAAAGAGAGCTTCAGAAAGAGAGAGTTTCAAAACCAGCCAAACCTTTGTGTTTCCTCGGAGAAACCTTTGAGGTCCAAGGGAGACAACTTCAGCGCAGAACCTTCTCTAGGCCTTGCTTGCCCACACTCTGAGATCCTGGGATAATTTATACTGAAATGGAAAATATTAAAAAAAAATGAGAGTCATCCATATGGATAAGAGGATATTGGCCTGTGATTTCCGTAAATAGTGGGGACCTCAGCTTTGATTCCCAGAGCCATCTCCAAGTAGGCATCCGGACCCGAGTGAGAGCTGTCTGAGGAAAACATCACCTCTTAGCAAAGAGTCTCCCTTTAAACTTAGCGTTTCAGACACCTTGCTTGCCAGTGAAGGATTCATGCAAGTGCAGACAAAATATTTATTAGTGCTTACCATGGAAGATTACAAACAGAGTGTTTCTTCTATGACTCTAGAGAAAGAGAAACCCCGAGGATAATGGGTTTTCTGTCCACTTACCAAGACAGAGGCTCATAGACTTCCCTTGTTTCATGAAAACAACAGTCTGACACACTCAAGTGTATGAAATGAGTTTTCTATGGATCAAGCTGAGAGTAATTCCTGTCTCTCAGATTTTTCAAGTATCAGTTGTTTAAACCCGATCTTTCCCGTCAGTAGGAAGTATTAAAGTTTCCTTTCCATATGAGTGGAAAGTGCTCATAAGTCAGGGAAGTAGGGATGGCCATCACACTTGCCACAAAGTGCACCCTGGTTTCATCAGTGTCTCCCGAAGTAGGGACAGTGTGTTCCTGGGGAAGAGGCTGGGCCAGGAAAGCTTTGTCTACACCGTGAATTTGCATCCTTCCTACTGCACAGCCTGTGAAAGCGCTGCATCCCTTAGGGGGACTTCACTGTCTTCATCTTCTCCTGCTCCTCCTGTTTCTTCTTCCCCATTGCCCTCATCTGTACCCTCGTGTTGCTACCGGCATAGTAGCTACTTATTTTGTTGATGACACTGCTTTTCTAAACACATAAGTTTATTACTACATTTTCACCACACACAGCTCCTTAAAGGAATTCCTTTTATTATTTATTATAAGAAAACCAGGATTTTGGGAGAGAGAGAGAGAGAGAGAGAGAGAGAGAGAGAGAGAGAGAGAGAGAGAGAGAGACTTCCCTGAGAAGTTAAGTGGTAGCAGATTTCATCAATGTAGTGAATCCCTGGATTTCATAAAGATACCATAATTGTGTATGTAAACACGTTCTGTGGAAAATAAATTTAATTCAGAACTAGATATATTATTTTAAATGTAATAAAAGGTCCCGAGAGCAGCTTTAAAACAAACAGAAACAAAAAACCCAAACAACTAAATTCTAAAAAGCATTGGTTGTTGAAATGCTGTAGGAAACAAACTCTGACTCCTTCTAGTTAACACATAAGCATTCCCAGAGTTAACTGTGAACCTTATTTTTATGGCATCTGATGGACCTAATCCATTCACTTGTTCTCAGTCATGGTGAAATCAAATCCAATTCTCTTACAAGTGCAGTTCACAGACTTTCTAGTCTGTTTTCCTTCTATTTGTATGCCTTTTATTGATTTGTTCTTTGACAATTTCAGGCATGGTTACAGTGTATTCTGACTTTTTTTTTTAAGAGAGAGAGAGCCATTAAGCCTGGCCAGTTGTACCAGCTAGTTTTATGTCAACTTGGCACAAGCTAGAGTCATTAGAGTGGAGAAAGCCTCAGTTGAGTGAAGGTCTCCATAAGATCAGGCTGTAGGTAAGCCTATAGGGTATTTTCTTAATTAGTGTTGGTAGAGGAGGGCCCAGCCCATTACAGGTGGTGTCATCCCTGAACTAGGGGTCTTCACTTCAGCTGGGGAGCCTGCATGGGACCAAACTAGGTCCTCTGCATGTGGGACAACTTGGTCTGTCTGAGGGAACCCTGGCAGAGGGACCAGGATCTACCCCTGGTGAATGAGCTGGGGGTTTTGGAGTCCATTTCCTATGGTGGCATGCCTTGCTCAGCCTTGATGCATAGGGAGGGTTTTGGTACTGCCAGGCTGTGTTGACTCCCTATGGGAGGCCTTATTCTTTCTGAGGAGTGGATGGGGGTGGGTTAGGGGGAAGGTGGTAGGGGAGTGGGAGGAGGGGAGGGAGGGAAAAACTGTGGTTGGTATGCAAAATGAATAAAAAAAACTTAAAATTAAAAAGACAGACAGACAGAAAGAAAGAAAGAAAGAAAGAAAGAAAGAAAGAAAGAAGGGGGGAGGGAGGGAGGGAGGGAGGGAGGGAGGGAGGGAGGGAGGGAGGGAGGGAAGACGGGAAGAAAGCTGATCAAACCAGGAGGAGCCAAGCCAGTAGGCAGCACTCATCCATGGCCTCTGCATCAGCTCCTGCCCCAGGTGCCTGCCCTGCTTTCAATTCCTGTCCTGATCTCCTTTATGAAGAACTGTGAAGTTGAAGTCTAAGCTGAATAAGACCTTTCTTCCCCAAATTTCTTTGGTCGTGGTGTTTCATCACAATAATAGTAATATTAACTAAGTCACCAGAATGACTCATGTGACCACGGCTTTGGAATTATCCACTGGAGCCCGGCGGGCATCCCAGCCTGTTTACTTACTACATCTCTTATTTATCTGCTAACTGCAGTCACTCAAGCTAAAAATAACCCAGAAACCTAAAAAGTTGCTAATGCCCAACAGAATTTTGAGGAAAACTATCTTTAAAAACAATCTCGATTATATACCTAGTTTTTCTCTGCATTTCCTACAACCACCCCTTGTTGTGTGTGAGGAATCTTGGTCACGTTGAGAGCTTAGCTAAAACCACCCCACCCAAAGACCTACTTGACACCACGATTATTTCTTTGATCACAAGATTCCAAATGTTTTCCTTAAGAGGAGCTGGCTCATCTGCTGTGGAAGGGAAAGGAAGTAGTCAAGAAGATGATTTCAAGCAGAGAAACAGCATGCGTGACTTTGTCTTTTAAAAATAGGCATTGGCAGCTTCTGGAAGAGACATAAAAGTGACCGTGTGTGATGGTGTGTATAAAAATATCACCATGAAAGTGATTTTTGCATGCAAACCAAAAATTTATTAAAAATAAAATTCTTTTTTTCTCTTTTTTCTTTTTATATTTTTACACTATATTTTATTTATCTGTTTATTTTGGTTTTGCTGTTGCTTTTACAACCCTACTGCAGTTTCCCCTCCCTCCTTTTCTCCCAACCCCTCCCCTTACCCCACCCCCATTCACTCCTCCTCTTCTCTTTCTCTTTGGAAATGGGCAGACCTCCCGGGAATATCAGTCAGTCGTAGGATATGAAGCTGCAATGAGACTAGAAGAGGCAACCCAGTAGGAAGAAAGGGTCCCAAAAAGAGGTAACAGAGTCAGAGACAGCCCCGTGCCCTCTAGTAGGAGTCCTACAAGAACACCAAGCTACACAACTGTAACATATAAGCAGAGGGTCTAGGCCAGTTCCATGCAAGCTTGCTGGTTATTGGTTCAGTCTCTGAGGGCCCTTATGAGCCTAGGTTAGTTGGTTCTGTGGGTTGGGTTTTCTTGTGGTGTCCTTGACCCCTCTGGTTCCTATAATTCTTCCTCTCCCTCTTCCTTGGGGTTCCCCGAGCTCTGCCTAATTTTGGCTGTGGGTCTCTGCATTTGTTTCCATCAGTTGCTGGCTGAAGCCTCTCTGATTACAATTTGGATAGGCAATGATCATGTTTGACTCTCTTTTTTCCAGTTTTGCTTTTGTTCCTTTTATGGTTGTTTCAATGAAATGTCTGATTTTTTTTAAAAAAAAGCAACTAGAAGGCAGAAATGGTGCCTAACCCAATGGTCCATGCAAGATGTAATAAAGAACCCAATCGAATGCCCAGTGAGATGAAGTGGGACTAGACAAACTGGGTGGCATGAAGACAGTGCACCTCAATAGCCATTAGTCAAGAACCCATTTGAAGTATATAACTTTTAATAACAATAACTATAATATAAAGAGAGAGCCCTCAGGAAAGAGGAATATCTCTTAGTGTGAGGAATCCCATTCGGAACGCTGAGGTTGGCATGCATGCTGGCTAGTTTCTATTTCAAAAGAAAAGGGGGGGCGGGGAGGGAAAGAAGTTCGTCAAAGAAACCATAGCTTATGGTGGAACTACTCGTGACACAGAGGAGAATTACATGAGAGATTTTTCAGAATATGAAGGAACACAAGGGACTTTCACGGGTCCAGTTGTCAGAGTCGTAGAACCATTCTCTTCTCGTTTGCTCGTTATGTTCAGCAAGGATGCGGATGGCGGAATCCATCGGTGGAGCCCACAGGCACACCCAGGACTTCTGCTACCTAATTTGATCTCCTTACAAACATCTTAAAGTTGCCAGGGACAAAGGCTTCCCTTCCTACAAGGAAGCCTAAGTCAGCCTCCTCTTCGCCTTCCAGATGGCACCGCACACACTGGATAGAAATGTTCAGGAAGTGCTTTCTTCTTTGAACTAAAAGAAACACCTTCTTCCCTTGGAGCCACTCCCACTATCTCATCCTCCACAAACGGAAACTGCTAACTTTGGCAAATTCCCCGTGACCAGTGCTTTGCACTGTTTGTGCTCTTGGCAGATACTCCGCAGTAGACAGATAAGGATAGAGCGTAGGGACGTTTGTGTTTCTACTGGTTTCCTTAGCAATGTCCCAGCAGGCTGCCAGCTCCCCTACAAACCTGCTTCTGAGTCAGCCTGTTTTCTGGCTGGCATCTAGACTCTGCCAAAACATCGCTGTTAACATGATAACTTTTTTTTTCACAGCACTTCACAGTTTATAAAATGTTTCCCAGATTTTACTTACTTTTATCTTCACAGCAGAAATTCACAGGGAATTTATTATCAATATCCACACTACACAAGTAAAGAAACTGAGGCTCGCCAAAGCTTCCAGATTTGCCTTGCATGCCCAGCAATTAAGTAAACAAACAAAATGGAGACGTGGAATGGCAGTGTTTGCTTCTCTTGGGCAATAGTGGACACTGAGGCATAGCACAGCATCTCTGAGCTGACTGAGGACCTCAAACAGGATGAAGGATGATCTAGCAGGGAGGACTTTTCTACAGATTAAGACAGGTTCAAGATGTTATCTCACCCACAGGCTTGCACCAGGTATATTTAAATGGCAAAAATACAATAACTTTGTAGTTCTCGCTATATAATAAATGCACTATGGGATCATACCCCTCTACTTAGCCATGTATAACTTGACTTGGTATTAAAATGCTCCTAAGGCGAGGGTTGCCTGATATAGTACTGTGCTCAGTAGGTCACTGAAACAGTGATAAAACTTCTTTTGATAATTGTTATAGATTAATATCAAATTGGCATCTCAAGGGGAGCATTTGATTATTGGTGCAAAGTCCTGTGCTTGTATGCATGGGAGGGACTAGATCAGCAATAAGGGCTCTTTCTCAATGAGCACAAGAGCACTGACAGATGACCAAGCTTCAAAGTGTGAAAGAAGGGGTTTATCCACCAAACCTCAGAGACACTGGGAAATAGAATTAGTATTTACACTGGAATGAGTTTTCATGGCTCATTTAAAAAAAATCTCCTAATCTCTTGATGAAAGCTCTAAATTTCTGAATTATGAAGGTGAGCTACACACTCAATAAAATACCCATTATCCTTTTATTTCTGACAAAATCAAAATCACTAAGATATTTGATCTAATATCTAATATTTCCCTCATTGGGGGAAATTAGACAATTGAGTTAAATAAACTGTCCATCTGTCTACAAAGAAATATTTTAACTCTTCCACTTAACCCATTAACAAAAGTCATGTCCCCCTTTGAGTAAACTCTATACAAGGAGCATATTAACCTACAAAGGTGCTGCCCATAAAAAGTATAACATATACATACTTGATATACATACTTACCTACTTGATGGTCAGCGAAAAGAAACAGTCATGATTTTATCATTAGAATATACTCCTTGTAGCGGGGGGTGGGGTGGGGGTGGCACACACCTTTAATTCCAGCACTCAGGAAGCACAG
This sequence comes from Myodes glareolus, assembly GCF_982192425.1. Classification (NCBI taxonomy): domain Eukaryota; kingdom Metazoa; phylum Chordata; class Mammalia; order Rodentia; family Cricetidae; genus Myodes; species Myodes glareolus. The sequence continues at coordinate 25,951,600 of NC_142038.1, forward strand.
GCAGGTGAATCTCTCTGAGTTTGAGATCAGCCTGGTCTACAGAGCAAGATCCAGGACAAGCTCCAAAAGCTACACTGAGAAACCCTGTTTCGAAAGACTATATGCGTGTGTGTGTGTGTGTGTGTGTGTGTCTGTATCTGTATATATATATATATATATGTGTGTGTGTGTGTATGTGTATGTGTATATGTATATGTATATACTCCTCGTATAGAGGTTGCAGCAAAAACATCAAGGCTCAATTCACCGGCAGCAGCCTCATGCATCTTACGTTAAATACGTCTCCTAAACATGTCAAGAAGCAAGGTTGAGTAGTTGCCTTCTACATATTGAAGTTTAATTTGTGTAAATACACTTCATGGTGTTGGCACAGTGATGAACTAAGTGAAGGTGCATTTCTCAGAATGTATCCCCTAAATTAAGCAACACTTGACTGTATTTTCCTTTATATTGACTTATGTTTTCCCTTATAATAGCTTTCAAGATAAAGTCGTGGGTTTTGATGTTTGATAACCTGTATTTAAATGCTGGCTTTGCCAACTGCTCTTTAACAACTTGGAAGAAATTACTCTCAATGCTTTGAAATGGTAGCATAACAGACTAACTAACGATGTATAAAATTAATGCTACCTCTCACAGCTGTCACAAAGGTTCGTTGAAGTAATGAACAATGTTCTCATAATGCAGTGCTTGCTACAGTTACCACTTAATTAAGTATAGCTACTATTAAGACAAACTCTACACCTTCACCTTCTCTGACTTGGTCCTAAAGACTTATGTGAGGTAGACCAAAGAGTAGACCAATGCCAACACTACATATTTGAGAAGTGTTTCCATTGACACTCATGTCTTCTTTTAAGATAATGTATATTTTCAAATTTAATTTTTGTGAGAATTTCTTGCATTAATGCTGTATTTATACCACGTCTATCCATCCAGCTCCTCTTGTGCCCCTTCCATCCTCTCTCAACAAATTCATGACCTCTTCTTTAAAAATATTATATCCTGTTGAGTCCATTCAGTGTTGCTCATGTGTATGTGTGTTTAGGACTAACCACATGATTAGACAACTCATCAGGGGGTTCATCCCTGAAAAAGGCAGATTCCCCCCAATCTAAGTAGCTTAAATTAATTGCCTGCAGTTCATTAATTAGGGATAGGGTTTCATGAGATTTTTCTCCATTCACACTGGAAAGTCAACTTGTGGGGGTTTATGATGTTTAGGTTAAAATGTCATGGGTGTTCTTCCAGGCCGTATATAGAAGACACAAGCTCCCACCAAATGTCCCGGTCCTTGGGCTCATCTGACATTCTGCACCCCCTGCTGAGATCCTCACTGAGCATCTGTACTGCAGATGTGTCATATTGCACATCTTTTTCAGTTCTTCTTCTCATTTTGGCCAGCTGTGGATTTCTGTAAGGGTTCCCATCGGCTGCTAAAAGAAGCTTCGTTGAGGAGCAATCTGTGGGTGCAAGGATATGTGTTAAAATGACGTTAGAAATTCTCCTGGTTAGTAAAAGTAGCTATAGTACGTTTCCCTCCAGGTCCCAGGTCCTCTCCACCATTGGCTGGCTTACATTACCAGGCATGAATTCCTTCCGATTGAGTCAGCCTTCAGTCCAGCTGGACTTCCGTTGATTACTCCCGAGATATGTGCCTCTCTTGTATCCTTATGGGTTTCGTCCCATGCTGGTTATTGTGGCTCATAGGTTTTACAGCCAGATAGGGCTGTTGACTGCCTTTCCTCCTTGGCAGTATGAATAGCACTTTAGAGCCTATGAGAGCTAGTCCTCAGGGAAGGTAGCTTCTAGATCAAATAAGAAAAAAAAAAGAAGTCAACTTATCTTTATTTGTAGATGATATTACATTTTATATATAAAAGAACCTTTTATCTAAAATGCCACACCAGAAAACTTCTAGAAATGATCAAAACTTTCAATAAAGTGGCGGGATACAAGCCAGCTTACAAAAATCAGTAGCTTTCCTACATACCAGTGATAAACACACTGACAAAGACATCCTGAAAACACTCCTATCACAATAGCCTCCAAGCTTTCAAGTACCAAATTATAGCTTAATTATCCATTTATCTCTCCCAAACTAAAAAAATTAACAAACTTCATAAGCTACTATTAAAGGGAGAAAATTGACCTTCATCCTAATGGTGATTGCAGCACAAACACACGCCAGCACACACACACAAACACACGCGAACACGCGTGCACACACACACACACACGTGAACATGCACACACACAAACACACGCGCGCATGTGCATGTGAGTGCCATGGTTAATTTCCCTCTTCCAGGATATGAATTTCTATCAAAAGAATCAAATTCAATCAAGTCAGTTAATTCCACAGTAGATGTCAGCTAACAAATAGAACGCACCCAGTTGGAAGAGCACAATAAAAGGAAAACATTGTAGCTAATAATTTTATTTCAAGTTTGTTCATAACAAAATTATAGCAACAGTTCATTTGACAGAATCTAAAACCTAGTCCTTATTTTTCTAAGGTCTAAGAAAAGCACAGGGCAGCATGATAACCAGAGGAGCTGGTGCGTAAGGGGTCTGAGCACTTCGGCAAAGGACGGGGACTGCCCTGAAAATCCATCTGAGCACTAGGGACACAGCAACAAAAGGTCACAGCAGCAGGACAGGGAGGAGAGCAGAACCCAGAACTATAACTATATTTATCTACAATGTTGTTTAGAAACAGCTTTATTTTTTAATATCTATCTATCTATCTATCTATCTATCTATCTATCTATCTATCTATCTATCTACCTATCTATCTATTTATTTATTATGTATACAATATTCTGTGTATATGTCTGCAGGCCAGAAGAGGGCACCAGACCCCATTACAGATGGTTGTGAGCCACCATGTGGTTGCTGGGAATTGAACTCAGGACCTTGGGAGAACAGGCAGTGCTCTTAACCACTGAGCCATCTCTCCAGCCCTCCTAGAAACAGCTTTAAAGATAAGAAAAAGAAAGGGAAATATACAATGGAGGAGAAAGGTGGTTAAAAAAAATGCCTATAAAATCCAAGATTTAACAAACAAAGCTCTCTAAGTGGCCATGAGCAACATTTCTAAAGATCTAAAGAAAGCCCTGATTAAAGAAGTAAAGGGGCAGTGGTGATAAAGTTATACCAAACAGAAAACCCAGTATCAGTAAAGATCTAGAAATTAGTTTTTAAAGAACCAGATGGAACTTTGATAATTAAAGGTACCATAATAGAAATAAAATTTTTACTAGAGGAATTCATCAGTAAATTTGAACTGGCAAAGAAAACTTTGTCCTGGGCCAAGGGACATGGCTCAGGCAACAAGAGCCCTTGGTGCTCTCTCATAGGGCCAGAGTTCAGTTCCCAGCACCCACACAGGGCAGCTCAAAACTACCTATAACTCATCTAATACCCTCATCAGAGCCATGTGAGCACCTGCACACACTTAGAAACACACAGATATACACAGATAAAAAAAATTTCAATGGAAAGATAGCTCTATAGAGGTTACAGAATCCAAAAAGCAGACCGAAAAAAGGAACGAATAGAGAAGCAGAGCCTCAGAAAAACCTGGGATAGGATTATGCACCAGCATCTCCCCGGGAGACGTGGTATAAATGTAGAGTCCTCTAATCTATCACTTTACAAATACCGGAAGACAAAGAAAGAAAGGAATCTTGAGTGACGAGAGAAAATGGCTTATCACTTGAATAGCAATGCAAATAAGGTGTCTTCTCATGAGAGCAAAAATTATGAGAAGACAATGGAATGATAACATGTTCAAAGAAAGAAAAAGAGCTGCCAATCAAGAATCCCATGACCAGAGAAATAATATTTGAAATATCAAAGCAAGATAAAAAAAATTCCAGATTCCTATACACTGAGTAAAACTGTTATTTCCTTATCATTTTATCAGCAACAAATATTCTCAAGACTCAGGGCATGCAGTCTCTGAATGTAATGTGATTAAAAATAAAAGAGTATCAATAAAGCTGACTGTGTCCCTGAGACAATATAAACATATTTCTTCTCCTTTCCTAATTTTATTGATTTAAGAAGCAGCTGCATTGAACAATATTGCAGTTTATATTATTAGGACTATTAAATAGAGACATGTGATGCAGTCACAAAAAGACACAAAGGACCTAGATGGGATTAAGTTGTATCCAAACAGGAAACAACTCTACATGCTAAGTTGAACTCAGAAGAACAGAAGACCTGCAGAAATGATGAAGGGGAAGGTTACCATGACAACGCCTGTGGCCGTGCACATGCCACCATCCTCCTGCCAGCGTATTCAAAAGGCATTAAGCTATATAACCAAATAACGACAAGAAGGTTTTACTGAGATTGCCACATCCATAGATATAAAACCTGCAAAAAATAATATCGTAAGACAAAGGTTCGCTAGAAGTAACATTTCTACATTATACTTGAATTAAATTGTTTATACCTACAAAGTTGTTTTTAATCAGCTATACTATACGTAAGATCTAATGCTACTTAAAATATTCCTTTAATCCAAAATAAGCCAGTGAAGAAAGAGTCATAGAAAATAAAGACATGAGAACAAGAAGATAGAAAAAAAACCTGACAGATATATTCTAACCACATTGAAATGAAATTAATATAAACTTTATCAGGATGAATGAATAAAACAAGACCCAGGATGTGCTGTCTGCAGGAGACATACTTCAGACTTTAAGCCAGTAGTGTTCAACCTTCCTAATGCTGTCGCCCTTTAATACAGCTCCTCATGCTATGGTGACTCATAGCTGTAAAATTATTTTCATTGCTACTTCATAACTGTAACTTTGCTACTGTTACGAATCATAATGCAAATATCTAATACACAGGATATCTGATATGTGACCCCCAAAGGGGGTCGAGAATCATTGCTTTAGACTAAATGCCTTCACTCTAAATATTGCAAAGAGTGTGCTCTCAGCATCTCTTCAACTTTTTTTTTTTAAGTAATGTCTAAATGAGCAGAGGCAGAAGGATCTCTGAACGTTCAAGGCCAGCCTTTTCTACATAATGAGTTCTGAACAGATGGGACTATGCAGAAAGACCCGGTCTCAAAAACCAGAAAAAAAAAGTGATGTCTGAGCAATTAGACAAGAGAAGAAAGCAAAAACATCTCCAGGTTGATAGAGAGGAATCGGTTGCCTTTATTCATGGTGTGACTTTGTATATAATGCCTAAGAAGACCATAGAAAAACAATTAAAACTAATGCAAAATTCAGCAAATTTGAGGGCAAAGGTTTAGCACAGAAAAAAACACAATTTATTTCTATACATTTGTCACTAACAACCAAAAAATGAAATTTAGAGAGTTCAATTTTCAACAACATCAAAAGGAATACTAAACAAATTTAAGAAAATACATGAACTTAAGGCCCTGAAATTCGTAAGCATTATCAAAACAAAATCTAAATGAATTATAAACACTTGATGCTTACAAATCAAAATACTCAATTTTTATTTGCGTGACTTTTAATCCTAAAAGTATTTTTGAATCATATCTTAGTATGTAAAATACAATTGTAACATAGATACTTTATGTAGATTTGTAATGCTGTTTAACATTCCTCTTACTGTAACATTGTTATTAACTCTTTGAGAATTTAATACTTTCATACAATGTGTTTTGGTCACATTTACCGTCTACTCCTTCCTACCAACTCCTGGTTCCCCCCTCACTCCTTCATCCCCTGTCATCTCGATGTCTTTGTTATCTTTTTATTTTCAGTATCTGAGTCCAATCTGTGTTGCCCATACACTCGGGTCTGGTGCCACCCACTGGAGTATGGCTTACTTTCCAGAGGATGCACTCTTTAAAAAACTTAAATCCCTCTCCTTTAGCAACCAACCTTAGAGCTAGGGATGTGGACTTCCAAGTCCCTCCCTATTCTGTGCGAGAATGTTTACTGAGATCTTGTGCAGCTACCACCGCTTCTGTGAGCTCGAGTGCATCGGCTTTGCCATGGCAGAAGACCTTGTCATCTCAGGCCTCCCTATCTCTGGCTCTCACCTCCTCAACATTTCCTAAGCCTTGGAGTTAACACTCAATATTCAAGATAGCAATACTCACCAAGCTGATTTACAGATTCGGTAGACTCCTTGTGTGAACCTCACCTAATTTCTCTATGTAGTTTTCCAGTTACTTCTAAAATTAATACATAATTTTAATGAGTGCAGAAAATTCAAAACAATATTGAAAAAGATGAAGTATGTAGGAAGACTAACACATCCTCATTTAAATACTTACTGTAAAAGAACGGTACCCAAGGTCAATAGAGTAAAACTGATAGGATTAGAAATAAAGTTGTTCCTGTGGCCAAACGATGTTAACTACAGACACAAAGATCCCCTAATGTAAGAAAGAATAGCATTTTCAACAAGAGGTACTGGGACAACTGGCTAGACAAATGCAAAGAAATGAAGTTGGATTCTGACTTTATATCACATAAACATTAGCTCAAAATGGATCAAATCTAAATTTAAAAGCTAAAACTGTAAAAAGGAGAGAAAAAAGTGAATTTTTATGAGCTTCAGTTGGAAAATGGATTTCTAAAAGATTTAGTTTCCTCATTTTTAAACATGTGTCTATGTGTTTGTATATGTATGTGTACATATACAAATACATACATATACATGTACATATACATATACATGCATGTGAGTATAGGTGGTCAGGAAGGCTAGAGGAATCAGATTCCTCTTGAGCTGGAGTTACAGGCAGTTGTGAGTCACCCAACACAGATTCAGGTTCTCCGCAAGAGCAGTACACACTCTTAACCAAGGAGCAATTTTTCCAGTCCCCTAAATTAAAGATTTTTAAATATTGCACCAAGTTCATAACGAACAAAAGAAAATTATGTCACTTTAGCTTTATCAAAATTAAAGTTATTTTACTGCAAAGTTCTCTAGTGAGCGAGTAAAAAAAAATCCCATAAATGGAAATATTTGCGTACCATACATCTAATTAGGAACTTATATCCAGAATACATAGTCTTAAAGCCTAACTATGAAGAGACAAATGACCCAATTAAAAATATGCATATGACTTAAAGACACATTTCTCAAAGAAGAAATATAAATGTCCCATAAGCACATGCACAAAAATAGTCAACAGAATCGCTCACCCTGGAAATAAAAATTTTAAAAAATGGCATCTCACTTCACATCTGTCAAGGAGACTACAATCTAAAAAGTTGCACTGTAGTAAGAGTTAGCCAGGGTCTGGAGAGATCTGGTGGAGACCATGAAGAAGCACAGCTACTGTGGAAAACAGTGTGGTAATTCCTCAGTTTGCCACGGTTACCTATGAGCTAAGTATAATCCTACAGGGATGGGATTATGTACATGCACAATCTTGCATGCAGAAATTTATGTCATAATTATTCAACTACTCAAAAGATATAAACAACTGAAACTACCCATATACCAGTGAATAGAAAAGATAACACCTTGTGCTATATTCATACAAGGAACATTATTAGGCCCTAAAGAAAATGAAGTACAAATGCATACTACACTATAGACAAATCTTGAAAACCCGCTAAGTGAAAAAAGTCAGTCACAATGTGACACAAAACTTATGCTATTTTCAAACGATAGTTCTATCATATGCTAGTCTATGGAGACACCAGACTAAAGGTTGTCTAGAGCGGGAGACAGGGTAATGGTAGCAGGAGGGAAGATACAGAGAGAGATTAGCATAAAACATTGGCAGAAAGACTGGAAACCCATTTGTGGTGGTTTGAGTAAAAATGGCCCCCCTAGGTTCAGATACTTGAAGGCTCAGTCAGTCTTAAGGGTGTGGCACTTCTTAGGATTAGGAAGTGTAGCCTTGTTGGAGAAAGTATATCACTTGGGAGTGTGCTTTGGGGTTTCAGAAGCCAAGCCATGCCCAGTGGCTCTCTTCCTCTTCCTGCTGATGCTGATGCTGATGTGGAACTCTCAGCTACATCTCCAGCACCATATCTGCCTGTGGACAGCCATGCTTCCTGCCACAATGATAAGGGACCAAACCTCTGAAACTGTAAGCAAGCCCCAATGAAATGTTTTGCCTTATAAGAGTTGCTGTGGTCATGGTGTCTCTTCAAAGCAATAGAACAATGACTAAGACATCATCCCCATTTAAGGGACAGAGTATGCACAAGAAAAGCATGTGATACCCAAATATGGGAGGAGTAGGTGCAATGTAACTGGCCTAGAATGGGTCATCATGCATGAACACAGGGCTTTTGTGCTTTGAACCCAATACTATTATTTATACATTTTTATATATTTATTATTTATAAAATACAGCTATTTAGCCCACATCCAGTCTCAAGAACACCCATCTTTTTCTAATAAATTTCTCTATTTCTATCACTATCCTTGTGTCCCTAGTCCAATTCCTTGTTCCAGAAATTGTACCTGGAAATCTCAGAGGGAGCCCTCTGGACTCTCATTCATGCTTATAACAGTGAGAAGAGTAAGTAGGAATTGCTAAGAAGTATGGGGTTTCCTTGTGAGGTGACATAATTGCTCTAAAATTGACAATAATGATGATGACTACGTGTATTATGAATGTACTGAAAACCAAGCTGGATTCACTTCCTGTGACTTTCACAAACAAATACTACAAACAGACTAGGTCGTTTGGTATCTTAAATAATAGGGATCTTGGAAGGATCCCCAAGTCCAAGGTCAAGCTGGTAAAAGTTGGCTTTCTCTCTCCGACTTGCACGAGGCTATCCTCTGGCTGTTTTGCCTTCCCGTAGCCACTGCTCTGTGTAAACACAGAAAACTCTTCTCAGAACACATTAGTGATACTGGATCAGGGCCCAGCCCTCCTGGCCTCATTTGAACACAATCACTTATCTAAAGACCTTGTATGCAAATGCATGCTGAGGTCTTGGCACAAATTTGGGGAGATACACAATACCCCATAATATCATCAGCCCATGATATCCAAGAACTGCAAACTCTAAACTGAGCAGATTGTATTATGTACATCTCATTAAATGTGTTTTCAAGTAGCGTATGAAAGCTCTAACATGATCAAATGTTTTCTCAGAGTCACAACTAAATGCATTAGAGAAACGTCAGTCCCTTTCCTTGAAAGCCAACCCCAGGTATTATGGGGCATTTATAATGAGACACCTGTAGGTGATGGTACATGGAGCCCCTTTATCCTCCTAGAGAGGAAGGAAGGGGCCCTGCCATGGTGCTGCGATTGGGTGTGAGAGTGTCACCTGAAATCACCGTTTGTTTCATAAGTCAACTGACACTTTAGCTGTTGCCATTTTATTTTACTGTAAGTTTTGACTATTTGAGAATTTCCCGCGTGTCTAGACACATGGTTACATTCACCCCTCATTTGCTTCCTCAAATTCCTCTCCTCACAAGCATATGCCCCAACTGCGTCATGTCTTCCTCTTCATCATTCTTTTATTTGTTAAATAAATAGCAAGTCCACTTAGTGCTATCTATATGTGCATGGAGGTGGGGCCCTCCGCGAAAGCACAGGATGCTTACACCCTCAATGAAGAATGACTCTCACGCCTCCAGCTGCTGTCAACTGCCAATAACAACTCCAACTGCCTCAGTATGGGGTAGGCTGCTCCTCTAAGGCCCCAGGAGAAAAAAACCTATGTGAGCTACATAAAGAACTGTGAGGACAGACGAGAGAGGGCAGTGATTAACCCCAACATAGAGAGCAGAGCGAAGGGCTAGGAAGGACACTGTAAGGACTTGGGTTCTGAGTAGGCTGAAGACCCTTTACAAATTCATGAGAATAGTGGCAAAGTCCTTGTTTACTTTCCAGGTGCCCTCTGGCTGATGTTCTGAACTGCGAAAGGGTTTAGCATGTCCACTAATGAAGGAAGAGGTGGTGAAGACTGGATCTGGATTTTATTTCTAAATGTTTGATTTAGCAGCATATATGTGTATAATGTGTGTGGGTCAAATCTATCCCCCATTCCCTCCCTGCCAATTCCTATCTCCTTACCACCTTTCCCTCCCAACTTTCATTTGTAAAATAGGAATAACCAGTGTGCATAGTAAGGCATGAGGGGGAAACAAGATTGGTATAATATAGCAGAACCACAGCCTACCATACCAAGGCATTGGGAAGAGAATACTTCAAATTAATAACTAAGGATAAAACAGTCAAATCATAATGCTTAGAAATACTAAGTTAATCTAACAAGAGGTAGACAAAGTATTTTAAAGTGACTGTCACCAGAGAATTTGGGGATAAAAGGAAGACGTTTCCAGTTAGGAACTCCCTCACTTTGCTTTTTAAGTCATGTGAATGTCTTGCATCCTTAAGCTTGTTTGTTATTGCTTTGAAAGGATCCACACAGGTGACACTTAACTCTGGATTTATTGTTGAGTTGGGGAGTTAGTCAAATGGAGTAAGTTATAAGGGAAGAAAAAAAAATCAACCTGTTGGGGACGTCCAAGTAAAATACTTTCAGATGGCAAAGGGCCTAGTTATAAGACGAGTCAACTAGAAGGGGCATTTAAAGAAACTCGATGGCTAGTATAATGTCTTGTTTATTAAATGTTTCTCTTGAGGGCAGTAGAGTTGTCTTTGCTACTAGACACGCTGCGCTAACTTCAGCCCTCGGCTATAGTAAATTATTGATGCCCAGAGCCTTACACTGTAAATCCTAAAGATGAAATGACCACTAAGTCAGATTCTTTCACAGCAAAAAGATTTGAGAAGAATGACCAGCTATGCTTATGTGAAGAACCAATCTAGAGGTCAGTAAGGGTCTGTGGTAGCAGGAACTGAGAGAGGTTTGCCTGATATCAACGGGGTGAAAATATTGGAAAGAGGAAGAACAGAGACCCAGGAAATGTGGCAGATGGTATTCACTGACTGCAAATGACACAATAATTGAGAAGCTGAGATGGGGAAATGACAAATTATAGGGAGGAGGGAGAGGAGATGTTAGGGGACAGTGGAGGGAAGGAAGGGTTCAGCGCTGATAAACTCAAATAAATACAGGCTGTAGACAGGTAATATGCAAGAATGGACTGGAAAGACAAGGGAACCCGGAACTTCTATTCTGGAATGGCTATGGCCCACTTAGAAGGAGCTGCCCTTACACGCCTCCAGCAATCAGTGCCACACGGTGCCCAGGGTTCTCATACCTGTTGGCGTCCCAGAAGGACATGAATCTGTACTGGGATGTGTGAGTATGAACTCAACACATATAACACATATGCCTTAAAGTCATAATCAAATCTATTATATGCACATCACTCTCCCCCCAAAAAATGATGTCAAAGTAATAGCTATTAATTTCCATCTCATAGTACTGTAAATCAAATTACATCCAATGACAAACAAATCATATTACACATCACCATAAATTTCAGTTTTCTGACCTTCAGTAGTGTAGTATATTCTGCTCCTTTAAATTACCAGATTCTACAAGAACTAAGTAGATTAATATGGGGTAGTACCACACATGAAGATGTACTTTTTTATAAAGTTGTCTTTGAGAGATTTTCACTAAAATCAATGGCATATTACATACACAAGACTGCATCTTATAGCTCAGTACATAGTGGATACATTTGGCAGTACATTCTGCATATATCTGTGCGGCTGTCAGTCTATGAGAACTCAAGAATGGATGGTATGGAGGGTGTTAATCAAGGCGTGTAGTTTAGGCAGCTGCTAATTTTTTTTCTGTCCCTTATTTTGTATGCTTGCAAACAGTTTTGACTTATCACAGTTGACCAAGACTGGGTGAGTGGTGATCTGGATCTCCCTACGGGTAGTAAAGGAAGGATGTTAATCTGTACTGTCTCTGTGGTTTTAAGGACTCCCTAGAAAGAGTTACACTTCAGATGTTACAAATAGAGACTACAGTGTGGGGTCATCTATTGGTCTGGAACAGTGTAAACGACATTCCTGAAACCCAGAAGGATCAGCCAAAGAGTGGAATAATGGAAGAGTAAAAACTGGAATTAAAGCCAGATGATGGTCTCCAGGAATTTGAAAAGGGACAGAAACGAATCGTGCGCAGGGGTTCCCTTATGGAATATACCCACAATTCTTCGTACAGTCCGCAGTCTTATTTCCAGGAAGTCCTGCTTTGAGCTTAATGGATCTTATGGTAAAGTTTCACACAGCACACAGAGCTGTCTCAAATATGACTTTATTATTATTTGTTTGCTATAGTTCATTTATAGGGTATAGAGTAGCGGTAGTGACCCAATGTTCAAAAAGAAAAAGGGTCAAAGACAAGTTGAGAAAAGGTTTTGGAGGCTACCTTAATTGGGGGATGAACGAAAGGATTCAAATAAAAAATATCATTCACCTACGTTAACTATGGCATGTAGCAAATATCTTCCTGCCTCTGTGCAACCACACAGTGAGCAACACAAAGCTGAGACCCATAGATTCATTTTCAGTTCATTCCAGTGTGAGAATTTATACACCTGGTGGAGTCTTTGGAATCTGCTTTTAATTAATGATGCATGTCCCCAGGAAGAAAGGGAATCTAAGTACCGCATGTCACTGCTTCTGAACTTCGCACACTGATGGTTTCTCTGACACAGCATCAGCAAGGACAAGGATGTCACTGGGAAAGTGACATCTCCTCAAACGCAACCACAAACTCCTAAACAGACACCACCAGTGAAGCCGAGGGTATGAGCCCTACTTCGTGCGCCCTGAAAACAACAGCCGATGCTGGCAGGAGAGGTCTGGGAGTGGGTGTGGGGAGAGAAGGGAGCTGCATTTTGCTGGCGGAAATATTCTCTGAGTGAGGCACAGATACCCACAAATACTAAATGATTGGTCCCCCAAAGGCACAGGGAAGTTCTAAAAAACCTTGGTAAGAAACGGGATGCAGTAACTTTGATTCCAATTTTCTAATTATTTCTGGATGTCAGCACACACACACACACACACACACACAAAGCCTTAGTTAGCTTAGATGAAGTCTCCTTTGTGAGTTTGCCTCCTTGACAATTCTTGAGCTTTTCACCCCAGAATCACAAAGTACAAAGAAAGCCAGCATTAAATGAACACTTGCCAATCTGCTATGTACTGGGCATTTTGTTTGTATTGAACTCAAAATTGTTCATGATTTCCCTGCCCACCTCTTTCCTATTTCATTGCCCTCTCAGTCAATCTTGATCTCCATAAGCCGGAAACATTTAAAATCTCTCAATGGCCAGACAGTCGCACAGTGAGTACTCTGAGTTCTTCTCATTGTCATTGTTCCAGGTTTAGAGTTTCATGGCGGCCTCCTGAAGCTCACCCTGGGATTACATCTAACACGGGAGGCAACTCGTGGTCACAGGAATTCTGGGAAACATCTTAGAGGAAACAGAAATCTAGGTAGAAGGGGTCCTGGACAAGAAGCACCAACTTTTTGCTTCCAGAGTTTTTACAAGGGAACCTACCGGCAAGAATCTCGGAACATGAGTGCTGCATCTCAGTCTGCTAAAGAATTCTGAAGGCCTTTCCCTCTGCATCTATTTTTAATGATCACTGCTGAGAACCACATGGCAAATAAGGATCTTAATAGTCTCCCAGATGAAGGGATCTGTGTTCTCTAAGCAGCCCAAGACCGAGGGAGGGTACTTGGCAGCCTAAGGCTCAATGTAAGGATTGATGATGATTATTTATGAAGATGAGAAAATGCTTTTTTAAAATACTTGCATCTTCCCTGAAAGTTAAGTGAAGCATTCCGAGCGTATAGTATAGGATTATTGTGCATGTTCCCATTGAGCAAGGTCAAAAGTGGGGCTCTCTGTCACCTCCCATAGTCTCCAAATGGACCACAAAGGAAGAGAATAGAACAGTGGCTACCAGAAATTAGAGTGGGTGGAATAGAGGGAGGAATATAGAGGAGAGGCACAGAAATACAGCTAGATGAGATTAAGTTCTATTGTTATGTAACAGAATAATTAGCATTTAAAGATCTTTACTTAGAATATACTGTCAAAATGTGGTGGGACTGAAACTGGTAATGGCCTACTTCTCATCCATTGTTCCTTTGTCTTTAAGCAAGAGAGAGATTCAGCTCAGCTGAGGGCATCACTAAACACTGCTGTAATGCGATTTTCTGGAGTCACCTTAAAATAAGGGTGTCCAAGTAACTAACTTTCAAGTAAGGCCTTCATGGTCATTCGGTCAGCCAGCTCTTTTCCTTTTTTCTCTTTATGCCTTCTCTTCCTGTCAGGAATGTAGACATGATAGCGGGTTAGACTGGCTATCTTGCACCTTGAAGAAAAGGTCACATGCTCTTGATGGTAATACCTGTGTCTAGGACCTAAGTGACACCACAGAACAGCTGTAACAACTGCAGGAAGTCAGCCCCCAGAATGCCTGCACTTGAGAGAAAAGCCTTCCATGCTGTTCTACCTTCCTTCAGATTTCTGTTGCGCACGCCTAAACGCCATCTCTGTTTATCCTCTGTGAGAAAAGATAAATAAAAGCCGGACAAAAGTGTTTTATCAAGGTGTGAAATAAAGAATGTAGCATGTAATATCGATGACTTATCGGGGCAGACCAGGTACATTATGTGGGCTGGGGGGAACAGGATCTAGGAGGGGACTGTGGGAGACCTATGATTCCTGAGCTGTCAGGGAAGATTTCTTACAACAGGAAGCTGAAAAAAAATCCGAGAAATTACAACTGCACTTCCAAATACTTTGTGCTCAAGGTAATTATTAAACAACACTATTTATCAATACAATTTTCTAAATCTGGGGGTAAAACGACTGCCCCTTGTCAAGAGTTCGTAGGTAGTTTCTGAATCTACATCATGAGAAGTGACTTCACACCGAAGGACAGGCTCCTGCAAGAAGCAGGGAGGGAACTGAAATGGGTTTCAAAGAGCTTGGCTCTGCCCTCCTAATTATTCTTAATCCACTAAAGAGCTGGAAACATCTTACACATGCTAATTAATTAAGCCCCCTACCAGTCCGTTGATGAGTCCAGGAAGTGGCCCCAGTGTTCCATGTTGGGACCATAAAAGAGCAGCACAGTGGTCTGAAATGCATGCCCATCTAGCTAGTGAAGAGAAAACTCCAGAAAGGTCAGCAAGGCAGCGAGACACACGAAGGGAGCTCTAAGGACAGCGGAGAGTTGAAGATGCCAAGAACACGGTCTACAAGAAGTCTGACACCATACTATGTTATCCTCCGTGCCATTTCCACCTCTCCCTCACAGTGGAGAGATGCCCGCCACTGTGCCTTCCTCTCGAAACTCCTTATCTGCCAGCCCTCTTCCAAGTTTGACCTGTGTGGTTTCTCGTTACCTCTTAACACATCCACTTGACAGAGATGATCACCTCATGCTTTGCGTTCTGGTTTTATGCCTCCCACTACATTCGGCCACATCATTTGAACTGCCCTAAACAATTCTGACTGCAAATAAAAGACAGCTCAGTTGACGTGGTTTGAAGGGGATTTGTTGTGTCTGGTTCACTTATCTGAAGAGTTTAAAGACAGGTCCACTTTGGGCATTGTTTTAGAGTACTGTCTCTATAGTTATTTGGCTGCTGTCCTCATTTGTTTACTCTTTTCTATGGCAGATTTGTACCATAATAACCAAGTGTCACTGTATCCATGGTGTGTGGGACAAGCTCCAGTACATCACAGCACCAAGAGAGTCAGTGTTTCTTCACCCAGAAGTCTGTTAACAAGAGTTCCCGGAAACTGTCTGCAAGGACTGGCTGGTTAGAACTGATTTGAGTGGGGATGTTGGAATGCCACAGGCCCAGAGGTTAATTATGACTCATCTTGGTCTAGCTTCAGCCACATCAACAGCCATTCTTTCCCACCTCTGTGTCTGAACTAACATCCTATGACTAATAGATTTAAAAAACAAAAACCTTTGGAATCTACCATCTTAGCAGGCCACTAGCTTCCACCAGTCCCAAGCTAAGAATGCCATCAGATAGCATCAGAACTGTGTCTCTAATGGACCCATTGATGTATTGTAAATTTGCCTTGATTTCTTGGTTCTGTAAAACTAGAAAACTCCCTGAAACTCCTTCCACACTGGAACATGGAATTCAGGGGTAAACTAGATCTACATTTTCAGACCATGGCTTCTCAAAATTGAATAAACTATCTCTTATTTCCCATTGAGGTAATAGTTGTGTGTGTGCATGCATGCCTGTTTCATTAAAAGTCAATTGTCTTGAGCTCCATAGTGAAAGGAAACTAGGTTAAAACCTCTGTCTTGTGGAATGGTGCTGACTTCAAACACAGTGTCATGCAGTGACATAAGTTTATTTGTGTGTGTGTGTGTGTGTGTGTGTGTGTGTGTGTGTGTGTGTGTGGTGTGTGTGTGTGTGTGGTGTGTATGTGCGTGTGTATATATATATATGCATATATATACATATGTGTATATGCACACACAGACACAAGAAATTCAACCTCTTATTTATTTAAAGAACACACAACTAGGAATTTTCAATAGAAACAGTTTCTTTTTGAATGCCAGTGATACATATTTTTTGATTTTGGTACCACTAAAGTCAGTGTATGCCCTATGTCAGAAGTTTAACTTGCCAGCTAAAACTCTATTCCTATCAAGACTGAACGGAAGAACAGCTACTTTCTAAAACTTTTAGAGCAGTGGCAAAGGGCAATGGAACACGTTCATATTGGTGCTGAAACTCCCACTTGAAAATGACACGCAGAGGTTTCACGCACAGCTTAAAGTGCCGAGAAATCCATCGCCTAACCTCGTCCGTAAGATAAGAAGTAAAATCCTGCTGTAGGAAAACCCAGATGGAATGAGTGTGAAGTTCATCAACAGAGAATAGCCTGCTTCAAATGCTATGTGCTGACTGCCATAACCTGGCAGGTACATCCCTGGATTAGAGACGGGAGGCAGAATTTGACACTCTTGAGTATTTGTCAATCAAGCCAACCTCTCTAAGGGAGAATGGGATTAGTCACGCCAACACCACATGCTGGCGCTCAACTACTTACACGTGGGGTAGGCTGCAGCCTCATTTTACAGATGCTGAGAAGCATCTTACCACTTAAAGGGTGGTACCTGTTCAACTCCACTGGAGCCAAATTTGGAGGTTCGCCCTGTAAACTGATTCTGAATCATCCTACAGACTTTGAAGTTGGTGTCCCCACATCTAAAAATAATTTCCTCACGTACCTCATTTGACCAACGATCTTAACTAACATAGGTGTAAACTCACTGTTCTTAGGCACTGATCAGCCATAAAGTAACTCCCAGGTTTAAAATGTGAAAAGCAGGGCAGGAAAAGCATGCTTTATCTGGAGAAATCATCCACTCTCCTATAAGGCTCTCCCGGACGCACACTATAAGAACATCCTGAAGATCAGACTGTGAACTCACCAAAGGATGTAATTGTGTTCATAGACTAACCAAGAAACTCACAAATTTATCTCATGTGAAAAACCATGGATGACAAATTGCAAAGAGGCCAGAGAGAGGCTCAGAGGTTTTGTATATAGACTGCTCCCGCAGAGGATCTGGGTACAGTTGCCAGCACCTACATCAGGTGGCTCGCCTACTGCTTGTAACTCCAATTCCAGAAGATCTAATGCCCTCTGACCTCCACAGGTACCTGCACTACATGCCCGCAGTCACAGGCAGGAACACACACACATACAATTTTTAATCTGAAACCAAAAATAACAAAATAAGCTGTAAGATGTCTTAATGAAGCAAAAATTTGTTACTTTAAGTATTTTTTTATTTTTAAGATTATAATGTAATTTTATCATTTCCCCCTTCCCTTCCCTCCCTCCAAACCCTCCCATGTTCCCCCTCCTTGATCTCTTTCAAATGCATTGTATATTTTTCATTAATTGTCTAATATATATATACATATATTACATACTTACATTCTCTGTGTGTTATTTGCACAAATATATGCTTTCTGGGCTGATCCTTTGTTACTAAATAACCCAATTGGTATGCTCCTCCCTTCCTTGGTGGCCTGAAGTTCTTTGTCTAGGCTAAGACCTTAAAAATTTACCTCTTACCACACTAGCCTGCTTACTAATGTCATCTTTTCAGGGAGTCTTTTTAGGCAGCCATACTGGTGAGACTTCATGGATATAGCTTCTGATATTTCTAGGAGATTCAAACTCAATTTTTAAGAAATTTAAGTATCAAAAAAATGTGCTTAAGTAAGCAAGATTTACAGCATATATTTACCAAAGAACTAAAGAATTATAAATATGCCTGGATGTTTAAATATATATTTTTATTGTTGTCTAGTAAACTATTAAGTACTATGTAATATTCTTCCTTTTATATATGTGGGAATAAAGAAGATTTAGGTTTTTATTTGGTTTTTTTAATCTATGCTTACGGTATTGCCCACTTTTCTGCATCATGTATATATTATTTTATACTAAGAGATGAAGCAATAAAATTCTGTTTTTTAGAGAAATCACCCTCCCAAACCCAAGGCAGAAGAGCAGCAGCTGGCGTTACCATCTACAGGTGTAATAAACTCACAAATGTTCTGCTCATTAGACGTGACCGTCTTTGTATAGGATTGAGTAAATTCACATGTAGCCCATGCCATAGTGGCTTGTGGGAACCAAACAATAACTACAACAAAAAGTGTCTAGAGAACTGAAAACTTCTAGTTAAGAATGGTCAGTGTGACTCTAATTCAGCCCATTAAGAAGGATGTAATCGTAGTCAATCTTATTAGAGTAAAGAAGAATTTTACCCAGGCAGAAGATGCTCATTTATCAAAATGTTCCAGTGTGGTGCTCAAAATGCCAGCTTCTTTTCATTTTGATCCTACATGGTTCTAGATACATCTGTCTGAGTTATCCCTTTTGTGAAGAAGCAATGCCCCGTGCCAATGGCATGTGCCACTTCTATTGACTGGGAATGTGCTCACTGAACATGATGAGGTCAACATTCTGGTCTCTAAAGCCAGTGTGTTTCAGGGGGGATTTAATCAGTGCCATTTAATTTGTCAAACTGATTTCAAGCAAGTCCCAATTAACCCCATAATGTAGAGGGTAGGAAAATGGCTTTTTTTCTCCTTGTTATGGCTTCCACTTCATCTCCACCTGCAATTTCTCACTTCCAACAGATGTGCTATCCAACATCTGTGAAATTTCATGCTTGACTTTCCTAAGTCTATGTTCAGGTGGAGCCTGTGTCCAGTATCTTCCCTAAAATGCTTGACTTAGCTCTGGAGGAAGAGCTGTAGAAGCATGCCTTCTCTGTAGTGCGACCATGCTTTTTCTTCTGTTGTAGTGATAAATCCCTTCACATATGAATATCCTGGCACATCTTGCACTCTACACTTTGTTCCTTCCTGTAGCTATCGTTTCTGAAAATGGAAAATGAAAATTGCAAAAAATCAGTGCAACTTTATTTTTCTAATTTTCTTCTCACAAGACTGAGTACTTACTGAGTGCAGAAGAAAAGTTTTTGTCTGAATTTCTCATGGGTGTGGTTTGTGGTACATGTTACATGCACATTTAACTTTTTATGTGAATTCTTTTCCTATGTATACCTAAATAACAGATACAACCCAGATAACCTAACGTTTTTATTGTGTTTTTCTATATCCAATAATGAAAATATCGAACAATTCAAAACAAAATTTTATATAAACCAAAAATAAAGTGATCTCAAACAAAATCAGACTTGAAACCTGAATGCCAAACTCATCACTGAGAAGCTGAAACTCTCACCAGCTTCCTATCCAGGTCTAATTTAATGAATCTATTTAAGAAACATCCTTAAATGTCACTTGGAAAATTGAATCTGTGACTAAGGCTTCTCGCTGCAGCATACACTGATATCAGCTATGAGACCTGCATTTCTTCTCAACATTTGTTCAGATGCCAACTCCTCAGGCTATCTATGAGGATAGCTGAGCTTGCTGCAGTTTTCTCCCTCAAGAAATGTACAAAAAAAAATGTGGCAGCTAAAAACATCAAGACCCTGAGAATGCTTACTCAATTTTTTTTTAAAAAAAAATATGGAGTAAATAAAAAAATAAGTCTGAAATCGCAGATACCTCCACATTGAGTGGCAAAAGAAATCCGGGCCTCACAGCACTTCTGATGAAATTTCAATCTGCTCTTTCTACCTGGTACATGGAAGCATATTTTTTCTTATTTTCATTACTTTTTTGAAAATTTTATACAGTGTGTTTTGAACATACTCACTCCTTCCCTGGCCACCCAGCTTTGTGTCAGCTAATGTATGTGTGTATGTGTGTGTGTGTGTGTGTGTGTGTGTGTGTGTGTGTGTATGTGTGTATGTGTGTGTGTATGTGTGTGTGTGTGTGTATGTGTGTATTACTCATGTGCTCATATGCTCTCAGTTGTATGGCCTCCTACTGGAGCACAGTAGATCTACAGAGGTCATAACCTTAAGCTTTTCAACTCTCCTTCTCCCAGCAGCACCTATTGCTGTCCAGTAACTTCTCAGACAGGAGCAGAACTTCATGCTCACCTCCCCTCCATGATGGGCTAGCATCTGGCTTGAAATTATGCATATCTCATGCACGCGTTCACAATCTCCATGAATTCACATCTATAACTGCCCTGGGGTGTACAGAAAACACTGTTTTAGGACCATCCACTATATTTTATTCTTCCAATGTTTCTGACTACTCTTCCTGAAAGATCTATGAGCCTCAACAAAAGGGGTATGATATAGATGTTCCATTTAGGGCTGAGCCTTCCATAGTGTCTCATTCTTTACACCTTGAGTAGTTGTGGATCTCTGTTAGTCACCATCTACTGCAAAAAGACATTTCCCTGCTGGGAGCTGAGAGGTACATTAATCTACAGATAGAACTATTAGTCATTTGGAGTCAGTTTCATACTATGACCATTTAGCAAAATGAAAGTTAGTAGTGATTGTCTCCTAGGCCTATGATCTTTCTACCACAGGTTCCTGTAATGGTGCCTAGTATGAGTTTCAACTTGTAGAGTGGGCCTGAAATCCAATAAGGAAGCAGTTGGTTACACCCAGGTCATTCATGCCACTATTGGCCAGTAAGCATGTCTTGCTAGGCCAGTCGTTGTTGTTCCTCACAATGTTTGCAACTCAGCGAGACTGATGATTTCTTTGCTCCTCCGGTAACATGATAACACCATTCAGCACTAGAAAACTAGCCACCACTGATAAGCCTCTAGGTTGATTTTTGGTTTTTGTCCATGTTCTGACTCAAGTATGTGGGTTTTTTTCAGCAAGAGAACCTTACCATCAAGTTCTGGAGGATAACCAAGTGTGTTGGCAATCGTTTGAAAAGTTTGGGTTTTTATGGTACCTCACTGGCTAACAACTCCAAAAGAGATAACCTATTCCTGGCACTAGGCTTTTCATAAGACTAATAAGTAAGGGTGAAATTAAAATTCACATTTGTATTTCCACAGATAGAATCGCATAGCTGTGAAAATACCATAAGCAATTTAGACTTGGATCTGGAGAACAAGAAACACACCACGACAAACATCCACAGAGAGGAACATCGTGGGACAATAAGGAGTTAGTTCTCCACAGTGGGCTAAAGGTTTTTTGCTATCTGGTACAGGCTATGGAGGCTAGATCTCGATGGGGACTGATAGAATGTCAGGCACTATAGCAAATGTCGGTGTATAGGGACTTTGCAACGTTCCATAAAGAGTCCAAGTAGGCCTATTAAACTTGACTCCAATAGGATAAAACAAACCAAATACAGATGAGATTAGGGCCTCAGATATTAGGATATTAGAATTCACTGGCAGCTCTGAATATGATAGACACCGTAGTAAGCTTAGAAAACTAAGGCACAGATGCACTGAGCACTTGAAAAATCCTGGCCAGTGCACACAAACAATGGACATTCACACAGCTCCCTTTCATGCCACAAAGTATTTTCACTGAATTCCTGCTATGGTGAAAGGCTAGCACTGAACAGGGCAGGCACAGCTGGGAGCGGATCCTAGAAGGATGCAAGAGTTAGCTAGAAATATGCATAAGCTATTGGCCAAACAGTGTTGTATTTAATATAGTTTCTGTGCAATTATTCATGTCCAGGTGGCTAGGAAACAAATGACCAGTCTCCCATTACAGTGACTAACTTAGCCTATCCACAATTTAGTCACTTGCTCCCAGGTCACACTGAAGGCAGCTGTCAGAGCTAGGAATGCTATCCTTGTTTCTCAAGTCTAAAACCTTAATCACTGCCTCATGATCTCATTTAACTCATAGGAGTAGCTCTTGCTACATGCAATTTACAGCTGATACAGTAGACTCATAGTGGCTCTTTGGCATGCAGCTCCTTCTAGCAGCTTTATCTTATTGGCCCAGAAAGCCTGGCCCTAGGGTGAACTATTAAGCAAGTGGCCACAGCACATTAGAGATGTGATTCCACAACATGAGTGTCAAAAAGTGAGCTACTTGTTTGGGAGTGCCTTATGTACTGTCCCATGACTCTCCATCTTCCCCTCTGGCTACTTCTTTCTTTTGCTGATGGAGAGTTACATCTAGAATACTGCTTCCCCCACCCCCTCCATGTCTGATGTTGTCTTTTCATTGCTGGACACTGAATAGCAAAAGAAATAAATCTGGATCCAGAGAGATGTCCCAGGCACTCAGAGGTTTCTGGGAATTAGATGCAACAAATGAACTTCTCAATTCAGGTAGTGACCGAACAGTCCCTGTGTCTGCTCCTCTATTGCTGTCTCGAGTCAGTGCATCAACCCAGAGAAAGTCCTTTGTTGACACAAGTCCTCACAGCAGCTATTAGAGTTGCTCACTCTAAGCCACAGTAAGCTACTGGCCTGCTGTGTAGAAGAGTTAAGGTTTAACCAGGGAAATGAAAAGAGTAGATTGTAGTGAGCCATCACCAACCCACAACTGGACTTTATGTGAAGGAAGGCAAGAAGGAAGGGATACAGGGGGCAAAGGGCAAAGAGTCACCACTGTCTACGAAATGAATAAATGTTGGACTGCTCATTGAGGCTGCTATGTCAGCTCACTTTTGTCATTTCTCCACGTACCCAATGTCAGACAAAGGACAGATCCCCTATGGGCTGTTCAAGGTGTTGCAAAAAACAATGGCAGCACCATTTTACAGGGACTCTAGGGCGTGGCACAAATGAAACATTTAAGGTCTCATTTCATTCTACACAGGGTGGTGCTACCTAACGATGGTATAAGAGGTGACCCGTTGACGAGAACCATAGTCATTCTATCTAGGTAGCCTACTCCTATGTGAGTGGCCTCTTCGGTTTACCTATTTATCCTTTCTTTCTCTTTTGTTTATGTTAGTTTAATTTTTTTGCAGAATTGTGTATTCTCTTTCAGCATGTGCCCTATATACAAAGAAACTGAGCTTCAGAGAAATTGCCTGCTTCTTCCCTGTCATGGTCTTAGCCAGCTGAAGAACCTCTCTACCCCAGAAGTCATTTTGGCTGTTAGCTATAGTTTGAAGTTCAACACCCTTGCAACAGTGGGTCACTGTAGCATCTGGACTCAGGACTTGGTGGAACTGAGTTAACATAAGTGAAAAATTTCCTGAACCTCGCAGTAAAAGGAAGGATTTTCCCCTAGTGCATCTTCCACCCATTCCTGAATATGGAGGTTTTCAGAGAAAATTCAGTAGGTTTTCTTGATTGCTTCTAGGAAAAGGAGGATCTGAAACACGTACTTGTAGAAATGTTGTCAGATAAAACACAAGCTCCCAACTGAATTCCTTCTCCACACGACGAAGACATTTTACAACAGGCATATCCTCCAGGCTTTTTAGTTGTGTGACTCATATTGTTTGACTCTTATTACTATTTTTAGCTAAGTCATAGGGAGTTGTTGAACTATGACCCCTTGTCTTATAAAGAGAAGCTGTCCTTGGATCTGAGAGGCTGAAAGGTTCCTGTGCTAATATATATTGCAAATAATAGTGTTGACTTACAGGTTTCATATTGTTTAAGAACATGGACAACTTCCTCGGTTGTTTGTGGAAATAATTCTTTTCAAAAGTTTTCTCAATCCCAAATAAACTGCTTCTGGAGGATTATAAACCGGAAATCCTCAACCAAATCAGAGCAGGTGGGGACAGTTCCTTGAGCCTTTTATTTAACCTAGCAAATATAAAGTATCAGTGTTCTTTTACCTTTCATTGTTTTGATTGATTTATAATATTCTCTTACGGGTTTCCACGTTATTCATTTTTTCCTTCACATAAAACATTTTAACTATTTGCATCTAAAAATATAAATAAGAGGCTGGAAAGATGGTTCATTGGTTAAGAGCACTGACTCCTCTGAGAGAGAACCTGTGGCCAATTCCCAACGCCCACATGGTGGACTCACAGCTGTCAATTACTCCAGTCTGTGGGCATCCATCACGGTCTTCTGGCCTCCACAGGCCCTGCATTCACATGGTGCAGGTGTATATGCAGGCAAAACATCTATTCGCATGGATTTTTTTTAAAAATTAAATCTTTTAAAAGAAAATTAAAAATGTAATGAGTTCCTCCCCAATTAATATAGACAATAGGCTGCTGTTTGTATTATTTTAACTATCAGTGTATTCTATCCTCAGCCCCGTGTGTGTGTGTGTGTGTGTGTGTGTGTGTGTGTGTGTGTTCTGTTTAACCACTCCTCCTCCATCTTTCTCACCACCCTCCCCACCCACATGAATTCCCCTCCTCTCTCTACCTGTCCTTTTCACAGATCCAGGACTTTTGGTTTTATTTTGTGATCCGTTAGTTTAATAAGAACCATCTGTGTGACCACTGAACTGGGGCTGTGCACTGAAGTCTGATAGGACCAGTAGTGGATATCAAACTAAATTTAATGACGCCCCCTTTCCCTGTCTATCCATAGGCAACAGTTCAGTAGTGAGGAGTGAAGCTCCCTGGACAGCCTCTTCCACCCATGGCTAGCAGTCAAAAAAGTCACTTTTGTGTGGGTCCAGTGAAATCATATGCAATTACTAAAAATGTATGATTACTATGGTGACATATTGCCCAGCAAATACCATTTCACAGCCCTTCTCTCCTTTGGACTCTTACATTCTTTCTGTTCTCACTTTCACGCTATTTCCCGAGCCTAGGAGCGCATGGTATACATGTCTTATTTAGGGCTGAGCACTCAACTATCACTTATTCTCAGGACCTTTTGCAGCCATGAATCTGTAGGCATTGCAATTCACTGGAAAGAGAAACTTCTCTGATTAAGGCCAAGAGTGGCAATTGTCTATTAGTATAAACAGTCATATTTAGTTGATCATTGGATGCTCTGTCAATTTAGCTAAATAACCACATTAAGTTCCTACCTAGGATCTATAAGCTCCTCTACCTGGACTGTTGAATGATTTTTCACTACAAGTGTGAATTCCCTCCCCTGAAGTGGGCCTTCCATCTAAGGGGAAAACAGTTGTTTACCTTACCAACTGTCCTCTGTCATGCCACTAATGCACAACTTGCTTGGCGGGCTGCTATTGCAGTTCATAGCATTCACAGCTGGGTAAGACCAAGACTTGTTCACCGGGACAGTCAGTATAGGCATTTGACAGTGTGAAAACTTCTTGGCAGGGAGGAGCCTTATAGCTTTATTCCAGTTTTATTTTTCTATATCATGTGACTTAGTTATGGCTTCCATAACTGTGATAAAACAGCATGGCCAAAAGCAATTATGGGGAGAAGAATCAGCCTTAAGTGGGTAAAGCCTTGAGTGAGTGTGCATTTTAACGTGGGCATGTCCATGTCAAGGACACCCAAGGCCTCTGACCCATAGGACAACTGACAAAGCTGTTATCCATATAGCTCAAGCTCCATGGGAGTGGCAAAGCTTTTCTTGGGCGTCCAAGTTTGAGTGTTTATGAACAGCTGATCACCTGACCAAAGACCATCATCTGCAGCTTCCTCCTTCCACATGTTTATAGCCTGAACCCGCTGGACTGCAGAGACCTCATACTAGGACTAGCTAGTGGTGTAGGAGCTCCTTCAGTATTTGTGTTGCTTTCATTGGTTAACCAATAAAGAAACAGCTTGGCCTGATAAGGCAGAACTTAGATAGGTGGAGAAGACAGAACTGTATTCTGGGAGGAAAAAAGCAGCAGATAGAGCCGAGCCGCCATGGAGCCAGCTGCCTGGTCAGACATGCTGAATCTTTCCCGATAAGCCATGACCTCATGATGACATACAGATTATTAGACATGGGTTGAATCAAGATGTGAGAGTTGGCCAATAAGAAATTAGAGCTAATGGCCAGGCAGTAATTTAATTAATATAATTTCTGTGTGGTTATTTCTGGGGTTAAGCTAGCTGGGCGGCGGGCAGCCCACTCGCCTCCTACTACAAGCTAGCTCTTCCCACTGTGCCCTGACTAATAAACCCTCTGATGTTCCAGATTGTGGTGGTAGCATTAAAGAACCCCACCTGATCCCAGATCCACAGCACATGTGGCTAAGTGTCTGTTCTTCCTTCACTCAATCTCACCATCACTAACCAGGGTTCTGGGACCAAGCTACACGGGATATAGCAAGAAACTTGGGGAGGAAAGAATTTATTTCAGTTTACAACTCAAAGGTCGCACTCCATCACTGAAGGATGGCCAAGCAGGAGCTTGAAGCAGGAACCTGAAGGCAGAAACTGAAGCAGAAGCAAAGGAGACGTGCTGCTTACTGACTTGGTCTCCATGGCCGGCTCAGTTCACATTCTTATACAATCCAGGACCACCTGCCCAGGGGTGGCAGGGACCCATCTGGGCCCACCTACAGCAATCATTAATAAAAAAAAATGTCCAATAGACTTGGCTACAGGACAGTTTCATGGACGCATTTTATCAAGCAAGATCCCCTCTTCTCAGATGTGTCTAGGTTGGTGCCAAGCTAACAAAACCAGGACATTATGCAGCCATGATATGTCTCAACATTAGGTGCTCATCACCTAATTTCAATGGACAACCAAGGGCAAAGGCAAGCACTTGCATTGTTTGGGAGGACTCTAGTGACTCTCTTGACCAATAAGAACTCATGAGGATCTATCACATAGCTTTCACTGTAGGTTTTTTTTTTTTACCATAACTTCAAGAGAAGATTTTTCCAACCATGAAAAATATATCCTTTCCAAATTAGTTATGTTACAATATAGTAGGTTACAAACATTCTTTTCATACTACCTTAATTTTCCTTAACCCTCCTCCCTGCCACATTGCTTCAGCTTTGCCACCACCTCTCCTTGCTTAGACCTTCCCACCCCCATTGTCACCGTCATTTCCCCCTCTCTTCCTTCATGTTACCTATTCTTTACTACCCCCCTTTCTGAAGATGCCACATATAACCTATGTCTAGATTTATGGTTCCCATGAGAATTCTTAAGTTGAATGTACAAAATTAGAGATTTAAAGCTAGGATGCACACACGAGAGAGAATGTGTAATTTTTTTTTTAGATCTCAGTTACTTTATTCAGTACGTCTTGTCTAGTTTTGTCAGTGTACCTGTAAATTTCCTAATTTCATCTTTGTTTTAAATTTTTCATACATGAGTAATGTAGTTATATCATGTCACCCCCTTTTATCATCCAAATCCTTCTGTGTCCCCAAACTCCTTCTCAAATTCATTACATCTTTTTCTAAAATTATTGTGACATACATATGTGCATATATATACATACACATATATTCATATATATGCCTATATATAAACAGAGCAACAACAAACATGAATGAGAAAGTATCTCAGTGGTAGGTTATAAAGCCTCCTGAATGTATACCTAGAGGGAAATGGCTGGATCATCAGTTAGCTCTATTTGAGGAATCTATTTGATTTCCACAGTGGCTATAGTAGTTTGCACATCTGTCAAACTTTCCCTACATACACTTTCAATATTTGTTAACATATGATTTCTTGATGTCAGCCATTTTTTTTGTCTAGGGTGAGACGAAATTTCAAAGTAATTTTATTTTCACCTCCTTAATGGCTAACAATGTTGAACACTTTTAAAATGTTTATTGGCTGTTACGATTTTTTTTTTTTAAACTCAGATTTAATGCCTACTTTAGGACTGGGTTGTTTGTTTTTGTGATGTTTAGTGTTTTGAACTCTTTGCATTTTTCTAGACATTAATCCTCTGTTGATTAAACAGCTGGTGATGATTTCCTGTCATTCTGAAGGCCGCCTCTTCACCGTTTGACAGCTCCTTGTTGCAGTACAGAAGCTTTCGGTTTCAGGAGCTGCCATTTGTTAATTGTTTGTATTATTTCCTGAGCAACCAGACTCCTATTTCTTAAACCCTTGCCTGCATGTGTGTCCTGCAACATGTTCCCTACATTCTCTCCTACCACTTTCAAAGTTTTAGATTTTGCATCGTCGTGTTTCTGATTGCATTGCAATTTCTTCAGTTTTACTCCACTTAGCATGATGTTGATCATTATTTTGTCTCATGGATCCTTTATTATATGAGGTGTACTATCTCTATCTCTATTCTTTTCATGGCTTTTATCATGAAGGGATACTGGGTTTTGAAACAGAACTTTTGAGTGTCTATTGGGATGGTCATCTGATTTTTGTTTCCAAATCCATATTTATTATTTGTACACGATGGATCATCCCTGTATTTTTATCTTTATCCCTGTAACTTCATCATATTAGGCTTCAAGGTTTTTGTTGAGAATTTTTACATCTATGCTTAACAGGGATATGTCATTCTGCAATTCTCTTTGTCATTGTGTCTGTATTTGTGTGGTCAGTAAAGGAACACTAGCTTCGCAGAAATAAGTTGTAAGTGCTCCTTCTGGTTCTATTTATTGTTAAGGTTTGAGGAACGTTGATTGAAAGTCTTCTTTAAACGTCTGGTGGATTCTGATGTGAATCTATGCAGACAAAGGGTTTTTCAGTATTGAGATTTTGCATTGCTGTTTTAATTATTGATCATCTTGGTTGTTCTTTGGTGGGTCATATGTATCCTGAAATTCACTAATTTCATCCAGGTTTTCCAACTTAGTGGGATATAGATGTTTAAAACCTCTATTTCTGTTCTATGTTTCTTTTACATCTGTTGTGATATTTCTTTGCTCATACCAATTTTATTAATTTAGGTCTTCCCTCTCCTTTAGCTAGTTGGCTAAGCTTTTGTTAATATTCTTTGAATTTTTAAAGAAGGACTGTTTGTTTCATTAATTCCTTGCATTATTTTACTTGGTCGGTTGGTTCTTGTTTGTTTCCAATTCATTAATTACTTCCCAGTCTTACTTCTTTCCCTCTATTGCTTTTAGATGTGACTTGTTCTTATTTCCCCAAATTCATGTTGTGAATCATTAAATTATTTATTAGGGCTTTTTCTGATTTTTAAATGTAGGCGCTGAAACCTATACATTTCTTTCTTCGGACCCCTTCCACTGTATCTCAGAGGTTTGTGTATATTGTGGTTTTATTTTAATTAGTTTCCAAAATGTTTTTAAACATTGTTTAACTTTTAAAAACAATATTTTATTTTTACGGGTGTTTTGGCTCCATGTACATCTTTGCACCAAGGGCATGTCTGGTGGCTGAGCCTCTGAAGTTACAGCCAAATAGGTTCTGGGAATCAAACCCGGGTTCTCCAGAAGAACTGTCAGTGCTCTTAACAGCTGAGCCATCTCTGTAGCCCTATATCTAATTCCAGTAGTTTTTATTTTCTCTTTATTTCTTCAGTAATCCATAAATCAATCAAAAATATGTTCCTTAATCTCTATGAGTTTGTGTAAATCCTGGAATTTCTTTTGCCATTAAGTTCAAATGCACATGAAAGCCGAGATCTTTCTTATCTTTCCAAAATGGAAGATAAAATTTGGTACTACAAGAAGAAAGATGAGATTCTCAGTGGCTAAGAAGTGGCCATGTAGTATAGCATGGTATAAGATATGACTCTAAGTAAGTGTCTCACCCAAATGACATTCCCACTATTTCTAATATTATTTATGCATTCCTTAAACTTCCCTTATGTTAAATAATTTTCTTAAACGCAGGCTGCATTCTATACCCAGTTGCATTCACACTGAGATTTGTAATTTTAATCTGTTAAACTAGAACTATGCTATAATATTGAATTTGACTCCTATTTTACATAGGGAGTTTGGGGATTAAGGAGGTAGCTCAGTAGTTAAGAACATATGTTGCTTTTGCAAAGGACCTAGATTTAATTCCCAGCACCCACATGAAGGCTCAAAACCATGTCTAACTGCAGTTACAAGGAAGTCAGGTACTGTAGAGACAATTCAACAGTCAAGAAAGCCTACTGCTCTTGCAGAGGACCCAAGTTCAGTTCCTACGACCAACACGATGACTCACAACCATCTGTAATTCCAGTTCAAGGGAATATAATCTCCTCTTTTGGCCTCCAGTGGTACCAAGCACATCTATGCTACACATACTTATATGGACACCAACACTCAGATACATAAAATAAAAAAAAAACTTTTTTAAAATAAAGAATTTTTCCATCACATTTTTAAAGTCATAACGAGATTTTAAGTAGGTTGTTCCTCATGTTACTTACCTGAGTCCCTTCTTGGGAAATAAGTGCCTGGTTCCACTGATGTAAGACTAAGATATGCTTTTACACTAGTAGATTCTGCTCTGCTTTTCTCCAGGCAGGGCCCAAACAGGAACTAAGCACACAGTAAAATGTTTGCCCCGGTGAACTTCTCAATGAGGTGGTCCCAACCTTCATCATCTGAGCTTATTTTAGGTGATATAAATCCATGAGCAGCCTATCAGGAAGTTTTCAATAGAACAACCCCCCAATTCTCACATTTCTTAAGCATTTAAGGGGATCTCTCTATTGAATAGTCTACGGACATTGCCTGAGCTCTTACACTTAATTTTGTCTGTTCTGTAATGCCCACGATCTGCTGGGGGACTCCTCTTTCTTACAGTTCCTGAGAATCGTCAGAGAACAGCTCTATACTGTAACAAATCTGTTTGACTTTCACTGATAACTTTTTTGCTCTGCATTGTGGTTCAGGGCCCCATCTCTTGATCACCTCTTAAAATCTCCCCACTATTTCTCAAGCTTTCCTCCTAAAATATTCTTCACGAGCAATGGATACTGCTAGTATCTTAGCGTGGCCCCTGCCACGAAGATACAGTCTCACCCTCATTTCCCATTGCTCATGCTGGACTGCAATTGTCTGATGAAATCCTATTCAAACCTGCAAATGATACAATGTCCATGGAAATGTAAAACTGCATATTAAATAGCACCGCTTTTGGGAGCCATAAACACAGGAGTATTCTCTCTCTTTACTCACAGCCATGGTTTAAGGCTGGATCGTATGCCTCGAGATGGGTCTGTCTCTTTTTCTTTATGCCTGGAAACCATGATTTTACAATCTTCAACCCCAGAGAAAAAGAACAAGCAAAGGCATAGCAGCCTCTAATTCATGGCCTAATTAATTTCTTCAGTAGGATGATAATCCCTTCAGGCCAAAGATGCTGCTCAGAGGTGTAGAAATCAACATATACAAGGCTCTGGGTTCCAATCCCAGCATTTCACAAAGCAAAGAATATAACCCTTTTACCACACTGGCATCCACATAGGTGCACTAGTCTGATAGAAGCATAGCTCTCCGCAAGTGTTTGTCTGGTGTTCAAAGACGTGGGAGCAGTGGCCACTTTCACCATAATGAATCTAACTTCCGGCTATAGCCCACATTCATACTCCAGTTCCCAATCTGCTTGGTGTTTGTTGGAAGGGATCTGATTTGTGATGATATAATGGCTTTGGAAGATAAGTGCCCCTATGACATAGTCCAACCAAGCCAACCTTGAAAACCAACAGAAACACATCCTACCTTTAAAGGCCCCATCCTATTAAATCCTCCCCAGTTTGCATGACTAACAGTGACAGAACAGAGGGTGGTCTGAATTCTTGGACAGGGCGTCTTGATTTGTGGGTTCACAGCTTCTTTGTGAAGAGTGATCAGCAGTCATATAGTTAAACATGATGGATAGACAGACAGACAGACATGTAGATACATAGATAAATACATAGATAGATACATAGACAGACAAACAAATAGTTAATGATCAAAATGTCTCAGCAAAAAGTTGAGGCCAGGATGACTCTAAGGAGGGGAAGGCAAGGTCTCAGTTCTTAAAGAGACAGGAAAACAATGTAAGAAGGATGTGGGTGAGAACAGGGTGAAGCCTCCCTCACTACAGCAATGGCACCACCATCACTAAGACCCGGTCTGAGAGACAAACGGCACACTCCTGCCAGCAACAGCAAGTTTATAGAATATGTGTTGGAATATTTCTTATTCTGAGACCAAAACAGACTCTGTCCAGAATAATTATCCAAAATGTCACTGGCCCAGAGGGAGAACTTTCATGATTTCTTGCTATCAGCTGTGGCCTCGGTCCTGAAAACACAATGCGAGCAGTAAGAACTCCGTGACCTGGAAAGAGGTCTGGGAAGGCGCAGGCGCCATCTAGTGGCGGCTCCATCCTGGGTCTTTATCCCTAATGAGCAGGGCAGCAGAAACTCCTGACAAATTCACTTTTCCGCTTGTTCTCCGGCTGGAAAACATAACACGGATAACTGAGGGTTTGAGTTGACTTTAACCGTTTCCAGATATTGACAGCCTGGTGAGGAGACTGACAGCAGTTACCTCTTAACTGGGCAGACGCAGAAGGCGAGAGAAGAAAGAAATGTGAGACCCTCTAAGGAATGAGCAGTCTCTGCTGACCGTTTAATCAGAGCTTATTCCCGTTGTGGGCTGTAGCCTTCTTACTCTTTTCAGAGAGGTAAGTGAGCTCCCGGAAGATGGACAGCTGTGACCGTTTTTATAAAATTAGTAAGATCTGCCCTCTATTGGCTCGAAAACTGCAGTGCCCCTAATTCAATTAGATTGTTCTTGCATTTTGTTTGCTTCCAATGGTTGATATGCCTCCCCGTCTCCCCCCCCCCAAAAAAAACCCCGTTGTCCCACAGCCTAACCTCAGAATGCAAAGATAAGAGAGAGATTTGAAAAATCACCTGGTTTGTCTTTTTTTCATAACTCAGACCTTCAGACGCTGTACCAGACTCTAGTGTCAATGCTTAACCTCCATGTAAGGACAGAAGAGAACATCAAAATCACAAAAACTTCTTCCCGTGACTGATGAAACAGCCCCTTTAAAAGGCAAATTATCAGGTGCAACCACAGAAGAAAGAGGTACGATTTGAGCCAAAATCTTTCAGAACGGATAACTATGAAAAGCAATGGACTCTAGCATGATTAATGTAGCCTCTGATGCCAGCTTCACATCTCAACAGCAGAGCCTAACAACAAAATACTGAGAATTCAAAAATAATTTTAATAATAAAGATTATAAAAAGGCATACCCAGTTGCCAACTCAGCATCTTGATAAAGGAAAGGAAAAATGGGTCCAGAAAGGGGAGGTGGGGTGTGGCCAAGTAGAACCAACTACACCTTTACTGTAGGGTAAGTAGGGCTAGTCCTTGTTACACAAGAGCAACATGGAAAGAAATGATATAGAAGTATGCAAACCGGCTACTGCAAACCGCCTACTGCAAACATGGGTGACTTATCAGCTAGAAGAAGAAAGGGGATGGGGAACAGCTCTCAGGAAGCAAAGAGAGCCCAAGTGTGAAACTTACTTTCTTTTAAACATATTAATAACAGAGAAAAATTCATTAAAATGTGAATCTAGGGCTGAAGAGACACTCAGTGGCTAAAATCACTTCTTGTTCTTGAAAGGACCTAAGTTCAGGTCCCAGCACCCAATGGTGGTTCACAACCATCTGTAACTCCACTCTAGGGGATTCAATCTCCTCTTCTGATCTCTGTGGGAAACAGGCATTCAGTGAGGTGCATGCATACATGTAGTCTAATCACTCACATACATGAAAGTATGAGTCTAAGCAAGACCTCTAAGAAGATTACAAAACACCGATTTCCACGAGGAGACTGCCAGTTTAAGAGACTAGACTGAAAACACACACACACACACACACACACACACACACACAATGGTTTCAAATGTAACAAGTGATAAATGGCAAAGAAACGAAAGGTGAATCTGAAAGAGACAATGACAGGAAAACAGAAAGAAAAGCCAGAGGAACTAAAGCCAAGATAAAAGATGCATAGAAAAAAATGTGTAAGGACCCTTGGCATGCTTAGTAGAATGCAAGGAAAGTCAAGAGGGAATTTCAAGACATAGCCTAAGAGAACAACCCCGGAAAGAGGAATGGGGTTCACAGATGTTTTAAAAGCATGTCCATGTACCTGTAACTCAGTGGTAGCATGCTTGCCTCGATCCCCAATAAGGAAAAACACCTGATAACAAGAGCAGCCATCAAACTGACACTGAGTGGTCCCACCTGAGCCATTTCCTGGCTAAACAATGTTGGGCATCAAGATTCAAACGAGTGCCAGCGACTGCAGCAATCGGCTGCTTGAAAAAGAAACCAAAACACACACTGGAGAAAAGACAGCGTCTTTGACAAACAGCGCTGGGAAACTGAATGGTCACATGTAGAAGATTGAAATTAGATCCGTATCTAATCACCCCGCCTTGCACAGAAATCGGCTCTAAATGGGTCAGAGTCTTCAGTGGGAAACCACTAGAAGAAAATATGGTGATACCTATCAGATATTAGTGTCGGAAAGGAGTTTCTGAATGGACTCTATGGGCTCACGAATTAATTCTGGCATATAACCAATGGAAATTCATAATAAAATGATTCTGCCCAGCTAAGGAAACACTCAGTTAAATAAAGGGGAAGCCCACAGAATGGGAGAGATCTTTACTAGCTGTACATCTGACAGACTATGAAATCCAGACTATCATAAATAAGTAATCAAGAAACAACCCTATAAAAATGAATAAGTGGGTTATGGATCTGAGCAGAGTTCTGAAAAGAAGTCATGGAAATGGCAAGAAATATTTTTTTGAAATATTCAACATCCATGGCAATTAGGGAAATGCAAATTAAAACTACTTTGAAATTTCTTCTTATCCCAGTTAGAAAGATTAAGATCAAGAAAAATGTCATACTTAGTTTTTCTTGCTGTAATAAAGCGTCATGACTATAGGCAGTGGAGGAAACCTTGAGCAAGTGAAGTCCTGACTGAATGTGTATTTTAACACGGGCACAGCCCTGTCTAAGATATCCAACCCCTCAGGCCCACAGGACAATTGGCAAAAGTCATTACTCCTATGGCTCAGACTCAAAAAAAAAAAATGGCAAGGGTTTTGGTCTGTACCCAATGGGGTCCTAGAGCGGATAGGGGAAGTGGACACAAGCCCCTATCCCGAACCCAGTTTTCTCCAAAGAAGTCTCACTGGGGAAGCAAATTATTCTTAAACGGTAGGCCCTATGCCTAGCAATAGATGGCAAACAGAATGAACTCAGTGGTTTCTTTGGAGGTTCCTTGTCTCATAATATTGTCAGTGATTTTATTTATTTATTTTTAAATTTTATCTTTTTTCCTCTCTATTTCTATTTACCCTGCAGGTTCTTTTGCATATACCTCATGGCTCCCAGTTTAGTGTTTTTTATGGGATATCTGAGTGTGCGAATGAATGGGCTTCGGTGTCCATATCTGTTTCTTGTGTCTTGGGTTCTTTTCCCTCTGTTTGTTTGTTTTTTCCTATTCTGATATGTTAGTTTTGGTTTTATCTTACCTTATTCTATTTTATGTTCCCTTAGAAGTCTGTTGTCTAATGAGAGACAGAAAGGAAGGGGTGGTTCTGGTTGGGAGGGGAGGTAGGGAGGAATTGGGAGAAGAGGGAGAGGAAACCATCATCAGGATATATTATGTGAGAAAAGGGAAGAAGGAAGGGAGGGAGGGAGGGAGGGAGGGAGGGAGGGAGGGAGGAAGGAAGGAAGGAAGGAAGGAAGGAAGGAAGGAAGGAAAGAAGGAAGGAAGGAAGGAGGTAGGGAGGGAGAGAAGGGAGGAAAAGAATCAAGATAAAACTTTAGACATGGGTACACAAAACACAAATCAGCCACTAGGGGGAGAAGTCAGGCATTTTTAAGGAGCTGCCTTGGCTTTGGCAATGCTCAAAGATAAGGCAGAGAGATTACAGGCTGGGAGAATCAGAGTGACAGTAAATACTATGTCACACAAAGGTGTCATTGAGAACAGAGATAAAAGGCTGCTTCTTGACATGAGGGCACTTGGAAAATACATTTCCACGAACTCTTTTAAAAACCAAGGCAAGGTAAAACTTTCTTTTACCAGGGGTTGAGTGGGGACATATACAGAGTGTCAGTGGGAATGTAAATTAATATAGGCATTATGGACACGAGTATAGAGAGCCTTCACATTAAATATAATTGATATGTCATCCAGCTATCCCATACCAAAAACAATCTAAATCAGCATTCTATACTATTACTATACTATTACTAATTGACTAGACATGCAGTCAGCTTAGCTGTCCATTGACAGACTGCTGGATAAAGAAAATGGATATATATATATATATATATATATCCATTAGGGTTAGGGTATATATATATACACACATATATATGTCTGTGTATACATATATGTATGTGTATATATATATATATATATATATATATGAGTTTCGTTCAGTCATAAAAAAGAAATTATGTTAGAGGGACAAAACTGGAGACCATGTAAAGTGAACTAAGCCATATTTAAACAGACAAATACATGCAGAATCCAGAATTTAAGTGTGTGTGTGTGTGTGTGTGTGTGTGTGACACAAAAGTCAAAAAGAACTATTTAGGAAGGTGGAAGGGAGCAGTGATACATAAGGGTGAACATGAATCATGAAATTACATGATATGCACATATAAAACATCATAAAGGCAGAGTGAGATGGCTGGTAAAAAGCACTTGTTTTACAAACCTGGTGACTTGAGTTCAGCCCCTGAAAACACTGTGGAAAGAGAGAACTGTCCAAAGCTGTCTTCTGACCTCCCAAAGCACACAATAAACTATTTTAAACATCACAGTAAGATCCATGATTTTGCACAATAGACATATGATTGAGGTAAATCGAACCAAGAGGGGGGAGGGGAGGGA
The DNA here is from genome assembly GCF_982192425.1 of Myodes glareolus. NCBI lineage: Eukaryota > Metazoa > Chordata > Mammalia > Rodentia > Cricetidae > Myodes > Myodes glareolus. Next base: position 25,988,622 of record NC_142038.1, read on the forward strand.
GAAGAGGGGAAGGGAAGAGAAGGATTGGGAGGAGCCCTGCGAAGAAGATACCTCTACTCTCCTTTTAGGTCATCAAATGAGAGTTTAAAAGGACATGGCCAGCAGGGGGCACCCTTCCTGGTGTTTATGAATGGCACTCTGGTTCTCCATTCCCTCCTGCTCTCTGCCAGTCTGTCACATCACTGACTTCAGTGGCTTCCCATCACATTCAGAACGAATTCTAAAAGCCGAGAGGACCCTGCATGACCTTGTCCCTGCCTGCTTCATTCCATATTCTACATAAAACTATGCACGACTGTTACGTGGCCACTTAGCCACCGCCAGCAACATGCTGAGACTGGGACCACTTCTGAGTCTTTTTCCTTGCTACTTCCGGTTCTGACCTCTCTGTGTTAGGAAATCTTGCTCACCGCATCATCTAGGTTAACTGGATTCCCTCAGAGACAGCTTCACTGAGAACCCCATTCAAAACATTACCCACTTAATTCACTATCAGAGCCCTGAAGTTTATTGTTCTTGTACTTCTCATAGTCTGCAAATGTTTTATTTGCTTAATTGTTATACCCCTATCTGTCTCGATAGTGCCTAAATCCCCGGTGGCAGGAATCCACCTGTATTCTCTAGCGTCTCCTCTCCAGTATCTTTCCCAGCAATTGGCGTTTAGTAAGTGCTCAGCAAATATTTATCAGTGAATGAGGGAACTTGCAAAAATGTGAGTACTGGATATTACATCAAGACCACCACAGAAAGAGTGGGGATATAAGGCCTTGTTGGGAGTTAAATTCTACCCGTATTATTTGCTGAAGTTTTAGCCCCCAGCATGGCTGTGTTTGAAGATAGGGACTTTAAAAATGTAATTAAGATAAAAAGAGGTTAGGTTCGTAAGATACCAGTCAACTAGATTGAAGGGGAAGAGGGAATGTGTACACACAGGAATGGCTAGGGATGCCAATGTACGCATGGTCCGTGTATGCACCCAGCAACACATGCAGGTCTGGAAAGTCAGGGATGAACTCCCGAAGACACGAAGACCTTTGACACCTCTATCTTCCAGAATCATGAAGAAACACATTCCCCTATGTAAGCCACTTGCTCAGGCTGCTAAAATATATTGCCATGGCAGACCAAACAAACTAATATAGCTCTTGATAAATTAAAACTATTAATCTAAACAACTTCATATGTGAAGGAAATGCGGTTAGGCAGTAAGGTGACTCAAAATGGCCAGAGTGTTGAAAACAACCCTGTTGAAATAGGAGAATTTGAGAAATTAAATACTAAGATATTAAAGACAGGGATGCTAACACAATTTGTGGGGCCCAGTACAAAAATCAAAATACAGGTTTTCTTATAGGGGGAGAATGCGCTAAAGTGCCGCTAATTATAAAACGTGAAGCTTTGTCTTCCGTTCTCCACGGCCTCTCAGTTCTCCTGATGTTTATTTATGTTATCTGATGTTGATCTTCAAAAAGTTAAAAATTAAGATTATCAAGATGAATTTTATCATTCATCCTTGTACTATGCAGGGCTAGTTTGAAAAGATCTGAAAGCTCTCCCTCATGCTGTGGGGTCCCTGAAATTTTGTTCAGTATACAAACTATGAAGCTATCAAACAATAAAATAGAAAGAGAGAAAGAGAGAGAGAGAGAGAGAGAGAGAGAGAGAAAGAGGGAGAGAGGAAGAGGGAGGGAAGGAGGGAAGGAAAGAAGGAAGGATTCAGAATTTCAAGATGTTCACAGCAATGCAAGTCTGGAATCCTTTCAACATTACTCCATGTGTACCTGCACAGATCGCACGCCCTTGAAACCACAGCCAGGGAAAAGTAAAGCCACACACCCCAGAGCAAAGTGAATAGATTCCAGACGGCCTACAGGCAAATTCCTGCAGTCCTCAGAGCATCCTGTAGTGATCCCTGACACCTTCCTCTAAAGAAGCACCAAAGTGAATGCTGTTCAGTGTGCAGCCCTGAAGGGTCGAACAGGACTTTACAACCATGTGCAGCTAATTTTCACGGTGGCAGGTCTTGTTCCAATCTCCGTGGGCTCCTGGAGTGTCTAAGAGCCCGTAAAGACACAAACCCAAACCTGATTTCTGAGTTCGCAAAGACCAACTTGCAAATCTTCTTGGGAACTCCCCCTACTTCTCAGGTAAAATCCGCGTGCACCCAAGATGCCTAAGAGGTCATTTCACAGGGGAGAGGCCAGTTGGGCACTTTTCAGAAGGCACCAGGGAGCAAGGTGGAGACAACAAAGGGATCACTGAGCCAATCGGAAGCTTGAATTCAAATGATCAACTCTGATAGGAAATAGCTGAAACACCGAGTCTTCTTGCCCTTTCCTGAAACAAGGGGATTGGGTGTGATGATCCCCAAGGGTTCACACTCTTCTAAAAATAACAGGCACAAACAAAACTCCGGCTGGGGTGGTAGAAATGGAGCTCTGGAGTCCTGTGGGATCGTCTAGCCGTGAATAAGGAACCAAAGCCGCTCTGACAGCACTCCGGGGCTTGGTCAGCTTTGCACACAGGTTTTAAATGTCCCCTCTCTCCAGCTAAAGTGGGGGAGAGAAAGGAGCAGGGACCAGGAGCATCATTCTATTCCTTACCTTCCCCACGGGCTGATCTGAGTGACATCTCTTCCCTTATTCCTGTCTAGTTCAACTTGGGCTGATCAAAGGCAATAAGGGCCAGAGCACGATCCTGGATGATTTGAGGGCTCTCTGAGTTTTTAATCACTGCTGTTGTTCTTGACTCCTTCCTGGCCTCTGACCATCTTAAGTCTCTGGAACATTTATGGGAACAAACGTGCTGTAGTGATTGAGTGTTGGAGACAGTAAGTTGGCAGTGGGAACAGCCAACACTGAGCTCGGCCTCAGATGTTGACTCACCATGTGACTTCCAGCCCCTTCTTCCTGAAGTCATAGGGTTGAGTCTTTTATCTCGGGTAACAGGAACTGATTGTTCACACGGACAAACTTTACCTCTATTGGGAAAGCCTACTGTTGATTTGGAATCTTCCCCGTTTTCTCCCTGTCCCAATATTGCTGGCCGTACCTGTCCCTCCATCACAGTGACGGGTCAGCTCTAAGAACAGGTCTAAGCCAAGCTACTGAGAAGGCCTGAGGCATATAAGAGGGCTTCTGAGAGAGAAAGGTTGCCTGATTGTTTGGAAGGTGGGGTTATGTGAGGCTTGTCATTTTATGAAAATGAGGCTGAGTCGGCTTTAGAGAAGGCAGCAAGCATCGGAGAAAGCAGAATGAATAGAAGACACGGGCACCAGAACCCTGTCTCTGTGATGTCCTCTGACCCTCCGGAGCAAACTCTGTCTCAAACTGAAAATCACTCCTTGACTTTAACCAAAGACTTTCTTCGTTTAGCTTAGTTTAAACTGGGCTTTTTGTTGTGTGCAAGGATAATAATTCTACCACATTTTGTCTTTATTGTCTTCAATTTTCACCACTGTAACATGAATATTTAGTGCATCGCAATTATCTTGTGTTTGTATAACAGCCTGATCTACTTCAAGAGTGAACATCGTTCCAGGACGGAGGAAGACACTTCTCCAAATGCTAAGGACGACGTTCTTTATCCGGTAAGCATCAGATTTCACATGTGATATATGTCTTACTGATCTTCAATACAGCAGTAATCATTATTTGTATGCTACGATTCTATGTTTCTAGCTGAGGTCTCTGCTGAAGCTCGGGTTAAACCCTGGCAACTTCCAAGTAGGAGCTCTGCAGTCATTAACATAGTGTGCCCCAAAATGAACCTGGGTTTTCCATCTTCAACCCCTTCTCATGTTATTGTTGAACGAGGTCAACCCTTCACCGGTGCCTCTAAGTTGCCCTCCTTTTCCTCCCGGTTTCTTCACAGTCCACGCCATCCTCTAGCCCAGACAGGCCTGTGATCTAAACCTCTCTCCTATTTGCGTGTTCCTCTCTGACTCTGCGGCACTTCCGCAGTAGGACTCCCATCACTCAACCAAATCTAAACATTTTTCCTGTTCTGAATGTAGTTCCCTCCCCTTATCCACTGGGACCTTGAAGGGGTAGCAGCTCTGCTGTTACAGCCCCCTGGGTAACCAAGGGTCCCTTTGTTATTCCTCCTTTGAAATAAGCCTTTCCTAACCTACTCCAATGTGCTGACCCCAGCCCAGGCTCACTCCTCCCCAAAGCAGACTCCTGTGTTAGCTCCTTTCTTGCCTCTCCTTCATCCCCGGACTTCTGTTCATGTAACTGGAGAGGGCAAGTGAGTGAGAACTGGCAAGTCCATTGGTGGAGGGCAAGTCCGGAGTTGTAAGAAGACCTAAGAATTAGAGATGCAAGTATTTCAGATCATTTTAAACATGAGGACCATCTTCCCTTTGTCCGTGGTTTTGGGGCCTACTTGTCCATGGTAGAGCAATAGGAAAACCATCTGTTAGGGACCAGGTCAGACACCTACAAAGAGTGAAACAAATACACACCTAAGCGGGCCCAGCTAGAGGTGGGTTTCTCTGCCTGAGATGTCACATTGCGTAACACATTACAACTGAGCATGGGCTTTTGTCCCCTAGGGGCTGACAGATGGCTGAGCAATCAATACATGTTTCAGAAATGATTGATCTTCAATTTTCTCCTCTTCAAAGGCAGTGAAGTAGGCAGCCCAGAGTTTATCATCTTTACATTATGAGAAAGGAAACCAGGGCCCAAAGAAGAAGGTTTCCTGGTTCAAATGCCCAGTGACTATGGATGCTCAAACCAGAATCCAGGTGTGTCCAATACCAACACCTTCAAGGGGAAGCCAACAACTGTGTCAGAGAAGGAAGAGAGCTTCTTGAGGGCATTTGGGGTTGGAGCTCATGTTTAAGTACCTTTTCGGCCTCTAGGGTCCTACCCTAGCTTTCTGTGTCCACTCAGGGTTCAGTGAGAGCTGAACTGCCTGTGGAGAAAGGTAGGTGGAAGTTCAGGCTGCCGACCAGCAGGGAATTGAGCAAAGGGAACAAGAGAAAGGCTTTCCGGTGCCAGGACTCTAGGGACATGTTTGTTGACTTTTTGCTCTGCATTAACGACATCCAACTAGGCTTTGAAGCTAGCTTTTGGATTGAAAGGTTCCAGGGGGTGGGTTGAGAAGTTCACGACCTGGTTGCTGAGCATTTCCAAACAACAGAAAATCCACAACAGCTCTAGGAAAATACCAGAATTATGCAGAAAGTGGGGAAGGAACTATAGAGAAAAACAGAACTATGAGGGAAATGGGAAAAGAGCAACATGAATTTAAAAGGAAACAACAACAACAACGACAACAAGAGAGGCTGCCCAGTAGGCAGCGGTGGCGGCAGCGATGGCATCAGCAGGCCTTGAGAGTGCTGAAGGCACCTTCACAACAGCCTACCAGACCAACCAGGCGATGACCAAAGGAACCTACTCCCAACTGCATCTCTGAAAACATGGTTCTGAGTCTTTGCTGCCCTGTTCATAGGCAGCAGTTGCTCCCTGCCTGTCTGGTCTGCTCCCCAACAGAGTCCTTAGATGCTGGTGGATGTCTTGCTCTAACCCTGGAATCAGTATGCATCCCCCTACCCTTTAGCTAAATTCTATCCTAAGACTTAAACTTTTCTGCAGAGACAGCCTTCTGACCCTGTTTGCATCCCTGAATCGGTTCCTATGCCCCTCATGTATGTGTCCATAGTAACATAGACCTTTACCAGCGCTCACCACTTGCTCCGTAAAGGGCGTATGCAGAACATCCTCAGCTACACTGACATGAAGCACGAGGCAGAGTCCAGCATTGACAATGTGTCAGTTAGGTATCTCTTGGACAAATAAAAGGGAGAACCGGTCAAAGTCTCAAAAATAGCTTTCTCACTCACCAGGCATAGGGGAGGAAAATAATCACATATGGGGAATTCGAGTAGAGATATTATTTTAAGAGAAAAAGAAACCCAGGGAAGCAAATAGCTTTCCATCTAAGGGTCATCAAGACATAGATTACCCCCTTGGTAACTGTGCAGTTATAATTGTCACTGTTGAGCCTTTTGGGAAAAGGATTAGAGAGATTTCCTTCCTTAAAAATAAACAAAGAAAGCCAAAAGCTACCAAATGATTACATACTTCCCAAACACTCAAGCTCAACCGACTGTCTAAGCAGAACAGAGGGCTGATGGAGCTGGGACAGCGTGATCCAAAGGGACAACTTTTTGTCAGCCAAACTAGTAGCTGAAATGCAAGAGTGCAGGTCGCCGGTGTCAGTGTCTCAGAAGATTTCCAAGTCCACGTGGGGGTATCTTGGTTTGTGAAGTCTTCTGATTAAATATCCCCAGTTGCTTAGCATTTTTTGTAGACACCGATGAATCGAAAGAGCAGCTGTATGTGACCCAGAGAGCCAGTAATGAACTGTTGCACCCGGAAACCTGACTTCCTGAATGTCCGTTAGGTATGCGCATGTCAACATCAACCTGCACTCTAAGGTCTCCAAACAATGTGATTTATCCACAAAAAAAGTGATCAATGTATTGATCGCTACATGACTAGCCAGCGACATGAGGAGCATTTAATTGTTGGCACTCAACTCTAGAGTCAGAGGAGGACCCATTAACTATGCAATATATGTCTGCAATTCTACATTGCTACCACTAGATGGCGATGTTGGTTTTATCTGCCACGGTAAACATGGAGCCATGCAATCTCACATTAAGAGTTTTATAGATACTTAGATGGCCCACAAATATGAGTGCTGTGCCTCCTTTCACAATGTTTTTTCTATCTCTCCTCACTTCTTACTCTTGTCAACTCTGAATGCAACCAAAGCCATCAGAAGGGGATGCTTTCCCTTAATGTGAGAAAAACTACATTAAGAAAAGCTTGAACATTGTGGGGAATGATGGCAGATATCCAGACAGCTAATGGCAAATAGCCCTTTAATCCAAATACAACCTCGTATATTTGCTTCTATACTGAAGGCACAGAGATAATGACTTTGGACACAATGGGCAGAAGGACCACAGTGTCATGGTTATGGAAGGCTCTGAGGTCTTCTAAGTGCAATTCATGAACCCAATAAACATTGAAGTATGAGGCAGAATTCATGATGGATAAAGGTAGTAAGTACTCATTCATCCACCAACCATTTGCACGGACGCAGGCATGAGTGCGGCTGTCGACCACCTGAGATACACCAGTGAGCGGAACGCTGCCCCAAAGAGTTCAAAACAGGGGAAGAGATAGATGATTAAAAGGCGCACTGAAATTCCCAGTTTTTGGTGAGCTGGAAGGAAAGCTATCTGCTGAGATATGTGCTGTTGTGTTGAAAAAAAGGGACTGCACTTCCGGTTCAGAGGGCAGTCTAGGTGGTCCTCCGTGAGGAGGCAGCAATACAACCAACGGAAGGGTGAGAAGAAGCCAGACACACAAGGGAGATTGGGAAAGAAAGGGATGAGCCAGGAGTGAGAGCCAAAGAGTTCCCTCGCAGAACTACATCCCCACTGCAAGAACGAGACCTCACATTTACAAAGCTGCTGCTGTGAGAGGTTGGGAAACCTCCCAGGACATTTGAGTTATAACACAGTCTTCTTATATCAAGATAACATGACAGAAAAACAGAAAGAAAAGTGATTAAGCAACTGGGCTTCGAAGATGCCTCCGCTGCCTACAGAAGTCCCAGCCAGCCTGCTTAACCCTTCAATGTGCTGCAGCGTCGTTAGTGAAGGCAAACCCTTGGGCTTCATCTGCTTTGAGGCGTTCACCCACAAAGCTCCAAAGACAACAGGAAGAAGCGTTTGTGTCCTGAGCGACAGAGAAAACAGATGTGAGCAGGAGGAGCCCTTCCGGATCCCATAACTGTGCTCTCACGGGCCCTAAACACGGTAGCAGCAAGTGCGTGTGTAGCGACTGGAAAGTTGATGGCGAGACTTTCATCTTGGAGTACACAAATCCTAGCATCTTGCCAACAGTAGATGCTGAACCGAACCATAATAGCCAAGGCTTGAGCGGCTTGCTGGCAAGTGTGTGGTCTTAGAGACTGAAACGGAACATCACCGTGATGGATGCGATGGTTGCCGTGGAGCATTTTGACTTCCGAAATGACAAAAGCAGCATGACCACCATTGCCCTCTGAGGACAGGCACTATTTTTACCTCAGTCATCAGTCCTGTTCTTCTTTAGCTCAGGGCTCACCCTCTACCCCACCAGCTTAGACGTCCTCCAATCTGTTTGTTCCCACTGCAGGCGAGTCCCTGTTCTCCTTATTTGCCTCCAGGTCTCATTGGATTCAAAGTCAAGTTTACGATGATGGATAAAAATGAAATAATGGGCTGGCGAGATGGCTCAGCAGTTAAGAGCCCTGACTGCTCTTCCAGAGGTCCTGAGTTCAATTCCCAGCAACCATATGGTGGCTCACAGTCATCTGTAATGAGACCTGGTGCCCTCTTCTGGTGTGCAGGTATACAATAAATCTTAAAAAAAAGTATCCATCAATATTTTTTTAAAAAATGAAATAACAGAAAAGAAAATTGTGGAAGCCGAGGTCAAAGAGACAGCAGCATCCAATAAGGAAGGGGGGCCCAGACTTTACCAGTTTTTAGGTTTGTTCTTTCTTTCTTGCAATGTGGCCTCATGGAGCCCAGGTTAACCTTGAACTCCCTGTGTAGCAAGGATGAAGTGGGGGGGAGATAACCTTGAACTTCTGACCCCTTACCCCAACCCCCAAATGCTAGGACTACAAACACAGACTACCACACTTGGTTTATGCAGTGCCGGTTTCAAACCCACGGTTTCCTGGATGGTAGGCAAGCATCTTACCTACTGAGCTACATCGGTAGCCCAGGCCATTTTCAAACTTTACCTGAAAGCTTGGTGTTTTCCAAACAATTGCCAGACCTGCCACAACCTCAGCATCTCTGCCACATCTTCATTAATTCATTAATCATTAATCATTAATTAATCATTTCTTTATTTTATCAACACATAGTTAATTTTTACTAAGTATATTTCAATGGAAACAATATTAGTACCACCATATCTGTGAAAGGGAAAACAGCATTGGATTAAAAGCAGATAATCATAAAAATTAGCCCATGTGTAACAAAATGTAAAATGTTTCCAGACATTTTCTTGAGTGGCTTAAATGTTGCCCGAGTTAGGTTTATTTTTGCTGTGATAAAGTACCAGGACCAAAAAGCAAGTTGGGGGTGATTGTTTGTACTACACCTCCACAGCACTGGTCATCACTGAGGAAAATCAGGACAGGAACTCAAACAAAGCAGGAACCTGGTGGCAGGAGCTGATGCAGAGGCCATGGAAGGGTGCTGCTTACTGGCTTGCTCCCCATAGCTTGCTCCGTCTGCCTTCCTTTATTACCCAGGACCACCAGCCCAGGGATGGCATCACCTCCAATGGGCTGGGCCCTTGCCCTTCACTGATTATGCTAATGCCTTACAGCTGGATCTTATAAAGGCATCTTCTCCACTGAGGTTCCTCCTTTCAGGAAACAAGTTTGTGTGTCAAGTTGACAAGAGGCTACCCAGCAGTCATGTTATCCTTGAAGATGCAGAATGTTTGGCAGTGGAAGTTGAACTGAAAGATTTGGAATCTCACAGCAGAGATGAGACTGTGTTTAAGACGTCCGTGTTGGAAGCCCGTCCATTTTTATCTCAGAAAAAAAAAAAGCCTACCAATGATCCTAGCAGTCAAAAGAAGTTGGGGTGGGGGGACATTCTTGGACAAAAGCTTATACTACTCCAAGGGCTTTCCATTGGAGAGTTACTCGGAGCCAAATCTGACAGCTCTGGAGAGGGGCGAACTACTGTGCAGGAACTCAGGGGCTGGTTAAGAACAACACACTTACTGAATTTCCAAGTTTGGTGCTCTTCCCTTCAGCTGGAGGAGGACCGCTTAGCTCCTTGGCAGTTGGTGAAGAAAGAGATTTGGATGAATCTCCTGAAAATAAGGAACTGGCTCCTAACTCCTGACTGGGGGAAGCCACAGTACAAGCCTAACAGAATCCTTTCTTCTTTTGATGAATTCGTCGCTGACAGCTCAGAAGACGGAGAGGTAAACTCAAGCGTGCGTCTTCCAGAGAGTTTTAGTCTTTCACTTTGCCTTCCTATAACTATTCCTGAAGCACCCGGAAAACAGGTGATGCTGTGTCAAACTCAAACCGTAGTAATGGAGCTACGACTCTGGATAGCTAGCAGTCCCCAAGAAGGAAAGAGGATGCCGGAGCCTACAGTTCCCACCTGACGAGGAACCCACCTCTGCTTTGTAGATGTAATGGAGGAATGTGGGAACCCTGTGGCCAGTCTTTAGAGACTTAACTGAGTGACTGGGTACTGCACACTTGTTAATATATGTATGGGACCTTTGGGACATAGAGGGATATATCTTGCTTTCTAAAAGCTGGGGGAAAATAATTGTAAATACTGTGAAAACTAAGGAAAATAAATCCTGTCCGTGGAAAGGATACAATCTGAAGGCCCCAGTGGCTGACCCCTAGATGTCAGAGAGTATAAGATTTTTCTGGGGCTAATTATCAGGTAACACAAATGTCATCATAAAATTGTGCTATAGAGCATGTTCTGGTTGAGTTTTGTCAACTTGACACAAGGCTAGAAATGTCTGGGAAGAGAGAATCTTAATTGAGAAAGTACCTCGATAACACAAGTCTACGGGACATTTTATTGATTAATGATTGATATGAGACAGCCCAGTTCCCTGTAGACAGTGCCACCCCAGACTTGTGATCCCAGATGATATATAAAGTCAAGTTTAGCAAGTCATGTAGACCAAGACAGTAAGCAACATTTCTCCATGGCATCTACTTCATTCTGGCCTCCAGCATCCTGCCTTGGATTTTTGCCCTGACTTCCTGAAGTTGTAGAGTGGGTCCTGAGAGTTCTAAGATGAAATAAACAATTCCTTCCCCAGGTAGCTTTGGTCACAGTGTTTTATGATGGCAATTGAAAGGCCACTAAGACAGAGCATGATTTAAGGAATTGTCTGACAAGACAAAGTACAAACGGAACTCAAAAGCAGAGAGGTCACAGTCCCACAGAGGGAGTAAGTGGGTCTCCAAAGTTGTTCTCTAGGGTAATAAAAATATCACAACTTAAAATTTTAAATAAAAAACCAGAAGGAAAACCAAGCAACGATTAAATGAACATTTACAAGTTAATACAGAAGCTATTTCTGACCACACATTAAGAAACCCAATGACCTGAGTAAGGAAGGGACAGAGGTCACGGTAGGCTGTTCAGAGAACCCACTGATGAAGCCAACACTAAGCACAGGCAGCTTTCAGGCAACATTTCCAAGATGTACATTGCTAGCCCTTACCCAGGTATTCGTAACAGGAATTGCTTAGATTGAGCACCATACAGCCAAATTTTGAAATATCTCTTTAGTGAGTTCTTCACTGAGCCCTTCCTCAAGACCTCTGCTTCTACTGTAAGTTTCTAAAACATTGACAAATGCAACACACACAGTTCCTTTGCTTTGTCTGTGTCCCCACCCCCCACCCCCCAATTTTAAGTGACCCGGGATTCCAGATCACTCTGAGAGTAGGTGCAGCAGGGTCCCACCCAGGCCTGCTGTGCCCTCAGGAAAGTGCAGCCTTACCCAGGAGGGAAACTTCCCTCTGTTCTCTTCAGAGCAGACACATAGACACATTTTTTTTCTCATCTACACACGGTGCTCTGTGCAGAGAAGCCTGCAAACCACTCCTCCCCAAACACCGAGAAAAATTTCTATAACCTTCATGTCAGCAGAGGCTGGATGGAAAAGGCTAACAGTTAGGTCAAATCTGTTTGGAACAGAGGATGGGATTCATATGCAACGAAGTTATAAAATCAAGGAAGCTCACCTACATTTTTTGAGACTTGCAACTCAAACGTCCTATCAGACACGTCTATGAGAATGCCTTAGCATGCAGCTTTTTCAGAAATATTATTTCATAGCAAAGGAACCCAGCAAGCTGCTCCTAAGATTTCTCTTATTGTTGCCACGGGACCGATGTAACTGGGCTTCAAATCTGCTCCTCCTGCTGCCTCTGACCATCCCTGAATCCCTCCTGGGAGATTTGCTTATCTAAACACTAACCTACTGGCACAAGCAACAAATCTTGACTTAAACTGCCTCTGTCCGGAAGAAGACACCACCCAAAGAATGCTGCGTTCTTTGAATACTTGACATATATTTCAAAACCAAGGAATCCTTCAACGTGTTCTTCACTTTCTTGGTACCTTCTCTTTTGTATGGCGATTTTTTTCATTCAAGATTCTAGTACAAAGCAATTTGCACCTGCCTCCTATGTCTGTGAAATGGGAGGAGGTGATAATTAGGGGTCTGTAGCAGGTTTGTTTTTTGTTTGTTTGTTTGTTTGTTTGTTTCAAACAATCGACCAATTCTCAAGTCATTACATGGAAATGTAAGATTAGTTACAAATGTTTGGCCATATCTTATGCTTGTTTCTTGCTAACTCTTATACTTAACCTGTTTCTCTCCATTTACATTTAGTCTCAGGGCTTTTCAACCCTTTTTTTTTCTTTTACGTATTTTACTTTCACTGCTTCTGGCTGCCGGGCTTCTGGCCCCAGGCGTGTCCCTCTCTTTCTCCCTTGTTCTCTTCCCTCTCCCCTCTTCTTTCCTCCTATTTATTCTCTCTGCCTGCCAGCCCCTTCTATCCCTCTCCTGCCTACATATTGTTCAGCTTTGTATTAGACTAATCAAGTGCCTCAAGCAGGCAAGGTGAAGCAAATACAATACATCTTTATATAATTAAATGCACATTCTTACATTGTTAAACAAACAACATAAACAAATATAGCACTTGTTTACATAGTTAAAGTAATATTCCACAGCATAACAAATATAACATATTTCTGCCCAGCTAAAATAATATTCCACAACAAGTATCTCCAGTATGTCTAAAATTAATGACTCCATAAAACTTACATAGAGGTCATTAAAATGAGAAATATTTGCACTTTGTGAACTAGACATGCAGTCCAAAATAAAATGAGGGGAAAATTGCTGGACTCTGCAAGAGGAGGTAATCTCAGCAGATTTAGCTTTGTATTCAGCAAGTTAAAGACATCCATGTAGCTGGATTCTGCTCTTGTAACTCGAGAGTGGGAAATAATGAGCCCTTTCAACTATGACACTTTGTGTTGTATGCATTTGTTGGTTAACAAAAGCTTTTACATCCAGTGCTTCATTTGTTCTTACACTGATCATGAGAGATAAGTGATTATCGAAATCAATTTGTAAAGAAACTGGAATATATCAGATTGGGTGATATGGTTGGTTGCCACCAAACTCCCATTGTCCTTCTATGATCCCCTCATTTTCAGCCCCCGGGCTTTTAGAAGCTGTGACATCATTATCCATCATGGTGAGTGTAGGGCCTGTGAATCAGAGCGTCGGACTCTAGGTCTCACAAATTCCATCAAGGATAGGCTTGTATCTTCAGTTGGAGCTGCAAGACTGATGTTGGATGGTAGAACACGATGTATGTTGTATCTATTACCTTCACGTCTTAGAACAAAGCAAACAGCAGAGAGCAGAACAGTAAGAAAGACTGCCTTATTCCAAGTGAAATCATTGTTCTTCAGTCTAGGGAGCAGCTGGCTTTTCTATTTACCATAAATTGACCTGAGCTGGTTTGTTGGTACCTGTAAGATAATTCAAGAGGCTTGCGGTGCCTATGGCCCATGACTTCACTCTTCGTGTGAGTGACAGCTTCCTGTATCCGTGTGTCTTATTGACTAGACACCTTCCTCCTTATGCAAAGAGAGAAGCAAAAGGATGGAAATGTAGCAAACTCCTGTTTTCACTTGGAAAAACTCCTGAACGTTAATCAGCCAATGAACTTCACACTCCTAGCTCAAGTGTGCTCTGCTTTCCCCACCCACCCCGCAGTGGCCAGAGTGTGGGTAAAGGTGAAGTCAGGTGGGTGACAAGGCACAGGATATGACCACAGAGGTGAGCTAATGAGAAAGATAAAGACTCAGTGAACTGTTCTGCCGCACCTGTGAGTCTCAGAGACCTAAAAATTCCCAGAAAGGGGAAGATAGTACAACTTCTCATTTAAATGTTATGATCATTTAAATACTTCTAAGGTCTGTGCCACTTCTTTGACTAACTCATGAGATTTTTTTTTTAACTGAATTAAAAAACAAATTGCCTCCAGTCATACCAGTAAGTTGTTCCGAGTTAATGGAAAAAAATAAATAAATAAAAATGCTCTTAAGGAATAAGTGATCTATTCACACCAAGTGAAAACCAAATAACGTCATGGAACTTCTTGGTGCAAAATTCTTGCAACGATAAGAATAGAAACTCTGGGATGGAAAACTGAGGTCCAGGGGAACGCAGCCAAGTGGAACTCCAGCAGGCCTCACGGGGTAAGTGTAACGAGATTTGCTTCTACCTAGAACAGTTCCTTCACGCTTTTGTTCCACTTCAAGGCTAGCTGTTTTCCAATTTTACTTATATTTGATAAATAATTTCATGTTATTTTTGTTTAATACAATCATAAGATGAGCGATTTATTCCTACTTTTATTTTTACGTTATGTAAATAATATTTTAATAAAATAAATAGGTTAACATTATGGATCATGAGAAGTAAATTTTTTCTTTAAGGGGGTTAGTCAGTGTCTTAAGCATGAAAGCCAAAATAGTGTAGTGTGTGTTCCCTGCCCTCTTGCTTATGGTCTTCACTGTAGGATACCTTTCTTTAAAAAGAATCTTGTTAAATTCAGACTGACATGCAAAAAAAAAAAATACCTATTTAATAATACAACTCAGTGAGCTTATGCATTAAATATCATGTATTAAAAAGACAGTGCACAATTTATTCCATGATATTCTATCTCCTGCACAAGTTCCCTCCTATATGCTAGATGCACATATGCAGCAATCACACTTAGCATACGTTCTACTCTTTTAGTAAATTTTAAGTATCTAATATTGTTAATCTAGGCACCATACTGTGCCTTACATCTTTAAGACTCTTTCCTTCTGGATACCAAAGCCTCATACCCTATGTCCAGATTTCCCTCTCTTCCCAACCACAGCCCACCACCATTGACTCTCTGTTTCTAGGAGTTTGACTCTTTTAGACTTATCATGTAAGTAGCATTATGTTATGTGTGTCCTTCTGCGTCTGTGTGATTTCACTTAGTGTGTCCACCAGGTATATTTATGTTGTCACAGACGGCAAAGGTTTCTCCTTTTAAAAGGACTTACATTCTCTGTACGTATATGACATGGGCGTGCGTACCCTGTCAGACATTTGGGTGCTTTGTCGTCTTGACTACCACGGATAGTGTTGCAATGACCACGGGAGTGCAAATGTCTTTTCAAGATCCCGATTCCAAATCCTTTGGATGTGTGCCCGGAAGTGTGATTTCCCTACTCATGTGGCAGTTCTATTTTAATTTTCTGAGGAAACTTTATATTGTTTTGGCAATTTGCTATCCCAACAATAACATACAAAGGTTCATTTTCTGGGTATATTTTCAAGCGCTTATCTCTTAAAAATAAAAACTTAACAATTATAGTACAAGGTGTAAGGCAGTCTCTCCTTGTGGTTGAGCATCTCTCTGTGTACCTACCAACCATTTGCATATCTAGATTTTCTAGAGAAATATCTGTCCACTCTTTTGCCCCTTTAAATCATAATATTGTTGGCTTTTCCTATGGAACAGAGACTCCTTGCGTAATTATCACTCCTTTGTTTTATGACTATGGCCTCCCTTCTTTATAGGATGCCTTTTCCTTTAGTTGGTCACCTTCTTTGCGCACAGAAGCATTTTAATATCATTTTACTTGTTCATTTCTGCCACCTTTATTTTTTCTGCTATATTCCAGAAACCACTGCCATACCCAATCTCCAGAAGCTTCCCCTACTTTTAACTTCCAAGAGTTCTAAGTCGTCAGCCATTGCTCAAGTATTTAATCCATTTGAGTTGATTCTCATGTATAGTGGGGTTCACCTTCATTCTTTCACATGTGCCTAACTTACCTTCCCCAATTCCTTTGCTGGCGAGACATTGTTTATTCCAATCACCTTTGCCAAAGATTAGTTCGTTGTGTGTGCTTGGACCTACTTCTCTCTATTTTGTTCTAATGTGTTCTGTGTCTGTTTTTATTTTTAAGTAAAATCCTTAAGAGCAGAACTTCATTATGACTAAAAGTTGGTTTGGCTATTCAAAGTCTTTCAAGGCTCATTCTATGTTTTAGATTAGATTCTTCTGCTTATGTGGAGAAAATGTCACTGGGACTTTGATAGGGAGAGTCTGGATAGTAGCATACACACCTTTGTGTTTGTCTTCTCAGTCTCAGAACATAGGGCCATCCCTTTATTTGTGCTGATTTCCTCTTATCAGTATCAAACTTGTCATATATAATCCTTGATTAATTTTGATATTTCACTGCCTTAATTTTTAAGTGAGATTTTTTAAAATCCTCTTGAGACTTTCGTTATTACTTCATACAGGCTGATTGTGAGTCAAGTGTGTTTGTTTAACTCTTTGATTTATTGTCTACTCATGATATCGTGAAATCTGCAGAGTTAATTTTACTTCTTCCTTTCATGCTTGGGTATGTTTTCTTTTCTTTCCTAATGATTCTGGCTCCAGATTTCAGCAAGTCACTGAATAGATGGTGAGGATGTATATGTCTGAGTTCTTTCTGATCTTAGAGGAAAATCTTTCTGCTTTTCACCATTTTGTGATGTTAGCTGTAGTAAGGTTACTGCAGTAAGGTTGGTTTCTTCTGTGCTTAATTTGTATTCAGTGAATTCCGAAAAGCATTTCATGAATACCTGAGAAGGGTATAGTCCGTGACAGTTGGTTGTGGTGTCCTGTAAATGCTTTTTAGTCTACATGGTCTACAGTATTATTCATGCCTACTGCTTCCACACCAACTTTCTGCCTGCTCTGTTATGGCAAGCAGAATAAGAGTCTCATACTACCCTTATATTAATGTTTAATATTTATTATTTAATATCCATTGTTGTTTATTATTTAAATATATATTTATTATATCCATTTATTATTTAATATGTGTTGTTTATATGCTTATGTTCTCCCACACTGGGTATATACATATTTATAATTGTTAAAATTCCTCTTGAACTGACACTTTTATTACTATGTAATGATTTTGACTTGAAGTCTTTGATGTTTGATCTAAGAATGGCCTCATCTCTCTTTCACTTACCATTTGCTTGCAATATCTTTACTACCCAACTTTCAGGCTGTGTATGTCCATAAACCAAAAACATTTAGATTATTTACCATCTTCAACAATCAGTCAGTCTGACTTTACAGTAACTTTTCATTCCTTTACTTTTTAACTCTTTTGTAATGGCACTTAGAGCAGACATTATGCAGGCTCTTTGTTTGAATGTATGTAAGAACTTGATTGCCACCTGATGGGCTTTGGGCATTCTGCATGTTCTGACCTGACCAATAGTTGGTGAATTCATAATACAACAGCATTATCAAGAGGAGGTGGGGTATGAACTCTCCCTTGCGTTCTTTCAGCAAACACTGTGTGCACTATATTCTGGAGAAAAGAGAAGCAATTTTGGATAAGATACCTATTTTTACGCTGAAAAGGTTCAGTTGAGGGGGCAGGACAAAGCTGAGTTTAAAATCTGTCTTCTCTACTTCTTACTCCACCGCCACCACATTTTTGGATGTTCGCCTACACACTGACTTTGTTCTGCCGTCATGGACCCTGTTAGAGTATTCCTTGACTCTTTGTGTCTTTCAGCGCTGTTTCCTCTTCTTTCCGTTCATCCTTTATTCTTGCTGATGGTATCTAATTAAAACACTAATTGTTCTCCACCAGCTCACTTGCGTTTCTACTAAGAATCACCTCCACCATCATCAGAGAACCTATTTGTAGTAGGCAGTGATTGACACAGAGACCCACGGCTGGCCAAAGTAGAGAGAGCAAGCAACTGTGGGATGCTCAGCCCTAAATGGGACATCTGTATCGCACCTTCTCTCAAGGCCCAAGGATCACAGAGGAACGGGGGACAGAATGAATATGAGAGGCAGAGGAAGTAGAAGGATACAAGAAAACAGTGTACCAGAAACATCGGTGCAGCTGGACATATTTGCTCATAGAGGCTGTGGTAGCTTCTACAGGATGGCACAAGTTCAAGCCAGAACAAATGCCAGCGTGGTAAGGAGAGGTGAGCATGAAGTGCCACCCCTATCTTAGAAGCAACCAGCAAGTAATAGCTGCTGAGAGAAAGAGAGTCCTTAAGAGTGTAGTCTCTAATAAGTCAAATGTCCTCCAGTGGAAGGCCACACATCCAAAAATATATGGGCAGCAAAAATTGACTATGAATGACTTTTAAAAAAACAATTTAAAGGTGAAGAGGACAGGGCTAGAGAGATGGCTCAGTGGTTGAGAGCACTGTCTGCTCTTCCAGAGGACCCGGGTTCGGTTCCCATCATCCACATGGCAGCTTACAACTGTCTGAAGATCCAGTTGCAGGGGATCTGACACCTTCACACCAATGCACATAAAATAAAGTTAAATAAACCATGAAAAAACACAACCCATCTAAAAATGGACCTAGGAACTGAACAGAGAATTCTCAGAAGAAGAAATGAAAATTGCTAAGAAATATCTTAAAAAAAAATAGTGAAGAGGACACAAAGTTGGAAAGGTAAAGAAGGACGGATGTTTGTAGTAGGAGCTTGAGAGAGAAGGAATATGACCAAAATATACGAAGTTCTCAAATAAGGAGCAAAAAAAGAATGGGGGAGAGGAATTAACTGTTTGAGGAACTGATGTGCAGATGGAAGACTTTCTCTGTACATCACTGATGTTTTTAGTGAGTCTTTATAGCTTCATATTTGACTGTTGCCCTCAGTATCTTCTGAAAACTGTGAAATGTACGAGAAACGGGAGCTGGTACATATAGCTCAGTCTTTTGCTCTGCCACCAGCACATTTCCCGTCTCGAGTCAGCAATCAATTCTTTATCAACTCTTTACCCTCTTCTTGTTTCACACACACAAATGAAAATACAGAAAAGGGAAGTGACAAGTTTTTCAAAATCTTGAGGCTGTTTTATGGTCTCTTTGTAGTCGGGGTTGTCGCTATGTCTCTGCGGGAGTTAAAATGAGCTACTACACTGGAGCAGGGAACGAGATGGAGTGTGGAAAGGGGAGGGGAGCCTGCTGGAAACTGGGTCAGGACTAATATGTCTCATAAGCTGTCTAATGGCCTTTTGTTGCCAAGTCTGTGAGTGCAGACTGCTGCTCAATACGGATCAACAAGACTCTTGAGAAAGAACTGACTTGCAAGGCAGAAAACCTGGATTTCAGCCAGTGCACATCCCTTTATGTGGGCCTGGACCAGGCCCGCTGTCTTCCTGACACCAAATTCTAGTAATAAAGTAAAACCAACAAAAATAACAATACACATTCACATGCTTATTAGACCCTTACTATGTCCTAGGCACTATAGTAAAAGCTGTATAGTTTATAAACAAAAATATCTACCTAGTAAGTTATAGAGCCAGGAACCCTCCCTAATAGGTCTTCTTACACTTACTATATTCAAGAATCTTTGGCGGAAAAATTTTGGCTTAACATCTGGTTTATATGTATGTATAATAAACATCCAAATCAAGCATGTACTGATAATAAATAATATGAAATAGTTCAAAATAATTATTTGGTGTACATATAATTTTATCATTTATTAGAGATCCAAACAAATTTTACTCTTTGATTAGATGGATGTATATTAATTTTCATATAAAAAATTAAATCTTAGCAGGGAAGTGGTGGTGCATGGCTTTAATCCCACCATTTGGGAGGCAAAGGCAGGCGGATCTCTTTGGATTCCAGACTAACTTGGTCTACAGAGTGCGTTTCAGGAAATTGGTAGCTACGCAGAGAACACTTATCTGGGGCTGGAGAGATGGCTCAGAGGTTAAGAGCATTGCCTGCTCTTCCAGAAGTCCTGAGTTCAATTCCCAGCAACCATATGGTGGCTCACAACCCTCTGTAATGAGGTCTGGTGCCCTCTTCTGGCCTGCAGGCATACACGCAAACAGACAGAATATTGTATACATAATAAATACATATTAAAAAAAAACCCATGCTTCACAGATAGAAGGCACTTCTTTAAAAAAAAAAAGAAAAGAAAAAACCAAAAACAAACAAAAATTAAATCTTGACTTCAATATGTGATACTATATGGCACAGAATTTCAACATTTTTAGAACTGATCTATATTTTGACTTTAAAATTGCAATGCTGAAACTGCCACTTTGCAAAAATAGCCTATCACAGACTGCATATTTAAGACCATTTCAGAAATTATTAAACATTCTGTCCTAATCCCACACCAGAATTCATGTAATTTTTAAATGAAACTCAAGTTAACAATTCAAACAAAATTACACAACCATCCCTTGATACATAGACGCCGAGAAATAACAACAACAAAGCGTGAACTCTTTGTTTTCCATAGTTAAAGCATCGTGTTTCTTTAAGAACAGAAAGCGCTCTAGGTACGGTAACCACACTACAGTTTACAACACTCGTGGTCTCAAAGCTGAGCCGAGCTGCTTCAGGTAAGGTTCACTGGCTCCCGGTGGTCTCACAGCACATGGTACAAAGTGTACACAAAGGGCTTTCAGAACCAAGGCCACGCGGAAGCCATGAAGCAGCGTAGAGGAGCACCCCACTTTGCGCTCCTCCCGTGCTTGACTTCCAATCGCTCTTTGTATATCCCGGAACCTTTTATCGCTGCCAAACTTTTGTGACCCTCACATTCACCTATATGGTCACACACACAGGGTCACGACTCACAGCTCAAGAAGCTGGCCCTAGAATGCTGGTTCAGACTCTCTAAATTCCAACTTAGCTACAAAAAACGTCAAAGGAGTCTCTGTCACAAAGTGTTAGTATCTGCCACTATCTCAAAATATATAAGCAAATCAACTTAAAATCAGAAAACCTTTATTTTGGCTCATAGTTTCTGTCCGCTGGCTGTTAGGATCACTGTTTAGGAACCTGAGGCAAACATGGTGAGGTACATGTCAACACAGCCACTTACTTTATGGAAAGGCAGGATGTTGGGGAATATTATTTTCAGGTGTGTGACCTTTGTTTGTGCTGCATTTGTTTAACTCTCGGAAGCTGTGTTACTGTGCCTGTTTAAGACACCTGATGGTTCTAATAAAGAGATGAACGGCCAATAGCAAGGCAGGAGCAAGAATGGGCGGGGCTAGCAGGCAGAGAGTATAAACAGGAGACCCGAGAGCAAGGATCAAATGAGAGAACAAGAAGAGGAGGATGCCAAGGGCCAGCTACATGAAGAAAGAGCAAAGAAAGGCATACAGAAATAGAGAATGTTAAAAGTCCAGAGACAAAAGGTAGTCGGGTTAATTTAGGTTAAGAAAAGCTGGCAAGAAACAAGGTACACTGAGGCCGGACATTCATAACTCAGAATAAGCCTCCATGTGTGATTTATTTGGGAGCTGGGTGGTGGGCCCCTCAAAAAGACAAAAGAGTAAAGCATCACACAACAGTAGGATGTAGCCAGGGTCCCCAGTGTCCCTTTCATAAAAAGCACACCTCAGCTATCTAGCTTCCATTCATCCTCAGCTCCTAGAGATTCCACCACTTGCCAATGGCACTGGCAGTAGGAACCAAGCTTTCAACACAGGGACCTTTTGGAGACTGTTACAGCTAGGGTTTATATTGCTGTGAAGAGATACCAAGACCATGGCAACTCTTCTAATGGAAAAACATTTAATTTGGGCAGCTTACAGTTTCAGAGGTTTAGTCCATTATTATCATGGTGCAACATGGTGGCTTGCAGACAGACATGGTGCTGGAGAAATAGCCAGGTGCCCTACATCTGATTTGCAGGCAACAGAAAGTGGCCTGAAACTCTGGGGGTGACTGAGGCGTGTACGAGACCTGAAAGCCCCCAACAAGGACACACCCACTCCGACAAGGACATAACTCCTAATAGTCCCACTCCCTTTGGGGGCATTTTCTTTCACAGCACCACAGGGACATTGACAATTCAAACGATAGTCCCCAGTAAGCACTGCACATCCTAGAACTTACTATAGAGCAATGCTGTCTTTAAAGGGATGCCTTATACCGAGATATCTTCCAACTGCAGAGAATTTCCCATTTCGGAGGCCTTGTCCACACACACAAAAACAAGAATCACCTGGGATTCTCAATGGGCTGTGATGGATGTTACTTTAAAAAACACCTTCAATATGCAAAAAAGTCTTCCTTGCTGGATCTGCAATTCATCACTCATGTTTAGTTATTATTAATCATGTCAGCAACTTAGCAGAGTGGTTTCATTCTTATCTTATTCATTCAACACAGTTGCCTGATTTAGACAGGGATACAGAAAGCACTTGGCCAAAATTAATGATGCTGGTATCTGCATTCCAGACACCTACCTTTCTTTGACATTTTCCGATCTCTGCAGTGTGGCTTGGCCACAGACAGAGGTGAGTTTGTGATGTGGGATTCCCCTCTGCATGCTGTGAATATGTTTTTATTACCATTGGCTAACAAAGAAGCTACTTTGGCCTATAGCAGGACAGAATAGAGCCGGGCTAGAAGAGAGAGAGTAGGCAGAGCCAGAGAGATGCCATGTTGTTGCTGAAGGAGAAAGACGCCAGAACAGAACTTTACCCTGTAAGCCACAGCCTTGTGGCAATACACAGATTAATAGAAATGGGTTAATTTAAAATATAAGAGTTAGTTAATAAGAAGCCTGAACTAATAGGCCAAACGTATTGTAATTAATATAGTTTATGTGTGATTATTTGGGTCTGGGAGGCCTGAAAATGAAAGAGCAGTCGTTGACTACAAGTTTGTGTGAATTATTAGGTGATAAGGACCCTGACTCCCTTTGCTCACCTGTCTGTCTCTCCCTTGGCTCTAGAGAAGCTTGTCTAACACAGACATGCTATTCCCTTTGGGCAGCACGGCCGTGAATGCGAAGGTTTTGAACACATCCCTCAGCCTTTTTCAGACTCTTCCCTGCCTCCACCCCTCAAATTCAACCCAGTGATCATCATTTGGTTGTTGCTGTCTTCTCTGTGGACTTCATCTTTTACGAAACGGGCAGATGGACAAGCTCATTTGAACCCTCTGAAGCTGTGATGGAAGCCTGAGGTCTTGAGCTATTTGAAATGTCCGCATCATTGTGCCCCTCGCAGAAAACCCTGCTGGCTGCCAGGGACTCTAAAAGGCAAATGTTCCTTAATGTCTTGCCCATTGTGTCTTTTCCTTCCTTCTGTTTTGTTTGTGTTTCTTGGAGATGGAGAAGATAGTACGGAGAAGGTGGGGTGGGTGCCTGCCTCATTGTTGGCCTTGCCAGGCACTCACAAGGGGAAGAGAGTTGAAGTGGTTGGGGACACTGAAAACCCCAGGCTGCCCCACCCTTTCCCACCTTCGAGTCCAGCTCCACTTCCAAATTAAAGGGTGGTTTCCAGATAAATGTCCTGATTGACTGGCATTCACCCAGGGTCCCACACAGCCTTCTTTCTGGGTACTTTCTCACAGATTGCTCAGGTACCAAAATGCAATTATGACCTCTGCCCTACGAAATCTCCCACACAAGAAAGAAAAAGGCGTTCTGGTGCTGTTTCTGGAAATAGGACCAAATGTTTGAAACCATCTGTATGTGTGTACACACTGATTAGTTCATGAGCCATAGCATAAAACAAACAAACAAACAAACAAAAAACCACTGCGGGACGGGTGGCACGTGCCATTAGTCGCAGCACTTGGAGGCTAAGACCAACAGATCTCTGTGAGTTTGAAGGCCTGGTCTGTATAGTGATTCCGGGCCAGGCCAGCCAGGGCCAGGTTGTGAGACTGTGTCTCGAGCCATCAGACCAGGAACCGTGTCTATTTTACTGTGTTTGGTCCTTACAACAGCTCTATGGGGTAGCTTTTATTTTCATCCCATTTTTAGATGATGACTCTAACCTGGTGAAGGGTGGGGATTGGGAGGGTGAGCTTTACATATACATTATGATGTATATGTACAAAGTGAACATAGAATTGAGAGCCAGGCCAAGTCAGGAAGGCTCCTACTCAGCCGAGAGGAAGCACACTCACCACCCCAGCCCTCATAACTCCCAGCTGGCAGATGGCCATGAAGGAAGAGCGGGATATTTCGGGCATTGGGTTTCTTCATGGAGACGAGGCAAGGGTCTCTCTCCTACTCTGGGTCCGGCATCACAGAGGCAGACTTGATGAGCTGGGGTCTCCCCCGTGCTTCAGAGTCCAGCATGTGAGCTCACTCATATTTGGTCACGTCTAGAGTACTGAGCGGGTCCCTTGCCATTTTCCAAGTCATTCCTTCTCTTCCCCCATCATCAAAGTCATCACCGTTACAATTATCCTTTTTGTCTAACAGGAATCCCTCCCCAAAGCACCCAAGCTGGGCCTGAGTGCAGCCTGCTTCAGCCTGGCATGAACCCAACTTTTAACAAGATAAAGGGTCCACTGGCCCAGTGTCAAACCAGAGAATGATATAAACGGATCTCCAGAGCAAGTTAGTCAAGCTCATAACACCTAGGCAGGTCAAGCTATGTAATAATGCTTTATTTTTAATTGCTTTTAGAAATTTTGCCATCTGTCTATAAGTTCTTATCAGGAGTCTGGAAGCTCTTCCCCAAGTCTTAAGATAGGATTCTCTCAATTGGGCAGTGCGGTGTGAGTGAGAGACCATGGGGAAAACATTCCTTTTCCACAGAAGTCCTCAGCCTGTTGGTGCAGGCAAAATCTAGAATCAAAAGAAATAGCCAGGCAACAGTGGCCCATTCCTGTAACCTCAGAATTTAGGGAATTAAGTCAGGAAGATTGCCCAGGAATTTGAGACTAGCCTAGGCTATGGAGTGAAAATCTGTCTATCCAAAAAATATCCAAAAACAAAGAAATGAGATTAGGGGAGGAACCAAAGCACTAATGTTCTGCATTTTCTCCTTTTAGAGAAACATTTTTAAATTTTATTTATTTTTTAAGATTTTATACTAGCACAATACTGTACATTGAACATTTTCCCTCCCGTACACCTCTGCCCTCCCAACTCTTGCCCTACTCTGTTAGACCCCTAATCCCTCACCCAAGACAGGGTTTCTCTGTAGCGTTGGAGCCTGTCCTGGAACTAGCTTTTATAGACCAGAATGGCCTCAAACTCATAGAGACCCACCTGCCTCTGCCTCCAAGTGCTGGGATTAAAGGTGAGAGCCACCACCACCCAGCTACTTTGCTGTCTTATCTATGTGCATGACTTTGTGTGACTGTATAAAATCTAGGGACCACAAGTGAAAGAAACAGGCTATTTATCTTTCTGAGACTGGATCAATGCAATTGTCTTGTCTTTGATGACAGAAAGTGCAAAGCCATTTCTGTGTGTTTTAATAGTCTGCAAAATAGCTCTGTCAGGATCCCATGGTCCACACACCAACAGTCAGACTCTCTGGGCCCCATGGGCACTGTACACATGGACAGCCAGACTATCTGAGCCCCATGGGCATGCGCATGCACATATGATCAGACTGTCTGAGGCCCGTAGGTACTGTACACATAGACAGTCAGACTGTCTGGGCCCCATGGACACGGCACACACGAATGATCAGACTGTCAGAGGCCCTTAGGCACAGGTGATCAGACTGAGGCCTTTAGGCACTGGGCACACGAATGGTCAGACTGTCTGAGACCTGAAGGCACTACACATATGGACAGACTAAGGCCCATAGGCACTACACATATGGACAGATCATCTGAGGCCCATGGGTATTGCACACTCCTATGGTCAGACTATCTGGAACAGGGCTGCAAAACAGCTGTAAGCTAATACAGTTCAGAACTCTCTCTCTCTCTCTCTCTCTCTCTCTCTCTCTCTCTCTCTCTCTCTGTGTGTGTGTGTGTGTGTGTGTGTGTAGAAATGTATTATTTAATAAAAACCCGTCCCTGTTTTTTTTAAAATATGACATTAGATATGTCCCATGGCATGAAGCCATAAAAGGACAGCCATTCTGGGTCTAACTGAGTTTTCAAACAGTTCCTTGGCAAAGAATCACAGAAACATTTGTAGCATTTGGGCTTCTTGAGTTGATATGTTGCCCCACCAAGCTTGACAATGATCCAGCTCCCTAACGTTCATGCATCTCTAGCCTTGGTCAACCTGAAACTGCCTCCGCTTCTTGCTGTAACTGGGCTCTGCCTGTGCTATTGCTTCACGCTGCTCTTCAAAGCAAACCTGACTTTCTGACGCTTATCTCGCCTTGGTCAAAGCGCTAAGATTTGTGATACCATTTATCAATTCATTAAAATACCAATCGGTATTCAGCCAAGCATCCTCACGCTCTCAACATCTCTACCACTTGCATGCTGACCATATCTTGGAAAGCACTTGTTTACCAAATGAAATGTTCTGAATTTTAAGAATAAGTTGCATTCCACTGTTAGCTCCTACAATTCTGATGTACAGTAGAGTATAATTTAGCATCTAATTCAGCCTAGAGTTTGTGATATTTGTTTTAAATTTAACACAGCACTATGCAATCCTGTTCTATAAAGAGCCCTATGAATTCTAGGAAATTTGTCAGGCCTTATGATTTCTAGGAATCAGTGGACTTCACAAACAAAATGGTCAATTTGTCCTGTTCAACTCAGCCTTCCTAATATGGGCCTCTGGTTCAATTTGTACGCTGCCTTTTCTCTTTTATGTATTTGTTCATAGATGTAGTTGTGTATGCTTTGTTTATGCAAAAGATTCTCGCCAGTTATTTTTGAAAAGGCACAGCCATTAAATAATCCTATAAATATTCATTGCGTATCTGTCACATGCCAAGAGCTAGCGAAGATGTGGGAAGCCAACAGTATTGAACACTGACTGGCCTTAGGTTCCTGCATGTTAGTAAGACAGGCAACCAGGAAGATGCTCACAAGGCATGGTGTGACATGCTGGCATGCTATACTAAAGATTTGTCCAGCCTTTCTATTGAAAAACTTTAGAGGAAAAGGCTTGTATTTGGAACATGTATAAAATTACACTTGGTCAATCACACGGCAGAAAGGGATAGTTCTTTATCTTTCCAAAAGAAGTATACTTTCTGATATCCAGTTAATTTTGGATTTATCACTTGAGCTCCCTTCCTCCTCTGAGGCAAATGAGAGGAATCTGCAATCTGAACTCCGCAGGACTCAGCTGTCCTGCTCAGTGAAAGGTTGGGCAGAAGGAAACGCAATCAATGATGTTGGTCTGTGGGCTGTGCTTTAGAACCACCCTGGTATTGGTCCCAGACTCTGGGCATCTCTACTCAGACAGCCCCTAACTCCTGAACACATCAATGTTTGAAGGCATCATGCCCCACTATCTATGTGTCTCCACTATGACCTTTGATCATAAAGTAGCTACTGTCTAGGAGCTTCTCAGCCTGACTACAGTCCATCCAGCCACCAGATATTCCTATTCTTTCCTCTCTGTTTTTTGTCCTTGGGGTCTCACAGCATGCTAAGGTGGTCAAAGTTCCTAACTTTCTCCCCAGCACTCCCAGTCCCCTCCTCAAGCATGGTTTCTCTTGTGCTGTTCTGCCACACTGGCAGCATCAGTTTGAGCTTTATCAGTACAGTGTGTACAACCTCCCATGCTGCCTTCTGCTCCACGGTTTCATTAAGGTTTCGTGCTTCCATGTGACCCTACTTCCATTCCAGATTTTGAATGGCCCACTCATGTTGTAGAATATTATTTTAAGGTGTTTTATTTTTGTGTATGCTGTGGAATATGTGTCTAATGATGTAAAGATAGGCTGCTTTTGTTTATGCTGCATTTAGCTCTACGAAGCTTGATTCTTTGTCTGTTTAAAACACTTGATGGTCCTAATAAAGAACTGAATGGCCAATAGCAAGGCAGGAAAAAGGATAGGCAGGGCTGGCAGGCAGAGAGTATAAATAGAAGGAGAAATCTGGAAGGAAGCAAATGGAACAAGGAGAGGAGGACATCAGGAGCCAGTCATCCAGCCACCCAGTCAGCCACGAAAGAAGAGTGAACATAAGATATACAGAAGTAAGAAGAGGAAAAAACCCAAAGGCAAAAGGTAGATGGGATAGTTTAAGTTAAGGAAAGATGACTAGAAATAAGCCAAATTAAGGCCAGGCGTTTATAAGAATTAAGCCCCCATGTGTGATTTATTTGAGAGCTGGATGGAAGACCCCCCCCAAAAGAGTAAAATAACAACTATGATGTGAGATTTCCTGTCTGTATGCTGTGATTACCATTAATTAATAAAGAACTACTTTGAGACTATAGCAGAGCAGGGCAGAACAGAAGTAGGCGGGGAAAACTAAACAGAATGCTGGGAGAAAGGGGACAGAGGCAGAGGCAGAGGCAGAGAGAAGCCATGTAGCCCCACTGGAGACAGACACTGGGGACATTAACCAGTAAGCCACAGCCACGTGGCAATACATAGATTACTAGAAAAGGCTAAAATGAGATGTAAGAGTTAGCCAATAAGAAACTAGAGCTAAGAGGCCAAGCAGTGATTTAATTAATACAGTTTTTGTGTTATTATTTTGGTTCTGGGTGACCCAGACAAACAGGCAGCCTCCTTACAACACAACCAACGACATTTTGACAATTCAATGAGGGACTACAGTAAAAGAAAACCCAACAACACCTCTACCCCGTCTTGCAAGAATTCTCTTTCCTTCATGATTGGTTTATTATATGAAAGCCCCAATTTGAGAAATCGTTCCCTGCCTCATATTGTTTCCTTGGTAGTCAGTAGTGTTGCTGTCTGGCTGTGCACTCTTAAACTATGGGTATAAAAACTCCAGGAACTAGTAGGGATCTACTTAGAATAAAAACAACTGGCTTTGTATTTTTAAAAATTTATTCCCATAAATCAAAACTATCAAAGCTGTTTCCGCAGAGATCCAAGCCATCCAAGTCATCTATCAGTGCTTTTGCCTTTGAAAATTTTAAAGAAAATACAGAGATAAATTCATACTTGTTGAGTGTCTTCAAGGCCAAAGCATAGTTCTGGGTGTTTCAGAGTCTCCATCTCCTCTAGTCTTCCATATGACTCTCATCTTACAGAGAAAGGAGTGCAGTCTAATAAGATATTATATCATTTTTCTTCAACGGTGAGGGTAGAAGTATTGAGGACAGAATTTACAACTGGGTCTTTCTGCCCTCAAAACTTGATTGCCTTCTCCTTTTCCACAATGAGCAAAGCATGCGTCATTCAATAGCAAACTAATGTGTTTTGTCCTGTACATGCTGTTTATAGCATCTGACGTCCTTTGAAAAAATCAATGACTGTAATGCATTTGTGACCATTTTCCTGCTTTGGGAATAAGCATCATGTACCAGCCGTGGATGTCCATGGTGGCTGACAGCTGTACCGTTGCTTTCCAATCATCTCTGGGTCCTGCTGGCTTGATGTGGCATCTATAGCTACTGAAAAAAAAATACAACAACAACAACAAGATTGAGAAAATTAAGTCTGTTGTAACAGCCTGTTCCACACAACTAGCAGCAGAACCTCATGTTGAAGAAAGGATCCTGCCTGTGCATATAAACACAGATTCCTCCCCTGCCACAGTGGCTCCAGCTCAGAAGAGAGGCTGCCAAGTTGCAGCAAAGTCAGAGTTCTCTTCTGAGCATGAAGAAGCCTCTGTGGCACGCATAAAAGCATCTCAGCTGACATTTTGGCAACTGAGCCACGAAAGTCCTGAGGGTTGAGAGTTCAGGAATTAAATATAACTTTCCTACCATGAATATCCACCTAAGCCCTCCTGGAAAGGCTGTGACACAGAACCTCCCAACAGAAGTAACAGAACCCATGAAGTGACTCCTATGGACTTGGGAGTTAGGACAAGATAACCAATCTTGAATGTCTTAGTGAACAACACACCTGTTTCCAAAAGAAAGAAGAGTCTGGTACTTGTTATGGCAATATTGGGAAAGCCCTGAAATTATAACGATGTTCTTCACATATAAGTGGGAGTCAAAATGTTAATGGATGAATATTTTGTGAAATTTGCCTTTTAGTAATTTATATACGGTATATATACAAATATAGCTATAGCTCCACACATGTATAACTATGTGTGGATGAGTGTGTAGCGGCAGCAAGGGTTAGAAAAAAAATGGTGGACCAGGATTCAGATTAGAAGCATAATCCTGCCTTTCTAGCAAAACATGACACTTACTAAACTCTTCTGCAACTCAGATTTCTCGAACTTAACGCAAAACTGGCAAGTTTTCTTTATTGTCAATTAGCATATAAGCATAAGACCTGCTATTCTCTTGCAGTACACTAATAAATTCAATTCTCCATGTGTCTTAGCGTTCTGTTGCTGTGAAGAGACACCAGGACCACAGCAACTCTTCCAAAACAATTATTCAGCTGGGGCTTGCTTTCCGTTCCAGAGCTTCAGTCCCTTATCCTGATGGCAGGAGGCATGGTGACATGCAGAGAGACGTGGTGTGGCTGGAGTAGCTGAGAGTTCTACATCTTGATCTGCAGGCAGCTTTGAACCCCCAAACCCATACCAAGAGACATGCTTCTTCCGGTAAGGCCACACCTCCTCCAGCAAGGCCATACTTCTTAATACCTCTCAATAGTGCCACTCCCTGATGACCAATCATTCTTATATATGAGCCTATGGGGGCCGTACTTATTCAGACCACCACAAGGTTCTATTCATGCCATGCTACATGCCACCTGTTGTAGGCAGAATAAAATAACGATGTTATAATGTCTCTGGTTAATAGTAGAAGCCGCAAAAGACAGAGACTGGCCCTTTGATGCTCCGCATTGTGTCTCTGCACCTGGTTCAGTACAATCTAATAGTTTTTGAAAGAAGAGCAAGATGATGAAATGTAACACACCGCGGAGAACTTATTTGTTATGAAATACTTCAATGACATGCTAATATGATAACTGCTTTATGGTTTTCTCTGCTTTAAAACCTCCCTTCTGCATCTTTCCTCAGCTTCCTCTACACACAGCGTTTCCTAAGGCTTGCTGTGTTGCATCCTTGGCTATAGATATCCTAAGCTGTATGCAGAGCTAGTGAATAGATTTCTGATTCATCATGGTTTTTATAAGCTATGCGCCCAACAGTAGTTCAAATGTTTGGGATGTAAACATGTATAAATAGTTGGTCTAATTAATATCTATATATTTTTCATCACTTCTTCCAATTCCACCTACATTACTAGGTCTTTCTGTACCCAAATTCGTGTTCGTAAACTCCGAGGACCATCATAACAAATTAGCACAAATCAAGTGATCTAAAATAACAAAAATGAATCCTGTCACAGTACAGGAGCTAGACACCCAAAGCCAAGGCTGTCAACAGAAGTGATTTATCTTGGAGTCTCTGCAACCCTGGCACTTGGAAACTGTTGACCCAAAAAAAGAGAGGCTAGCCTGGGCACATAGAAACTTAAGTACACCCTAAGCGACATGGTGAGACCCTGTCCCAAAATGTCAAGGGCTATAGGCACAGCCTAGTGTTAGAATGCTTGCCTATATGGTTTGCATCTCAAAGTGCAAACTGGCTGACTATATAAAAGAAAATAAAGAAAGAAAGTACTTTATTTTTTAAATAAGGACAAGAAATTTAAAGATATGCTGTTAATTGTGAGGCAAAAACAGAGTAGAACCCTGTGCATAAAGTGGCAAAATAAAAATAAAATGCCCAAGGATTTACATAATTATGACTGGAAGCTGCCAAGAAAGTGTTGACATTGGTTGCAGAGGACTAGTTGGCCAGAGGCCATGGGAGGGAGTGCTTTTACTCCAAAACATTTTGTACCTTTTGAAGCTTGGACACTGAGAATATTTTGTCTGTCATCATTCGTTGATATATTTTATCATTTCTTCATTGATTCACTCTTAGAATCTTTAAGCTATTTGAAATGGAAAGTTATGAATATGAATTATCGCTACTCTTTCCTGGAATCTACTAACAAGACAGACAATGACTTTTCTAGTCATAAGTCAGCAAGGAGCCAAAGAAGAAAATAGAAGGCAAACTTGGATGCACGGTTTCAACATTTTGGATGGAGGGAGAAAATATAGAACTCTTTACCCTAGAATTGGGAGCCTCAAGATTTCTGAGAGTGGAAGATAGGAGAGAACCAAACTGCAGGGAGATTTTACAAAACAACAACGGTGTAGTCTATTCAGAGAGGACAATATGGAACATAGAGGCATCATTGAAAACTGAAACTGCTTGCCTCTGGGGAATGAAGAGGATGCAGAAGTGGAACAGCGCTTTTTTATTGTGTGCAGAAGCTCATTGTGACAGTATACACTTTATCGCTTTAAAAAATACCTTTTATTGCTCAAAATGATTGAGCTTTCAGTGACATGAATGAACTGTGTAAAACTGTAAATGAACAAAATTGACCCAGAAAGTAATAGACGATTGTAAACTGACTAGTGACCCAAGGACGAAGCTGGAGAAAAGTTAACATAATTATTTTTCTTATTCCTGCCACAGCTAAGTTTTTTTCAGATTTTCATCAAAGATTGCTTGCAAAGAAGAAAATTCTTTGAAATTTCAAAGAAAGGGCAGTGAATATGCGCAAAGTACATTCTAGTCACATGTAATAATGTCATGTGCAAGTGACATGTGTCAATAATAGAAATTATTCAACATTAAGTGACTCATCAGATTATAGATTAGTCTAACTAGAATCTAAGAAAGATAATTCATCCACATGGTAAGAGATCATTCTCTGATGAAGAGTTAGTCCTACTGTTTCAAAAGTGGAAAACCCCTGAGAATAAACAAAAGTAAAAATCTTGAAAAAGACTTTTCTTTTTGGTTTTTAAGACAGAGTTTGTCTGTGTACCCCTGACTCTCCTGGAACTCACTTGTGTACACCAGGTTGACCTCAAATTCAGAGATCCACCTGCCTGGTTCTGGAATTAAAGGTGTGTGCCACTATCCCCTGTTAAAAGGACTTCTAGTGTAATTCTCTATCAACCTTAGCCAGAAACTAGACTGTATTGGGAATAAAAGGAAAAATGAGACATATGTTCTGTCTTCCAGAAATTCATATGGTTGCTATATTTTAATTTCTGAAAAGCTAGAAGAAATTATTTAACATTCAATGAACATTTGATGCCTACCCTTCAAAAAATGTCTGTTAAAATCAGGCACTCAATGAACAATGGCTTTAGAATGTTTGTCGCCAGAGAGACATTCTTGAATAGCTTATTGGATCAATATGGATAAGATGGTAGCCATGAACTCGTGATCAAGGCTGCAACCACAGTGCATTGCATATCTCAGGGACACTCTATGTGATAAAACTAGAAGCCTCACCTAGTAAGCGAACAGAAAGGCCTCAGCTCTAGGGAAAATAGATGGGTGGCCCAGTCAGAGGAGGAGCCTAATGGGACATGAGCTAGGTGATGGAGGGAAAGAATCTTTTTTGGGAGCTAAGATTGAGATCCCAAGACTGGGAAAGGCAACTGTGAGGGAAGAAACCAAATGGTCCAGGACAACACCTTGTGTGATGGTGGCAAGATTGTAGGAAATCCCCCAGTCATTTCCAAGTTGAGGAATAAAGACAGTCATCAGAACTAAAGCTATGCAATCTATAACTTCAAATGCCAGAACTACAAAGACATAAGACATGAAGATAAAAGTCTTCATGCATAAGTCTTCATAAAGACATGAAGATAAAATGAGGCTCAGAGGGGAAAAGTAAGCACAAGGATCATAACTAAATTAAATTCTGGTACATTCAGAATGGCAGCCATAAGTGATGAACACAAGTTGATAGATTTAAAATCTAGTTTCGTTTCTCTGTCAGAGCTACATGTGTTTGTATTTTTTAAAAAAGAAGACTATCTTTCGTGCTCCCAAAATAATCACTTTTGCTGAATCATAGGAGACACGTCCTGACTGCAAGAATTTCCAAAGGAACTCACGCAAGGTTTCCTTCTCATCCGTGGGTCTGCAAATGTCCCTTTATGCTGGACTGAGGAAGGATTTATAAAAAAGACAGTCTCACACACATAGGCAGTACTAAGTGAGCTCAGAGGACTTCTAGAAGAACACACGAAGTCCGGAAGCAAAAGTGCTGAGAGGGAGAGGGGGAGGAAATAGCAAGGAGGGAATGAGGGAGTGGACTTGATTGAAACACATTATATGCATGTATGAAATTCTCCAACAATTAAAATGTGAAGGAAAAAAGGACACGCTCAACAAACCTCTTTTCATCAAATGCCAACGACAGCGAACAACAGTGATACTTTGTTTCCCCTGGAAAAATCCATGTTATTAATGAGTCTTTATAATTGGAAGATCGTATAGAAATCTAGTCTAGTGGGTTTTAAGCTCTGTTTCACTGGATGGCTCAGGATGCCGCTTCTCGGCTAATGAGATGACAAAGCGAGCGGGCTGGTACAATTCCTTTCTCCCTCCTCCCACACTCCACCCTGGAACTCCAAACACACAAATAACTCAATCAGAGCAACAGCGCTGAAATATCTGATTCAACTCTGATGTTTTCCAAGCGTGGCCGCACAGTCACGATGAGGAGGCCAGAGAAGAGGGTCTGAGGCCCCACATGTGACCTACCTACAGAGTCAGTGTCTGACAACGGAGCCCAGCTATTAGCATCAGTAGAAACCTCCTCCGGTAATCCTGATGCAATCCTAATATGGAAAACCTCCCCGTAGAGGACTAGAGAGAGGGCAACATCTGGCCTTTGCTGGAATGCGTTCGGCTGCAGGAGTGTCTTTTCCATAGAAGGCATAAGAATTATGAAATGACAGAATTATGAAAAGCCCATGAAGTCATGCTTCCTTGTGTCATCCAGAACCAAGAAGCCTCCTAATTCTCAGGACAAATAAAGAGAACTAGATGTGGGTGGCCACTGCTTCACTGTCGTGATTGCCCCCATTCTGTCTAGCTTTGCTTATCTTGCCACAACGGAAGACAAGTTTCAAAGTCAATTCACCATAATTCCTCGATTTCCGGTTACAGTCTGTGACCCAAGCCAGTACAATCATTGTACTTCTTCTAGACTTTCCAAAACTCAAAGGAGAACAGAAAAATGTTTCTCTCCGTAGTCATGGAGCTAAATAAATAGAAACCTATAGCTACTGCTGGCTGTCTTCTACTGCACCGCAGTGGGCTTTGTGATGTACCGGATGGGAATGAATGTACCAACATTGTTTCATCTCCATGCAGCTACACAGTTGAACCTGACACCAGAGTAGAAAGTTCTCCTTAACTGTGGTTATGTCATCCCTGGATGCAGCCAGCCCACATCCAATGGCTGGGTTACAGAAATAAACAGGCGCTGAGCTCTTCTCCCTCAATTAAAGACAAGTTGAAGACCTATCCCAGGTTCAGACCTCAGGGAATTGGCTAAGGCCATTGTGAGATCATTGCAACCTATTGTCTCTTTCCACTCTTGCCTGTTTCCTTACTCCTCAACCAGCCGTCTTTTATAAGGCTGCTCTGAGCAAATCTCCAACCTAGGATCTGCTTCTTCAGATGTCCCAAGCTAGGCCTCTCTGCAGGAATCTCATCTGAGGGAGGAAGGGATGGAGCTAACTGAGACAGCAGAGGTAAATGATACCCAGATGGAATCCTACAGCATTTTTGCCTCTACATTTCTCTCTTCCCAAATGTCCAAACCTTGCGTAATTACATATGGTTCCAAACAACTCAGCGCTCTGTTAATGTGATGTTCAGACCTGAATATAACTGTCTAAGTGTGCACCTGGAAGGCTAGCGTCTTGGCTGATTTTATAGTCTTCCTACTTCTGTAGTTTAGCTGAAGATTAGATCAGCTTTGTAGCAGCCCAAAAATGTTGTTGCTTTACTGGTGCTTGCGTTTCCCAACCGCTCCCGTATTTCTTTCTGTCAAGGCAGCTCCCTCTCCTTGCATCCAAACATTTCCATGTCTCAAAGAACTGCCTACACTTTATGGCTGGCTGTATTTCTTAGCTATGTGTAAACACATGCGCCAAATATGGACAGAGCGCTGGGCGACCTGAGAGGTGAAAGTCTTGATTTGCAGTGTATTGTATAAAACTAATATGTGCATCGAATCTGTATTTTTCTAAAACTGCACACTCTTCAGCCATCCTATGTTCAGATCCCTTGGGAGTTTCCAGAAAAATGGCTCTTTCATGATTGCCTTGTATTCTCATAGTCAATGTATGAAACTTTTAAACGGAACTAATGTATATGGTACATGTGACAATTGCTTCAAAGATGTTCTTTGCTTGTGATGAGCTATGTTGAAAATTGTTGAAGCAGTTGCTGGTTCTCAGTGAGAAAATTGGAATGTCTACAAATTTAAAGTTTATGATCTTTTTGTCATTTTTTCTCTTTTAAATTTAATTACTTTGTTCATTTCTCCTCCTCTGTTTCTGTTCAGAAAAGAGCCGGCATACCATGGGCTAGGCAAGGCAATCCAGTATAAGGAGTAGGTCCCCGAGAGCCAGTCAAAGTGTTAAGGACAACCGCCGCTCCCATTGTTAGGAGTCCCACAGAAAGACCAAGCTACACAACTGTCACATATATGTAGAGGGCCTAGGTTGGTCTCATGCAAGCTCCCTGGCTGTTGGTTCAGACTCTGTGAGCCACTTCAGTTGTTGCTGTGGTTTTTCTTGTGACATCTTTGACCCCTCTGGCTCCTACAATCCTTCCTCCCTCTCCTCAGCAGGATTCTCTAAGCTTGGCCTAATGTTTGGCTGTGGGTCTCTGCATCTGTTTCCATTGGTTACTGGATGAAGGCTCTCTGATGACAATTGGGGTAGTCACCAATCTGATGACAGAGGATGGCCAGTTCAGGCTACATACCCACTATTGTTAGGAGTCTTAGCTGGGGTCATCCTTGAAGATTCCTGGGAGTTTCCCTAGAACCAGATTTATACTACAGAGCTATACTAATTAAAGACAGCATGGCATTGGCATAAAAACAGACAGGTGGACCAATGAAATTGAATCAAAGACCCACACATAAATCTGCACACCTATGGATGCCTGATTTTTGACAAAGAAGCCAAAAATATACAATGAGAAAAAAAGAAAGTGCCATAAACAAAGGTGCTGGCATAACTGGATGTCAGCATGTACAAGAATGCAAATGGACCCATGTTGATCACCCTACACAAAACTCAAGTCCAAGTGAATCGAAGATCTCAACATAAATCCAGTTACACTAAACCTGATAACAGAGAAAGTGGGAAATAGCCTTGAATACACTGGCACAGGGAATGACTTCCTGAATGGAACCCTAGTAGCACAGCCACTAAGACTGACAATTAATAAATGGAACTTCATAAAACTGAAAATCGTCTGTAAGGCAAAGGACACGGTCAATAAGACAAAACGCAGTAAAGGGGAAAGATCTTCACCAACCCCACATCTGACAAAGGGCTGGTCTCCAAAATATATGAAGTTTATTAGCTTTTAATTTCTAGCAATGAAATGTGTGGAGTTGGGTGGAGGTTTAACAACCACTTGGTGCCAGGATGCTGAATGCCTCTCCATCCTCCCACCCACCCACCCACCCACCCACCCACCCACCCACCATGCCGGGCACTGCTGATCAAACCCAGAACTTTCCCAGAGCTCTACTGATGTTCCATTCTAAGAGGATCTTCTCCAGAGCCCAAATGCTGCTCTGTCTTTCTCAGAGAATCACATCAGACATCTCCCTCCAATTAGCTAGTTCTGGAAAGTAGAAAACAAGGTAAACTTTGCTTTTCTCCTCTGCCCCAGTTGCTCTATTCTCCTAAATGGGCTCAAATCTAAGACCCGAATTTACATAATGGTTGGCAATCAAGCTTCAACTCATTCACAATTCAGTTCTCGAGTCACCTGCCCCATCTCAACACTTACCCAATAATTCCAACCATTATCAACCCGAAGACTGGTCAGGTGTGTAGAAATCTGGGCCCCACATCCATGAGCATGCATTCCTTTACAAAATTCGTATGTAGTCACTGCCTTGGCAGACGTAAGACGTGGAAGCCATCTAGATGAAAAGAAGGGGTCAATCTAGGCCTGCGGTATCCAT
This sequence comes from Myodes glareolus, assembly GCF_982192425.1. Classification (NCBI taxonomy): domain Eukaryota; kingdom Metazoa; phylum Chordata; class Mammalia; order Rodentia; family Cricetidae; genus Myodes; species Myodes glareolus. Next base: position 26,026,716 of record NC_142038.1, read on the forward strand.
GGGCCTTAGACACGACACCTCAATAGCACTGCTAATAAAACGCTGACAAATGGAGACATGCCCTGTACCCAGTGACTCATATCATTAAGCTAATCCCACAGTGGCTCCACCTTGCTGTTAGAAACAAGAGAGAGGGAGAGGAAAAGTAAATGCCATGTATGTCCATCTGTTTGGTAACCACAACAACCAGTCATAAATGGGAAGTGACAGACAAACGGCTTTGTTTGAAATCAAGACCAGCCCTCTGGCTCCTAAACTATCAGCTGGAGCCCGGGAGAAGCAAACGGCGTTTGGGCTACTTTTGACCTTTGAATCTCTGCATCACCAGCACCCAATTCCTTTATTCCAGAGAGACAGCAGAGCTGTGGAATCAACAGGATGGAAAACCACCAGTTGGCATGAGGTGCCCTGGGAGCCAGGCAGGAATTACAGAATGATGTGTCAGAATCCAGGAAATGAATGGAGCTTGCTTTGTCTTTGGCATAAAAGAATATACCTAAACTCCAGCCCTAAACCTTGAAAGTCCAAACACAAAACCAGAATGAATTATAGAGACCCTAGACCAGTGCCATCACTTAGCAGATGATTATAATGAAGACCGGAGAGGAAGGAGATTTGGCCAAGGTCACGCAAATATGGCTCATGTTTCTAAGAGAATATTATTTTTGAGAAATGAAGGCCAGAAAACTGTACACATTGCGAACAACTGTAAACTTAAATAACTCATCCAGTGAAACAGCACTCGGTCTTTATAGATCTGTTCCCCCTCAGAAAGCACAAACCCTATTATCTGATCCCATCTGGCACCAGCCCTGCCAACGGATCTCCCTTCTTCTCCAGTTCTGATGCTCACCAAGGCAAAGCCCTGGCTACTGGGTGACTCACTTTGGAAACAAGCCGGGTGACTCAGGCTGTTCTCAAACCACTAGTCTAAGCTCCTGGAGACGTCGGTTTTACTACATCTACCAATAAGCTGGGCCCACCATGTGTTAAAAAAAATAATTAAGTGGGCTGTAGACCCGTGCTAGATAGCATGACAGAAACACAAGGACACTGATACACAGTGCGTTCTTAACGAGGACCAGTGTCAGATGTGCTATCCATTGCCACCCACACAACAGCCCAAGGATAAAAAGGACTATTTGACACTTTGAGATGGTAAGTGTCAGAAATGACAAGGAACCAGAAATGGGGTTTCAGAGTGGTACCCTTGTTTCATTTGTTGCTTACCCTTTCCTCTCAACCCTCACACCCCCATTGCAACTCTTGCCATGTATTTAAGACAGAGTTTTCCATATTATTTTTAATTATTTTTATGGTCCTCTTTCCCTTTCCTCCCTCCAAGCCCCCTCCCCATATGCTCCTTCCTTCCCCTCTTTCAAATCCATGACCCTGTTTTTATTCATTGTTGTTTCACATGTGTTTGCGTGTATGTACATGTATTCCCAAATCCATAAAGACAACCAGCTCAGTCTGTATAATGTTACTTGCATGTATGTTTTCAGGGCTGACCCTGGATACTGGAAGGCCAGTTGGTGTGCTCTCCCCTAAGGAAGACTATTTCTCCCTCTGTCAACGCTCCTTAATTTTTTCCTGCCCACATCAAAGTCTCTATTGCTGCTCAGCTCATATTTAGGCAGCCTTGTTGATGAGGCTTCATGGGTGTCGCATCTAACGTTCCTAGGAGATTCAGTCCTGTGCTATTTCATCCACACTGTAGGTCTGTGGAAGAGTACCAATGTTATCTAGCATATCGAGAGCAAAAAAGGTGGGTAGAATCAGCATGGTGGAAGGAGAGACTCACTGCACCTTCAGCTACATGTATGACTGTGTCCACACACATGCACACAAGAAATAAACAAACAAACAAACAAACAAACAAGAAAGATGTTGAAGGTGGAAAACCTACAGGACCTTTAAGAAATCTCACTGGGGTATCGTCCTTAATACGGCAGTGACAAGAGCATCTAACTGGAGCCTGGGCCTCATAAAGGAAACCATGGCTCAAATTCTTTCTACCTTTACTTGGTATTTCTCAGGCCTTGATACGTGTTGGGTGGAATGGAACAGCCTGGGGTTAAAAAGTATATATCCCTCTCCCACAGCTATTTGGAAGAAGGTGCTCCGAGGCGTCTGAGTGCGGACATGAGCTTTGAACGCGGGTCCAGCCTACTCTCAGACCCGTAAGCCCGCTGCTCTCCCGGGGCACCACCGTCGGCAGGTTTAGAGCGTGGAATCGCCTGCTCAGGAGCAGAGAGATGTGGGCAGACTTAATTTGGTAGTTGCTGCCTGCTGAAGAAAACCCCGCCTGGCAGCGTGGCTCCAGGTTCACTCCTGCCCTCTCTCGGTGTCTGTGTGTGGTCTCCCATACTTTCCTGAGTACAGCCACTATTTCCTCATGCCTCTCTCCGACGCATTCTCCCACAGCGCTTTTTATGACCTTCTTTCCTGACGTCCTCCTCACTCTGAAAGACCTTCTCTCTCCTCTTTCCCTGACTCCGTGTTCCGGTTTTCTTCTAAGACTCCAATTCACTCTGTAAGCTCTTTCCCTGACTCCGTGTTCCGATTTTCTTCTAAGACTCCGATTCACTCTGTAAGCTAACAGGGAAGGCTAACCCAGTCTCAAAAGGCAAATTATCGAAAGAAGTCATGAGTAGAGTATGTATGGAGGTCTTTGTACTCTTGGATAACGGGAAAGTGTAAGGATTTAAGGATGGGGCTCTAAATTCAGGCTCTGCTGTAAGGGGCAGTGTAACCCTGGGTCTGGAACTACATTTTTATGTAAACTTCAAAGTGGCCCCCAGTCTTTAAAAATCCATCGTGTAGATGAGAGGAGATAATGCCTGGCAAGGAGGTGTTGAAGAATAGCCAGGATGTGTGTGATCCAGTCACTTGCTCTGCTTCTCCCATGCCACTAAAGATCTCTGCAAACACATCCCCTCTCTTAAGCCAAAGCTTCTACTTACTCACCCCACCCAGCTCACTTAGAGACTCATTCCCATATGAACTCTTCTTCCCCACAGTATCACCTATGTTCTCGTCCATCCCATACACGATTCCTCTTCATAACTTACTGTTTACAGTCAGTATCACACTTGGGAACCAGTGTTAGAGACTTCTGACACCACCAGAAGTGGCCCTCTGACACAGTCACAGCCACCAGACCGTGCATCCTTCCATACTGCCTGCCCTCATCATCCTGTCCTTCCCATGAGTCTTACTGCCATCCCTACACCCTCTTTCCTCCCTTTCCAGCCTTTCCCCTTGATTCCTTTGCTGCCACCATTGAAGGGTCCTTTCTTCTTCTGCATGGAAGGTAGGGAGTGCTTCTCTGCCCAAACATGGCTTATCCCGATGCCTCTTATTCCTAGTTGGTTGCCAATTCTCGTAACCTACCTACTTTTCAGATTATATTATATATTCGTTTATCTGTGTACTTTGTTTCCAAGACTTGAGTCTTTCAAGTATGTCTCACAGTTACATGTGGCTCTTCTTACCATACCAGGTAGAGAGCCAGACACAGAGAAGGCCCTCAGAAGATGTGCATTGATGATGGATCAGCCTGCTTTAGTAAAAGAAACTGTCTGGGTGGATAACTATGTTAGTGAACTCTTACTCATCCTTCATCATGGGCTAGGCAGTGGAGTTAGTGACAAAGGGGATGAAATGAAGTGAAAAAGAATAGTCACCTACCTCTGTGCCCAGAACTGGTCACCTACCTCTGTGCCCAGCACGGTAGCTGGGATTTTTATTTAGTCTTCAAAACAGCTCTAAGCAGCATCAACTATGCCTGTTTTGCAGCTGGAAAAACTGAGATGTAAAGAAGTTAGGAGTCGTTGTCTTGGCATGTCTTGGGATGCTATAGCAGAATACACAAGCAGGGTAATTTATAGAGTAGAAATCTATGTTTTATAGTTTCACAGTGGGGGAAGTCCAAGATCAAGGGGTTGGCATTTGATGAGAGCTTTCATCTGCACTGGCGTGCAAAGGTAAGAAGGGAGGAAGGGAAGGAGATAATGAGAAAGTGAGGAAGAGGAGAGAGGGGAGAGGGGAGGGGAAGGGAGAAAAGGAAGGAGGGAGGGAGCACTGGATGTAACAAGCCAACTCTAGAAATAATTGATCTATTCCCACAATGAAATTAACCCCCCCCCAGGGATTCTACCTTCCAACACTGATGTGCTGAGGTTAATTTGGTAGCACAGGAAACTTGGGGAAGACTGTGTTACTTTCCCCAAGGAAATCTAAGGAAGTGTCTGTACTCCAGGTGGGCACCAGCAGACAAAGCAAGGATTCATCCAAGTCTAACTTGGCGAGCCAGAGACGGTTACTACAGGAACAGGGATAACTAAAGAGCAACTATATCACCATACCTGTACAACTATGCCACCGAAGAGCACACGCACACGCACACACACACACCAGCAATTATAACTTCAGCTGGCAGGGGTGGTTTATGAATCTTATGGATTCTGCCTTCTTCCAAATGTTAATAGGTTTGACCTCATGAGAGTTCCACATGTGATCACAGCTGCCTCTTATCATTCCAGAAATGGATGTCAGAATTGAATACAGCCCATTTGCTGGATAATTGAACTAATCAAAGTTTCTCTGTTTTCTGTTTTTATTTCCTCATTTACTTATCCATTCATTTTTCCTTCCAAATCCATTGACAGTTTCCAAAGTCCTAAAAATAATTCTAGATAAGTCAAGAAGTCAGTGAGTGGGTAAACCAAGGTCTGTGCCCTACTGCCTGAGAATTGGAATGTTCATGATATTCAATACAAAAACAATGAAATCTATCGATATTAGTCACCAGTGTGATGGGATAGCTTCCTCACAGAGATCCAAGTTATTTACATAGTCAAAATGGTTTTGCCTCTTAAAATAATAGAAAAGTTCAATAAAGCTTTTGTTGCTTTTACACACATTTTTAAAGTGTATATTTTAAGGTGTTTAATGATCTGTGTAACTAGAAGGAACCATGGCAACAGAATTGTTTTTGTTTATAAAGCTATGACATTATAGGTAGAATACTATTCCTTTCTTATTTAATTTACAGTGTAACAGTCAGGACACATGTTCATAGATAGATAGATAGATAGATAGATAGATAGATAGATAGAAATCAAATTAAAACAATTGACTCTCTAAGATAGGAATGAAGTAGAGGCTCTGTTACTTCACTGAATCAACCAGAATTTAGATGTTGGACAAACACATTTTTCACTTATTTGATAAATAATTTTTTTTGGAATCTACCCATGTAAGGCATTCTTCCAGCCTCCGGAGACAGAATGGTGAAGAAAGCAAGCAAATTATCTTCTCTCTCAGGTCCTATACTGTGCTGTGGAGTAGCAAACAGAAAGTGAGCAATCTCAGGAATGACAAGATGTAAATAAGATGAAACCACAGAATAAGGGCAACAGAAGCAGGAATCAGTAGCAGATGGACGAATCGGGACTTGAGGTCCAGAGATCTAGAAAGAACTGGCCAGAGACCTAAGTAACAGAGAAACTGAGCCATCAGGTGGTAGTGTGGGGTGGGGGTGAGCTAAGAAAGCGGGGTGGGGGCAGAAGTGAGCTAAGAAAGCACACCTAAAGACAAGGTTACAAGTAAAACCCCACAGCAGGACAAGCTTGGTGTCTCTGCTAAGGTCCAAGAAGCCAGTGTGACCAGAGAGACACTAAAAGAGTCGTAAGACAAGAAACTAGGTTAAAAAAATCAGAAAGGGCAGATCTTTGAGCCCTATGAATGCGTTTTCTTCTTCCTGTCTTGGGAAGCCATTGGAGAGATCTGAGCAGTGGAATAACACATATAATTTATGCTTCTGACACACTACTGCCTAAGCAATTATTGCACAAAACTGTGGTTTCTGAAGTAAGTGGAATTTTGTGGCTGGTCATGGTTTATCTGGTGTGAATGTTCCTTTGAGCAAAGAGAAGCCAGCCCAGATTCTAGACAGGGGAAGCCATTCTGGTGATAGTAAGTACATGTGTGTTGGTGTACGTAGGAGCTGGGAGTTATGTAAGTGTGAATTACATGGTACCTTCTGTGAACATGAGTTTCAATGTGTGTGAATCAATGCAACACAATGACACGCTGCGTCAGCATAGGAAACATTATTCAGCACATGTAAACATGGCTCAGCACCCAAGAATTCATAGACTCTCGAGAGTACTCAGGAGGAGGCTGCAGCTGGTAGCACCCTAGAATCTTTTCGCTGCAGTTTTCTTTCCGCATTAAAAAGAGGCTTACCAGGAAACCCCATCACAAAATTAAAACAAGCTAAGATTTATTGAGAGATGGAAACAGAGTGCTGTTGCATAATAACCCGCGAAACCAAGAATTCTGGTGTTTGGGGTTACTATAAAACAATGTAAATAACTGATATGCTAGGGTTCACAATAAACAAGTGCATAAGGCCATTCTTCTGTCCTGTTTAGAACAGGATGAGCTGTCCCAGAGAGAGGGAGAGAAGTGGCCTTGCGCCGTGGCTCTGATTGCAGAATAGAGGACGAAAGAATGCGAGCAACACAGAGGGCGTGAGATTTGGGGGGAAGGGGTGTTGGAGAGTGGTCAAACGCGTCAAGGACAAAAGGAGAATGAGACATAATGAAGGATGAATGCTTCTGACGTTCCATTCAGGAAGTGGTCTCCTGTGCCAACGCGTTCAAGGCCACGTTTCACTTCTCTTCTGTCAGCTTCAGTGTAACTAGATTTATGTTGAGATCTTCAGTCCACTTAGACTCCAGTTTTGTACGGGAATATAGATATGGGTTTATTTGCATTCTATTACATGCTGACATCCAGTTATGCCAGCACCATTTGTTGAAGGCGCTTTCTTTCTTCCATTGTATATTTTTGATATCTTTGTCAGAAATCAGGTGTTTATCAGTGTGTGGATTTATGTCAGGGTCTTCAATTCAATTCCATTGATCCACTTGTCTGTTTTTATGCCGAGACCAAACTGTTTCATTACATTAGCTGTATAGTAGAACTTGAAGGCAGGGATGTTGGTGATACCTCCAGAAGTTCCTTTATTAAACAGGATTGTTTTAGTCATCCTTGGCTTTTGTTTTTCCATATGAAGTTAAGTATTGTTCTTTTAAAGTCTGCGAAGAATTGTGTTGTCATGGTGCCTTTGTCCAGTACCTGATGGAAGCAGATACAGAGATCCACAGTCAAGCACTGGACCAAGCTCTGGGAGTTCAATTGAAGAGAGGGTGGAGAGATTACATGAACAGCGGTTGATGAGGGAATCAAGATCATGATAGAGAAACCTATAGAGGCAGTTGACTTGAACTAGGGCTCTGTACTGCTCCTTGACTCTGCACTGATAGCTGGGGAGCCTGCATGGAACCTACCTAGGCCCCCCTGTATCTGGGTCACAGTTGTGTAACTTGATCTTTTGTGGGTCCCTAGTAGTGGGACCAGGACCTGTTCCTGATGTGTGAGCTTGCTCTTTGGAACCTAATCCTTATGGTAGGATGCCTTGTTCAGTCCTGATGCAGCAGGCAGGAGCTGGGCGGGCCCTGCTCCAATTTAATATGCAATGCTTTGTTGATTCCTGTGGAAGGCCTTACCCCATCTGAATGGAGATGGAGGAGGAGTGGATAGGGAGGGGTAGAAGAGAGGTGGGAAGGGGTAGGGAACAGAGAGAGGAGGGAAGGAAAACTGTGGTTGGTGTGTAAAATCAATTTCAAAATGATGACCAAAAAAGAATGACTGAAAGACTAGCAGTTCTGGGATGACCTCGTTTCCCCTTTTCTGGGGAAATTGAAAGGAGGGGGAAAGGCTATCACTGTGTAGCCACATCACAGCACTACTTGTGGTGAGAAGCCAAGTGCCTGGGACAGACGAGTGCTCAATACATGTTCTCTCAAGGAGAGTGGCACCAAAATACGTGCACTCAAATTTCTAAAGAGGATGTTTCCAAATTAAACAATAATTAGACCTTACTCACTTGACACTGAATTACCTTCCTGCCTAGGGATATCTTCTCAGCATCCAACCAAATTGCCAACTCCACTCTTGAGAAAATTCCTTTGCTGAAATACAGTTGCTTTTAAGTGGTATCTGGTCATGTTATGACCTGCATTATTTGTGATTATTTTTGATTATTATGATTATGTATGATTATTTATGATATTTGTATATTCTCGGTTGTTCTTAAGCTGAAACAGGATCAAAAAGTACCAGGGAACAAGAGAGCTTTGTAGATGAGTTTAATTTCCCTCCTAATGAGAAGCAAGCCTGTCTCTTTCTAACTTGGAAGTATCACAGTTTGACTCTTTTTGTCAAAACTTACATTGAGATTTAATTCCTTTGTGAGATATTAAGAAATAGAACTTAAATTAATGGCTGAGCAATGAGGGTTCTGCCTTCATAAATGAATTAGTCCATTCATACATTAATAGATTAATGGGTTAGTGGATTTTCTCTAGAATAAATCTGTTAAAAGAACCAACTTGACTCTATCATTGTCTATACCTCTCTCACTATGTAGAGCTCTACACCATCTCAGGAGTCATCAGAGTCTCTAAAAAGATGCTTCACCAAATACAACCCTTGACCATAGGCCTCCTAGATTCTAGAAATGTGATTTGAAAAAAAAATATGTGTACATATGTGTAACATGAGGGCCGGCTTGTTGGGGTATCTGTCCCACCCAGTACCCACAGCTGGCAAGCCACAAAGAAAATCTCACAGAGTCTACATTAGGTTATAAACTGATTGGCCCATTAGGTCAGGGTACTTATTAGTCCTTGTAACTTATATTAATCCATTATCATTGTCTATGTTAGCCACACGGCTCAGTACCTTTCTCAGTGTGACAGCTCACATGTTGCCTCTTCAGTGGTCTGGGCAGGAATGGCGGAGGGAGCTTCCTGCTTCCCAGAATATTCCTGTTCTCATCACCCCGCCTCTACTTCCTGTCTGGTTGACCCACCTATACTTCCTGCCTGGCCAAACAGCATTTTATTAAAATACATGATTGACAGAATACAGATAATTCTCCCACACCACATATGCATTACATATACAAATATATACACACATAATAGATATGCTACCTAATCAGTTTTACTCGGTTATAGCAGCAGAAAAGGAACAAAGATAGTAAGTTACTTGCTCACAACCAGTACCAGAAACGGCAGCCCTTGTTCTCCAACAAGAACTCTGGTTAACATCAGAAAACCTTGTAATAAATTTGTACCCTGAAACCATAGGGTCTATCCAAACAATTCCACAGTTGGAGAAATTGGAAGCTTAAGGAATTTACTCAACAACACACGGCGACATAGTGGTGTAGCTTAGGTGAAGAAAGGCTTGGGTATCCTGACCCCCTTGCCAAGATGCTGATCCCAAACTCTACTCTGTTTTACCAATAAACGCACAGAAAGGCCAGAAGGCCAGAAGTAGGGTGAATTGAATATTGTTGAAATATTTGTAACACTTTTAAGGTTAACATTAATGTTCCCTAATGAACAAAATGCTCAAATTTTAAAGAGAATGGGTTCAACCTTACACTTCTAAGATTCTCATCACTGACTGCACCCTTATCTTGACATTCTCTGTTTTTTTTTTTTACTTAAATCTTTAACACCTCATTCACTGTGGCTATTTTTAAGCTAATTTTTGTTCCCAAGGCAGGTTACTTCAGCCTAAACCAAAATCTGTTCAGGACTCAGTGTCTGGACCTTAAGAGACCCTACTAGAGAACTACCAGGGATGGAGTAGATGCCTGTAAGTATTTATAGGTGAGATGCCTATCCCAGTTTTTGACTAATGAGACAGATCACTTTTAGTCAATTCTTCTGTGATTGAGTCATTGAGTTATGAAGAAGTGAGTGGCAAATGGATAATTATTTATAAATGCAGAGTTTATATAATGACTCCAGTTCTCATGTAAAAAAAAAAAACTGAGTCTCCCAGATATTAATCTTTTAGGAATGTGTGCGGCATACAGTATCAATAAGTCAGCTTTTCAAATACTAGGTAAATAAAGGATATTGACAACTGTCATGGGGGTGGGGGGTGGGAAGTCTTTGAATTGGCCACAGGCTTAACATAAGCCTGTGATGTGAAGTAAATGGAATCTCTTGCTATGCTCCTGTGACACTAAGGAATAGGAAGTTTAATCTCATGGGAAGCTAGGACCCAATGTTCATACTTAGGTTTCTTATAGGCAAGACTCAAGAATAGTGGTATATTATTTGTGTTTTAATAAATAAAGCTTTCCTGGAGATCAGAGTGCAAAGCAGCCACACTAGTCAGTCACATAGGCCAGGGAGTGGTGGCATACACCTTTAATCCCAAGACTTGGGAGACATAGGCAGATTGATCTCTGTGAGTTCAAGGCTACCCTGGGCTACATAAAATTAATCCAAAAACAGATCCAGAAGGGGGTGGTTCACACCTTTAATCCCAATGTTTGGGAGTCACATTTTTAATTCCAATATGGCTGGGTAGAGAGAAGAATATAAAGGGGAAGAAACAGGAACTCAATGGAGTGTAGAGTCTGACAATTTGTGGAGACAGGATCTCACCCTTTCAGTCTGAAGATGTGGTAAAGTAAAATGTCTCCCTGGTGATTGGCTGCTTTGCTTTTCTGATTTTCAGCTTGAACCCTAATATCTGTCTCTGGGTTTTTATCGTTTGTGTAACATCTGGCACCCAATGTTTGGGGTACAAACTCACAAAAAGCTGTTTGCCTGTGGATTTACAGCCACTGGCGTAGGCAGGAGCTGCAACAGCCACAGCCCTACCGGCTAGGTTTTCTTTCTCCTTTTTCGGCAGGCTCTCTCTGAACCCCCTTCTCAGGCTGCTGCCAGACTAGGCAGCTGCCTTAAAATCCAGTCAGGGTTTTATTGTTCTATACAGCAGCAATAAGCTTCCCATCTTCATCAACATTGCCAGCAGATTTGGTAAGACAATTGGGAATTCTTAGAGGAAGGAATTATTTAAAAGAGAGAGTTTTTTTCTCACATTAAAAAAAATGAGAAAAAATACAGTGGAGGAATTTGGGTCTCTGTATGATAATATGCTAGGTAGTTTGAAAATGGAATGATTAAATGAGAGTATAACTAATTTAGGTGGGATTCATGTAATGTCAATTGTAAGCATGATCAGCATTATCACTTTTGTTTTATCACTAAAAAGGTTGATTAATCTGAGTGTTAAGAAACAAGTTTTAGGAACATTTAAAACAGATCATAGAGATATTCAAATCCAAACAGACAAATTTAATGGAGAACCAATTTCAGCCTTGCATTATAAGAATAGAGAGGAACAGCCTAAGGTTTTCAAACAGCCAACCTTAATATATCCAGTAACCTTACAGGAACTGCCAAATTAGAGACTCTGTAAGAACTGAATAAACTCCTATGCCAATGTCAGGTTTAAGGAGATTCAAGGAAGCAATAGTCTCACATGGCATGCATTTACCTTTCGTGAAGCAAAATGCCTAGCATAAGGCCATGTATATCCAATATGCCTAGAACAAGGCCATGAATATCCATTATGCCTAGGACAAGGCCATGAATATCCAAAATGCCTAGAACAAGGCCATGAATACCCTAGGACAAGGCCATGAATATCCTAGGACAAGGCCATGAATATCCAATATGCCTGGAGCCTTAACCCAAAGGAAAAGTTGATGTAGACACACACACAAGGAGAATGCTTTGTGGGGATGAAGGAGATCAAACTGATATACCTTAACCCAAGGAACATCAGAAGATTACCAGGAAGCCACCCGAAGCTAGGGGAATTGATGTAGGTGTGTCTTTCTATGTGTTACTTTCATTGGTTAATCAAGAGACTGCTTGGCCTGATAGGTCAGAACATAGGTAGGCAGGGAAGACAGAACAGAATGCTGGAAAGAAGGCAATGAGGCAGTCGCCATGACTCTCCTCTCCGAGACAGCCGCAGGTTAGAATCCTCCTGGTAAGCCACCACCTCGTAGTGCTACACAGATTGTTAGAAATGGGTTAATCAAGATGTGAGAATTAGCCGATAAGAGGCTGAAACTAATGGGCCAAGCAGTGTTTAAAAGAATACAGTTTCCGTGTAATTAATTCGGGGGTAAGCTAGCCGGGCGGGCGATGGGAACCAGCCCGCTGCTCCTCACTACAGGGAATGACACAGAATGGATTATCCCTGACAGCTTCAAAAGCAGCTAACTTTTCTGACACCTGGTTTTGGAGAGAACACAGCATCTGAAGAGAATCTGAGGAGTACCTTCTTCAGCTGCAAAGAATCAATTACACAGCCTGGAGAGATTGCTCAGTGTTTAGAGTGCTCGCTGTTCTTCCAGAGGACCCAACTTCATCACCCAGCACTCAAATAGGACAACTTACAATCATCTAGTAACTCCAGCTCCAGGGCATCTAACACCCTCTTCTTGCCTCCTTGGATACCTACATATACACACATACAAATAGACAAGCAGACATATTCACACACATATAAAAATAAACCTAAAAACTGAAGCAGAGACAACCCACACATCTCAACATTCATAGACAAAGCTATCCCACAGAGTCAGGCATGTAGTAGGTATGCAATGGTTATTCATTTGTGAAAGAAATGAACTTCAAAGTAGCCCAGTACTGCTAAAGAAGAAAAAGAGATACAATGCTAGATAACCTTTCTTTGACATCTCCTTTCTACAAAGCATGGACCATTCGTTGCATCCTACTTCCATTTTGATACATAGACACAGTGTGGAGAATACCACCTTTCCTCTAGAGTCCTCGGGAAGGCCTATCGAAGAGAAGAACGTTTGGAGAAGAAACAAAAAGAAGACACAAGGAGTGAGATACACAAGGTACATGGAATTAGTTGTCGCAGGTATGAAATGCTCAAGAGACCCATGACAGGTCAGAGACTCTGGACAGTGATTGACATTTGTTAGGTTTACATATGGCAGCTTTATTTAAGCCTCACCTTCTACTGCTGTAGATGGAGACCCTGCTTTCATAGCATAGGCTCACAACTACTTCGTTCACGTCATTCAGTTGAATTTGCTAAGCATGCTAAGCGTAACTGAGGGATCAGCCGAAACTTCGCTCTTGTTAACAGTACACCACCTAACTGGGGACTTCTTAGAGTCTTTATTAAAGCTTCTCACACGATCCAGATCTCTTCCCAGGCGTAGTTGACCCATGTTTTCATGTTGAAGTCTCTAAGAGAAGTGGTTTCTAATAGCAATCAATGTCCACTCAACCTTTTGTCCAGGCCATTCTCTATACTGTGGCTATGATGACAGTTCCCAAATCAAAACTATAGGTATCACTGCTCTCCTCAAAAGCCTCCGATGACGATGGTCCTCAGTTCAAGATGGTGACATTATCTGGGTGTCAAATTCCATGAAAATCCACACCAAAAAAAAGAAAATATTTTATCATTTATAAGTTAGACTTCAAGTAACCTGAATCTTTGACAGTCTCTATAGATTGGTATTACTCTCAAGATAAAAATCTACATTCATGGGGTATGGTGTTAATGTTTGATTCTCAGTCTAGTGTCAAAGCCCATCCTTAATATCAAGTGTGGCATGAGTAACTTTAGTCTAGTCATCGAAATTGTCTAGATTCTCTCTTCTTATTTTGTGGAAATCAGACAGTAGGTCGTGGCTGCCTCTTCTAGTGGTCCTGAAAGTTAAATGAGCTAACACCTGTAAGCCCAGGTCCCGACATCCTACAAGCACCGGCTGGCTGAAAACTGCAACTTAACAAGCTATGTGGGGCTCTTCACCCTCCACTAGTCCTCTTGATATTTTGCAGGTTTCTATCAGCTACTGTCTCAGCAAAGTACCGGAAATTGTGTGGCTTGGATGAGAAGGTGTCTTATTCCACAGTCTGAGTCTGAAGTCATGGTGTTATGAGGACCAGATGGTTCTAGGGGCTGAGGAGGAGAATTTAACTTGTTCTGTGGGTTCTCTTCCTGGTTTCTACAGTTTGTTGGCAGCGTTTGGTATCCCTTGGATTGTAGGCACATCCTTCTCATCTTGTCCTTCTTGTACGGGACTCTGCCTCTGTACTTGTCTACACATCCAGATCTGTTACCTGTCTAAGGACACCAGTTATTTTGAACAAGATGCCTACCCTATACCCTCATTTTTAACTAATTATGTATGTGATGACCTTATTGACAAATAAGGTCATATTCTGATTGGGGGTGAGGAGCAAAACAACTCCACCTGAACAGGCCTTGACACATTTTCTTATCTTTCATCTCTGCCCTCGACATCTTTTACCAGCCTCCGGTAACCCACGAACTTGTTTGACGAACGAATTCCTACTTGATTCTCAGGTTTCGGTGACATCTTACTTTCTAAGTGCGTCCTAGCATTCTGCCACCCCATCACTTCCGATCCGAGGCCTTGCTCCTGTCCTCCCAGAGCCCCCAGAGTCACAGCTCTTCTCATACCTGTCCTCCGTGGAAGACTTCAGACTCCTGCTGGTCCTGGCTACATGTCACCATGTTCCAGAACCTGGACAGATCCTGAGCAAAGGACCTCTCGATGAATGTTTCTGCCTCATCTGATTTTTCAGATATTACTTATCTTGTGGCTGTGCAGCAATTCATAAGGTAAACAGCGGTAAGAACTAGGAAAATTTTTAAGTTTTATTCTGCTTAAAGTTGAGTTCAGAGATGAGACACTGTGCTGGTTGTTTCAAATGAAAGGCTCTTGATGCAAAGAACGTGCTGTGCAGTTATCAGAAGGTGGTCCCGACAAAAGGCCGAGAAAGGCATGTGTGAGTAACTTCCGGAAGACGCTACCGCCAGCAAGAGTGAGAGAACAGGAGGGAAATGGAGAGGCTGCCAGAGAGATGCCGGGCACAGGAAGCTCACATTTGGGTAGCAGTGAGAGCCCAGAAAGAGGAAGAATCAGCTGACTAAAGCTTGAACTTCAGAGCAGGAGAACAGCTCGTCCAGGGGTACTGAAAGGAGCTGGAAATTAAACAGCGACTGTCCTTGCCTGCCAGCATGGTCATCAAGATATCCCGCAGGAAATGCTCAGAAATAGAGTTTGCCGATCTCAGCACCAGCATCACAGAAGTCGAATAATTGCTGAGCACCAGCAACTCCAATGTGCACTAGCAGCAGAAGTCCGGTCTGACCGAGAGGTGTGTGGACCACCAGGGATTAGGGATCAGTCCTTAAAATAGGTTTCTACTGATGGCTGGCACGTGCCAACCATACCCTTCCACCAAACATTTTATTCTTCTGAGATTCAGGTTCACTCTCCTTGACAGGAAGAAGGACCAAGATGACTTGAAGGTCTTTCCGAATATGCACAGGGTTTGGAGTAAAAGAAACGCCAGGGAATTTTGAATGATACCGACACCCTCAAATCTACAGGAGTCTGCCTCCGGCTTTCACTGTCGTGTGCATGAATAGAGCACTTCCTGTCTCTGGTTCTGTGGCTTTTGTCACTGTGACTCAACAAAGGAAGGAAGCTGGCCCTGTGTTTCTCCATCACAGTGCCTCTTGAGCAAACTGATTCCAGAATGAGCCCTTGCATGGAATGTTTAGCTGCAAACTTCAAGAAGTAAAGGGAGAAATCACCAAAGTGGCAGCAGGGGAGCAGAGGTCAGGGAGAAGGGACCAAGTTGGGAGGTGACTGGGAGTTGATGTTCTACATGCAGAAGGCCTAGGGTTTATGTGCACCTGTTTTGCGGCAGGGTTGTCTCCAGCTCTCTGTCTCTCTGATTCCCACGGTGCAGTTGGGAATTTAGGAAATGGGGAGACTCAGTTTACATCTCAGTTTGGCCTTACATTATCAGGGAGATCGAAAGCTGTCTGTCTCCTTATGTGCAGTTCTGCCTGCCTTCAAGACAACAAAGATCAAAGGAGCTAAAACATGCAGGTGCGCTCTCTCCCATCAGGCACTTCTTACAAAATAACAGTCTGTTGTTGTTGAATATTCTTGTCTCTTTTAAACCCAAAACTTGCTATGCAATCCAGGCCTATATTGAATTTGCAAATCTTTGGCCTTTGCACCAAAATTCTGGAATTATAAGCACAAACCCCCATGCCCAGAAGAGGAATCCTTTTATAAACATTCATTAATGTATAATATGTGATGATGTCATAATGGAACACATTATTTGATACACAAACTAAAAAAGAATTAGCTGAAATACACTCATAAAATGCATGAAATATATTTAAAATGCTTATGTATCTGTATGTATCCTCAATGAGACAATTGCTAGAATGTGAAAGTGAAGAGTGATTTGAACTTATTTTAATTGATGAGTTGAGAGAGATACCATGAGATAAGACATGACCTACTTAGATAGTGGACCCAGTAGTGTGAAAAAATAGCATAAACGGAGTCCAGCGTTCCTGGTTAACATTCACGGCTGAAATATGCAGGTATCTCCTCTGTTTGAACTCTAGCTTCATAAAAGGAAAGCATGCTTACAGGAGAAAGGGTAGGAAAAGGCAAAGATGAAAATTCAAAATATCCATATTTTCAGCCTACACACAGAAAAAGTAAAGATGATCTGTCAATCTTAAGTGTCACGTAAATGTGTGTGTGTGAATGCATGCGTGCGTGCGTGCTTGCGTGTGTGTGTGTGTGTGTGTGTGTGTGTGTGTGTGTGTGTGTGTGTGGTACAAGTGTGAATCTGCACCCCCCCTGCAGGTGTAGACACCAAAGGAAGATATCGGCTATCCTGGCTCACTCCCTTGAGACAGATTCTCTCACTAAGACCCATGCTCGCCATGTTTTGGAACTGACTGGTAGTGAACAAGTCCCACTGATTCTCCTGTTTCCACCCTCCAACAACTCTGGGGTTACAACCGCGTACAGCTACAGCAGACTATTTTATGTGGGTGTTGGGGATTTGAACTCCAGTCCTCGTGTTTGCACAGCAAATGCTCTCACCACTGAGGTGAGGCTCTCCCCCCGGTCTGAAGTTGAGTATTCTTAGAAGCCAATATGGATAGCAAGGTCAGAACCTTCAGAAGTCAAGGATGCTAACACTAAGAAATGGCACGGTGGGAGGAATCACTGTTGGTGTGTTGATAGACGGCAGCTGAAAACCGTAAGAACCTATGGAGACTGGTGAACTCAAGACCATGTGTTCCAACGGAGAGAACTCTCCTACGCTACTCTAACTTCTTATTTTCACACTTCTGGTATGACTGGCTCACTGATGATTTTATGAGAAGCTAAGCTGCTAAAATTATATGTGCATCTCCAATTTTTAACTGTTGGAGGTTGATTAATTCTTTCAACTCTGCAGGCTAAACCAAAAACAACATCTGCGGGCCAGATGTAGTCTGCGAATGCCAGTTTGCAGGCACCGCTACAGACAGAGAGGGTAGGGTTGAATTCATTGAAGTCTCCGTACCAATAAAAAAAAAAAACAAAAAAAAACAGGAGCAGACTGTGCAGTTGGGAAAATTCCTAAGGACAGCTTGCGGAAAGAAGGGCCGGTGTGGACGAAGGCTAGAAGTGATGGAAGATTCAACTGGAGTAATGATAAAAAAGCAAGCAAGCAAACCTCACTGCAGTCACAGGGGCAACTCTGATGAAGAGAGGGCTTGAGGCATTGAGGAAGTGATGCAGAGAGAACCAAGAACCTAAAAGAAGTGACCCCAGAGCAGTTTTGTCTTGTAACTCTGGGAAGCCACTGTTTAAATATGAGGAAGGAAATGTGCCTTGTTTGACAACAGACAGCTTGTAGAGGAAGCAGGACTTGATGTTGGAAAAAGACTGAATAAGGCATTGGCTGTGAGCCTTGATAGTGATGGTGGTCATGAGGAAAGATCAGCCTCAGTGATCAGGGCCCTGGAGGGAAAGCAAGGGATCCGAATCCTAGTCCTACAATCCTTAAAGCAGTGTTTAGGCCCTTTAATACAGTTCCTCAATAACCATGAAATTATTTTGTTGCTACTTCATAACTATAATTTTACTATTGTTATGGATCATAATGTGAATATCTGATATGTGAACTATCTGATAGGCGACCCCTGTGGATTCGAGACCCACGTGTTGAGAATTGCTGTTGAAGGGACTGGGAACGCTCAGAATGGAGAAGAAAAGTCATGGGGCAATGGGAGCTTGTCTCTCACGGCAATGGCTGGAGTGTCAGCATGCACAGAGCTCTAGGGGTGATGGCCTTTAGCAAGAACAAAGAAAAATCTGTGCTGTATCTCCCTGCCCTGAGAAGTCTTTTGGGAAAAGCTACCAGTAGAAAAATCTCACAAATCAAATCAAAGGTATAGAATTGTGATGTATACTGAGGTAGCAAGGGGCTCAGTGGCGGATGGGAGAGGGGGAAGGCTGGCTTCCAGAGGAAATGACAACTGAGCTCAAAACCAAGAAATGAGTAAGCAGGGACTGTTCCACAGGGGAGAAGAAAGTTTTTGAACACCAGGAACAGCGTGTGCAAACACTAACTTCCAGGAAGGACCAAGAAGGGCCACCAAGGCTGGAGCCAGGTTTCCCACCACCTCCCTCTCTGTGTCCACCTCGGAGGCCGCTTTGCTGAAGTAGGACGGACCCTGCTGATGGAGGTGATCCTTCAGGGCACCTTTGAGGGAGCATGATCTGCAACCCTGCCTATCTGTTGGACAGTCAAAAAGTACTCACCAGCAAGTTGCATGCAAAGATAACATACATACACTCAGCATGGAAAATAGGTCGCCAGAACCATGCCAGGCAACCCCAGCTCTCTTCTAGAAGCTTCCTCGTTGTTTAAGTTTTTGTCATCATCATTTTCATTTCCTGGTTTCGTCTTACATCCTTCCTCCTCCCCTTCTAAACGGATTTCTTAAAGAAAAAAAAAAAGCCCTAACAATTTCTAATTTTACTTCTTTGCTGTTATCTGTAAATTCCCTCCCTGCCCTCATGCTAGGGTAAAACGGCTAGGCACTACAACTGTGATAGTATATTCCAGAACACAGAACTCTGTGGAAGCACAACCCGACAGGTGAGAACTACAGCACAAGTCAAAAGAACATTATCCTTGTCTCTCCTGCCTCAGGCCTCTCCTCTCCCAGTTCCTAGCCCCACCTCTTTAAACCTAAACTATTAGCTACTCAAAAAAAAAAAAAGCACCCAATCCTGACCCTTGCCAAATCTGGCACAGGGCTCCTGAGCACACCCCAGTGGAATGGTCTCTCTTAGCTTGTCATCTACCTTCTTCCAGACTGCGCTTTCTGTGGCCTGAGCTACCGCCTTTTGTGGTTTATTTAGACCTGAGACTCTTCATCCCAGCATCCAGGGACTTCCAATGCGCATAGTCTAACTCGTCTGTTTCCATTTCGCTTGTCACTTATGGGGGCAACAGCACCTCCGGGGATATCTGCTGTTTCTCAAGCAGAGATGCAAGGTTCCCACTTCTGTACCTTAATCTGTGCTGTTTGCTGGGTTGTTCCCCTTCCTTGTCTAACCACCAAAATCCCAGGGGGCTTCAAACCCAGCTCCATTGTGTGGCTACATATGAGCGTGGGCATGCTTAAATTTGTGTGTGCCTTCCAGAGACTGCAGTCCAGTTTTCTTCAGTCACTTCCCACCTCATGTTTTGGAGACCAGTGTCTATAGGTGATCCTGGAACTGGCCAGCTCAGCTAGGCTGAAGAGTGAGCTTTAGGGATCCTCCTGTCAGCATCTCCCCAACACTTGAATTGCAGATATAAACTGGTGAAGTTTACACGCATGCTGAGCATTCAAACACAGGTCCTCATGACTGTGCAGCAGTGCGTTCCTGACTGAGCCTTCTCCCGAAAGCCAGAATGAACATTTTTTAGGATGTTTTCTCATCTTCCTTGACACGTCTAGCAAAAGCAGCCTTCTGTTGAGTGCATATCCCTTTCCACACTTCTTCCGTAGTCTTTACAACAGATTGTCTTTTAACAATCGTTCTTAGTACTACATGGCTGTAAATTTTCGACGTGGATGCAATAGCATGAAGAATGATCTCTAGAGCTGACAATAGATTCAGGCTTAGTAGAGGAAGTGCTATTGGATTTAACAAAGTAAACATTGAATCACTTTTTTTTTTCTTGTACTACAATGAGGACAAGTTCCTGAGTCACTCCCCATATATCTAGTGCATTCTTTTTTTAAAAAAGATTTGTTTATTAATGTATACAGGGTTCTTATTGCATGTGTCCCTGCGGGCCAGAAGAGGGCACCAGATCTCATTACAGATGGTTGTGAGCCACCATGTGGTTGCTGGGAATTGAACTCAGAACCTCTGGAAAAGCTGCTCGTAAGTACTCTTAACCTCTGAGCCATCTCTCTAGCCTTCTAGTGCATTCTTTAATGACTGCATCTCACAATATAGTATATGGTTTTCTTCTCATTTGCTTAGCTATTTTCTCTCCTGATCAATTAGGGCTTCAGAATATTTCTTTACGAGAGTAGCTTTCACATCTCACATATAAGAAAGAGCTTTGTAACAATGGAATTCAAGATGGAAGAATGTGTACACTTGAATAAATTCTACCAAATCACTTTCTGAACAGCCACACCAATTCATTTCCTTTTTTAAAACTTCCATTAGTCTCTGGCTAGAGTCCTCTTATTATCTAATACTCGCTCTTCTTCAGAGTCTAAGGTGGAGGCACTGACCTGGCTCCCAACTGTCCCTCAAATCAAATCAAGTTTGTAGATGTGTCATAGTATTTACCACATTATTCAGGGGTCAAGTTTATGTACGAATTGCCAATCTGAACCCAGGACCTTGCCTCCTTCTTCATTTCCTTGCTGTGGCTAGCCTCTCACGGGGTACTTTAATAAGAGTGTCTAGGTCCGGGGTAGGTGTCCACGCCACTGCAGGTCATGTACTTGTCTTCTTTAGCCTTGACCTTGTATTGGGATACCGTGAATATAAAATAGTCTGTCATGCACTATGCACTAGACAAGTGTGATTGTGAGTCCATGTGTGGAACAATGCCAAAGCCTGCAGATGAGGTTTCTAACTCAGTCTACCAGTCAGCGAGTCTTCCTAGAGAAAACTGAATGAGTGCATGAGCTTGCATGTGTACATGTGTGCATTCTGGGGGTGGGGGGTGAGAGCCACGCAGGAGGTGAGCATAAAGGGAAGTGAGGTAAATGGAGAAAATTGGGGAAGGGGCATGAGCAAAGTCCACAGGCTCATGGCCAACAACTTCCAAGCTCTAGTATCTTGCCTTTCTTTTTAGAAATCATGAATGGGGCGCTTGGCTCAAAATCTTGGTTATTTGGCCTTGTTCCCATAAGCGATTGGAAGCTGCTGTCTCTTAACTCCAGTGGTGTAGCGAAGCTCAAGTGTGAGACCCTGGCAACAGGCCGCTTCCTCCGCAGCAGCCAGAATGCACAGTCTTGTTTTTGACTTAGACAGTTGGGGATGAGTCCTATGACAGTGACGGAGATGGGCTTGTGATCAGACGGAGGCCATTTGAAGCCCGTTTGTACTTCCTATACAACCTGGGACAGACTGCTCTGTGTCTTTAAACCTCCACCCTCTAGTCCATGAGTGGGAATAGTTATGCCTCTCTTGTAAGGTTGTGCAGAAATGAGAATAAACCCTAAGATGATAAAGAAAAATAACACAAAGTTACTCAAGTCCAGTTCCTGGTACGTAACATACATGATGGCGAACAACAACAAAAAAGTATGCTTATTATTTTTCAGGGTCCATAGCAAGTACCAATTGTCTAGGATGTACCAGGAACTGATCTTAAGGTCTCTTGATTTGACCTTATCACTTTCTGTATCTGAAAACAGACCAGGTGAGGGACTGTCACGTAGTACAAGGAAGTTCCAGGACTGGTTTCTCCATGTTCCCTGCCTATAGTCCGTAGACACAGGTGGAACACCTTGACCTCTCCTTGCCTGTTGTGATTTGAATGAGACATGTCTTCCATGACTTAGGTATTTGAACACTTGACTCACACTTGGCAGTAGGGTTTGGGGGAGGTTTCTGAGGAGCAGCCCTGCAGGAAGAAGTACATCACCAGGGCAGGCTTTGAGAGGTCAATCTCTCTGCTCCAGGCCTAGGACTGAGAAGTGAACGCTCAGCTTCCTGCTCCCCTTGCCATGCCATCTACCCACTGCCATGCTTCTCTGCCATGATGGACTCTTATACCTCGGGAATGGCCAGCCAGAATAACCCTTTTGTCCCATACGTTGCCTTTGGTGATGGTGTTGTACCACAGCAACAGAAAGTAGCTGAGACATTGACCCAGGAAGTTACTTTCCTTCTGTTCCCCAGCAGAAGACTCTGCTTTGGAGAAAGACCACTGTGTTTTCTTCCTAAAGTGTCCTCTCTTCCTCTGTCCTTTCCCATGATCAGTTTCATCCCCTGTGGTTTCCTCATCAGCCCAGCTTCCTCCGGCCTCTCCTCTGACAGATACGGCTTGATCGCCGCAGCCCCTTTGCCTCTTCCTTTCAGAGTCCGCAAGACCCCGCGTCTCCTTGCCTTAGTCACAGCACCAGGCAGTTCGCATATCCGAGTCCTTCGGTTCAATTTGCATGGCCCATATCTTCTTCTCTGTCACGTTTTCTGAGTTCTGTCGATAATAGACCTTTCCGCAGAGGCTCTGGGTTTAATATCAGTAATTAATGTAGCACAAATTATCTGCCAAGTTAGTCCTGATCGCATCACAGATACTAACTTGCTTCCATAGTAATCCATGAGGTCGTGAGATATCAACAGCTCCACTGATAGATAAGGAAAGTGCGACACAGGGAGATTAAGTAATGGGTTCAGGGTTTTTCCACTAACAATTGGAGGAAGCAGTTGGCTCCAGGGCTGTTCCAGGCTGCTCCAAGCATCAGGCTCTGCCTGCTTCTTTACTTCTTTCCACTCTAGGCTGTTTCTCCTTCACAAAGACTTTCTCAAAACTGGCAAACAAATTCTCACCCTGAATGCAGCTGTCAGCCAATCGAATGCAAAACCTTTCCCAAGTCCACGGTAGGTAGGTAACTTGGTGTATAGACAGGATCCTGTTGGACCGATGTATTTTTTTTTTCATTTAAAGAACGGGCCCTAAGGAAATGAATAGGATTTCCTGAAATAGAATCTATACCAGAGAACTCACGACGACGACGACGACGATGATGATGATGATGATGATGATGATGATGGTGATGATTATGTGATGACTCCAGCGACAACAAGGACAATAAACATTTCTCTTGGAAACACCGTTCTAAGGTGTTAAATGCATGATCTCATTTGACCATGAAAATCATCTGCGAGCATCACTATTCACAGAACACTTCCGCGGGAATGAAGCACCCACCCACATCTCTCCAGAGCTACTTATCTTTGGGCCATTATATTTTTAGCGTCCATTTTGATGTCTAACCAATACCTCAAGTTCGTTGTAGTCCCAACTGAATTCTTCACCTCTTCCTTCCCTCATCCACACCAGGCTTCTGCTCGTCTCAGACTCTGTTTGGTAATGACCCTCCACACCTTTGGTCCATGCATGTACCCCCAGTGAAACCCAATTAACACTCACTGGGTTGTCCTACTGCAAATCTCCTGATTTGCTCCCTCCCTGTCCAAGCCTAGGGTTTCATGCACACTTTGCAGTCCCTCGGCAGCCATAGAAAATAGTTCAACTTCGTCTTGCATTTTAACATTTTGAAGCCCTGAAGGTTAAATCATGCTGCACAAAGAGCTTCAGTCTGGCTCCGAAACCCAAGCCCATTCATAGCACTTCATCCCATTAGCACAAGTCTTATACTATGATATCTTTGGTTTCTTAATGATAAAAAATATTTTAAATAATTCAGCATCTGTCCTTCAAATGATAGTGCACTACTTGAAACAGCTCTCCTTCTCAAATACCAAAGAGTAAGCCCCTTCTCAATTGCCATTCAGTGTTTTGGGATTCTAGGAAGCGTTCTCTTTAGGTACCAGACTACCACTGACACCTCCCTAGCACTTGGTCATCTTCCTTTCCGAGAAGAGAGACGGCCTTGGGCTCAGAACTTTGGCGGGCAGCAAAATCAAGCTGAAATATACTAACGTTGCTTTGTTTGCATGGTTACTGTCTATTTACGGCAGGTGATACCACTTCTCTACATGTGGTTAGGGTTGAATATAAAATTTTCTTTAAAAATTAAGTGTAGCTGAGCTTTTGAAGTGAGTCAATAATCTGGGAAATCGTGATTCACCTGTTTCTCAGAACAGTGAAGTCAGGGCGGTGAGAAGCAAAATATGAATGGCGGGGATGGAGACAAATTGTCTGTAGGATTCTAAGCTGTCCTTGCCAACTCCACAGTGGCTCTTCACAGTCAGGAACTCATCTCCTCGATGGCCCTCAAGTCACTTCCTCCCACAGCAGGCTAGTGCATTTCTGAGGGAAAGTTCCCCGTGACATAGGTCACAGTTGAGGCTCCAAGAGAGAAGGTGACTTGCTAAGGTTGCTCAGAAGGCCCTGGTTTTTCTGGGATCACAGCTAAGGTGTGCTCATCCCTATTCATACCCTGTCTGTGCACCCAATACTTCCCTCCCATGCAGAGACCCATTGCACGTTCTTCATTCCCATTCCTGAAGGAGACTCCAAGCAGTCCCTTGAGTCCTAAGCAGCAAGAGGATTACACACTGAGCCCTGGGTATCCATCACACTGTATATACTTACAATGCCCCTCTCATGTCCTTAGGAGGGCGCTTCTGTTCCAGCTTAGGAGAACTAGGAAGAATACGTAATCAAATAATTTTTGTGGGATTTAACTCTTTCAAAATCCCAATTGAGAAAAGCTGTGGATGTTTAGTCCGCTTGAATGACTAATTCTTTTCAGGTCAAAGAGTCCTTTATGTGGTCTGCTGAATTATTCCCTCCCTCCTCCCACCTCCTCCTCCTCCCTTTTCCTACCTCCTCCCCCTCCCTTGTTTTAATTTAATGCCATCTCCTTTTGTCCAATGCCCCTGGGATGTAGAGGATTTATTAGCGTGTCTCTCATAAAACCCAAGCATAGCAGGAAATTAAATTCGTCTGGCATAAGCACCTGTTTGGAGAGCTTTGCTGGTTGCTCTGTTCTACTTCATGGTTGCCAAGGTGATCGCAAAGTGATTGATGATGACTTTGTTCTAGGGTGGTCCAGGTACCAATGTTAGCACCATCAACTAAGTGAAACACTGTAGGGAGAAACTGACCATGTGGTCCAGGGTACCCCAGGCCCAGAAATACTAAATCTCACAGCAAAGAGGCCATAGTGGTCTAGGGTACCCCAGACCCAGGGATACTAAATCTCACAGCAAAGAGACCATCGTGGTCCAGGGTACCTCCGACCCAGGGATATTAAACCTTGAGAGGACAGAGATCCTGTCAAGAACTCAAGGACAGCCTTAGAAAAGAGAGGCGATTGTCTTGAGTGGCCTCAAGGGGGCAGACTTAAGTGTCGTGGGCATAAATAGAAAGAAGATAGATTTTAGTTCAAAATCTGGACAGTGGGAGAAATACAAAAAGCCAATGGTTTTTTCCTCACTAGAGACAGTTCCCCAAAACTTTGAGGGGGAACACACTGTGTAAGGACTTAAGACACTTCACCCCAAACCATTATCACCCCATGGAGCTAGAAAACTCCAATGTTAGTAGCAATAACTTTCAGGTTCATTTTTCTCCCTGGGAAACTTTGTTCCTTTTCTCAAGGGACTGGAGTTTAGTTTACTCCCAACGTAACACAAATGAAAAATAAATTGCATGTTATTTATGTCCAAAGGGTTCTTTCACATATACAATATAATGAGACAAATATGTATTCTATATCTACCTTTTAATGCAAAAAAGATAAGACAATAAGAATAACTGCCTCTTTTTGAAGGTAGTAGTATAATACCTTGCATGTATTTTATTTCATTTAATATAAATATGGCGCGATAACCCTGTATATACAGGGTTAGAGATATTAGTAAAAGATAGGCAAGTTAAACAAAAGAATTCCACAAATACTTCTCCCAAAGAATCATGAAGATGGGAGAACTCTTGTCAGAGCCAAGACCCAGGAAGAGGCTCCTTAGCTGTCCCATAGTTGGTGTGAGGACATTCTCTGCAGCACAGAACCTTATTCCTGTTTAAACACTCATTAGATAAATCAAACTATGGCTTTTATTTCTGGTTGGCGGGCAGGAACTGACAAATCAGCGTCTTAAGGGATTGACAAAATATGCAATTAGGCGCTATCAATCACCATAAAAGAGCTCGATTCTTCTTCCATCAGATAAGGGCGGCTTAGTCTACTGTAGTGTGACTTAACTCTCCGAGGTCTCAAGCTCCGAGGAAGCTGTAGAGAATGCCCTGCTGCAGAATAAAATCACCACTGCTGAGTCTGGAAGCAAGTACAGTCAGGAGGGCAGAACTTCCCTAACACCGTGAATGGGACACTCCCCATTTCTTCACTCCAGGCTCCTTTGAAAAAAAAAAAAAGGAAATAAACCAAAACGATCTGTTAAACTCTTCCCTACTTTAATTGTGTCTAGACTTAGAATTCTAAAAGGAGGCTAAAGAAAAGATAATATTCTGAAATTCCTACCACAGGAGGAAAGAGTATGTCTATTTGTCAAAACTGCTGGGAAACGTCACAGGACCTTTTTTTTCGACGAATGTTATTTCTTCTTCTTGATTTAGTGTGTGTGAGGTTTCTAAAAGATGTTTCCCAAGTTATTTAGTTAAAGTTTGGGGCAACTTTAAGTACAGGATAAATATAAGATTGATCCATGTTCGTTCTGAAAAGGGTTTGCCTTTTTCTTTCTTGTTGCTGGGGGAAGATTCAATCCTGTGCTTATTTATTCCAGACCCTCAGAAACAGGAAGTCGGTTTTAAAGTTCTACTTCCACAATTCAGGGTAGATGTGTATTAAAAGAAAGGCTATTGCATAACTCAGAGCCTCTTCCTAAAATGCATCAGACCTGAGCCAATTTTGGAAAATACAAATACAAGGTGGGTGTGTTTTGAAAACCATGTGGACATACTAGATCTTTAACTGATATTTGTGGGTTTTACGGTTAATATTTTGAGGCACTTGTCACACACACACTAAAAGTGTGCACTACTGAAGAAAGTCAAAGGGTCCATGGAGGTTTCATTTCTAAGCCCCACTTTGGAAGTAAACACTGCACCTTGTTTTCCATCAAGTGTTTTATAGGTTTGCTGGAGGAAGCTAGCAATATGTTCTAAACGACTGAGTAAATTATGTAAAGTTCACTGAAAAATTCAAATGTGTCTGATATTAAGTTATGTAAAAACACTTTTATAGTTTCTGTAGCATTTGATTCACACTCATCCCAATGAAAATGACTTTATCACACTCACACTTCATCATTTTTCACACACACACACACACACACACACACACACACACACACATACACACACCACATTTGTGTGTGCACCCCCTTAGAGATGAAGAGAGTTTGATCCTGTCATTGTGGTTTGACTAAGGAAAACGAATGTAAAAGTTCCAAGGTGCACCTGGAACACAGATGCTCAGACCCCAGTTGTAGGTTTCTCCTGGACCCTCCCCCTTTCACTTCATGGACTTACACAGCACCTTAGAAAGGTTAAAGAAACGGATCTTAGAATCAGACAGATCGTGGTTCAGACTCAGCTTCTGGGACTGCCTGGCCAGTGTCCGTTGACAAGCTGTTTGCCCTGTTGAGCCCCAGTGGAGAACTGAGCTAAAGAAAATACCCCCGTGGGACTGTGGGAAGGATTAAATGCAATAATGCATGAAAGGCACATAGCAGAATGCTCCCTAAATGTCAGCCATTGTTATGTTATTATGTAATCTACAGAGTATGTTTGGCTATGCAGGGTGAAAGAGTTGCAGTTTGTCAGAGATAACACATGTGAAATCAAACCCTGAAAATCACTGGTTTTCCCGACTGTCCAGTCATTTGCACAGGATCATAGTCCATGAATCTTGGTCTTGGTCCGGTTTTTTTAAGGGAGGAAACAATGATCATTTACTTTCTGTAGTTTTAAAACGGCCCCCAGAGAGCATGTTTTTAATATAATGAATTATATGAAGTTGTGGAATTTTTTTAAAGGCAGAAATCGCCCAACAGTAGCAGGTTCACACGACACAGCTGAAAAGATTAACAAATTATCCAGCCAACACATGAAAGTATATTTTTATAGTTTCAATGGAGTTATTGAAGAAATTGTTTGAAAATTTTCCAGCCTGGAGAGATGGCTGGGTGATTAAGAGCATTGACTGCTCTTCCAGAGGACCGTGGTTCAGTTCCCAGCATGTGAACTGGGACATTTCTGTATCTCCAGTCCTAGGGAATCTGATGCTCTCTCCTGACCTCCAAAATAGGATTAAATACAGTGAGCAGACATTCGTAGAGATAAAACTCCCATACACATAAAATAAATACGTTTAATTTTTAAAAATTTAAAAAGAAAATAATAAACTTTATTGTCAACGCCTCTTCAGCCACCATATAACAAGGAAATGAGGCCACACTCCCAAGAATTAAAAGTAAAGCCACTTAACTCCCTCCAAATGTGTAAATACTTCGATTCCTAATGAAATGCAAGATGTAAAATTACTACCTTGCTGCCTGTAAGTCCTCAAGAGGGAAGAATGCCAAAAAAATATTTTTTCAAAAAGTGTGCTGAGAAACTCTATCGCTGTTGAAGTCACCTCCTGTGCTCTTGCCAAATAACTACTGAGAATCTGAGAATGGGAAAAGAGGGCGTCATTTATGAATGCCTCGGGAGGGTGGTACCTAGATGTGAACGTGGGTGCTTGAATGGTCCACACTCCACATCTCCACGTGAGCGCTTATGTGCGTTTCTTTCTGAGTGCTTCTAGTTGCCCCTGCCTTTGTTTATAGCCTCCTTTCTGTGGCGGACCAGGAGACAGTTGTCTCCGGCGTGAGCGGGCGCGGGTGTGTCTCGGTGTCTGTGGTTGTGGTTCGGCATAAGTCTGAGCATGTCCATGTCGACCGGGTGCGTTTGTGCCTGTGTGTGCGTGTCCGAATGAGCTTGCTCAGTCTCTGTTCCTGAAGGAAAATGCGCTGTGTGCCACCCATATCCAGAGACCCCAGTCCGCAGAGGTGACCTGCACAGACAGGTAGAACTTCCAGACTGCGCTTGGTTGGCGGGTCTCACAGTAGACCCAGATTTCTGTCTCTGGGGCCCCGCTAGGGTAGCTGGGAGGGAGTGGTGGTTTGGCCTCCGGGGAGCTGTTGCGCCCCGCCCGGGCCAACCCCAAGAGGAGGCGGGCTAGGCGGGGAGGGATGGTCCTTGGTGCCTCGCCCCTTCGGGCATGCGACGGTGCCATTGGCCCAAAGTTGCTGCACGTCACGGGGCAATTCCCCTAAAGTCCGGTGCACATAACGGGCAGGGCTCACTGCGAGGCTGCTTCTCCGGCGTTCAGACTGCAGCTAGCAGGCACAGCGAGCCGCGAGCACCCCACGAGCTGAGTGTGCAGGACGCGCCCCCAGCACAGCCACCTCCAGCCGCTGAATGAAGCTTCCAGGAGTCCGCCCCCGGCCGGCTGCGCCCCGTCGGAGGTGCACCCGCTGAGAGCACCAGAGCGCCTAAAGCAGGCGCGCTCACCTGCTAGTCTGCCAGCCATGGGGCCACCCGGGAACGACAGCGACTTCTTGCTGGCACCCAACGGAAGCAGTACTCCAGACCACGACGTCACTCAGGAACGGGACGAAGCGTGGGTGGTAGGCATGGCCATCCTCATGTCGGTTATCGTCCTGGCCATCGTGTTTGGCAACGTGCTGGTCATTACAGCCATTGCCAAGTTTGAGCGACTCCAGACTGTCACCAACTACTTCATAACCTCCTTGGCGTGTGCTGATCTAGTCATGGGCCTAGCGGTGGTGCCGTTTGGGGCCAGTCACATCCTTATGAAAATGTGGAATTTTGGCAACTTCTGGTGCGAGTTCTGGACTTCCATTGATGTGTTGTGCGTCACAGCCAGCATCGAGACCCTGTGTGTGATTGCAGTGGATCGCTATATTGCTATCACGGCACCATTCAAGTACCAGAGCTTGCTGACCAAGAATAAGGCCCGAATGGTTATCCTGATGGTGTGGATTGTCTCCGGCCTTACCTCCTTCTTGCCCATCCAAATGCACTGGTACCGGGCGACCCACAAGAAAGCCATCGACTGCTATCACAAGGAGACTTGCTGTGACTTCTTCACGAACCAGGCCTATGCCATTGCTTCCTCCATTGTGTCTTTCTATGTGCCTCTGGTGGTCATGGTCTTTGTCTATTCCCGGGTCTTCCAGGTGGCCAAAAGGCAGCTCCAGAAGATAGACAAATCTGAAGGACGATTCCACTCCCAAAACCTCAGCCAGGCGGAGCAGGACGGGCGAAGTGGGCACGGACTCCGAAGGTCCTCCAAGTTCTGCTTGAAGGAGCACAAAGCCCTCAAGACTCTGGGCATCATCATGGGCACTTTCACCCTCTGCTGGCTGCCCTTCTTCATCGTCAACATCGTGCACGTGATTCAGGAAAACCTCATTCCTAAGGAAGTTTACATCCTCCTTAACTGGTTGGGCTACGTCAATTCTGCCTTCAATCCCCTCATCTACTGTCGGAGTCCAGATTTCAGGATTGCCTTCCAGGAGCTTCTGTGCCTCCGCAGGTCTTCTTCAAAAGCCTATGGGAACGGTTGCTCCAGCAACAGCAATGGCAAAACAGACTACACCGGGGAGGTGAGTGGATGCCAGCTCGGGCAGGAGAAAGAAAGTGAACTGCTGTGTGAGGACCCACCAGGCTCGGAAAGCTTTGTGAACTGTCAAGGTACTGTGCCTAGCCTTAGCATTGATTCCCAAGGGAGGAACTGTAGCACCAAAGACTCACCGCTGGAATGCAGGCTTTCTACTTTTTAAGACCCTCCCCCTCCCCGACAGGACACTAATGAGACTATTTAACTTGAGTGTAATAACTTTAGAATAAAATTGTATAGAGATTTGCAGAAGGGGAAAGACTCCTTCTGCCTTTTTTTATTTTATTTTTCTAAGCTGCAAAAAGAGAGAGAGAGGGAGAGACTGTATTTGAGTGTTTGTTTGGTTCTTGTACAGCTCCGTTCCTCTTTGTTTGGAACTTGAAAGTTTCTGTCTGAAGTGTCTTGGTCCTAGATGACTGTGTCTACATGTTTAGATCACTTTTCCGTTTATCTACCTCATTGGTCAAGTATTAGGGATACTATATATTGCTGCTAGTCATTTGTATCTGAAGGAAATCTTCCTTCCTGTACCCTTGGACTTGACAACCCTGTGTCTTGGACCTTTCTGCTGTGAATACGGACTCTCTCCCACTCCCCTTATTTGCTCGACTGAAGTGTTCTAGGCAGGGATCTGAGGGACAGCTTCAGTTGCTTTTCTGAGCAAAGTCAAAAGTTTACAGTAAATAAATTGTTTGACTATGATTTCATTGCACCTGTTTCTCCAAACCCTCTTGACTCTTGAGTGTCCTTGTCTCGCCCACTGGAAACCACAGGTAACTATGTGTCATAACTGCTGAGTGGCTTATTACGGAAGGATACCAGAGTGGCACGCACTGATTGCCTAGCCTTCCCATGTGCCTTTGGATCTCCAGTTGCAAACCTGTATCTTTCCGAATCTCACTTGTGCCCCAAATCAGCCCCGCCTGCTCTCAGTATAACCCCGTGCGCCCTACAGTTGCTATTCTGTGCCCGTCACCTTGGAAACCCTGACTCACAGAGACAGAGTTATGGGCATACGTTTTGCCCCACAAGCTCCTGCCCCCCACCTCCCAGCCCTGCTTGTTTAATAGCTGTGTGGGTTTATATCATTGCTGGTTCTTACAGTAGTGCCCTTTGTACTGCAGTGGGGCTTGATGTATTCAGGACGAGAAAGATGTTCTGTGGGGAAGCTATTCAAAAATCTCAGGATTCCAAGGGAAATCGAAGACCTTGGTCATAGAGAGCAAAGCTTGAAAAGATAGCTGGTAAATACGTCGTACCCTGAACACGGGTTCAGCCTCTTCCCCTGCTTCCCGCTGTCCCATGTCTCCCTTCCTCTCCTCTCCCCTCCCCTGATGCTCTGCACGTCTGTGGAAATCAGGTTTTCTCACGCGTTATAGGATGTTTAGCAGCAGACCTGTACCCCGTTAATTCCAGTAGCACCCCTCAAGTCTATAAATCATAGCCAAAAACAGCCTCAGCCATGACCTGTTACCCAGAACGGTAAAGTAATCCTTAGTAGAAAGACTGGTGTAGACTTTGAAAATCTAAATCGGCTGGGTTTTGCTATTTCCTACAAATGCTGTTTTGTATTGGTGACACCCAGGAAAAGGGTTTTCCCCGCAGTTCACTCAGTTCTGACAGCCCCTCGGCCTCTCCGCTTTCTTCTTCACCACGCTGCCTTCTAAACTCGTGTTCCAACTGCCCAAGCAGTTGCCCCAAGAAGCTAAGGTTTTAGGGTTCACGCACGAGTTATTTGGGAGGGTTTATCAGCGGAGGTGAGGCCCGCAGGCCCTCACCGCCTGTTTGCAGAGAGATTATAATACTGTTAAGAGGCACAGAGGGAAATCACAAAAGTAAACACATTTCTTCTCGCAGTCCCATTCTATTTTTGCCCGTGCGCTGGGGCCAGAGCGTGGCCCAGGTTTCATGGAGTGGCTCATCCCCCTTGGCAACACCCGGCTAGAAAGGATGAGCCTGTGAGGTTCGGTGCCACGGCTTTCACTCACAGAGCTGCCTCTATTTCTATCGTCCCCACTGTCCAAGGTCCCCAACACCAGCCTCCTCTGCTTCTCAAAAGCTCAGTGAGGAGGCCTCTGGTGAGCATTGATCTCTGGAAGGGAGGCTGAGGCCAAGCCCATGCTGTGCCAAGTGCACTGCGTGTTATTCTATGTGAGCAAGTTTTGGTCAAGGTTTTTATACCACAGTCTCCTCTTGCTCTGGGCCTCACATCTGGAGCTACAGCAAGCTTCTCCATATATTCGCCACCTACCCCATAGCCTCATAAGGTCTTGGATTTGGAAGAGCTCATAATCTGAGCAGCCTGAAAACCCAATAGAGGAAAAGAACTGCTCAAGGTAAGTGACCAAAGAGCACAGGTAAGATAAGAGCTCGAATGCTGGCCAGGAATCCTATGCTCTCCTGATAGCATTGCACTGACCTCTGCCCTCCTCTGAGCTGTGGGGCCTTTCCTTGGGGCTGCATCATGTGTTAGTCATCAGGGAAGATGTTTTCATAGTTTTAATATGAAAGTCAGGGACTAAATAAATACTCTGCAAAAGAACTTTGCTTTATTAAAAAGAATCTACTAGGTTATTCCTTGCATTAGGGAAGTTGGAAGATACCCTAACTCCTTATGATTAGCAAGTAATTTCAAGCAATTTCAGTTAGAATGCCTTACAGTTTTAACACATATATATTAACAAAGTATATATATATATATATTTGTCTTTATTTGCTAATTAAGTAGACAATAAATGTTATTAATAAATAAGTTAATATTATGCATACATACTCTTGACTAAAGGCACTTCTAATGCATTTGGTTAAAATTTCAGCTATAAGGGGTTGATGAGATGGCCGGGTTCAATTCTCAGCACCCACATGACAATTCACAAAAAAAAAAAAAAAAAAATCAGCTTTGAAGGTTAATGTCAATTTTCAGCTAAAAGAGACTTGCAACATTTGAATCCTTTTAGGAATGTTTTAAAATTAAGAACCTGCATCAGTTTTAAGGAACTTGGAAAACAAGAACACCATGGGCCTTTTGCAACCCCTTGTTTTTCACCTTTTATGTAGTTTTGTTCCTTGTGCTTGTCCCTCTGTGTCTCCTGTTTGTTGACATGCTAGTTACATAAGGTCTGTGGCAGATTCATCACCGTAAAGTTTTCTTTGCCTGGACAGCAAGTTCTTAGCGTCTGTCATGTGAGAACCTTATCCTGAGATACAAGTTGACAAGTGTGAATGGTGGCGGGACAGGGTGGGCCTGCCTGCAAGATAATTACTGAGGCTAGGAATCTAGGAGGGGAAGGGAGCCTGGAAATCGGAGTTGCCTTTACATGCTGCTGAGAGTATGTGTGATGGTGGATTGGCTGCCGAAAAGGTCTACACCAGAAAGAATCCTGGGGTGTTTGCAGTGCACCTGCTGTGTGCAGCATGAGAGAGCTATAGGCTGTGGTCTCCTCCTTCTGCACAAAGATATAAATACTAAACAGTCATGTGCCATGGAACCAAACTGAAGGCTCGGGTTATGTTAGGCCACTGTTGAGCTCTCGGCCATCTTCACAGTCTTCAGATGCAGGTAGAGGAGGTGTATCTGGCAAATAAAGCAAGTGATGTGCAGAAAGCCATGGAGCCGGCTGGTTGCCAAGTAAATATCAGAACCTAGGTCTGTGTGATTCAACGCCAGGAGCCTAGCACCCATGCAAAGCAGGAAGCGGCAGGGGGCAGGGAGAAGCATATGCTATGTGCCAAAACAAGCGTCAGAACTGGAAATGCAATACCTTGTTGAGAGAAGAGGGAGGTTGTTATGGGTGGGGGCAAGGAGGAATGTCCCTTCAAAGCTTGTGACTGCTGGATAGCTGGGGTCTGGGACAAGGAACCAATCACCAAAGTGCCTGGTTGACTTCTCTGGGTCTTGGCCTCATCTTTTCTTAGAGGATGAGGCCAAATAGAAAAAAAAAAAAAAAAAGGATATGAAACTTGAATGTGAATACAACAGGGTAAAACCAAAGCCCAGGCTGCCACAGCTCCCGGCAAAGTCAACCTCAGTGCCAAAGGCAGGAAGGTCATGTAAGCTGAATGGGTAGCTGAACCTGGTGGACATTGGTCTGGGCTGTCCTAGACGTGTGCTGTCTGCTTCGAGCTAGTGTTCGAAAGCAAAGGGCAATTCCTTTCTGACTAGAAAAAGCAAGGAGGACCCATGCACTTGGGGTGACACTTTTTAGTAACAGCATAAC
Source organism: Myodes glareolus (assembly GCF_982192425.1). Taxonomy (NCBI): domain Eukaryota; kingdom Metazoa; phylum Chordata; class Mammalia; order Rodentia; family Cricetidae; genus Myodes; species Myodes glareolus. Next base: position 26,061,605 of record NC_142038.1, read on the forward strand.
CTCCCTTCTCCCCGTCAGCTCCACAGTACAGCACAGGGTCAGGTCTGTGCTGAGCCTTACTTTATTGGCAGACAGCGCAAATATAATTGGATGGAGGAATGTTTAAAATACTTTGGAGAACAAATTTTCAGAAGAATCTCTGTGAGTTTGAGGGTAGCCTGTTCTTCAGAGTGGGCACCAGGACAGCCAGGGCTACAAAGTGAAATCTTGTCCTCAAAAAACAAAAACAAAAAAAAGAAAGAAAAAGAAAGAAAGAAAGAAAGAAAGAAAGAAAGAAAGAAAGAAAGAAAGAAAGAAAGAAAGAACAACTGGGTTGGGGGGGTAGATCCCAGTTTAGTGTCTCACTTTCTTTCTTTCCCTCCCTTGCTGTCCAGTCAGGCAATTTCCTCAGGGGACCTCAGTTTGCCTATCAATAAAATGAAGCCGCTACAGATCATACCCAAGCTGTGCTAAGCCCTGAATTTGTAGAACTGTTCACATAAAGGCTAAATAGAGATTTCTAGATATCTCGTGTTTCTAGTTAGAGTTGATGACATTTGTTATGGAAATAATAACTAGCCATTCTGAGGAGAGTCAGTCTGCCCAGGACATGCTGTAAGGTGCTCTCAAGTGTTGGAAGACCATGTGAGGATAAGGCAGTGTTTGTAAAGACTGGAATACACGCATGGCCTCCTGGCTCAGCAGATTCCAGGGCAGGTAAAAGAAGAGTTTCCTAAGCGTAAAAGAGGTTCCCTTTCAGAGTAATGAGACTTCCATCTTTGGACGCATTCAAGATGAAGCTCTGCTCGGGATGGAGCACAAAGTCGTCTCCTTCAAGCTGGGCGAGGCTCCTTCCACATCTGGGATCCCATTTCTTAAAAATGACAGACCTGATTGGCCTGTACTCATCCCTCCAGCTCTCCTTCTCCCCAATTCCTCTGGATTTTGGAGGTTTCACCACGTTCATAACTGGGAAACCTCCGGGGGAAACCAGGGCCTCAAAAGTCCCAGGCCATGGGGAGCTTCCCGAAATAGAGCGATAAGGTTAAGCAGTTTTCCACATTATTAGACCTTTTCATCAGCAGCTCTTCCCATGACCTACTAACTCCCATAGAGAGCGTAAGAGAGAGCTGCAAAGGTCTCTCTGCAAAGGCTATTACATCCTTCCCCACTCTCAGAATCACCGCACTTCCTGTGGTCTGTCAGTCATCCTCCAGGGCAGGAAGGAAGCAAGGCAGGTCCCTGGCCAGCATAGAATATTCCAAACGGTCTGACTCCCAACCCAGAGACCTAAGGTCTGTGGTGGCCCAGCCACTAATGGTCAGGATGGGGAACCTCTGGCAGGCCACTTCCTCTCTCTGCACATTTTATCTTGGCTTCTGAGAGGCATTCTGGGTTACACGAGCTTCTCTAACTTTCCTTCATCCTCCAGTAGGTGCGGAAGTTCAGGATGTCTTCCGTGTTGCCCATCTGGTCACTTTTTCTTTATTTTTAAAGCACGTTTAGCCTGGTTAAATGGACAATAGATACCTAATATAGAATACTTTAAAACATGTGACAGCACCAAGAAAGCTAAATCGCACATCCCACAATCACCCAGAGACAACCACTGTTGAGTTTTACGGGCATGCTTTCGACCTTAGCTTGAAGCATGCTCACACAAGTGCATATGCCTGTATCTTTGAACTGCTGTAGAATTAGATCATTCCCAGTGGTCTGCATTCACTGCCAGTGCTTCCACAAGTACTCACTCAAATGTTTCTAGGTGCGGCATGATCCAGCTGCAATCATTTTTAATGACCTGTGGGCTTGGTGACAGGGACCTCCCGAGCTGTCCCACACGGGGGGACATAAGGACTGCCACTCTTTGAAAGTTGGACTCAGGATGTCCGACCTGAATATCCAAGAATCTGCCCTTCAGAAAGTTCTTTGGGGTTTTGTAATGCGAACAGCTGTGAACCCTTAAAAAAAATTCAGTTCTACAATTTTCAAAGACATATGAACATAGAACCTTTGAAAACTCAGACTACGTTTTGAAGAATACATTTCTCAGAGACACGAACATTTCAAATAAAACAGAACGCTCCCTGCCGCCATCCTTGCCAAAGGAAGAAACAGCTATTTCTGTACTAAACCTTGGTGAAAGCGTGATCTTGGCCTGTTTTTAGCACTTAGAGGACTAACCACCAGACTCTGGGGACTGAGTTCTTTCTGCATTGTTCCGTGCCCCTAGCCCCGCCTGGTGACTTTTGTTCAGATTAGTCTACTCAAGCCATGTAGTGACCAACAGCAACACATGGAAAGCATGTCCATGGGCTTCTGATCCAATAGCAGCTCTTGCGAGCTGAGCAGAGAGATAGCCCTACAGCTGCAGGGCCTCGGGGCTCAGCCCTGCCTCCACAGTGACCGTGCTTTCATTTAGTGTCCAGAAGCAGCTCTGAAACCTAGTACTATTATGTCTGTTGTCACATTATGAATAAGGAAAGTGACTTGAAAAGGCTGAGGTGCCCAAGGTCACATGATCCATAAGAGTGAAACCCGAGCCTCATAGGATATGCCTGCTTCTTCTCCCTGGAGACAAGTGGGCAAGAGAGGGGGAAGGAGGTGGTAGACTCCATGGAGGGATACAACTGTCTTTCTCCAGGAACATGTTTCTGAAGGGTCTGATTCATCCTAGGAACACTGAGAAGAATCAGAGTCAACTAGGCCGGTTGTCACCAAGCCTCAACTCCATCAACTACTTCCATATAGTTCAAGCATAATTGGAGTTTCTCTTGCTGGGTATGAGGGGCAGTGAGAGACATCTGGGAACACACAGTAGTTTGTTCTGAGTTAAGTGCCCATTTTCTGTGTGGCCTTGACACCTCAAAACCTTATGTTTTCCCCATGTCTGTGCCTTGGTCGGCATCAGCATTAGAAGCCCAGGATGGACCCCAATTTCTTCCTCCTCACTTGGAGCCGGCTAGCTGGGCAACCCCAGTGTATGGTGACTAGGCTAACCCAGCAAGGCCATGCAACAGCCAAGAGGGTAAGGTCTTTCCTGGCTAGTCCTATTTGTTTGTCAGGCACTCAGAGGGGAAGCTGGAATTTCTAAATGTGTTCATATCCAGGAAGAGAAAACAACTCTTAAAATCACAACAGCAGCACCCATGACACAGCAGAAATGAAATCCTAGAGACTCTGCTCACTGTGCGGCCTCGCCGCGTTGGTTTGAAAACTACAGCCTGGGCCGAAAAGCCACAGGAGCCTTAGTCTGGGGATTTTCTTTGTCACCCAGCTCTTTTGCTGGTGTTCTGGCTAGCTTTTCCCTTTATAAAAAAGCTCTCTCAGCGTTGACATGCTGTGAACCGTTCTAACCATCTGTCTTGAGATTTCTTCTCTTGGGTTTCTTTCTTTCTTTCTTTCTTTCTTTCTTTCTTTCTTTCTTTCTTTCTTTCTTTCTTTTTTCTTTTCTTCCTGGTTGTGGTTTCTTTCTAGAAACTCACAGTCCTTCTGATATGTGTTATAATCTGTCAATTCTGTTCACAGACATTTTGTTTCGGTTTCTTGTTTCATTGCCCACATCGGGCCTCGGTAAACACCTTCTCACCTAGTGTCCTCCTCACCTAGTGTCCTCGGCCTGGAAGAGCAGAAGGTTGTCCCTCCAGGAGATGTCTGTCAGTCTTAGCAATCTCTCTGCATAGATTTGTGAAAGGGATAAGTAGCAACAATTTAAGTTTCTTGAAACCATTTTATTTGATCAAAGTGGGCCCCAGACCTTATAGAACAGACAAAAATGATTCGGGGACCTTCCTGAGAAAACACACATCCCCAAGTCCCACTATTGAGGTTCTTAGCTAGTGCTAACACAGTTGGAGGCCAGAAAACTGCCTGAAGTTCTCAGGAGGTTTTAGAGCAGCATATGTTGCTGGATCATAGTCAGGTGCATAACCCACCGCTGTCTTGTTCCCTTCCTGCTCCAGAGCACGAAATACAGGCAAGGGTGCAAAGCCCTGAACTTCCCATCCTTCATGGCTGTGTGTGTTGACACACATAACTCCTCCATCCAATCAGCAGAATCATGATTTTCCTCTGTTCTCTAAAAAACATGTAAGTGGAAACAATCTAACGACGATAAAAGGTGCCATGAAAGAGGATAATAATAAAATGTCTCCAGTATTGAGGCATTTAATACAGCCATGATTAATCACAGCGTGACATTAAGCACCTCCACTGTCACCAGCTCCCCAGCCCTCTGCTTAGGACTGGGGAGGTAGTCACTCAGTTTGGTTCCTTACCCAGAGCTCCTTCCTTCACAATGGTCTACCTTGGGCTAAGTCAAACTACATTACGGTCTACGTGAATCAGTTCTCTTGATGTACATAAATGCTCCTACTCAGAAACCTGAAAGGAGACCCACCCAGATTCAGAGAATAGTGTGACTCACGCGTATGGATGTGCCCACAGTTGCACACACCCAAATAAGCACACAGACTCTAACATCGCTGCTGCTGTATTTTAAACATGGTTTGTCTCTTCTAAGAGTCATATGTTAATTTGGGTTCCATTTTGGTGGTGTTGTGAGCTGGGGCCTTTAAGTGTGGCTATGTCATTATGGAGGAATAAAGCCTTTCTCCAGGGAGTGGGTCCTTTCTCACAAGAGCACGTCGCTGTTTGTCCATCAGGCTTGAAGACAACAGACAGACAGAGCCAACCAATCTTAGACTCCAAAATAAACCTTTCGCCTTTATAAATTAAAGTGTCTCGTGTGTTCTCTTACAGCATTAGAAAATGAACTAAGACAGATGTCTACAGGCATATGAGCAAAGGGGTATAAGCATGTATTTTTGTACTTATAGATTAATATTCAAGCATATGTCAGACAAAAACAGTCTTAAACACTCTCCCCTAGACACACACACAGTCATAGGTAAGTATATGTAGGTTCATGTGCTTGACCCTCTTCCCCTATAAATGTATATATACCCTTGATTCATTGTGTATCTATTGATGTCTTATTTATGTGCCAGAAAAATCTTAGGTGTTGAAAACTGGGGAGTTAACAACAACAAAAGTTTATTTTGTGCTGTTTGTACATAACAAAAAATGTAATTTTTTAAAATGCATACCCACTTCCCAATGCATCTCTCTCCTCTCTCTCCCCCACCTCCCCTCTCTCACACACACGCACACATATACACACACATATACACAGAGAGAGAGAAGAGAATATATAGGAATTATGGGATGGGAACTATGACAGGTACTATGAAGGTAATATCGAGTGTTTAGAGAATTTGACTAATTCAGGGTAGCCTGTAAAATTACCCTCAAAGAAATGAAGTTTCAGCAGATGCGCAAGAGATAAATAGACAATACCTAGAAGGGGGAGGGGAGAGAAAAGCATGTGCCGGTGTCTGATGTTAAGAGGAAGTCTCTTGCATCAGAAAAATCAAGTTCGTGTAAGTAAGTGCAACTGGCAGACAAGGAAGAGACTGCAGACTATCCCTGCAACTGCAGGCAAAGGAGTCACCCCACAGAGTCCTGGGCTGCATTAGGATCTCTGTCTTTATCCCCAGAGCATGTCTACACCAATGATGCGTTTGCTACAGAGGTCAGGTCTATATTTTGAGAGCTATCACTAAAGATATGTCTAAAGGGATTTTCATGCACATCGCTGCACACAAATGGCTTATATACACATGTAATGCATATTTGTATATATTTATTCAACTGTCTGTCAGATATTTTATAGACACATATCATATGTAAGTTCAGAGAAAGAAAGAAGCATGGAGGGCAATGAGGGGTGAGGAGTGTTCTCTTTATGGGGTCTAAAACAGTCCTTGGAGCCAAAACTGGGAAAGTGGTGGATTGGAAAGGAGCCTTCTGCCTTTGCTGCCTCCTCTGGATTTGGCTGACTGGCACAGCGCATGTGCCTCCAGCACTGTTCCTCCTCCTCTTGGCTCAGAGCGTCCAGTGACAAGGTGGGGTTCCTTCCAGAACATGATCATTGACTATTCTTGGCCTGGGCAAGGAGGGGAGGATGGGTAGGTCAGGTCGCATAAAGATTGCCTTGTGCCTTTCTCGGAGTTGTAAGCAGGGCCTCTGGCAGCCACGAGCCGATGTACTCTTAGCACACAGTGGGCAGCCCTAAGCCATAAACAGAAGGAACAACAGGGGAATCAGAGGACTTGACCGGCTGGCACAGCAGTAGGAATAGCTACGACGCTCTGTGATATGTGACATCAGTGATGTCTGTGTCCTCGATTGCCTTGCCATAGTAACTCATCCAGAAACATAGATTTACACAGAGAGAACTTTCCTCCGATGGGGGTAGCGTCTCACAGTGGAGGAAGTAGTAGGGTATTTTATCAGCCAGAACACCCGCATTACGTTTCCTTCAGTGCACTGGAACTATGCTTTTGTACACTGGGCTCCTATTTAACAGCAAAGCCAGGGAGAGCCTTGGGCAGAGCTAGGGGCAGGCTCCAGGGTGATCATTGAAAGATTTGGTAGGACTTAAATTTACCTAGAACCTGTGTCTCCATAAAGATATCCCTGGAGGATTTGTTGATGTCACAAGGACTCCTACCCACTGATACTTTGTTTTCCAAAAGTGGTCTTAGAAAATGTTTTCTTCCTTAATTAAGAAGAATTCCAGAATATTTTCCTTTTGCTTCAGGCTGTGCAGGAAACATGTTTCTTTCTCCTCGGTTTTTTGGGCACGCTTTTTCGGGATCCTGGTGGCAACCTGCCCCATCCATCTGCTGAAGATGGCAGTTTTCAAGTGGACACTGGGTAGTGTTGATCCTCCAAGCTGACCCGGTGCTCCACAATGTACAAAGGACTTTCAAATGGGTCATTGTGTCTAACCCTCAGCCTAGCCCTAAGAGTCGTGTGGGCTCTCCATTTCACAGATAGAAAGACTGAGGTTAAAAGATGAGCCTGTTCACAGGGCAGAGCTGACTTTCAATTCCAATCTTCATGCTTATCTTTCAAAAATGCCAGTTCTGTGGTGTTTTCCCACTCTGGCACTCTCCCGAGGCCCAGGTCTCCTCCCTAGGGCTCTCAGCTTTCTGTTTTCTGCATCTTAGTCAAGACGGATAGCCCCCAGCAATGAAGCCACAGATGCCACTGTGGAGATAAACAAGTGCCTGCCCCAGGGACTGTCCTCAGAAAGCTGTCACTGTTGATAAGCCTTAAACTTGATCAGCTCTCGCAAACATGGCTCAGAGCAACATCCCCTAAGCCTCTGCCTTCATTGTGCAGCGCCAAGGCACTTGCTCCCCACTGTGGACTGATGGAACCCCAGGTCCCTCTCCCCCTGCCTGCCCAGCCGGCAGCTCAGACTCCAGGTTCAGGACATTTCTGTGGGAAGACCCAGCCGATTTATCCCAATCCCACACCCACTGGAGATGATCCAACCTGTTTTAAGGGCCAAGTTCCACACCTCAATAAAAAAAAAAAAAATGCAGACTCCGGGAAGTAGTTCAACGTCTTAAAAACAGCTTGTGTGTGGTTGAGATGTTTTATTTTAATCATAGCAATTAAATGTTCTTGTTTTGCACAACAGCCCCAACAGAATCGCCTTTAGCACAGGTGAGTGGCATGTAGGTTTGGGAAAGTCTCGGGTGGATGACGCATCCCAATGCTGAGGAGAAGCATTGGTAATCTCGTCTCTAAGAATTAACTAATACGGCGTATTCAGCTTTCGGAGGGGCAGCGTGAGTAACACATTCATTCACTTCTAACAGTTTTCTGTCCCCAAGCTGTTGCTAACTGTCAGGGCCACAGCCGTGGCAGAACGACAGGTGGCTTGTCTTGCTTTCATTGGTTTCAATCTAAATGGGACGCTAGACAGTGAGAAGAGACTTAGAAATACAGGTATTTAGTTCTAGTTAGCTATAGCATATCGCCAACTGGGGCTCTAAAATTAATGCTCAGCAAAACATACACAGACTCGCGAGCAGGGGTGAAGGGCGAGAAATGGCCTTCTGGATTTTGCTAGTAGATTCAAAAAGATATCTGGTGTCTGTCAGCCTCAGACTGGACTCTAATAATCCGTAAAAATTTAATTACCTCCCCTTTTAAAATATCTCAAGGAAAAGCAAGGTTGAAAAGGGCTCAAAGCCCTCAGCGCCTCAGTCTTGGTCTATCCTATTTGGCAGGAGGGCAGGAGAGTCATTGTTTTTTTTCAAGGCAAGGGATGTCAAGGCAAATTAAAATGGAGACCACCCACTTCAATCTGAATTTCAGATGAATAGCAGATATTTGGCAAATTTGTCCTGAATGTTATGTGATACATACTTGTTTTCAGAACATTTTCTGCTTATCTGACATTCAAAGGCAACTGATCGCCAGGTGGTGGTGGTGCACACCTTTAGCCCCAGCTCTCAGGAGGCAGAGGCAGGTGAATCTCTGAGTTCAAGGCTAATCTGGTCTACAGAGGGATTTCCAGGACAGCCAGGGCTCCACAGAGAAACTCTGTCTCCAAAAAAAAAAAGAAAGAAAGTAAAAGAAAAAAAAGAAAAGAAAGAGAGAGAGAGAGAGAGAGAGAGAGAGAGAGAGAGAGAGAAAGGAAGGAAGGGAGGGAGGAAGGAAGGAAGGAAAGAAGGAAGGACGGAAGGAAGGAAAAAGAAAAGAAAAATGGTAACTGAAGATGCAACACTGGTATCTTATAGCCCTGGGAGAGAAAAATCAAAATGGCAAGAAAGAAAAGTATCTGAATAAGTAAATAAGCAGCAAGTATCTAGATATGCAGAAGGCACTTCCAAATGCCATTTCTCTGAGTGCTTACAGAAACCAGCAAAGGGTAAACTAGGGGAAATTGAGGTTCCCAGGTCAAAGGCTTAGAGAACAGCCTGTCCTGTTTTCCATTTTGGAATCCAAGCTCTGGTCACATCATAAAAGCTCTGAGACCCTTACAGGAAGTGTACCTGGCTGGCCTGGTTTAACCTGACTGACTCACGGATGCTATTTATGGAGCCAGTTTTATCTGTTTGTTTTATAAGGACACCTAGTAACATCCTGCAAACAAGCTGCTCTGCGCAGCACGCTTCGGAGAACGCCAATATAAAAACTGAAAGTTGTCTTCGTCCATCCAGTGGGCTGCTGGGTAAGGAGGAAATGGAACTCGGTTGCTATAAACCAAAGGGCAGATTCTCAAGGGATGCAGACATCCGGGAAGCAGGTGCTTGATTCGACGTGACGTCTGGACCTTTGGAACAGTTGGAACAGTATAATAGGTAATGAGTAAGTTTCTGGGGACTTCTTATGTCAGAGATGGGATGCTGCCGAGGACACTAGAGGATGTCCTCGCTCTGTGTAGAAAGTTCTGTGACTGTTGTGACATTCACATGCAGTGTAAAGAGGCCTCCACCAGCAACTTCCTTTACAAAGAGACTCCACGTCTATATGTTTCTGAGGCCTCTGTCCTTCCCTCCTGTGCCTACTCTTTATAGATTCCCTAACAACTGTACAGCAAACCCTTTTCTTCCTCGGGGCATCAGTCTGCCGACAGCAATGACCCATGCTCTCATCTAGGCCTTTTTATAGTCTAGGCATCCTGGATCACTCCCTGGCCCTCTGGGATGTTACCTAGAGCTTGAGACCTCCACTTGGCAGAGAAGAAAGAGGGCAGAAGTATCTGGATTGTGAGACTGATCTTTGTGGTGATTGAGAGTACCCCTACTATCCAGGATCTAAGACACAAGGCATGACGTACCCCAACATGGTTCAAATCGCACCTCCACCTCTCCTGGACTCTGTGACCTAGAGAAAGCTTATAAACTTGAGTGAGCTTCTGTTCTCCTTGTGAAAAATAAAAGACTGGAATGGCAATACCTACATCTCCCTTCAAGGTGGAAAACGTCTGGGCTTGGGGACAGGCTGCTCAGACCCTGGACTCAAGTCTGCAGCCACAGTCACAGTCTCTAATCCTCCTTGGCGGTGAAACAAAGAGTTGCTGACAGCGTCCTTGAGCTGAGCCTTTGGAGCTGCAGATCTCCCAGGAACGCTACCTATTCACACCACTTAGCGAAGGGAAGACTCGCGAGCCAAAACCACTTCGTGTGTGCACCAGCGAGTGCTCCAGTGTGTGCACCAGCGTGTGCTCCAGCATGTGCTTCAGTATACTCACCTGCATGTGCTCCAGTGTATGTACCAACGTGTGTTCCAGCGTGTGCACCAGTGTGTGCACCAGCATGTGCAACAGTGTGTGCTCCAGTGTGTGTACCTGCATGTGCTCCAGTGTGTGTACCAACGTGCGCTCCAGCGTGTGCACCAGCATGTGCTCCAGTGTGTGCAAGAGTGTGCACCAGCGTGTGCTCCAGCGTGTGCTCCAGCATGTGCACCAGCGTGTGCACCTGTATGTGCCCCAGTATGTGCACCAGCATGTGCTCCAGTGTGTGCAAGAATGTGTGCGCCAGCATGTGCACCTGCGTGTGCTCCGGCGTGTGCACAGGTGCTCTGAGGTCACTTTGACTGGCGCCTGCTTTTGGGGTCTTGCTCCTATAGTAAAGACTCCAACCCCAGGATTGTCTGGGAGGAAACATGCTGGTAACTGTCTCAGAGTGGGACAAAACAGTCCATCCCAGACCTGGGTCCACTAGCAGTGGCTTGTCTGCCGTCTGCTGGGTGCGACTCTCACCCTACCCCCATCTTCATCCTCCCCATTCTTCACTTGAGGATCTCTGAGCTTTGTGTCTCTTGGGAAAGTGTCTCTGATCTATTTTTGCCTGAGTTTGTGCGCTCTCTATACGGATTATCATCTGGCCAACTCCAGTTTTGATTAGCTCTTTTGTTTGATCTGTCCTGTTTCACGGTGTGAGCTTTATGGTCCATTGCAGCCCTTCTTGGATTACGGAGGTTGGCTAAGGTATCAGAGCATTTGTCACAATTTCTGAGAGGATGCTTGTCCCCTCGTCCCCAGCCTACCCTGCTCCTGGTGCTCCTTGCCACTTTGGCACAAGCAGACGCCTTCCCCCTCTCGACATGACTCTGTAAGTGGAGTCTGGTTTTCACATTAGCCAAGAGGAGGCCCTGAAGTCAGAAATCCTTGGCCTGTGAGTCACGCTGTTGCTTTGTGCCTCATTTCCCCCAACTATAAATAGGCCAAGTCCCACACTTTCTCATCCCCCAGTACTCAAGGGACCGGTACAGGTGCTTTTGTACAAACTTAGAGCTCCTTCCTAGTGGCCATTTCTGGTCTTTCCCAGGTGGGCTCTCTCTCGAAGATCATGGCTCTCTGGGGTCTCTCAAAGTCATCATTTCTGTCTCCCTACTTTCTTTCCTGACAGCTGCCTCTTCCGTTGTATGCATGTGAAGTTTCTGGAATGCAGAAGCCAGGTTTTGCAGAAAGAGCTCTCTCTGTCTCCCTGTTGTCTTCAGAGTGGAGGCCTCAGCGGGTGAAGTCACAAGGAAATCTCACCCTGAGAACAAGCTGTATATTCAGGCATGCACCAGCACGGATACCTTGACCTCTCAGACCCTAAGGTGCAGGGTGGTGTGATGGAAAGGAAAGGGGAGGAAAGGTTGCTTGGTGTCTGAGGAGTTTCCATGCTTTTAAAAGAGGCAGACAAGGGCACAAAGCGAGAGTTCTCGGTTTTTTAATACTAAAGATTCCGTAGACAATCACTACCTTTCATCATCTGCCCATTTTACAGATGCAGAAACACACATCACTGAACTTGTAGACTGGGGGAAAATGATTTTACTAACAGGTTCCTTGTTCCCATTCTACCTCCAACACTGAAACGTCTCCCAGTCTGTAATCCAGATGCAGATGCTTCCTGTGGTCCCACCACACGCATACAGAAGCCCAGGTCTTGGAGGCCTGGCACAGTTGGTGCCCACAGTCTAGGCTATTACTCCCTGCACACAAGGCTCCCACTTCTTTGGATGTCTCTTGACTTTCTGAAGACCGGGTCTTAAGGAAGCTTTGCTGCTACCTTGGATGGAACATCTCTCTCCCTGTTCTCTGGGCTTCTTGTCTCAGCTCAAAGGCTCTATACATGGAAGATGGAGGCATGGTCTGTCTGTCCTCAGTCACTGGGCATCTTCTCATACGAGCCACTCACTGCATTGGAGAGCTTGGCTCATTGTTCTTGATTTGACCTCCAGTGTCTAGAACACAGTTGACTCATCCTTAATGTGTTAAGAACTCTTTGCTGAATGACGGGGTCAGCGAATGCAGACTGAGGGAAATCTGACAGTACAAGGTCATATGAAGAAACAAAGAAAACAACCATCATACTTCTGAATACTCTTTTTGAATAGTGTTTCTGTTAACATTAGGAATATTGCCTTTTTCTTCCAGATCATCTCTCTCTCTTTCTCTCGCTCTCTCCCACTCCCTCTCTCCATATAAATATAGTGTATGTGTGTGTGCATCTGTGTGTGTATGTATATAAACACATATACATAAAATATATCTTGGGCATAATATATTGATAGGTGACATACAGTATATACTCAATAAAATTGAGATTATGCTAAATATGGTTTGTATGCTGCTTTTCCCACTTACTGTTATAGTGTACCTGCCCATGTTATAAAACAAGCTTTTAAACTGACTGTTTTCCCCTAATTGATCCACCCTCTTTCCATGCCATTCTCACTCTTGCAGTAACTGCTCCTGACCGTGAGTAGTTGGGTAAGAGGTACTCAGTCGTGTTCCAGGAAGAGTTAACAGAATCGTTTTTAACTCACTATGCCTTCTGTGGCTTCTCTCAGTCTGGCTGACTTGAATGATGACCTCATCATCAAGCCAAAGATCTGTGGTTAGTGGTTGTGTGTCTAAAAACTTCTTCCTTGAAAGATAAACCAATACCAGTGTGCACGAACGGCTGAAGCTAATCGAGGGAGAGCAGAGGCAGGTCCTGATCACCTTCACACAGAAGTTTCCCTGTGGAAATCAACAGATACGGGGGACATCAGATTAAAGGATTTCAAAGTGCAAACATAAGGACTTTGTATGCCAAAGGGAACACAGAGACAGCAAACACCTTCTCTCCTTTTTGTAAGGAAACTGAGACCTTGAGTCTTGCCCAAAATGTTCTATAGCAAACAACAATGGAGACCATACTGGGGCCTGAAACTGCTCTTCACAGGCCAGGGGAGATATTTCCACGTGGAGAAACAGATTCTGCTGCAGAAGGTTTTAGACTACAAGCAACTGTACTAGCCAGAGTTCTTCAGAGGCACAGAAGCAACTGCACAACATGCATATACACGTGTATATATGTGTGAATGAATGTATGTATATTGGTCCCTGTATTTGAAAAGTTTACATGATTTTAGAAAAGATACAAGTATCCAAAAATAGAGATTTTTCGCACTGGAAGTCCCATAGGAATCATGTGCTTTGCCAATTGTCTGTGATTCTGTGTGCTTGCTGGATATCTAGAGTCCTAACTAGCTGCTTGGTCCTGAAGCTGAGCACCTTGGAACAAGGACTGATGACACACCTCCCAGCCCAGGGCTAGAGACCTAGGGAGTTGATACTCACAGTCAAAGGCTCACGAGACTGGTGTCTGACGTGGGCTACAGCAGCTGCAATGAACACACTTGATCAGAAAGCTGAGCTTGCAAGCGCAAGGCAGTCTCTTCCACTTTCCACTTGGATTTGTCATGGTGGCAGGCCGGCTGGTTAGCATAACCCGCATTCAAGGATGCTCTTTTCCCTCAGCTGGTGTCCCACAAGTCAACAGTCCCAGGAAATGGTCTTACCAACACACCAGAAGGTGTGCTTTACTGGTCTCTTTGCTGTCCCTCAATCCAGTCAACTGGCAATCAAGATTAACCACCATGGTGTCCAAATTAAAAGACAGAGATTTGAACTATAATGTTTTAGAGGAATCCCTTGAGGCCACGTTATAAGTGACTGTCCAATGATTAAGCTAACAGTTGAGGTGTTTGAGGCTGTAACCTCTCAACTTTCTAACTTTATCAGTAAGGATTTGCTAGTGAGCCTCTAAATACATGCACGTGTATGTACTGTACCCAGTATCCTTCCAAGACTGCTGAACTATTCTAGGGCCAAAACAAACAAACAGAAAACAATACCAATAGCTGTTCTATATTCTCATTGTATCCAAATGAATTATCTTCTGTGTTTCTTCTGGAAGCCGCTCTTCGTGATCATTATTTTTTACCCAAAAGGAAGGCTCATGGCTCCTCAGTGGAGCATGAAATCCATTCCTCAAGCTGCATTACCAGGTATGAAATGAGCTATAATGTAAGAATTAGAGAACCAAAGGCAGATTGTATGTGATGGGTGACTTTTACCTAGGGGAGCATGTTTTCAAGTATTGTGAGAATGTGTGGTTTGTCTGGGGAGATGGTACCCTAGGTGTTCTGGGCGACTCCACTGGAGTCAGCAGTGTGATGATGACAAGCCATCACCCTACTGCTTCCACAACCCTTAACCTCATCACTCCGCATCGTGCTTGTGCACAAATGATTATGGCTTTGCCGATCTGAAGCGGGACAATAGTGTGGGGCTGGAGAGGTGGTCCCAGCATCCACCTGGCAGCTCACAGACATGTGGAACTTGAGTTCCAAGGGATCCAACACCCTCTTCTGGTCTCCATGGGAACTGAGTGCTCGTGGCACAGTTACATACCTGCAGGCACTCACACAGACACATGAGACATCAAATAAAGGGCAGCGAGGCTCTGACTAGCTTTCTCTTGGCCTACAGAATGGACTTCTGACCCCCTCAGCTTTGAGTTCCACCCCCTCCAGTCAGGACTCTGCGCCACCATCCTATTCAGCCTCTGCCCATTTCCTCCTGATGTTTCCACAACCTGACCCCAACCTTTGCCTCCCAACCTGGAGGAATATGAATTTCCAGCTCTGCACCCCTTCTCCGCGTTCTCAAAGCCAGGCACTGCCTCCATAATCCTACTGAGCAAATGCCTCTCTGGATCCCTCCACCCTTCAGAATGAACACCACACCTGAAGAAAATCATGGTTTCTCTAACCTATAGCTAACAGAGCATGCTTTGACATGGGACTGTTAAGGAGAGAGGGGCCTGCATCATACCCAATGGCTTCCCCAAGTCCCCTCTAAAGAATTTACTCCTTCAAATTCAATAACACAGGACGGACAACAATCTACCATATTCCTGATGGGATTCATATGCAGCTCTGGGACAGACGGCAGGATAGTGAGAGTGTATAGTCACAGAAACTACCTGGAAAATAATTCAAAGTTCAGTTTTTCAGAGTCCTACGTTTTGCCCACTAGCAAAAGTACATGTGCCAGTATTAAAGGTGTTACAATCAATGTTCTATTTAATTCACACAGGATCCATGTGGTTTTGATATCATTGTGCCTGGTGTGCATATAACCAAACTGGAGCAAAGAAGGTTTGCAGAATTTGCTGGGTTGTATATCTTGGTGCAGCCAAGGTTTAGACGGCTGAATCCATCATGCCCATGAATCACCACAGAATCTGGGCTGCCATTGTTCCTAAGGGACCTGGTTGCCATCGTTGTCAAGGGACCTGGGCTGTCATTGTTGCTAAGGGAACTGGACTGCCATTGTTGCCAAGGGACCTGGGCTGTCATCATTGCAAGGGACTCAGGCTGACATTGTTGCTAAGGGACCTGGGCTGATATCGTTGCCAAGGGACCTGGGCTGTCATCATTGCAAGGGACCTGGGCTGCCATCGTTGCTAAGGGACCTGGGTTGCCATCGTTGCTAAGAGACCTGGGATGACATCATAGCTAGGGGAAATGGGGAAGGTGGGAAACCACAAATCGGGTCCCACCTGCCACTGGAGTTCATTAATTCTCTCTTTCTTTTTTCTTTCTCTTTTGCTTTCCATCCTTGCTTGCTGACCATCTTATTTCTGTCTCTTCCATCCTCTCCTTTTCCTCTGTCCCTTTCCCCTCCTCTCAGCCTTGCTAAATTCACGAAAGACTTCACAGAGCCACAAGGGACCTAAGAGATAAAATACCTCCACCCCTTTATTTTTGAAGATGAGGAAATGAAGGTCCAGAGAGGGGAAGGGTGTGGACCCAACTCACAGTCAGCTTGCGGTAGGGCTGAAGAGAGAACCCACTTCCTCTGCACGTGATCTGTCAGCTGTTCTGCTGCTTTAGTTCCCATTTGCCCTAGACAGTCTACAGGCAGCAGCCTGCCCCTCAGCTCTTTCCTCAGCTCAAAGAAGATGCATTCCCACATGGACGACAGAGACAAACCGCTTGCTGTGATGATGATAAGTCTTGATCAAACTTGAACTGAGTGATCCCTAGAAGGCAGAAAAAGCACACCTCTGGGTGTCTGCGCAGATCTCTGTATTTCAGATATGATTGGTTCCCAAGGGCTCCGACCTACGCGGTGTTTTAATCCATTTAATGAGTTCAGGATTTAGTAGACTCCTGAGAAGTTGTGAGATTGTTGGAGGTGGGGCCTACTTAGGGGAAGTGGGTGGTTGTGGGAGGTTGTGGGAAGGGGGCACATAAAGAATAAAACTTAGCCTGCTCTCTTCCTGCTGCCCTGTCCTGCCTCCTGGCTAATGTACTGTGAACCATTTTCCCTCTTGCTCTTTCTCCATGAAGTACTTGCTTCACCATGGGCCCAAAACAAAAATGTAAGCCATCCAATCGTGGATGGAAGCCTCCGAAATCATGAACTAGGATAAACTTTTTCCCCCTGTATGTCAGATATTGTGTCACGGCAATAAAACAGTCCAGTGCTCCTCTGGTAAAAAGTCAATAGCGTTGTAGAGTATTGACTGTGAGCACTGATAGCCACAGGGTCAGAGACGACACCTCTGAACATCCCCCCCTTATCCGCTCCTGCCTGACCCCACTCTGAGCACATGATCCCCTCTTTCTCATCACAAACCACCCTGGCTTTTCTCATCGTCTGATTATCAGTCTCTCCCACCAGACTCGAAGCTTCCTGAGAGCTGAGGCTGTTTTTGTCTTTCTCTGCTTTATCAGTCTTATGCATCCTATTATACAAATCAGGACATTGTAGATATTCCCTAAGTGTTTGCTGAATGAATAAACAAAAGTCTAGTTCCAGCATTAGTTTAATGGGCTCCCATAACAAAATATATCGGGATAGGTAGCTCAAACAATAGACGTTTCTATTTTCTCACCACCCTGGAGGTGGGAGGCGGTGGGGGGGGGACGCCTAAGCTGGGCACATCAGCAGGGCTCGTTTCCCTAGCTTCTGTGCATGATCACCCTGCTGTCGCTGCTGCGCTGATATATCTGGCTGTGTTTACTAGCTTTCAATAGCTCTCTTCTTATCCTAACAATAGCCTGTGTGGATGGAGGACCACTGTTACAGGCTCCTTCTAGCTTCATCTCAATCTTATTTCTAAATATAGTCATGAGGTGCTGAGGCCTAGGGCTGCAAAAGAAGATAAAACACAATTCCGTCCATACAGTTCCCCATCCTCCACTAGCTCACAGCTAACAAGGATGTACACATAAAATACGATAAGACAATATAATAACTGCTCTGATAAGGAAGTACAAAGCCTTATAGAACACAGGTGGTGGAAAGTAATCCCAGCCACCTCATGGAGACTCTCTATGTGACTCCTACTGTTTTAGGCACAGAGTGTATTACATAATTTAATCTCTGCCAGGATTAAATGTCAGCACACCAGTGCCTGCAATATCAGTCTCTATGCTAGAGGCTAGATGACCAAGACTACGGAGATTTAAATAATAGTGGAAAGACTCCCACTGTTTAGCAGGAAAATGTGCACACTTAATTGCATGTGTACACACGTGCACACACAAATACATATATACACACATATACAAACACCCCATAGTGGAACACTGTCTCCATTCGTTCTTATTAGCGATTCCCATAGTAGTTATTCCATTGCCAGCCAGTTCTGTCTATGCCTAGCTGAGAAGATGGAAGAAAGCATTCTCTGTATGTCAGCCTAGAAATTTTACAGTGAACACGATTACAGTTAACACTCTATAGCTGAATAAATTAAGGACGACCAGACAAAGGCCTCCCACTGCCAGGGAGCAGCATGCTCATCTCATCCAGCTAGAAAACCCCTGACCCGGAACTTACAGCCATCACTCTGGCTTCGAAGTCTGCTCTTTTTTAGCCGGCCTTCCATAAGACCTCCTGATGACAAGGGACCTGGTCATCTAAGGAGAGAGGAGAACGATGGACTGGAGCCACAAACAAGGAAAACAAAGCAGGGAAAAGAAATCGAGGGAAAATGATTGCAAGGACCAAGGATGGTGTTCAGCTCTCTGTTGCTGAGACAAGACACCCGAGACACTTAGGCTCAGTGGGAAAGACTTGTTGTGGTCCATAGTGCCAGCAGCTTCGGGCCACGACTGACCCTGAGAGCATCGCTGAGCTGAAGAGTGAACTGTCAACATGGAATGTTTCAGAGGATGTATCAGATCCAAAGTTTAAGCCCGAGACTTGCAAGTGGCTTGCTGGTAGATGGGATAGAAAGAAGGGCAGCAAGTGAGGTGATGAGGGGAGCTGATGAGCCAGAAAAGCAAGCCGGGCATCATGTAGGGGAGGTCTCATCTGATAGAACAATAAAATGGAACCTGCTTCTCCAGAGGCTGAGGAGCTATTGGATCCTTCCATTTTACCCTCTCTCTTTGTGAGTAAGAAAACACACACTAGGTCAATAGCAACATGAAGGCTCACGGTGAGGCCTCCTGAGCCCAAGTGACTGCACAATTCTTTTGACCACTGCAGGAACGTGGAAACTGACGTAATTCTAAAGAATGTTTTATTCTTTAGAAAAATCTTACATTTCCCGTGTCTTCCACACAGGGTTCATCCACTTTTTTTTCAGATGATTACAATTTTGCCCATTTTCACTAAGTAATATCTTCCTGTCCAAAATGACTACAATGAGCTCAAAGTTAGACCAGTGCCATGGAAGTCACTGTGTGGCTTGGTAGTGGGTGGGAGAGGGGCTTTAGGCTAGAAGGACCTGCATTTCCTGTGTCCAACCGATATTTAGAGACCTGAACACAAGCTAAACAGTCACCCTGGCTTCTTTTGCCAAACAAACACATTAGGCAACAAACATTTGCTGGTGCGTTCTATATGCCAGACGCTGGCCTAGAGTTGAGCTATGGAAAGGGAGGGCTGAGTAGCTTCAGGCAAAAGTCCCCAGCACACACAGTGTTTAACAGTGTTGTGGTGTGTGTGTGCACGCACGCGCGTGTGTGTGTGTGTGTGTGTGTGTGTGTGTGTGTGTGTGTGTGTGTGTGTGTGTAAAGACACACATCTGGTACATCATCTTGGTCTGTTTCTGCTGTACTTTCGTTGACTCATTATAGTGATACCTCAACCAGGAGTACAGTGTCTAGGTAGTTCACCCTAAGAAATTGGACAGGGTATCCCCATTTACTCATTTGTTTCCTCTTCGTTAGTTTTAGTTATCTTTGGCTAGGCATAGATATACTAAATGAAAAATTCTAAAAATACATTTATGGCATGATGAACTCTTAGTATCTCCCTCTCCGTCCCACTTAGAACTTTGTCCAGAGCAGCCCCACTCTCCTGAGTACTTAAGTGTTCGTTCAGTTGTCCACAGGGTTCAGTACTACCCTCTATATCAGGTGCCCACTTGGAAGGCTGGGCACATACGTGCCGTGGAAAAGATAGGGGGAATCCCATCTGCAGAATCAAATGTACGTGTGACAGAAAAGCTAAGAATAGAAATGGGAGCCTGGGCACCACCAAGATTAACAACAGAGAGATGTTCTTGATCTTGAGCCTGGAGGAACACAGAAGACCTTGTTACCAGATCCAGAAAGGCAAGTTATTTGGCAGGACCTAGAGGCGCCCAGGACACAAGGCAACTGCTGGTTTTGCCTCTAGAGGCAGAAAGAACAGAAGATACACCCGGCCTCTCCCATCCTCTCCTCCAGGGTCAGATCATGGACTCCCATTAGCTACACCTGCCTTGAAGCAACAGGATAGGATACCTAGAGCGTGAGGGTCCCTGGGGTGTTGAGCTGGGAAAAAGCTGTTGGAAGGAGCTGAGAACACATGTCTGCTGGCTGGTATGGCAGATGACTTTGGGGAGATCACTTACTCCTGCAGAGTCTTGGATTTGAGACCACCACCTCTTGGGCTTGTTTCGAGACTTACATGTAATGGAGTATAAGAGTGTCTTTCGTAATCTTCCAAATCATGTATATAAATGAGAAGGCTTTTATGTTGGGCTCCAACCCACCACCTGTGCGTTGGAGAGTCTGAGGAAAGGAGTGGGGTGGCATCTAGGAGTCACCAGGAACTTCGTTATGCCAGCTAGGTACCTAAATAAAGGGATCGTCCTCTGGTAGCTCAATCTGTCATTGAAAAAACATCAGATTATGTCTCCAGTTCTATCTAGTCAGGGATCTGCTAGCAAAACTCTGTGAAGTGCTGTGTTTACTGTTCTAGTCTTCCCATTGTATATAAGACTAGACAGGAGAAGGGACTAGTATGCCGTCTTCTGCCCTGTTCTTAGCAGAGCGAGACAAAACCACAGTAGATCCTCACTCCCTCCTTTACCGATCCTCTTTACCTTGAACTTTGAGTTTCAGATTGGTCTCATTCATAATTATGCTTCCAACACGTTCTTCCTTCCCTTTTATCCATCTGTCTTCTTTTCTTTTCTCTTTCTAGACTTTTCATCTCTTGTTTCTAATGACATTTAACAACTCGGTTTCATGGGCTTTTCCCTCTCTGCCATGCTGATGGACAATAAAAGCTCAGCATTAAGCCACCTCTATTTTAACTTGAGAGAGGGGAATATTTCCCTGAATAACTCAGCTCATCTTTGAAAACAGATGTGAGGAAGCAGCACAGACTCTGGACACCAGATTTTCTCTTAATCCCAGGCTTTTGATGAGACTCAAGTCTCAAGTCCCAGTCTTCCTACAAAGTCCAGATCATGGCCAGAGCTCCAGACTAAGCACCAGGGCATGTCAGTCTGGCCCACAAGAACAGCAGGGTTTCCACCAGTGGCTTAATGTGTCAATGTGGTTTGGCCTGCTAGGCAAGGATGCAATTTATTCTCTCTCTCCCTCTTAGCCTCCCTCCCTTTCTCTTCTCTTCTCTCCTCTCCTCTTCTCTCCTCTCCTCTCCTCTCCTCTCCTCTCTCTCTCTCTCTCTTTCTCCGTGTGTGTGTGTATGTTTGCATTTGTGTGTGTGTGCTTGTATAAGAGTGGCATTTGTGTGAGCATTCACATAGAGGCCAGAGGGCAACTACAGGTGTCTCACTGGCCTGGAGCTCACCAAGTTAGCTAAGCTGGCTGGCCTGTGAGTCCCAGGAATCTATCTGTCTCCACGACTCCCCAGCCCTGGGTTTACAAGTGAATACTACCACCTCCAGAAGTTTTTAATAGAAGTTTAATAGAGACCCAAACTGAGGTCCTCAAGCTTTTACTGCAAGTATTTTACCCACTGGCCTATCTCCTCAGCCCATTTTCTGGCTTCGTATGGTGCCCCAGCACTTAGAAAGTGAATGGCGATGTTAAATGGTGTGTTCCTGGCTTCTCGAGTGAAGAGGCTGTGCTTTGAGTGCCTCTCTGGGCTTCCATCTCCCCAAGATGTTTAGAAATAAGTACCACTCCACCAAAGGCCTATTATGGTCACAGAGACACAAAGATAACAATAATCCCCTGGGTGACTCATGGTATTCCCAATGGCCCACTGCACGTTGACATTTTGCTGATTCGGAGTCTGTGGGGCATCATGAAATGTCAGTACGTAAAGAACACCCATCAACTTTTTTTCTATGAGAGCATTGAAGGGCCTAAGCCCTGAAGCAAATCATTCTGTATTCACCGATCCCTTCCAGAGAACTGCTGTGATCATACCATGAGCCAAACCCCATGCTAGGAACCAGTAAGAATAAGACATGAGGCTTTTACGTCCCAATTACTAATGGAATAAAATGCACAACAACCATGAAGCTAAAAGCTAAACGTAGCCATTACAGTTTGTAAAAAACAAACAAACAAAACAAAAAACAAAAAACAAAACCCTGGAAAGAGGTAACGTGACATTTTCATTTGCTTTATTTCATGAACATTTAGTGGATTGGACCTAGGAAGATAAAGAGGTACTAAACCTGAAATCTGAATGTGGAGATGAAACCAAGTGTGGAAACTAAGACGTAAGCAGAGGAGGAGAGAAAACGGGATAGTCTAAAGCCCTGGGGCAGGAAACTGCTGGGTATAATAAGTGGAAGACAGCCAATACGGCTGGAATGGAATAAAGAAGATGTAATTGGGGACTTGCTGGGAAAGTTGTTTGGGGCCGGCTCAACTTCACAGGCCTTAGAAAGGAATGTGGAGTTTATTCTAAAAATGGGAAGTCTTTGAAGGCTCTTACACAGACAAATGGCACAGGCTGGTTGACAGTCCCTAAAGGTTACTGGGTACGGTAAGAAGTGTGGATTGTAGAAGAGAAAATGAAGCTGTTGCAGTGGTCCTCACCAAAGGTGGGAAGGAGAGGTAAGGTTGGTACCAAAGAGGATGGGAAGAAGTAGAAGAGGCTCTAGACATTTTAGGCAGTGGAGGTGGTAAGATGTGATGACGGCTTAGATGTCTCAACCGAAAGAACCAGAGGAATCAAAAAATGCCAGATTTAGTAACAGTTGAGTAACTGGACCATCCATTGCTGCTATGGTGACAGACAATAGAAGAGGTTGGGATCAGAGAGATACCAGTCTCTTGACTTGTCAACCAGTATTATTGCATATATTATTTATGCTGTGTTCGGTTGATATCCCTGGGAGGCCTGATATTTTCTGAAGGGAAACAGAGGAGGAGTGGATCTGGGGTTAGGGGAGCTGGGAGGAGTGGAGGGGGTGGAAATTGCAGTCAGTTGGGGTGTATCAAAAAGTAAAAAGACAAAAGAACAACAAAAGAAGACAATTTTTTAAAATATTCAGATAACAAATATTTAGAAAGAAAACCCATCTATATTGAATATGAACAGTCAGTCTCTCCATGTCATTTTCCCCTAAACAATACAGTTCAATTATTTATGGCTCCTTGGCTTGACTTATATATAATAAGTAAGCTAAACATATATATATATATATATATAACATTACATATATATGTATATGTGTATGTATGTATATAGAAGTGAGAAACTGTGTTCAGATCCTTTGCCAGGTTACATAAGAGACTTGAGCATTGGAGCATCATGGGTTTCGATATCTGTAGGTGGAACCAATCCTCTTGCAGATCCTGAGGCAGGACCATAAAGGGAGATCAGGATGCCAGGAGGGACAAGAGGAGTCATGGCATAGACCTGGAACATGAGCACGTTTCATCCCTGCCCTAATTCCTTGGCAGCAGCGGTGTTCGGTGGATGTGATGTTGCCCTGAAGGGATGTAGGACAGGTGTGGTGCTGAACATATGTGGGTTGACTAAAGCAGGAAGTCAGCCATCCTAAAGAGTCCAAAGGGCCAAAGGCGACAATGCCTGCTTCACAGATAATTTTGACATCTACATAAATAAGATGCCAGAGAGAGAGAGGGGAGTGAGGGGCCCTGAAAGTATCCCTCCAGCTGTGACATGTTAGGCAGGAGCATGGGCTTGCTTCTGTAGAGGCTGAGAGGAGGAGGCAAGCGAAGGGCTTTCAGAGACTGAGGCCCTGGCTGAGAGGTCTGAGATTTTTGGAGCCTTTACAGAACACATTGCTGACATATTAGGATCCAATTAGAAAGAAGAAACCTAGTAAAAGCTGGGGGCTGGAATACCTAGCTCCCAGTAGGACTTCAAGAACTGGGTGACAGCAAGGCAGAGGGAAATCTGGGGATCCTTGGGGGAATGGGACAGAAGGAGGAAACTCCTTTAGAGATATAGGCTTCCAGGGCCGGACTTCCAGACTTGATATCGCCTGGAAGGGGCTGAGTCTCTTTCCTGAGCAGTAAAGTCACTACAGGGGATATTTAAAGTATTAGCTCTCAGGCCTCAGCTTCAGAGATTTACAAGTTAGTCTGGTTAGGGCTTCAGTCTTGGAATTTCAAGTGTTCTCCCAGGTATTCTAGACTGCAAAATACCACTCTAATTCTAACTCTCCTTTTGGATGCACATAGGGACAGACAAGGAAAGGGAAGGAGGGACAGGGCAGCTTTACTTAAGGGGGCAACCTCCATCAGCCCCATCACCCTTGTGAGAATCTGGAGCCAGGATTTCCAGGTCTTTTTGTTCTCTTGTTCTGAATACCTATTTCCTCCAAAAGCTGAAAATCTGGATTTTTAGGCCTTAGCCCCAACTATCTCAAAATCCCCTGCCAAACAAAACATGTCTGCAGTGCGCTCCGGGCTCTGAGGCTGTCATTTTGCAGCCTCAGGGCCAGGCCAGTGACTTCAAACTTTTTTTTTTTTTCAGCCACAGGAGGTTTTGACTAAGCAAGTTATTTTATTGATGGTTCCAGGCTGAATAAGTGTAAACCCCAACAGCGCAGGTCCCCCACAGGCTGGGAGCCTGCTCAGCCTCCGCTTCCAGCTCCTCGAAGTTCTGGAAGCTGATCAGCAGTCCTTGTTCTGGAAACGCTACATTGCTCACCAGATGAGGAAACTGAGGCGTTGTAAATGCAGAGACAAAGGAGCACGCAGCCAATGGGGCCTCTTACGTATGCGTGGGGGATGTTTGGACTTGCCACCGCGACAAAGCCAGTTCTGTGGCATTTTGTGGCTAGGGTCCAAGAATTCAGAACTTCCTGCAAGACAATAAAGTGTCTTCCCACACAAAATGCCGATAGTAATAGAGCTCTACGGGAAAACACCAAATGAGGATGCAGAAGCCCAGACAGGCAACATCATCTGGCAAGATCATAGCAAGTGTCTCTGGCAAGCTTGCTGCTGTCCTACAGACTTAAGGACTTGTATTTCTGTCCAAAGGAGACTTCATTGACTAGGTTTGGGTTGGTCATACTCAAAACACAGAGGAGAAAGGGAAGCTTTACAATTAAAGTCAAGTAGCCCGTTGGGTGGGACACCATGGCATAAAGCACTAACCTGGGTCTTTAGGAGAAAGTTGGAAAAGCACTGGGTTTGCTGCATCTCTCCAGCCAGGCCAGAGGCTGGTGATCAGGGCCGGGGAGCCAGAATAGCTGCTGCAAGGAGCAGAAACTTCCAGAAAACACATGGGTCAGGGGAGTGGCACATGTTAATCAGTCCCATTGGTCATTTACTCTCCAGACCAAAACACGCAAGGGTTAAAAAACCAGATGCAGGATCCGAAGGTTAAAAGGTGCTTCCCCCAGTCCTCCCAGTGATAGAAGCAAGGAAGGCCCTCTTGTTTCCCGCCACAGTGCTATGCCCTGCTGTGGTTCTCCAGACACGGCAAGAGCTATGCTGATGAAGGAATAAGAGTGAAATTCAGACCCATGCTTTAGCTGCTACCACCTTCTAGAGGTTTGAATTTGTGCTTACTCTGACCGACTCATTCCAAACCCCAAGGGAGAAGCTTCTATGTCTGGGCAGTAGTTAAGTGAGCAGTTCTGGACTATGAATATCAAAGTCACTTGGAGGACGTACTGAAGCCACAGGAGATTCTACTCAGCTGGACAGAGCAGGGCTTTCTCATCTCCTCAGCTCCCCAGGTTAAAACAGCCTTCTGCTGGTCTATGCCAGGCCAGCAAGACACTAGCTGCTCTCAGGTGTCCCAGCAACATCAGGTTGCCACCTGTTTCTAAGAGTGTATTCGCTCAGCTCCTGATGGCGTAGGGGGGACATGGAGGGCCATGTCACAAAGTCAGGCTCCCTTGGTGTGGGGGCGGTATCCCCTCATTTGCCGTAATTGTCTATCGCTATGACGTAAAGTGTCAGGCCATGACCTGTTTCAAGGCACCAGTGTGATGACACCAGTGGATGTGTAGCTCAGCAAAGAGGAAGTATCAGGTCGTCCCACGTCCAAAATTAGAGCTCTTGCCCATAAAATATCTAAAGCTAGAACATGAGACTGACTAACGTCTACTGATTCTTTTCTCATTGCTAGAATAAAGATACCTGACGAAAAGTAATTTGGGGGAGGCAGGGTTTATTTGGGCTTACAGTTTCAGGGGTAACACTAATCACGGCAGGCAAAGACGTGGCTGCAAGCATGCGCGGTAGCTGCGCTCTCTGACCCTGCAGTCTGGAAGTAGAGCACAGACTGGGCTGGGCTACACAACCTCAAAACCCACCCCCAGTGAACCACTTCCTCCAATGATGCTCCAGCTCCTAAAGGTTCCAGGGTCACAAAATAGCATCACCAGCTGAGGTCCAAATGTTACAACACACGGACTTGCAGGGGACATCTCACAAACTACAACATAAAGGAAACAGCACATGCTTTATGGTTGGCATTTGAAGAGGGCAAACATTTCTACTGCCACGATTCTGCCATGCTCTTTGAAGAGCAATAGGTATGATTTTAAATCTTGACTTTATGGTACATCTCAGACCTCTGGGTGCCTCATAACGCTCACGTCTAAACCAGAATTAATGCCTTCTTTAAAGGGAACCCAAGAAGACTCAGAAATAAGCTATGCATAAATATGTAAAGTACTTGGCAACCAGTTCTGCTTAAGAAATGTTTGTGCTCTCTCTTCCTCCCCCACACCCCACATATTTTTAAACCAAGAAAAGACTTCATAATGTCCCCTTTGGATGCCTTGTTAGGGAATGAGAGTCCCAAAGAGGTCAATAGCCATGCTCAACAAACTGCAGGCAGCTAGCTGGCCGAAAAGACACCAGGCACAAAAAGTTTGTCCTCTCCAAAGACCAACCTGGAGGTCAATCTGTGAGAGCCCAGACTGAAGATGGCATTTGCACCTGAGCAACGATATCATGGTTATTCTCCGTGCGAAGGTGTCATAGAAAAGCCCAGCAATGTCTTCTTGCAGCCGTGTAAGGTTCGGGATTGAGCTGGTCCTCCAGAAGGCACTTTCACCTCTCTGCAGCAAATGACGGAAACGTTTCAAGCTATGGGTCGGATCGTGGCTCTGCGTCCTCTTCCCTTCACACCAACTAATGTGTTTTTCATTTCTCTTGGCTGGCTTGATTTCCCACATGTTCTCCCAAGCTCTTCCTCCCAGTTCCCCCAGGGCTTCCCACAACAAACCTGCTCTGGCGTCCTCTCCGAGGAGGGGCTGCTGAAATACAGACCGGATATGTCTCTGGCTGTGTTTATCGGGCCCCAGCCCAGACTCCTGGGGATGAAGATGGCAGAAACAAAGAGCCTGAATAGGTCAGGTGGCCCAGTTCTTTCTACATGCCATCGCGAAAGCTTCCAGCCCCACAGCTCAGGGCTCATCAAGCTTTGTCATCTTCTCCTCAAAGCCCCTGCCAAAGACTTTCCTCTCTTTGCTTGTTTTCTTATTCTTAAAAACAGCAACAATAGTGGCTGTTACTATGGAACACGGCGTTTTGCAATAGGCCCTTTACCTGTGGCTTCCTGTTTAATCCCATTACAACCTACAAAGTAGGAGAGACCAAAATAGGCACATTGCAAAACTAGAATAGCCCAAGTCTGTTCACGCCAAGGGTTGGCAGGACTTTCCATCTCACCCTCGGTGTCTCACGTAAGTGAGGAGGCAGCGAGTTAACAGTAAGCCGGTGGCTCGCTTGCACTGTGCGGGCCCTACTTCTGTTCCTCTGCCGGCTTCCGTTCTTCACTCCTGTCTCACACTCCTCCTGGGCAAGCGTCCTTGCGTTTTGAGAGCCCTGAGAGTGAGTGAGCATGGGTAGCTTGTGGCTGAGCCTTGCAAAGCAAATAGGATTCATTAGAAGACCCAGTAAGAAAAGTGTTCTCGCTCTTCTTGGTTCCCCGCCCCCCGCAACACACACACACACACACACACACACACACTCACACACACACATTTAATCTGTACCATGAGATGCTGCTATCAAGTTTCTCCTTTTAGATATAGTTTCTCCAGATGAAATTATCTTCTTTCTAAGCAGAGCCTGTCTCAGTGGACGTTCTTCTGTCTAGCATTCTGCCCTACTATGTGCCTCTTACCACTTACTCTGATGGAATGTCACGCTCCCCCTTGTAAGGGACATTTCTTACTCACTTTAATTCACCCCTGCAGACCCCACTCCACCCCCATCCCATAATAACAACAGTTTCCATTTAATGAAGTACTTACTCTGTGTTAGGCGGCCTTCAGTACCTTATGTAATCTTATATTAACCTACTGAGACTAGTATCACTATTTCCATTCAAGTGACTTTCCACGAAGAATGCAGAAGGAAGACACAGTTCCGACATGGTTTTGTAAACGTCTCCGATTATCAGTCCAAGGTGTCTCATATTCTACGATATTCTTCCTAGCACAGCTCCTGGAAGAATGGGTCTTCCACAAGAGAATGTCAATCACTCCTCCCTTCTGAAGATTCAACAGGACTTAGGCACAAAGGGTAACCGCAAAGCCACCCATCCCATCCCTGCATTTCACTGATGAAAACACTGGAACCAAAGAGAGGAAAGCGCGTCAACCACCGCTTCCCCTCCCACCGGCCACCGCTCTACCTCTAATTTTCCTGAATGCTTTCCACAGAACAGGGATTGCTCAGTACTGGAAAGCATAGGAAGGAAGAGGGTGTGGATGCAGATGTATTTCATGCTACTTGATCACTCTGCATGGGACACCCAAGTTCCCTGAAGCTTTGCTTTCCTGAGGACTTGCGCGTAGATCAAATGCTGGCTTCCCCGTTCCCGTAAGTCAGCCTCCGGTAAGTGAGTCAGCTTGGCTCGTGGCTGGGAGTCTGTGCCATGTCTTTGTCTTGTGCTGGTTGCTGGTTGATTGCATGTGCCCAGGCTCTAGGATAAACACCATAGCACAGACATACGGTTGGTTACCGTTTAACCCACTGTTGACAATTCCTGCTAGCCTGCTTTCTGCCATGTAGGCTGTTGAGCGGCCTTCCTGGTTCCCACCCACAGGATGCCAGTAGCGTCCACTTTCCCTCAGGTAGAACATTTAAAAATGTTTCTAGAACATCCCCTGGAAGTGAATCGTCTCTAGTAGTTGATTTGTTCTTTACGCCCTTGTCATTTTGTGTCTGTTTGGAGTTAGAGAGATGAGTAAAAGGAGAACATTCAAAACTACAACTCAAATCTATGTTCCTACAGATCCCCAATCTGAGATTTCTAAATATTTTTATGGCTTCCATGTAGTGCATGTTTGCAATGTACCAAGCAGTAGCTAAAAGTTCTAACTCGTGGTAAAGCAATTCTCTATATGAACATTAGTCAGGATTCTCTAGAGAAAGAATCAACAAATGTATGCAATATAATGTGTATTATATATGTATATATATACATATATACAGACAGACAGATGCATATATATTTGTATTATATATAGAGAGATGTATATATGTATATAAAATAGATAATAGATGATATGTATATACATACATTGATACATAGATGATAGACACATACATACGCACATACATACTTAAATACATACATACATACATATATGCATACATACATACCAAGCTAGACGATAAATAAAGCAAACTCTTCACAATCTTTAAGGAAAGTTAGGAGGAATATGAAACCTCAGAACCAGGGAAGCCAAAGGGCTCAGAGCCCATGGAGAGTCACTAGTGTTAAGTCCAGAATCCCAAGGCCTAAGAATCCTCTGATATCCAAGCACAGGAGTAAGGAAACCACGCCCCTAGCACTTTTCCTTCTCCTCCTCCCTTTGCCCTTCTATTGGGCACCTGCCCCCTGCCACATGGACAGCAAGTATTTCCCACACAGTTTTCCAACTCATGCACCATCCCCTCTGAAGCACACCCGTGAATACATCAGAAGAGATGCCTGTCAGTTCTCTAGATATTTTTTGAAGCAGCGAAAATGACACCCGGATTTAATCATCACATCGATGCTCATAATCTGTGGCAGACAAGCAGGCTATTATTTCAGAGAAGATCGTTGTGTTTTTACTACTCATGGTTGGGTGAGGAACACTTGCCCTGGAGAGGGCACTCTGCCTTGCTTTGCCAACTGACCCACAAGTTAACCTTAGCCAGAAGCATCATTGCAGACTGCATTTGCTCACCTGTAGCAATGTGATGGTTAATTTGACTGGGTTGCGGTTGCCTAGATACACAGTCACGCATTTTCCTAGGAGTGCCTGGGAGAGCATCCTGAAAGGATGACTGTTTGTAGGCAAAGTAAAGACCAGCCTCCTGAGAGTAAAACATGTAACAAGTAACGGCAGAGGGTGTCAATCCTGCTCATTGCTCTTAGCCAGGTTTCTCAACTCTGGAAGCTCTTGCTGAGTTTGTTGTCCTCTCGGGTGTGAGAGGCAGAAGTAAAACTGGAGACATGTAGTGACATTTTTTGAAAATTATCTTCTGACCACTCCTACAACCAAAGACTGAAATTTTGGAAGACCTCAGAATAATTACTCATTTAAAACTATATGCATAACCCGCTGTCCTATCGCGTCCTCAGCCTGTTTAAATTCAGCCTGCACTGGAGAGAACAGAATAACCAACCTTACTACGCCTTCGACTGCCCATGCAATCAGGTTTCACAGCTTAAGCTAAATGTAGAGCTTTAATCTAAAGTTGTGTGTTCCTCCATTCCCTTGATCCAGAGTAATTTACACGCATGCTGTGGTCATCTTGTTCAAAGCTGCCAACAGGTTGGAATCAACCTTAAACAATAAAAATCTACCATTTATGTTGCAGGCCATGTGGATATAGTTGATACCGTCTGTTTGAAGTGTCAGTACCTACTCAGGGTCATTTAAGGTCAGTAAAGTGACTCCTTTTCTGGTAAAACTTTAGTAGAGATTTCTGTAAAGAACCTCTCATTCCTTCTCTGTGTCATATTTTCTGTGCTGTTCAATACATGCAGAGCAAAACCCATTGTTAGGAACAGTCCAACACAGGGACGGTCACAACCAACAGGCCCAGATTCAGACACAGAACAGATACAGGCAACAGAAACAGATGCATCAGACACATGTAACATACAGAGTAGAGACAGGCCAGTTACCACAAACTCCAGGCAGATGGAAGACCCAGGGAGAGAAGCGAAGAGTTCAACCTTGGGTTAGCTTTGGAACAAATTAGGCTGAAAGGAAGTTCATTGTTTGCTTTCTTTAGTGTGACTCTGATGCATTTTAGTGTTCTCCAAGGTTGTCTTTAACGCATTCACTAACACTGAGAACTTCTCCTCAATGTGAGGGCCCTCACCGACTGGTTAGCTCAGGATCAGGGATAACAGAGTTAGAAGAGGCCACTGTTATAATGTAACCTCATAAACATCACCTGACCACCACACAAATACAGTGAGTGTTCTGGAGGGGTGGGGTCTATTACTGGAGTATGGTCCTGGTCTGAGGAAGTCTGTCTTTGGAGTGCATTTTCAAGGTTCTATAAAGAGTGAAAGTAGGAAGTCATTTAAAGAACCCTGGTGGTAAGGGGGGCGCTACTGTAAACCTGTAAAAACTGCAGAAAAGGACGGGAACTTGGAAATCGCATCTAGAGAGGATTCAGTGACCGTCATGGAAATCACAGGACCTAATCCAACCCCATCTCTCATTTTCATGGAGGAGAAAACAACTGTGGGGAAGCTACTTCTTCAACTAGAGGATTACCTGAGATAGAAACTAATGACATGATCACTCCCTGGTAGGGTTGAGAGGAAGGCTTTTGTTATAGATATGAGAGAGAGAGAGTAGCCAAAGCCAACTGGGGGAGTCCAGAGCAAAGAGAGAAAGTAGTAGATTGAACATGGCCAGCAGGCTGGACCAGGTTCAGGAGGGAGGCAGGGAGCTGGGGCGGCAGGGGTGAGAGTTGAAGACAAAGAGAGGACCAAGAGAATGCATAGAAAACTAGCAGAACCCTAAGGAGAAATGAGCAGCTAGGGAGATGGAAACCCATGAGCTGGAGAAGTTTAGGGTGAGGGGGGAAGTGAGAAAAGCAAGGTACTTTTGATATGGAGGGAAGCTATAGGCCAGCATGCACTTTGGTGTGCTAATAGTCACCACCGATAGCCATTTGTCCCTTCTGCCCATAATAAGTGAAATGGCTCCCTTGGTGGAGAGGGACTGGCTTCCCAAGTTTCTGAAGAATTTGTGGAAATGGAGTTTCCTTTGGACCTGCCTGACACCTAGGTGCCATGAGAGACCAGGCTGCCTGTCCTGGTACTCTTCACTAGTGAAGGCTGCCTGAAATTGCCTAGGCCTCCAAGAAGTCTCTCAACTCCTGGGGTTTCAAAGTTCTGGCTTGCTCCTGACCATCACACTTCTTCTCTTAAAAAAAAATTCTCAAAGAGGCTCTCTAAAGTCTGTGTGTACACTGGAAACCAAATGTTGAGTCAAAACTGATACTCAAGAAAGAGGAATCGGTGGGGCCAAGACGATGGCCAAGCCTGCCGACCTGGTTTGATCCCTGTGCCCCACATGATAGACCCACAGGTTGTCCTCTGATCTCCAAGCAAGCACTATGGAATGCTTAACCCATCCCATTCCACCCTATAGACGCTCAAGCCTGCCTCTCTGTGTCTGTCTGTCTGTGTACGTATGTGTGTGTGCACATAATAATAATAAGTAAATAGCTTTAGAAGGAAGGAAAGTAAGGAGGAGAGATAAGGTTGGGGGTGTAGGTCAGTTGTGCCTGCTGATAGGCACAAGGCCTTGGGGTCAGTCCCATCACTGTGTAGACACTGGGTTATAGCTTTCTAATGCCAGCACTTGAGGGGTGTAGGCAAGAGGGTCAGTTTATAGATATCCTGGGCCACAGAGGAAATTTGAACCAGCCTGATATACGTGAGACCCCGTAAGGAAAAAGAGAAAGGAAAAAGGAAGAGGAGATGGGAGGAGGAAGAGGAGGGAAAACAAGGAAAGAGAGGAAATTATGGCAAGCTCACATGTCCTCATACTCAGCTTTAGCCAGGAAAATTAAAACAACTCAGGGCCATTCGGGCAGATGGTCACTCACATCTAGAGCTAGCCCACAGGTCAGCTTTGTTTGGCCATACAATATTTCTAAATCTTTTTTTATTGCTGCTGTTTAAGAGTCAGGTTTCATATGTACCAAATTCCCTAGAGCTACTGCGCTCTGACCACCTGCCCACTCTTCCTGATTCCTGAAGTGACAGGTGGCATTTGTCGCCTAGGGTCCTGCAGAATGGCAGCCTGTGTGCCCTGCCCTGCCCTGTCCTGCCCTGCCCTGCCCTGCCCCATAATAGCCTTTAAAAGATCTGTAAATAACAACCTTGGGGTGACCGTGAATTCTTCTGCCGGCATGGCAGTACCAGGTCTGTCAGCTGTTGGTTGCTCCAGTGGACCGTAGCCTCCTCCCTTTTCTACTGCCCTCTTTCTGGACACAAGTCTCTATGTCCACCTTGCTTCAGAAGGGATGCATTTAGAACCAAGCACAGTGCTCCCCAGATACACTCCTCCATATAGAAGATTGAAAGACAGCTTTCATATTTATGTACCAACATTCTCTATTTGGCATCTAGACCCACCAAGCAAAGGGACAACCCAAATGAAAAGAGGCTCCATAGCAGATGAAATTTATTCTTTCCCTTGAAAACAGCAAAGCAGAATAGACTCCAGAGAAAACAGAACATTATTCCCGAGACTATACACAGGCAGATCTCTAACAATGTGAGAGGAATGACAAGCATCTTAAGATTGTTTTCTGTTTATAAATGTAAGCGGAGAGAAGAGTCTGAGGAATCTACTTATAAAATTCTTATAAAATGATGCCAATATAACAGCTGGATGGAGTTAGAGCCTGTTTTATCTGTTTCCAAAGTTAAACCAGGTGTGGGGGGGGTACATGTGTGCTGTGTGTATGTGTGTGTTTATGTGCATCTGTAGATGTGTGTATGTGTTTATGTACATGCATATGTGTGTATATGTGTTTGTGATGTGTGTATGTGTGTGTGTGTGTGTGTATATGCTTTTCTCCTATGAGATTAAACCCTCACAAGGAGAAAGCAAGACCAGCAAGAGTGTCATAGAGAACTCTGGTTTAGAATCGGAAAGCCCTGGGGACTTTCTCCTTCTGCCTCTGGCTATTGGCAGCTCTTGGCGAGATCAAGAACCACTAAAGTCCTTGTTGTGCAATGGAATTATTTAATTAGTTTCCACTAACTAGGGCAGTGCATCCAAAACAAGTGTCCTTCGTGAGCTGCCTCAGTGACCCCCAAATCTATTGATAGTTCAGTGTTCCTCTGCAACTGCCTTAGTCATTTTAAGTTAAACTTGTGCCAAGCAGAAACACTTGCAAAAGTATATGTATAGTGCGTTCATTATAACTTTAGTATACATTGAAATAAATTAATTAAAAGCTGTTTTTGTCACGTAGTACCTAATGTCAATTTTACACATTTTTATATTTGTACTTCTCTCCTTAGACATACTACACTTTAGGTTCACTGATGGCCTTCTTGAAGCCCTTAAAATTGCATTCTAAATTATATGTATATACTTAAGGGACACCTAAATGCTTAATATATAAATTCCCAAATTCCTAAATGTGTATACCAATTCCTTGTGATTCTCAGTGGTCCACTGCATACGTTAAGAAGCTGCGAGCCATTGATTTCAGTGGGGTCTCAAGGAACGCATCAGGCCCATTGGGGGAAGCAAAATTGAACAAAAAGGACTGCAGCTTATAAACACCCCACCTAAAACTCCCCTTTTTTAGGGGAAAATTTTCTCCCATATCCTTTTTTAAATGTGGCTAAGGACATGCTGTTCACGTGCTTCATGGGTGAGAATAGAGAGGACCACTCTTGGACCGAGCCTGGGAATTCAACAAGGCGCAGGCTAATCTTGGCTCCATCTTTGTCCCAGACAAGATTGTCTTTGACGCATTGGAATGGCAGTGCCCTGGGGAAAGGAGAGAGATTTTACTTCAAGTGACCTCTAGAATACTTGGCAAACACCCCCAATACCACACTCCAACAAAGCACAGCTTGGGCAGCTCCATTCCTTTCTTTTTCCGAGGATTCGGAAGTTCAGCTCCACAGGACTATTGCAGAAAGAATTACAACGAACATCTCCATCCGGAACGTCTTTGTCGAGTGGACCTTCCTGCTGTGTCTCCACCTGCCTGCTTGGCAGCTTCCCGAATTTCCATGTGTTCAGTCTGAATTGTTAACAGTGGCTCCATTGGCCTGCCTATAGGAAAAGACCACCTCTGGCCCTAGAAGGAATAACGAAAAGAATGCAATAGACAGATCCCATACAAGCCTTGATCTTGCCCTACAATAATTTCCTAAGAATGGTCAGAGCTATCCCCAGAACCCAACCCAGAGAGGGGTAACCAGTGAATACTGAACGAATGTTTAATAAATGTATATCAGCCACTGATCAAGTCACTTAAGCAAGCCGTTTGTGGGGGTAGGACTGGCAACCAAGGAAAGCTTCCGAGGGCGGGTAACAGGGAAGGAAACTATGGTCAAGTATAATTTTTACAACATAGAAAGCTATGCCATCATGTGATGGAACACAGAGTCCTGGAGTTTGGCAGCAGATGGTGTGTGAATGAATTCGGACACTGTCATGTGCTAGGTTTGCCTCTGAAGACTTCCAGGCCCGAGCTGTTTTGCCTATGAAATAAGAGTAATAATAGAACATACCTGTGGGTATCAAATGGAAAAAGTACATAGAGCATAAAGCTCAAAGCAACTGTCCCTGTTCTTTGGGATAGCTGTCACCATCAGCATCTAAGAAAGTGGGGACGATAGGAAGAAAGTTGAGAAGGCAGAGTCAGTTTGATACTGATTCCCACTGTGATCAGCTCACTGAAGTGGCTGCCAGGGAGACTTGCACTCTTATTGGCCGACTTCAGCGTGGCACTGCAGACATCCCTTAGCTGCCTTGATTCTCATCAGCAGGGTTCCCTGTGGTCTGGTTCAGCTTCTCTAACCACAAAGGAACAGAGGCTACAGATGCGGATACGACTGTCCTTGCATCTGCAGGCCCAGGAACTGGCTTCTTCTCTTGGCTCCATTTCCTCTATGGAGAGCTAGACAAAGAGGCCCTGCAGCTCCAATCAAGTGTCTAATCAAAAACAAAGGAGGAGGCAGGATGCAGGAGGAGTAACAGACCAACTAGAACTGTTGGTGAACATATGCTTCTAGGTGGAGCTCGCTCATCTGAACATCTCTGGCACAGGCACCCCCCAGTCGTAGGTTCTGGTAGGTACGTACATTCCTCTCATGGTTATCACCACTATGTCAGTCAGAATCTGCAACTCTACAGCTTCTTCATTGCCTGTACTACCACCTGATAGTGCTAAGGCAGTTCTTGTCATGTTATCAATACCTGGTATTTGCCAGATGTTGGGGGAAATGCATGATGAGACATGCCCGATCCATCCTTGTCCGATGGTGTAAGCGTGCCTCTCTGGCTGGGGATGGGGACGCAGGTGACAAGACAGGGAGAGGATTTTGTTCAGGGAAGTCTCCTTTGAGAATGCACCTGAGCACCACCTCAGAAACTGGAGTGAACTTTCCCAGGAAAGGCTGAACCCCAGAGCATTGCAAAGCACAGAAGCCAGGGGTTGAGACATGGAAAACACAGAGAGCATTTGAGAACTGGTGGTGCAGCTCCCACTGGCTGGAGATCTGGAAATGTAAAGGGGAATTCCAAGTTCCCGTGATGGGAGAAGCTTCCGGGAGTCACTGAGTTCTGAAGGCCATGCCCAGGAGCTCTGCTGCCTGCATTAGCATTTACAGAGTCAGTGAGTACTGTGATCTACCTAGCTCTTTCAGAGGAACACTTCCATGACCGAACCAGGAGATCTGGGGTAGGTGGGAGGCGGAGAACTGACGCCATATCATGGCGCAAGAATAAACAGCCCAAAGCATCCTTCCCTAGTACCTTAAATCCACAGGCAGGCAAGAGCCAGAGGTGAGGTCATTATGGCCACACAGTTGAATGAAAGCTGGAGGAAATGCCACTGCCTGCAGCAGGAGTAGAGAGGTCAGGAACGGGAGGAGCAGGGGAGACTAGGTACACAAGGAAAATTACATAAAGCCTGACCTTGTTGGGACTCAGATTTCCCACTTATGGACATGCGAGAGGCAAAGTCCCAGGGACACCTGGAAACACAAGCTTCGGTGCCAAATGTGAATGAGTGAGTGCTGGAGAGCTTCTCAGAGTCCCATTCGTGGATGCCATCCCCATGGAAGGATTCCCAAGGCCTGGGAATCCCATGGTTTCCAAAGTTGTATAAACTGCCTTTTATTGTGTGTATATGAGTGCCTCTGGGCAGCTCTCAGCTCACTAAAGCCTCTGCTTTCCCATCTGTAGAATAGGAATGAGAGCATATATGTGTGTTGTGTGTATGTGTGTGTGTTTGTATCATAAAGCCTTTGTGAGGCATAGCATCCTGTGTGTGACATCCTCAGCGTGTTATCTACAGTACAAAGAACTCAATATGTAGTATAAGTTATTAGCAATATGTTGTTACTTAGGACTGTGGTTAAAGAAAGAGAATTACAGATCAATCTTACCCATGAACATTAGTAAAAAAAAAACACTCAATAAAATACTGACAAACTGAATTCAAGATCACATTAGAAAAATCATTCACCATAATCAAGTAGCCTTTATCCCAGAGATGCAGAATGGTTTAACATACAAAAATCTGTCAATGTAATCCATCATATAAACAAACTGGGGGGAAAAAGCCCACAAGATCATCTCATTAGATGTTGAAAAAGCCTTCGACAAAATGCAACACCTCTTCCTAATAAAGGTCTTAGAGAGAGAGGGGATAAAAAAAAACATACCTAAATATAATAAATGTAATATACAATAAGTTAACAGTCAACATCAAACTAAAATGGAGAGAAACTCAAAGAGATCCCACTGAAATCAGGAACAAGACACTGAGAGAAACAATTAATAAATGGAACCTCCTGAAACTGAGACGCTCTGTAGAACAAAGGACATGTTCAACAAGACAAAACGACAGTCAATAGAATGGGAAAAGATCTTTATCAATCTTTATCATTGGACAAAGGACTGATCTCCAAAATATACAAATAACTCAAGAAATTGGTCATCAAAAGAACAAATAATTCAATTAAAAAAATGGGATACAGACCAAAACAGAGAACTCTCAACAGATGAGTCTAAAATGACTGAAAGACACTTAAGGAAATGCTCAATATCCTTAGTAATTAGAGAAATGCAAATCAAAACAACTCTGAGATTTCATCTTACACCTCTACTAATGGACAAGATCAAAAACACTGATGACAGTTTATGCTGGAAAGGTTGTGGGTTAAAGAGAACCCTCCTACATTGCTGGTGGGAGTGCAAACCGGTATAGCCACTTTGGAAATCAGTATGGCAACTTCTCAAAAAATTGGGAAACAACATTCCTCATGACCAAGCAGTATCACTTTTGGGTATATATCCAAAGGATGCTCAATCAAACTACAAGGACATGTACTCAACTATGTTCATAGTAGCACTGTTTATCATAGTCACAACCTAAATGTCCCTCGACCAAAAGATGTATAAAGAAGATGTAGAACATTTACACAATGGAGTACTACACTGTGAAAAAAAAATAATGACATCCTAAAATTTGCAGGCAAATGGATGGATCTAGAAAACATCATATTGGGTAAAGTAACCCCAACCCAGAAAGACAAATATCATATGTACTCACTCATAAGTGGCTTTTAGACATAAAGCAAAGAAAAACCAGCCTACAATTTATTGTTCTTTAAAAAAAAAAATGATGATGGGATGCCCCGGGCGGCTCACAGTGCAGCTTCTTGTCCAACAAGGATGGCTGTGGGTCCCTGCAAGATCTCCAGGGTGGCAGCGCCATGCGACCGGGGGAGTCAGGCGGGTGGTTACAGCGGATAAAAGGCTCAGAGGACATAGTATTACTTAAAGAAGAGGGAGACATTTATTGCTTAAAGAAGAGGAAAACAGAGAGACATAAGAAAAACATAGAGAAGAACAAAGACACAGGTACACACAACAAGAGACAAACACAAGAGAGAGAGAAGATGGCGATGGGGGAGG
This sequence comes from Myodes glareolus, assembly GCF_982192425.1. NCBI lineage: Eukaryota > Metazoa > Chordata > Mammalia > Rodentia > Cricetidae > Myodes > Myodes glareolus. The sequence continues at coordinate 26,100,592 of NC_142038.1, forward strand.
TCAGAAGTGGCTGGGGTGGGCGTGGTTAGTCCTTAAAGTGACCGCAAAGGAATAACACAATTCACAATCCCAGAGACAACAAGAGGATCCTAAGAGAGACATACATGAATCTAATCTATATGGGAAGTAGAAGAAGACAAGATCTCCTGAGTAAATTGGAAGCATGGGGACCATGGGAGAGGGTAGGAGGGGAGGGAGGAGAAAGGGAAGAGAGCAGAGAAAAATATATAGCTCAATAAAAACAATTAAAAATGTGAAAAAAGATGGAGGTTAAAATTATGAATACTTACAGACGCCCAGGGGAAAGTGGAGTAGCATGGCCCATTTTCCACCAAGAAGCAACACCAGCTGTTCACATTCTGCAAATTACTGGCACAAACGAACGGGCCACACCTTGCAATTTTCAAAAGAAAACAGGAATGTGGATTTTTTTTTTTTTTTGAGGATGAAATTCCAATTTTGTAAGTGTTAACTCTGGATTTAAATTACAAAGAAATGTGGGCCAAATGGAAGAGATCTGGGGAGTGGTGCCTGAGGCCAGCATGGTGGAATCCAGTTGGAGGCAAGCTTTCAGTTCGAGGAAGCAGCCTGGTGTCTCAGGTGCCTTTGGAAGATAGAGCCCCCTGGGTCTGGGGGTTAGAAAGTCTGGCCTTGGTGGTGGCGAAGGAACAGTGGGGTTGGGGGCTAATGTTTCAAAAGGGTCCAAAGCCAGATGAACTGGGCTGCAGCATGGGGAAGCTTTAAGTACCCATAGGTATTTACCTCCTATGCAGAAAGACAAACAAGAGAAGTGGGAAGTCTTGCAGAGACAGAAACCAATCATCTGGCCTAACTAGTTAATCCACTTCTGGCATTAAGGATGGAAGTTAAAACAGAATAAGCTGCAGAGTGGGGGACTAGATGAAGGACTGGCCCGAATATGTGTCTGCCACCCCAGCCTCTAGCCTGTTGCTCCCCAGGATCACAGGGCCAGAATCTGAATCCACACCTCTGAGTTCTAGAAAAGAGCACAAGCTAGCCTGAGTGTTAATCAATCTGGACAGGCAGCAGGTGCAGAGCTTCCTGGCAAGGGGTAGCTAGGCATTCCAGGACTTAGGTCTCAAAGACAGGAAGGTCAGCAATGCCCAGCAAGGACTGAGAAACCGTGCTGCTGCCTAGTGGGTGTGACACTGGGAAGCAGGAAGGAGAGCCTGTTGTCTTCCTTCCTTGCTAGGAAATGTAAATGCCCCATTGCTCTCTCTCCCTCTGCATGCCTGCATTCTGTGGCTTTGTGATGCACAGCATTTCAGGAAAAGACTTTCCTCAGCCCTTTCTCAGCAGCAGAACTTTTCTTTTAAAATGATATCTTGCCCTAAACCCCAACATGTGGACTATAGTTTGTAAATAAGTGATTTGCATATTCTTTAGCGAGCATGAATCATTGCTTTGGGTGGTACCATTTTTTTTTTAATTTTTATTGTAAAGCCCTCAGATGTGCCTAGTGGGAAACCAGCGTCCTTGGAAGGTTGCTATGGAAACCACTGACATAGTCCACTCTTTCTGTGGACTGGGATTCTCGGTAATGAGGAATCGCCACCCGCCCTCCCAATTTGAGAAACACACAGTCGAAGCATCTCTCAGCATGTTATTGGCAGCTGTGAAAGGGTGGTATCTTGCCTGTTAGAGAAAGAGCAATGGTGCATGAAATCTGACGGCCTCGTGTTCACCTGGGCTCTGGAGACTGTTAGCCCTATGACAGGAGCCAGCATTCTCTATGTGACACTGAATAGATTCTTCTAGCTCGCAAGCCTTCATCAGCCAATCCTGGTTGTCACTCCCCTTGAAGAGCTTCAGAGGAAATGGTGCTGTTTCCAAAGATAGGTGAGGTTCTAGACAGAGCCCAAACTGAGTAGAGAAGACCAAGCTGTCACAGATCATGCTCCATTCCCTGCGTGATTCAGGAAGGGTCCTTCCTCTTCTTGGATGGCAGTCTCTCAAGCCATATAAGAGAAATGTTACATCCCACAACCAAAGCCCAAAACTTCTGTCTTTATGGTGTATGGCCAGATACTGTAAGAATTTTGTAAGAATTCCTGGGGACGAAGGGACGATTAAAAACCATCCGTCTGCAGAATGAAACGCCATGGAGGCCCCAACCTCGAACCCGTTTAGTCTTAGCGGCTGGATCTTTTCTTCTGCATCTTCATCTTCTCGGCTCCAGCATCCATTGCTGCCCCCTCTGATCATGCTAGTGTAGCCCTCGCCTTCTTTCATGACTTTCCAAAATGAAAGGCTTGGTTGGTTCCAGCAGCGACCATTCACGGCACAGTGTTACTGCTGGCTAGAGTATTCCCACCTCCCAGGCTGTCTGCCAGCCCATAGCTAGCTGTCTCTAGGTCTAGTGATCACTAGTCAGTGCTGCCAAGAGTGCAGACGTCAGCACTTTCTACAGATAGGATGCAGCAGAGTGGGCTCTTTGCGTGGCTTCCTTGATATGACTGCAGGGGTGAGAAAACCAAAATGGCCAATAAGATAGAGGATCCGTGAGTTTTAGGGACAAATGCTACAGAAGAACATCCTTTGTCCTCTCTGATCGGGGACAAATGTTAGGCACGGGGAGCACCCTAGTCAGAGGGCCTGCAGACCATTAGCCCGGTTCTACCTTCTCTGTGACATTCCTGTCTTTCAGTAAGAGTCATTATAACAATAATGCCTCCCGAAGGGGGTTGGGAGGGTTCAGCAAAATTCCAAGCGTAGAGCCTTTAGCAAGAGGCCTGGCACGAGCGAGCGAAGGATAATATTTAGTTTAAAAGGGAGAAAAGAAACCTACAGAGAGTTCTCCTTCTCAGAAAATGTCCTCGGAGAAGAACAGAACAACATTGCAAGAGGAAATTCAAGTTCTGGGGAAACATGAGATGTTAGTGTTGTTCTCTGCGTATATGAAATAGATGTGGATTGAGGCGGGCCGGGGGGGGGGGGGGGGGGGGGGGGGGGGAGGGGGGCGGGGGCGGGTAGCAGCAGCAGCACCGGTGAGAGGAGCACCAAGGTATGGGTCCCACTCTGTTGCTTCTGTGGCTGATGCTGCAGCAGCAAGCCAAGAAGCAGAATTCAACCAACTGACCCAGATTCAAGAAAGACTGGAGATTTGGGCAGTTTTTTTGCTTCATTAAGTAAATGTGTATACCATTCAGCAGCAGTACCAGTGAAGGCAGCTAGAGTAAGGAGTGTTAGCCGGGCTCAGTCCTGTTCAGTCCATGGAAGAGGCCCCCAGTGTCAAACAGGTAGAAGCCAGTCTTAGCCTGTCATCTGTTTTTAAGGGCGATAATTCTGATCAATGTTTCTCCCCTAAACAATCCATTATTACCCTCCCCACCCCCCCTCAAGGCCTCTATTAAATAACTCCTCATATCTCTGCTTCTTACCCTGGCCATCTCTGAGCCCATCCCACCCTAGCCTGGCCCATCACACCCTTCATTCAATCTGGCCCTAGTCTTTTGTTGCGTGTAGACTGTCACCCTATCATCTGCCCCCTAAAGGAATGCTCACCTTCAACAAAGCAAAGGGTCTTTTGCTTTACTCATTGCTGAACCCGCCCCCCCCTCTGGCCTCCAGTTAGTTTATTTGCTTGTTTGTTTGTTGAGAGTGACTCTCGGGTAGCTGAGGCTGGCCTTGAACTTGCTTAGTAGCCAAGGATAACCTTGAACTTCTGATCTTCCTGTCTCTACCTTCCCAGAGCTGAGAACACTAGCATATACCCCCATACCCAGTTCAGGCACCACTGGTAATCAAACCCAGGGCCTTTCCTAGGCTGAGTATGTACTCTATCAAAACATCCTATCCCCAGCCTGAATCCTCAGCTTTTAAGACAGAGCCTCAACATAGCAGGTTCTAAGCAAGTGTTTCTGGATAAAAAGAGAGGGAGGATTTCCTTTGTCCTGACTAGCAAAACCTTTAGTCAAAAAGTTAATTACTCCTGGTGAAAATCCAGACTGAAGTAATGCTGCTGCCGAGGAAAGGAGCTGGAAAAGCGAGCTGTCCTCAATTCCTGCTGACGTTTCCTGCGCAGCATCCCCTAAGGAAGAGCATTGGGTTCCTCCCTGGACAAGCGAACCCTGGAGAACCGGGAGTTGAGAGTACAGCTTCCTTTCTATGGCAGTCTCTGCCCCATACAGAAGCTCCCCGTTTATTCAGGGCCCCACACAGTTCCCATGTACAGCTTCTTTGCCACCCGAAACATTGAGGAACTGTCCTGAAACCACCCTCCCTTCCTCTGTACCCAGGAAGTACATGACTTCAGGAACTGTCAGTTGTCCAAGGAATATAAACAAAGAACAAGGGTGCAATCGGCTCTTGGAAAAGGAAGGAATCCCAACCTGGACTGGACCGGACGCAGCACCCACTTGGAACTAAAGCAGATGAACCACCACCATAATCCTTGAGGAAGGGTCCTATGAAAGGGAGGCTATGCCCTACAGCTTCTCAGACTCGATGCCAGGTTAAGGCAGAGCCAATGTTCCCAGAGGCTGAACTCTTGAAAAACAGCCCTGGTTGCCAGCTGTGCCTTGGGGTACTCTGGTTGATCTGACAAAAGACTTCAGGCTGGGAGTCTTAGGTGTCTTTTCCCAGTGCTGTGAATGGAACACCTAGGGGCCCGGGCCAACTGGACATGACTTGCAAGTTCCTTCCCCTCTGCAGGGCTCAGTGTCTCATTCCACAAATGAGGACTGTATTTGAGATGTTGCTGAATTTGTTTGTTGTTTCCTCCTTTGTTCCTTCAGTCTCAGTTTTCTACACACACGCGCACACACACACACACACACACACACACACACACACACACTGCACAAGTGCCCCTTTCCTGATGACAGTGTTCTCCTGACTGAAGAACTTCACCCCTATGCAGAGAGCAGGGGATATGGGTCTCAGGCAAAGGCTAAGGGAGGCTCTTAGGTAGTACAGTGCATGGACACACAAACACACCATGCACACGCGCGCGCACACACACACACACACACAAACACAGCAAATACATGCACCTCTTGTTTCTATCACCTGTTCTGCTAGGCACTGCCCCATAGCCTGTGACAGTATGACATCATGAGGGGAACTTCCAAGAAAGGTTCTAAACCTTCGGTGTGGGACAGACGCTGGAGCTATAGGGTGATGTTTATCTGAAGAGTCGCACCACTCTGACTACACATTAATGGAAATACAAACTTTAGAGGCTGCCTCAGAGAACACTCAGAAGAACCAAATAGGAAAGACGATCTGATGGAGACACATGACTTTCCACTTAAACCCTTAATTTCAAGACTCAGCCCTATGTTGAAGACAGGACAAGCATAAAACCATGTTATATTCCTCAGTGTCTCAAATTGGGAAATTTTTCATAACACTATGCTAATATTGTTAACACCATTAGCTTATTTTTGTTGTTTTCAAATGAATTCACAGCTTAGTTATTAAATTTTTCTTTTGGTCTCTTATCTGACATCACTAAGGTATAACCAACAAAAATTGTTTACAGCCCTCATATGAGAGGAGAGAGCATTCAACATTCAGCTTTTTGAGTCTGGGTAACCTCACTCAGTGTAACTTTTTCCCCTAGTTTTATCCATTTAGCTACAAATTTCATCACTTCATTCTTCTTTACAGTTGGATGTAATTCTATTGTGTGCATGTACCACATTTTCATTATCCATTTATCTGTTCGTGGGAAGCTAGACTGATTCCATTTTTCTAGCCGCTGTGAAGATCTCCTTATGAACTGTCGGTCAGGAAGGTCCCAGTGCCTCCCAGATAATACATACTCTTGTCTTTCCACTTGGCTGCCTACCAAAAGTGGATTTTAAGACCCTGTCGCTGAAGATAACCGCAAACATGAGTTGTAAGATACAGAGACAGCAGGTTAGAAGTGAGCTAGAAATTTCCTCTCCACTGGCTAACTTCATAGTGCTAGAAGATTTTATTCAATCTTGCTGTGGCAGTGGCAGAGGGAGACATCAATGGTCTTATCCAGTTGCAAATGCTACAAAACACAAGGCCAACCTGCCACCAGTGCAAGAGTGGTGCAACAGTTTGGGGGTGACCAACGGCTCTAGAACTGTATTTGTGAACCTTCTCCACAGAAAGGAGCACACACCCAACTGATACTCTAAACCCATGGCTAGGAAGGTCAGAGGCCCTAGGAGGGAATGTCCTGACAATTGTTTAGCTAAACTGACATGGCACCAGACTGCCTCTTAAATATTTTTGTTTCCAACCATAGGCAAATGCTACTTTCAACTTTAATCACATAGCATTCTCTTTACAGTGGATGATGCTGAATGCAGAGACTCGTCGTTACTTAAGATGCTAATAAGAATAAGTGCATCTATCCATAAATAGGATATCTATACCATTCCCTGTAAGGTTCAGTAAGCATCCAAGAAGGGGTTCCAAAAAGGACTGAATGAGCCAGAAGACTGGGAGGAGAAGGGCTGTGAAATGCTATCTTGAGGGCATAACACAACCATCGCCAACATGATCTCACACCGGCTAAGTCTGCCTCCACTGAGTCTGCACAAGACTGGGCCTGTCAATCACAGATCAGGGAGAGGCTCAGGGGGCCCCACCACTCCCTGATGAAATATAGTGTGCTGACAGATTCTGGGACAGGGACAGCCATTGTCTTCAGTGATTACCAAATGGTGAGCCCACTGAGCTCAAATGGATTGCTCCAAACTGCAATAATACAAAGGCCCTGGCTAAAACAAGTCACGTACATGCACACACAGAGAGCCAATGTGGGAAAAGGACTTGTAGGGAGAAGTAGTGTACCAGAATGCATTACAAATGTGTATGAATTAGTCAAAGAACAAAACAATCAATAAAAAATAAACCACTGCATTTGTTCCCCCACATTGTCTGTCACGCTAATTCTTCAAGGCTGTCAGCGTTCCTGTCTGTTCACATGTGAGCAAAAGCATCTCCTTCCTCGGGAGCACGAAGTTCACCCTGGGCTTTAAGCATCGTCAGAAAGAGACAAAGTGCAAGCGAATGCTTTACAGCCCATGAATAAAAAGTTGAGTAGAAAATTCTGAAACAATTTTAAAAGAAGACTCATACAAAGATGATTCTTCATTTCTGATAAGAACTTAAGGAAATTATTTAATACGGAGATACGGAGGCAAGAAGTTTTTCACTGGAATGTTTTCCCAATATTAATTAGAATAAAGAAGAATTGATGTATCCTAAATGTCAAAGAACAAACGAATAGTTTACTCATTTCTAGGATGCTTATGCAAAAACCTATCAAACAACTAACAAAAAGAATAGAGAAATGACAGCAAGAAGAAATGCTAATCAGACAGTGTGACACAGCCGGTCTAGTAACTGACTAATACCTTTTTTACTAAGCAACTGCTTGCAGCATAGCAAATGCTAGGTATTAAGTCTCTGCTTCACTTAGCCTAAATTCAAATGGGAAATAAGAATTTTAACCAATTGATATGCAAAGAAGTGATTTCACGCCATTTCATCTCTATCACACTAAAGAAATATGAACCTAAAAAGAATTATATGGAATATAAAATATTGATGATGGGGATTTTAAATGTTAAAACTATAGTTAAAATATCTTCATTGTTGGTTTTAAATATTCCACATTTTCTGGGTTTATATTATTTTAAAATCATAATAATGAGTAGTTGAGGAAAAAAATTCTAAGGAAGGTACTCTTTTGATTAGTTTCTTTCAGTTTCCTTTCTTTTCTCCATTAAAAAAAAACAATGATACCTCCTGCCTCACACCCTACACAAAACGAATGTATGCAGGAATCTGTGTCGAAGTCCCAGTTTGGTATCTTCCACTCTATCTAGTACTTTATGCAGAAAAAGCAAATATCACTTTGTAGAGAGATTCGTTTCCTTTAGAACAAACTGGCTTGTAAGCACTGCTGTGACTCCTGTAGCTACGGTGAGGTGGCACATAGGACAGTGTGGAGCTTAAGCAAGGGAACTGCGCTGCCTCCATATGTCTTGATGTCCGACCCATGGACATGGGTGAATCCCCAGGTAAAGTACATAGAAAGAAGACAAGAATTCTTAGGGCAGGATCTGAATGATCATACAAACAAAAACAAGAATAAAAAATAACAACAGCCAGAAATGTAGAATGTAAACTCTCTATAGAGGAAGAGTCGGATGTGTCAGGGAAGCCCAACCAAGGCATCATCACTTGAGGCGGGAGTGGTCAAGAGGTAAAGAAGTGTTCTCTGAGTTTACAGAAACATGGAAGGAATTGGTCACCCTTGGAGAGCCAGCTTCAGTGGCAAGGTGAGGCAGAAATCAGACTGTAGGCCATCAGTAGGGAAGATTCAGGGTCTGCACACATTGGCACACAGAAGCACAGCTGTAAAGATAAGGACAGAGACACAGTGGGGCCGCCAAGGAACCTGAGCCGAATACTGGTTCCTTTCCACCATAGCTATGGTGATTTGAGTAGATGAACTCAACGGGTTCTCTCCACATGCTCTGGAATAGATGTGCGGAAGCATTATGAGAACCAGTTGTCCACCTCCTGATTCCTTTAAGATCATGGTGACCCTCACTATACTATATTTCTTTTTAAAGCGTGTATATAGTTGTGTGTCTCTGCAAGTGTGTGTGTGTGCACATACATGTACGTGTGGATGTCTGCAGAGGCCAGAAGATCTCATCAGATCCTCTGGAGCTGGAGTAGAGGTGGTTGTAAGATGCCTTGCCCGGGTACTGGGAACTGAAACTTCAATCCTCTGAAAGAGCATCAAGCATTCTTAACCATCTCTCTAGCCCACACTACACTATATTTAGATGCCATGAAAGCTACCAACAACCTACTGATCCTAAACAATCACACAAGTTACTGTTATTTCTTGTAATAATATCTAACATTTGTTGATCACTAATGAGGTACCACACGTATAGCAACTCCATGTAAATTATCCTCATCTAACTTAAGCAGATTCTTTGACTCAGAGAGAGATGAGGTAACTTGTCCATATTCAGATGTAAGTAATTATTAGAGTTTGGATTCTTGAGGTTGCTTCACTCTCCCTTATCCCAAAGACATAGAGAAAAAAAATGAAAGTGTCAGGGAAAGAAAATTTGGAATAACTTAACTATTATTGTTGTGTTTCAACTCCAGAAAAGTTCTGGCATGAAAGAATGAACTGGTATATTCATTCTTTGGTGTATTTTCCCTAGTGACTCAGGGGGAAGCCAAAACATTCCCTGACTCATCTACTTTAGGTCCTGCTGACTCCAACAACTTCAGTACATGCCTTGAAATTCTGGTTTTCTGAAGGCTGAAGCATGGAGAAAAATAAAATATTCCGGAGAGTAGACAGCATAAAGTCTACCTTATAAATGGCCTTGCAGTCTGAGTTCATGTATGTAAAGCTTTGTAGAATTTGATGAGGTTATTCATTTGCATTATCTATTCATCTCCATGGCAAGCCTACAGTAAACAAGATGATCGTGGCCCCCGGATCTTTGCACACGCTGTTCTTTCCTGTTGGGACATTCTGTCTCCTTCTCTTTCTATGTTATTACACAGTAATCCAGCCTATCATTTCCTATGTTTTGATCTTCTTGGCTAAACAGAAGGAGAATAGTCAGACTCTCAAACAAATATCTTTATTTGGTTCTGAACTAAATGAAATGATGACCTGTGTCTCTCCTTAGGGCAAAGAAACAGAAATATCAGCCCTTCCCTGGCTTTCTGGGCATACCAGAAATACTCAAGGATAAACTGCTTGGAGGTTTCAAAGGCCTGCAGCCCTTGGTTTCAGTCAGGGGAAGATTCACTGTGATTGTGACAGAACAAAAGAGTTAGAGTTAGCTATTACCCAAGAGGGGAAGGAACTGGGAGAGGAGATTTCTGGAAGGATCAGAAAAGGGATCACAGTAAGACAGAAAAGTCAGCACTCATAGATGCCAGTGGACTCACAAAAGAGAAGTAGAAGGAGGAACCATTGCCTGTTGGAGGCTTCCCCCTCCGGGCTCCACAAATGAATTGTGGGGTCTAGAGTTGCCTGTTATCAAAATGAAAAGCTGCAAGGGCTGGGATCTACCAGATAGCGCTGTGCCCTATCTATCTTTGCATCTGAACCCAATGACCTGACCAGAGTAACCATGGCCACTTCTTGTTTCTGCTCTCCAAAGCTGTACAAGTTCCTCCTTCACACCAGCCTGGGACATCAACTCAAGCACACACAGTTCCCGACTGCCAAGCTGGCATGGCAACTAGCCAGGAAGTACCCATGAGAAATAGAAGGCACTCTGTGGGAGGGATGTCAAGCAGAGTCACTATGACCCCTTGCACCTCCTATCCACCGAGTTTTCTTTGCTCTATAGCTTTAGTCATCTTAGTGATGACATGTCCCCTTAGTCACTTCTCTTGCCTTGAAGACTGACTGTCATTCAAGCACCACGCCCACCCTAGCCTTGCCAGCCTAGGCATTCTTGACTCTTGTCATTTCTTCTACTAGACTGAGTCTTTTTTATATAATATAAACATCATTTCCTTCTGAAAGACTTTTTGAAATACTCAACAATCCAAGCTAAATACCATACTGATGTGTTTCTCTGTTCTAGTACCGATTACACCTTGGGGTTTATTTATCTGTCTTCTCCATCTTCAATAGTAGCATCTGGTATAAATGTACTTGACAGTTGTTGAATAACTGATAGATGTATTAGAGAGTGACTGTCTCTCCATATTCACTCTTCCTTTAATATCTTCATATTACAGACATTCAAATTATATTTCGGAAAATCTCTTCTCCAAAAGTTTGTCATGGGCAGTGGACAGAACCCAAAATCCTCATCTCATGCATCCAGCACCATGGCATACGGTCCCAGTCAACTCTCATGAAACATTCTTTGTCCAAATGAATCCCCTGTATTCTAATCAAGTGCAATTGCTTGCAAAAATAATTTCCAAAATACAAATTTAGGGTAATAGCCATTGGACTCCCAAACTTTCCCTACTAATACATGTTAAATACACTGAGCTACATTCGAAATCCAACTTTTATTTACTTTTAGAACACACACTGTATGCTAGGCATTGTCGAGCACATTTTATGTCTTCTATCTTACTGAATTATCACAACAATATCATTTTCATCTCTTTGTGAAGGGCATGAAAAAAAAATCAAAGTTCAGAAAGTCACTTGCCGAAGCCACATTTCATAGATGATGTCTTTAAATGGATTATCTGATTCGAAAATCAAGACTCTACCCGGCCACTCTACCACATCCTCCTGTTAGAGCTTCCTAGGAACCGTAGAATTATTTAATCACAGGCTTGCTAAATCCTAAACCCTCTATATAGGGCCATCATGCTTCCATCCTCAAAACAGCTTTATGGGGCTGGTGTGATGGCTCAGTCCTATAGTTTCAGTACTCAGGAGCCTGTGTTGAGAGGATTATGAATTCAAGGCCAATATAGACGATGAGAGAGTTCAAAGCCAGTCTGGGAGCAAGAGTGAAATCCTCTCTTAAAAGCCAGCAAACAAAAACATAACAGGGACAAGATTCAGGGAGACAAACTCTCCTGTTGTGAGTTGCACAGTCAAAGAGGACAAAACCAAAAGCTGAAACTTGGTCTGCCGCCAGAGCTGGAACGGCTCGCCATTCCTCTAGATCGCTCCTGGTCCTGGTCACCATTTGGTGGCCCTGGGATGGAGATGACTCGCCTTAGAGTCCTTATTTCAAGAGCATAAAGAACAATTCCCAGGGAAGCTAAGAGACAGCCCCAGGTAGTGGCAAACCAAGTCTAGTCTGACGACCTGAACATCCGCTTTACAAAATCTGTTTGTCTCCTTCTCTGAATAGAAACTGTCCTGGGCCATAGCGTGCTCAGAGCAAAATTTCACTCATTGAAGAGCAGGGAGTACATCCAGCTCCTGCTACCCGCATGCTGTGCTTTCTGCCCATTAAAACCCAGCTGTGTGCTGCCGGCCCTGAGGACATCTGTTTCCTGTTTTCTAAGAATATAAAGAATCGTGACTCAGAGAAATATCATGTCTACCTTCCAGGGGCTTCAAAACAAATAGTAACATTACTGATAGGAACACTGCAAGCGTTAGACAGAGATTCCATGAAAACAATCTCTCAGGGCTGACCATTCATACGCAGGCTGCAGTCCGCGCGCTCCTGGATGCTGGGTGTGTAACCTAGGTAGACCCTAGGGGAAACTGGCACCTTCTTGGAGAAGATAGAAGTTTAGAAAGAGCTGAACTGTTGAAAGAGCTGCAGCCCATCTACCTGGAAACGAGAGGTGGAGTGGGAAGAAGTACAACGCACAAAAGCTGGGAGACAGACAGGGAGCTTCAGGTTCAAGGCATGGAAAGGCCTCCTTTATTCAATCATTTGTCTTGTTCAAATGTATGTCTGACATCCTACTATGAGTCACACTTTATTTAAGAACTTAGACTAGCCTTTGTAATGACTTTCTCCATTAAGATTCAGAGGTGGGACATTGGGGGAAAGATGGAGAAAGCATTCTAGGCAGGTGCAATGGCCCGAGGTGAGGGAGAATATAGTTCACTGAAGAAACCGATGGAAGGATGTCGTGCACAGAAGTATCAAGAAGTGGGATAATGGGTGGGCTATCACATTCCAAGTCATGGAAAGCCGTCTAGTCCGTTTTACAGATTCGTACACCCTAGTATGCAGCAGTTTTAAGACTCAATTCAGAAATCCTTCGCCTTTCCACAGATCGAGAGGCACTTCCTGCCCTCCCCCCCCCCCCTTTGGATCTATACTCATCAATATTCTCAATACTCTAGTAGATCCTAGGTACAGATGCTAACTTGAAACCTCTATCTACTTCCTATCTTTTGGTACTCTTGGAACATAGTTACTAACAAGTAAGGAAACACACACGCAATCAACAGAGGAGTCATATGGACAGAACCTGCAGTCCCTGGCTCAGCCTCCACGAGATCTCACGGAGAATCAACAGTTCACACTAACTTCTCAACCACATGAGCGATCCAGCTGGGAAGTCATCCTCTGTCTTCTAGTCAAGGCACTTAAGCTAATGCCACAAGGATCAGGGCTAAGCCTTCCCCGCTGATCCTTGCTTACACTGTAGACTCAGTACAAATAAATGCTTGCTATTATTTTCAAGACAATAATCTTGGGAGTCGTTTATCAGGAGCACAGAAAAGTAACAAACCACCAAAAACCTTTGAGTGCTAAGAAGTCTGTTTAATCACAGCTTTCTTCAGTTCCCTACAGTGCCAAATGGTATTTTTTACTTCTCTAAGGTGCTCTGAGAATGGAATGGGACACGGAAGAAAAGAGCTTTGCGGAGTGTTGAGTATTTAGGAAACCCTCAGAAAAGGTCATGCTGGTGCTAGGGAGATGGCTCCGTTGGCAAGGTGTGTGCTGCACTAGCAGAAACAGTGGAGAGACCCTGCCATGCCAGGGCTGGCTAGAGGCAGAGACAGGAGGATCCCTGATGTTCATTGGCCAGCCAGCCCAACTCGAATGGAAGAGCTTTGTTTTTAGTGAGAGCGTGTCTCAAAAAACAAAGGCAGGGAGGAAAGGGGTCAAACGTCAGCTGCGGGCCTCCACAACCTAGTGTGCATTCCTACACCCATAAGCACGTGCACACACACACACACACACACACACACACACCTACACTAATGACTTCATACATCACACACATATGTATGTTATGTATCATTGTCACTGTTTTTAGAGCTTAAGAAAAGAGGAAGAACTCTTCTCTTAAAGTCGAAAGATGATCACTTAGACTAGATTGATTAGAATAGTGATAAAGTAGACAGTTTAGGAGGCCGTTTGGAATTGGCCATTTCGCATATAGAAGTGGTGGACAATCATAACTGAGGGATATGGAGGAAGCCTCCACAATAAGGTCAAAGCTTCTAACCTCAAATTCAATCAGCAAACAGAAGAGGCAACTACCTCTCACCTCTCAGCCCACCTGATCTGAGCACAGCTGATTCAACGCACTTTTCCCTTCAGGTTAGATACATCGCCTATACTGAGCCAATCTCCCATGAAAAATGGTCTCAAAATTAACACTTGATACAAACAGTCCAACCAGAATCAACAGGACTCTATGGTAATACTTTTTGTTTGAGTTTTGAATAATTTGGGGGAGGAAGGGGTTTGTTTAATTTCGCTTTGCTTTGAAACGAGCAGCTTCTTGAAACTAAAAAGATGGCTCAGTGGTTAAAGCACTGCTGTTCTTCCAGAGGACAAGAGTTCAGCGTAGAGCACTCAGATGAAAGTTCACAATCACCCACAACCCCAGTTTGGGGGAACCCCAAACCCCTCTTTGCCATCCATGGGCACTAAAAACAGATATACATGCAAGCAAACATACATACACAGAAAACATAAAATAAAAAAAATAAAAATTTTTTATAAGAGAAAACAACACTTTTTAAAAAAAAAAGTTGAGCTTATTCTTAAATAAAGCTTAAGCTACTGCAGCAGAACCAATGAAAATAGAAAGAATGCAGTGGGTGGAGAGAGGGAACCCAGAAAGTACTGTATTCTTCTTTTCTTTGTTTCTATTTTTGTTCTGGTTTGGTTTTGCTTGGTGGTATGCACCACCACACCCAGTCTGGAGGTTTTTGTTTTGGTTTAGTTTTTGTTTGTTTGTTTTGAGACAGGGTTTCTCTGTGTAGCCCTGGACGTCCTGGAACTTGTTCTGTAGACCAGGCTGGCCTTGAACTCAGAGACCTGCCTCCCAAGGTCTAGAATTAAAGACGTGCACCACCAGCATCCGGCTAGTAGTGGTATTATCCTGAATCAAAATGTTCCTGGGGGCATGTCGTAATTAACTTTAAGAATTAATTTTCCTCCTCCGTTTTTGTGGCATAAGCCACTTGAGCTGCCTTTATGAATCTTTGCATTTGCAGCATCTAAGCACATTAGCCAAGGAAAACCATTAAAGGGCAGGCATTGAGGTGTAGATGCTTAGGAAAGCAGTGGCTTTAGAGTGACATCAGTGGAGAAGTTGATATTGAGTATAAATAGGAGCAACCTGGAAAGGGAAGAAAAGGAGCACGGTCATTGCCCATGTAGTTAGTCATCAGAGAAACGCGGATCAATCACAGCGTGACGCCATCATACATCAGTCAAGGCAAGAACCTTTAAAAGGCAATTCCGAGCACTGTGGGGATGTGAATGTATCAGAAGGCTACCCAGTCTCTTCAGAAGACCCACAGACGCTATCCGCTTCCTCCTAAAGCTGAACAAAGACACACCTGTGATGGTAGGCAGGTGGCTAACATGTGACGGGAGAGAGATGCACATCCCACTAGGAGACATATAGAAATGGGGACCTCACCCCAACATGTAACAGCTTTAAACTGGACTGTATTTAGATCACCTCTTAACTACAGGGAGGAAAGTGCAGCATCTTTTGCCTCAGTTAGGGTTTCTATTGCTACGAAGAGGCACCAGGACCATGGAGGTTCTTATAAAGGAAAACATTTAATTGGGGCGGGCTTACAGTTTGGTCCATTATCGTCATGGTGGGACTTGGCAGGACGCAGGCAGACGTGGTGCTGGAGAGGGAGCTGAGAGTTCTACATCTTGATCCACAGGCAGCAGCAGTGGATGCCACTCTAGGCCTAGCTCAAACAACTGAGACCTCAAAGCCTGCCTCCACAGTGACACACTTCCTCCAACAAGGCCACACCTCTTTAACAGTGCCACACCCTATGGGCCAAGCATCCAAACACATGAGTATTTGGAGCCATTCCCATCTAAACTACCACATCGTTTCTCAGTGGTATCCTATGTCATTGACAAGCTTCACAAAATTAATGCCTTGCAGAGCTAGCTCAAAACAAGCACAACCTTAAACCATGGAACTGGTTAGCCTCAGGGAGAAGAGTTACTAGAAAGAACAATTTTGAGATGTGGGGGATTTTCTGTTTCTTTATCTGAGTTCTAGTTACACTAGTGTGAACACTTCCCACAATGCTGCCCAAAGCCTAATATGATGGCTCACTTCCGTGTTTTTTGCCCCTAGGAAGCTAAGGTGGGAGGGTTGCTGCTGGTTCAAGGCAGCCCAGGTTACATATTGATTTCCAGGCTAGACTCTGAAGTCTAGAGTGAGTCTCCGTGTCAAATCTCCCCTCTGCTCAGATTTCACTTACCCTTTGTTTGCTGTTCTCTACATTTCCTATTATTTAGTAAATGTTAAAAAATAAACATAAAGAAATGGAGCAAATTTTGAAAGGGGATTTGGGATCAATAAGTATACAAAATGAGTTGATTTGTGTCTCGTATCTCCAAATCTTGGCATTGCAAATGGGGGAGGACTAAACAACCTAGGAACGTATGGTCTCTTCTCGCTAAGAGATGCCAGGCCTGTGTGTGAGGCTTCTGTGTTTTGAAGCTTCCCTGATAGACAAAGCAAGAACAATTCAATGGAGCCACTTTCCTACAAGAAGGAACTGGAGGAGTCGCAGGGTGGTGCTTTGGCCCAGTGATCTGATGGGCAACCATTTCTGATGCAATTAAAAATTGTCCATTGGAAATGGTTTCACTGACCTTAGAAGAAAGTTAGAAAATGCAGAAGCACTGGTTCCTGTACACCAATGGCTTGAAAGTTCCACTACCAACTCTCACTGCTTCTCGGGAGGGAAGACCTTCGCAGAATTCAGACTGGAGTATGCAGAGGGGTGATACATACTCCAAGATGGACTTCTAAGTTCCAGTTTCTTTGCATCCTATTTAACAGCACTATCCCTTGTATGGAGTCCGTTCAGCCTCTCTGTCTCTTCTGGAATCTCAGGAGATCCTAGCCTTCCAACTTCATGCCCTTGTCCACAGAGCAGCTACCAGTAGCCTTAGCAAATCTGACTGTGCCGCTTCCCCAGTCCTAACCCTTAAGGAATTCTAGGTTTCAGTCCAAACATGATCCCGAGGCTCCAAGTGCAGAGACCTGGTCACTTGACCATCCTGTCTGGTATCACTGTGATTTCCTTACCTGCCTCATAATCCAAATATATAACTTGTCAAGCATCTCAGACAGCATGTAGATTGTCGGATGTGGAGACATACCACACACTGTGCCTGTAGCTCAAGCCTGCCTCTACTTGGCCTATCTATGGATAGTTGTCTTTTAAAACCCTTCTCGAGGAAGCTCCCTGAAAGGACTCCACCCCTTCCTATTGTTTTGATTTTTCACATATTTCATGGTACTATATTATTTACACTGTGTATTTCTTCCTTTTTGAAAGTTCAGATGCTCTGTAACTAGGTTTATAGACTGCATATCCCATTCTCAATTCTTACAGGGGCATTTGGAATAAGTAGAGACTCAATATGATATTTGGTTTGTTTGTTTGGTTGTTTGTTTGTTTGGTTGGTTGGTTGGTTGATTGGTTATTTTTTTGAGACAAAGTCTTGCTATATAGTTCAGGCTTATCTGGAACACCCAGAAATCCTCCTGCCTCTGCCTCCCATATGTTGGGTTGGGTTTTGATAAACAGACACTTCGAAGTAGTCATTGAGTTTTCATTGACCTATAACTTTCAGAAACCATTTTTATGTTTGTCTATGGGCATATGTGGTTTGAGCAACCACAATCCTAAGCACAACTAAGAGTATAGAACTGCCTTAGGAAGCTATGACTAGTCTGACTTTTACAGCATGGAGTCTAACAGAAGAGCCCTATCAAGGTCACAGCCTCATAGACGATGAGCACAGAAGTCTCCAAAAACATGAAAAAGTGTGGGAGATGCTCTTGACCCGTCTGTCCTAACTTTTGTGAAATTGCATGTCATATGCTTATATTTAATAGTATATTAGCGTATTGTACAACTTGTAAACAATCAAACACGCACTGGAGGAGAGTGCTGAGAACTCTCACTGCTCAGACCTGCTGAGCTTGAGGGTACACAGAGCTCCAGGTCCCAGCAGAGAAAGGAGGTGTGGTGAGTCAAACAATTATCAGGCAGCATATTTCATAGTTTCATGGTATTTCTCTGGTTGACTCAGCTCAATCTTAACTCTCCACCCCCCATTTTCCCTATTCTGCTTTCAACTACTAACAATAGTTGGATTCAACACCTCTCCAGTGCTTGCCTGTGTCACAAACTATGCTACCTGTATCTATCTATGAATTGTCTCTTTTAAAATTTAGAACAAGCCCATGAGGTATCTTCTATTATCCTTGGTTTCTAACTGAGAACATAAAAAAAAACTCACCCATGCTCCTAGAGTTACAAGTGCTGAATCTGGGATCCTAGACAGTGTACATGTTCTTTGAATAAACTGAGTATCTTTGGAGATGATCATTGAACTATAAACTCGGGCATTTATTAGAAAGGCTGTACAATAATAGTATCTCTACTTAGCGACAACTGACTTGCTGTTTTAATGTCAGGTTCAATCTCTGTAACAGCCCACCCTGCTAGCAACAAAGAGACCATGACACCTATAAAATGCCACATTTCTAATGGATGGTGCATGTCTCCCAGTACCAGCGAGAAACGGGTTTTATAAACAATGTAATTCTTCACCATCTTTCCTCCTTCCACCATGCCCAACATAGGAAGGGGACCCCAAGTCATTAGGCAGTAAGCATATCAGTATTTATAATGAATCTCAAATGACATGTCCAGCAAGCCTGTGTGCCTTGACTGGCAATAGCAGGACATCACTCAGGCATTTCCTTGACACCAGCAACCGAAAAAAGTCAGAGAAATCAAGCCATTTTCCAAGGCAGGCAGTGCAACAAATACCAGACAGCTGAGAATACCTCTAAATACTACTCCTCTAGCAGCTCCGGAACAGGTCCAGTGACACTGTCTTCCATGGTCTTTCCCTAAGACTTCCCTCATGGATCCTGGTCCTCAGAGCACACAAACAAGTGTTGGAGGGAAGCTGCTAGTTAGTTCCCAGCTGTTGAGCCCCAAAATAATCACACAGAAACCATATTATTTAAATCACTGCTTGGCCCATTAGCTCTAGCTTCTTATTGGCTGACTCTTACATATTAATTTAACCCATCTCCACATGGCAATGGCTTACCAGCAAAGTTTTGGCATGCCTGACTCTGGCAACAGCTCCATGGCATCTCCCCATCTCCACCTCCCTCCTCCCATGCTATAGGCCAAGCCAGTTCTTTATTCATTAACCAGTAAACGCGACACATAGACATAAGGACCTCCCGCACCAAACAAGGGTCACCCTCCAGCTCAAAATCTGTATCTTTCACATTGTCAGCAAGCTTTCCCATCCCCCAGTGGCCTGTTGGTAAACACATCCCTCTCAGTACCACCCAAATACCAGAGCTCAGAGAACCCAGAGCCCTCGTGTGGATGAAACAACTTGGCTAAAGTCACCCAATTAACAAGGAAACTCAAGCGTGGCATCTCCATATGGTATTTGAGGAGGGACTCACTGAGCGCAGAGTCCACTGTGGACACCTTAGGAAGGTCACGGTGTACTCTAAATGCTTAGCTGAAACTTAGTCTTTGCTCCTTCTCTCTTCTCTACGGGAAATATGATCTGGTTAGAGGTGAAGCAGCTGTGTCTCAAGAGCTCAAGCTTGAGCTGGTTTATTCCCCCAAGCACAAGATGGGAGCAGGCCAAGAGAACCAACTAGGATACTTCCTAGTAAGGGTAAGGGTAGACTTAGGGAGTCACGTTGTGTCTCCTGGGTCACTGCAACAGTTGCTTAAATGAACACAGGTCGCCAGGGCAGAAAGAACTTTCGGCATGGGTGATGATGAAAATGGCAGGAAGATAAATGAGAACACTAGAAACACTATTTATTGAAACCTTCTATATGTCAAGGACTGTGACCACTATTTGACTTGCATTAGCTCCGTTATTATAGCCTAAAGTTATAGGTACAACATTTGCACACGTGTACAAATTGAGACAAAATGAATAACTAGGTGGTACTCAGTATACAGCTCAAACACAGTAGAGTTCAAAACTTGAGCTGAGAGCTGATTTTAGGGATCTTCATCTAAATTAGTGGGGACATCTCTAGTTTTCTTGTCACTATGTTGATTGCCTGAGTAGAGCAACTTAAAGAAGAAAGGGTTTATTTTGGCTCGCAGCCTGAGGGATAGCATCCATCGTGGCAAGAACTACGTGGCACAGAGTAACTTGTAACACAGTATCCGCAGTTAGGAAGCAAAGAGAGAAATGCTGGTGCCCAGACTGCTTTCTCTTTTTATACAGTTTAAGACCCCTAGCCCACAGAATGGCACTGCCAGAATTTAGAGTGGATCTCCAGACTTCAATTAACCTAGTCTAGAAACTCTCACAAACACACCTGGACCACCAGCTTTCCTTTCTGTCCTTTTACACTGGGCAATACTAGAACCAACAAGGCCTCTACATGGAGGCTCGGAGGCAGCCAGAGCCTGTGCTGAGGTGTTCTGTTGGCACCACTGGCAGATCCAGTTACCTTGCCAGCCTCTCACCATGAGTCTGCTGTCTTCCCAGCCAGAAGACCTGATGGGTAGTTTCCAGGAACTTTCTGAGGAAATGTCACTTTACCCTCCAGCCAAAGAGATGCCCTGTGAAACGAATGTTGCCTGGGGATATATGCCTGAAGCCAAGTCTCGGATAAATAAGGCTTTAGTTCTCTCTCCCCAAGGAAAGACCTAACACTGTACATACATAGTTACGAGCTCCAAGGATAGTGTTTGCTAACCCGTGTGCTATTCCACTTCATCTATGCCTAGATCTACAGTGACACACAGAAAATTTTGGAATTAATGCCTGGTATAGGCATCTCTAACCAGGACCAATGATGCCCAGAATAGGTATCTCTAACCAGACGAAACAGGACCAATGATGAGGTGGATAGAAAGGCATCACTGTGGGAGGAGGGAAACCAAGTTCTACCTGTGTCTCTGCAGGTAACTAACCACGGCACAAGTCCAGTGACAACTCTTTCCCTGTCCGGGCTTCAGTTTACATAACACACACACACACACACACACACACACACACACACACACATTGTTTACCAATATCTTTGCAACTTTAGTGTTCCCTGACCTTCTAATAATTTAAGGGGACCCGATGGTTAGTTTTTTGTCAACTTGACACAAGCTAAAGCCATCCGAGAAGAGGAAATCTAGACTGAGAAAATGCCTCAAGCAAACTGACTTGTAGGCATGTCTGTGGGTCATTGTCTTCATTAATGACTGCTGTGTAAGAGTCTGGCCCATTGTGGGCAATGCCACCCTTGGGCACGTGGTTCTGGTAGTTAAGAAAACAAGCTGAAAAAGCCATGAAGAAAGAGCCCTTAAATAGCATTCCTCCGTGGTCTCTGCTTAAGTTCCTGCTTCCTGGTTCCTGCCCTGCTTAGTTCCCGTCCTGATTTCCCTCAGTGATTGGCTGTGTTTGGGATTGATAAAACATGTAAATTTTTTTTTTCACAGTCACAGAGAGTAAATAAAGTCAGACATCTAGAAAGGGGAAACCTCAATTGAAAAAAAAAATAACCTGTTTCTTTCAGACTGGCCCGTACACAAGCTTGGGGCATTTTCCTGATTGATATGGGAGGGCTCAGCCCACTGTGGGTAGTGCCAACCCTGGGCATTTGGGCCTGGTTGTATAAAAAAGCAAGCCAAGCAAGCCATGGAGAGTGAGCCAGTGAACAGGACTCCACAAAGGCCTCTGCTTCCGTTCCTGCCTCCAGCTTCCAGCCCTAACTTCCTGTTCTGACTTACTTCATATTGGACTATAAAATGTAAATTGGAAAAAAAAAACCCAACCATTTCCTACCCCAAGTGGCTTTGGTCATGATGCTTATCACAGCAATAGAAACCAAAGTAGAACATGGGGTGTCTTTGGTCACCCAAAGGCCTCACTATAATGAGAATACTACCACCTACCCCTTGGGCAGTGGTTCTTTTACTGTGTTCCTTCACCTCTGCCTGGGCTGAGTCTCCAAACAAAGCTGCAAGATCAATTAGAGAGCACATAAAATGAGCTATTTAATTTATGTTTCTCAGAGGGATATAAAACATTTGGCTCACAAGCTTTTAGGACGGGTCAGAGAACATAAAACTATATTTAATAAGTACAATGTACTAAAAATATCCTTTAGTGAGACGGACCGATGAAATTAAAGGGCACCAGCTTCAGGATGGGAAGCCAGATGCTGGACCCTCTCAGTCCCAGCCTCAATCATGCAGACTTAATCAGGCAACTGCTTTATCATTTGTACAATGGTGGCCCTGAGTCAAACCAGCTGATTTTCCAGAAACATCTTATGTGGAGTAAGTCTTCAGAAAGCTGCATGGAGATTTCCCATAAACTTAGGTGAGATTTTTGTTTGTTTGTTTTCATTCTGTTTGGTTGGCTTCTTATCTGTCACTGCTAGGATTGGCACAGCACACACTACTAGTAAGACAGAAGGCGTTTCTCATCAGGCAGGCCCAGGGATGGTGTCTCAGCAAGTTGGGTCCCCATTTTATCGGGAGGTAAAGAGGTCAAGCTTTCTAATCACAAATGGAATTTTCTTTCAATGCTTACTGAAACAAATGTGTGCAACAATGCTCTAAAAGTATCCAGTGCATTGATGTGAAAGAGTGTGCATGGGATACTGGTCCCTGTTCAATATTTTATCTACTATCATTTATTCTTATACATTTTCATACATGTACACAGTATCTCGGCCATAAGGACTTCACTCCCTCCTTCAACTTCTCCCCTATCCCCGACACATCTCTCTCACGAGTTCGTGTTCTTCTTGTTTTTTTATGACCCATAAGTCCAACTAGAGCTGCTCGTGTGACATGGGTGTGGGACTACCCACCACGACAATAGCCAAATGCCCAAATAAAAGTGACTATCTGTTCCTCAAAATCATCAACTGCCAATGTCTTCTCAGCAGGGAAAAGGAGTCAGGAAATCTAACCCTATCCACGTTGAATTTTTAACAGGCTTAACCTTTTGACAGATCTTGTGTAGTTGGTGACAACAGTCAGTCGCTGTGGGTTCATGCATGCAACAGTCACGCCATGTCCAGAGGACAGCGTTCCACAGCGCTCCTCCCCATGTTCCAGTTCTTGCATTCTTTCCACCTTCTCTTCTGCAATGCTCCCTGCACCTTGGGGTGGAGGGGGGGGTTGGGCTGAGCTCTCAGAGTCACTTATTCTCAGCACCTTGCTCATCCTTATCTTTAAAAAGCGTCTTTAAAGGGAGGGGTAAGACAACGAGATGCTAAATTTTGTGCCTAAAAACTATCTGGCACTCATAGGAAAGGGTCACTAATTTCCAGGTAAGTTATGCAGATAAAGGGCTTGGGTAATCATCATTTTATTATCTATGAGTTTCTTGGACATGACTACAAACAGATACTGTGTTGGACCCTTGTTCATACTGATGAGACAGACAGATAGACAAACCTCCTCACTTTGTAGTTTGATTTCGAGCGAAAAGAGGAAGAGAAGGAAAGATGAGTGTTTGGGGAAGCAAATGTAGAGTAAAAAATTATGAAGGGTACTAGAAGGAAGGGAGAAATGTTTAATGATAAAGTAACAAGGACACTGCCTTCCTCATGACCAACAAAAAAAGATCTTTCCAAGGAAATTCCAATTTGAATGATGAAGTCATTCAGAGAAGTCAACATGGTGTCATTGGGAGCAAAGATGAAAACACATTTCCTGGAGTAAGCTGGAGAATGTGGGTTGACCTTACATCATGAGTGGTTCTAGAAATGGAGAAAAGGGTATTCGGTCATTTCTTAATATGTAAGCAATCTGAGTCAGACCTCTAGCAGGAACATTGAACTAAGCAGTGTTTACAGCAATGAGCAAACTGAAAGGTTCTGACTTTTCTAGAGGACCCCAGATGCAGAATTCCCTGTGTGATTCAGTATAGCCAGTCCCTGGAGAAAAGGAATGAGGCCATTTCAGAAAGGAACAGCGCTGTGGCAAAGTGCAATTCAGCAAGGATCATTAAACCTAGGGTCCAGTCAGAAATCATGTGATTCTGTCAAAGCAATATGACCTGGGGATTAATGTTGATTCCTAATGAAGTCAATCATAATCCTCGCCAGATGACCCGGCAATTCTATTACTAGGCTTTTACCCAAGGGAAATGAAAACAGTTGTCAAAACAAAGATTTGTACATGAATGTTCAGAGGACTTTATCCAAGCAGTCAAAAGCTGGAACTAACCCAGACAGATGTCTATCAACAAGAGAATGGGTAAACAAAACGTGCTATGCGCACCGAAAGGCTTCTCAGCAGCTCGAAGGATTGAACCACTGATACATCCAAGTCACGGGGGACTCTGAAAACCACCCCACTGGGCAAATCCGCCAGCAGCCCAGCATCCATGACGGCCCTACCCACAAAGTATTCTAAAAGCAGCCAGACTAACCTATAATAGCAGAGCTCAGATCAGCTGTTGCCTTCAGCTGCCTCGGAAGAGGAATTGGCCACTGAGTGCTTAGAGGGATTTCCAGGGGGAGCAGGCATTGCTCCATCTCTGACTGGGATGGTGATCTTCCAAGTGCATACTTTGGTCAAAATCCATCAAATTGTATAATAAAAGCAGAGTATGCTTGGGCTGGGGAGATGGCTCAGTCAGTAGAGCACTTACCATGTATGCATGAGGACCTGAGTTTGGATTCCTAACACTCCAGTGTAAAAAACTGATTGTCACAGCATGTGCCTTTAATCCCAGCTCTCGGGGAGGGCCTGGTGGCTTGTTGGGCAGGTTGTTTAGCAAAACCTGTAAGCTGGAAAATAAGTGACCCTGTCTGAAGAAAAGTGAGACAAAGCACAATTGATGAAGATTCCCAAGATGCAGGTGATCTCTGACCTCTAAATGTGGATGCACAGACACACACACACACACACACACACACACACACACACACACACACACACACACACAATCAGTGCCCTTTATTGCTTATAATCTGCGTTTCAATAGTTGATTTTAAAAACTCTTTAGAGAAAAACTACTGTGTTAAACAGGAAAATACACTACTTTAGAGGGGTAAAGTAAATCGTGCTTTAAAATTTGAATCCAATTTCCACACCAGAGAGCAGATGTTCTAAACAGCAGGTGTATTTTTTAAAGCCAGCTGCTCCGCACATGTTCTGGAGAGCGGTCCTCCAGGAGGAAGCAGCAGTAGGGAGGAACTGAGCTCCCAATACAAAAATAATAAAACAGCTCCAAGGAGCCAACAGTGTAACTGGGAGCTGAGGAGAGAGTTCAGGGAGAGGCCTGACTTGACGGGCTATGAGACAAGCTAGGGTGGTGTTTCTCGAGCAACCCACAAAGGCCACGGTGCTTTTCGTTGCTGTATGTGTGTATTGTTTCAAATCACACCAGCTAAAGAATGCCACGTTGGAATGGAAGGTCAACATTTCCTTAACACAGATGCTGATCTCATTGAAGACCATTGACAAGTATGCACAGGTCCGCACTGGTGGGTACAGCCTATTTTCAGTGGCATTTCGCTGAGGGACCCCAAAATCTTTGGGTGGCCTTCCGAAAGAGATTAGCGTCCTGTGAGAATAGACAGAGGCAGGAGGGAAAGACAGCTAGGCCATGAATATGAATGTGGCCCCGCTTGTACACAGTGCACAGCGGAATCTGAAATTTCTATGCTTAGAAAGACTAGCGTAGGCGCCTGACGCAACTTGCAGGAAGATTCCTTGGAAGCACGCGTGATGTGAGGAGTAGTAAGGGGACGCAGCCCTGAAGCCCGATGAGGAAGGTGGTGCAATGACCAGGACAGGAGAAAACTGGGATTCAAAGCTGTGAATCTGGAAAAGAGCATGGAATGCAGAAGATGGGAAAAGATAGACTGGATGGCGGATGGCGGTAGAGCCGGGGGTCAGAGCTGAGCTTTTGACGGCAAAGAGGCAGGCATGCTAAGGAGCCAGGAGGAGAGGAAACGGAGGGGTGTGGGTCTGTGGCCTGCTAGGCCCTGGGAAATAGGAAATAGGCTATTGAGTGTGCCAGTACACTAGCTTTGCTGCCTTGGCCTCCTGCCTAGCAATCCCTGACCCATTGCCACCCACTCTGTCACTCACAGTGGGTAACACAGGGAGACAAAGAGAGGAGTTACCTTTGTATGCCTTTTCCCTTGCCAGGCACGCCGGCTTCCTCCCACCCATATTCCGCTTGTGACTCGTTCACGTTCTTAGGGCCACCCAGGATTCAACCCAGGCCAAAAGAATCAGCTCTCCTTTAATTGCACAAGCACACACGTATTGGAGCATCAGTCATACGGGAAGCAGGTGCCCATAAGCCAATCTGCCCCCACCGCGAGGCCAGATTGCTGAACGAATCAAAGCCAATTTCTTAGGCAAGTCTTTGTGCTCGGAAAGCAACACAAACAAATGGAGAGCGAGCACAAGGAAGGAGTGACAGGGACAGGTGGGGAATCCGTGGGAGGGCTCAACAGGTGTGTGGAGGTGAACAACGGAAAATGGGGGTCACACAGCGTTTGCTTTCCTCGGCCCTGTCACCCTTGTAGGCTGACCATTATTTGAAAAAACCTTGAACTTCGTCAACCCTCAATGCGTTAGAGGTGCCTGTTAGAAAGAAAAACAATGGGCAGCCAATCAGCGTAGGAATTATTCTCTGGATTTAGGCAGCCTTGCCAAAACAGCCTCACCCTTAATAGCCAGAAGAAATGGACCAAGCCTGGAACTGAACAATTAACTGGGGAGTCATCATTACTGTTGGAAATACAATAACAATTCAAGAGTCTGGTTAAAAAAAAAAAAGAAGAAGAAGAAGAAGAAGAAGAAGAGATTTTAATATGCTATTCTGCAGAAAGGGACGGCAGCACGGAGAAATGGAGAAAAGTGGCTGGCACACTGACTCAGCACAAGTCAAGGATTTTCAAAGTCCCCTGATGGCTAGAAATGCCAGTCCTGTCTTCTCATAGGCTAGGACTTGTGCTACCTTCCCAAGTCCCCAGTCCTACTGGTTTAAGACACAAAGGGTTATGTAATGGATACTCTGAGGCTTGAGGCTGCCCTCCCTCCTTCCTGATTGTGGGCTCAGTCACAAGGATGCTACCTGTAGCTTCCAGACCTTGGAGCTCTGAGAGAAGCCAGCACCAGTCACCGCCAGAGGGGGATGGGGGAGGCTGGCACTTTCTGTTTATCTGTAACTCTGAAGAACTGAAGAGTGCTTCATGCTGAAACTGAACCATAACAATTTGTTTCCCACAGTTTCTCCCTCTTTCTCTTTTATTCTTATGGTTCTAGTTTCACTTTTGTTTTAATTACTTAATTTTTCTAAAATGTGTTGGCACGGGTGGCTAATCCTTGAAAGGCCCCGAAAAACTGTTGATCCAAGAGATCCAAGAGCGTGTTCTTGGGAATAAAAGCGCAACATCTTTCATCAAGCATGACTCAAACATTTTCTTTCTGTTAGCTTCATGGTAAATGCAATCTCCTTCTCCCAAATTATGCAGCTGAGGGATCCAGCTGGCCAGGCATTCCTTTAAGGCAGTGGTTCTCAACCTTCCTAACATTGGAACTCTCTAATACAGTTTCCCCTGCTGCAGTGACTTCCACCCCCTTCCCCAACTGCCAGGTTCTCCAGCAGATTGGGCTGAGGCAGAGCCAAGGAGAAACATACACTGAGCCGGAGTCTGTCGAAGCAAGATCTCACTTTATTGCATCAGGGCAGGAACTTATATAGGGCTGATGCAGTGGGCTGGAGTCTTGGGATGGGGTGAGGTAGAGTAAGGAATAAGGATCAATAATATCCTGCCATATCAGCAATGGCTGGGCAGAGGAGAGTCTAGGTCGGACTGTTCTGAGTCACTCCTCTCCAAACTCAAGTTAGGCTTAGGAAGTTACACTGGGCCTCACCAAGCTCAAGTTAGATTCAGGAAGTTACACTGGGCATCAACAAACTCAAGGTAGGCTTAGGAAGTTATGCTGGGCCTCATCAAACTCAGGTTAGGCTTAGAAAGTTACACTGGGCCTCACCAAACTCAAGTTAGGTTCAGGAAGTTACACTAGGCATCACCAAACTCAAGATAGGCTTAGAAAATTACACTGGGCCTCATGAGGCCAAATGCCCAACCATTAAAATTATCTTCATTACTACTTCATAACTATAATTTTGCTACTGTCAGGAACTGTAGTATACATATCTGATATGCAGGATATCTGATATGCAACCCCTGTCATTTGACACCCCAAAAGTGTTGTGATCCACAAGTTTAGAACTACTGCTTTAAGAGCATCGCTGACACCACTGATAGACCCTGAAAGTTAGAACAATTTGAGTTAATCGCTACATCTTTATTTACTGCTGCTGGTAGCCAATTTTAATCCTGTAGCTGTTTGGTATTTAGTCTTCCATTTGTTTAGAACTCTTCTGAGTCTTCCTATAGACTCAGCATAGACACCAAAAGATCCAAGTATTGGCTTCTTAGTTTAGTTTCACTAAGAGAGGAAAATGTTGGGCGGTGGTGGCCCATGCCCTTAAACGCAGCCCTGGGGAGGCAGAGACAGGCAGATCTCTCTGAGTTCAAGGCCAGCCTGGTCTAAAAAGTGAGTTCCAGGAAAGCCAAGGCAACAAAGAAACCCTGTCTCAAAAAAATCAGAAAGAAGGAAAGAAAGAAAGAAAGAAAGAAAGAAAGAAAGAAAGAAAGAAAGAAAGAAAGAAAGAAAGGAAGGAAGGAAGGAAGGAAGGAAGGAAGGAAGGAAGGAAGGAAGGAGAGAAAGAAAAAACAAGGGGGGGGAGAATGAAGGCTAGGAACTAGGAGGAAGGGTATGGCCAATTGAACCAGCACACAGATCCCATACAAGTGGATAGACAGGTTGAGTAGTTTCTGTTGTTCACAACACCACCATAAGTCAGCCTAGGAGACATTGAGTGCAGAGTAATTGTTATCTGTCCTTTTGTTATTTGAAATATTCAGGGCATAGGCATAGGTTCCAAGAACCCCAACTGAGCACGGGAATCCATTTCCCTGCCATGTGATACATGAGGAATAATTTCCTATGGAGAAAAAAAGGAAGCACAGGAGAGACAGACTCTGGGAAGTCTTAATCTCCAAATAGCTTCGTTCTGAAACGAGGCTAGCACACAATTACCCTCGTGGGGTCTCTGTCCTGTGCTAGGGGAAAGGATATTACTTGAGCCTGGGCATGGATGTTCTGCTCTGCAAGCCTGACAATCACTCTTGTCTAGTGTTCCTGCACTGTAAATTTGATGCTTTTTACCCAAGCATTTAATTCTTTATGTCAAGCTTTGATTTTTTTCTATCCGAAACCCCATTCAGATAATAGTAATCTTCCCTACATACATTAGACTCCAGAAGTTGAACTAACCAGGGACTCCCAAAATGGGGAATTTTAAAGTTGGATTAGTTCAATAGGTTTTCTGTCTGAATTCCAGACTAGAAAAATTCTTTCTATTAAGAGGCTTTCCCCCGCACAAGAACACCAGCATCATAAGCAGCATATTTAGTAAAAGTAAAAAGAACATCACCTCCACCAACTTTGTGTTCCTTGTGCAGACATCATCAGGTTGTCTTTAGAAGGAACTGAAAGGCTCCTTGGATGACCCAAATGCTTCTCTTTGATCTCCCTCTTGGGTGTTGGAGCCTCCTTAATTGACTTCTTGACTCAGGAGTAGTAAATTCACTTCTTTCAGCAATCCATACAGTTGTGGGGTTGGCAGTATTTATGAAGACACTCCCCTAATGGATGGGACCTTGTCCTCTCTCCAGGCTTTTATCAGCACCAGGTCAGCAGGTTGAAACTTATACACTGCAAACTCTCTTGGACAAGAAGTCCCTGGGTTCTAAAGGAGGATAATATAGAATAATTCATCAGTAGACAGCTTTTCAAAAAATTAACCTTGTGTTTCCATGGTCACAGATCGGAGGCACAATTTTAAAAAGGGTGTGTCTTTTTTCCATCATCTTTATGCTTCATAAAAATACACATTCATCTAGTAAAAAATAAGCATACTTTAAAAAATTTTAAGCACATACATTTTTCAATGTCACAAAGTCTATTTTCGTGTATAAAGTCTATTTGTAGTATAAAAAGTATAAAAGGGTCTTTAGTTTACCAAGGACTTAACATTGAACTAACTTGTTGTTCTTGCAATTAACCAAGTTTTTTTTCCAGTCTAAAGGGGGCTTAAGATGCATGCTGTCTTTTTAAGATTTTTAAAGAATTGTTACAATCAAAACAAAACCTATAAATACAGAGTTCCAGAGCTACCCAGATCAACCAACCGGTCTTTGATGATATTAGGCGTCGCCTCTCAATAGGACCGCAGTGTTGATCAACACTCTTTGCCTAAAGTGTTGGCTTTCATTAGTGAACAATCAGAAATTATCAACAGTTAAGCCTTCCAAGTCTTATGAAGAAGTCTTAGTAAAATGAATAAAAATGAGCAAATTCTATTTCTCCTGATAATAAATGAAGCTATATATCTTCCCCACTTACACAAGCTCCACTATCACTTAGCTAAGAGTGTGAAAAGCAAGAGAGTATTTTGCAAAACTCCACAGTAACTGTGGTGTAAGTTATAAGACTAAACTCATAGTCAATTGTAGCCTTTCTGTGATGATTTAAAAAAAAAAATCAAGAAAGAGCACCACCTACTGAATAAATTCAACAAAGTGTTTATAGATTTGTCATCAAACTAAGTAATCATGCTTTCTTCTAAGATGAACATTGGCTAGAGTCCACCCTCTAAGGGGACAGATGACTTACCAAAGAGATGCCATCTTCCTCTGGGTCTCATCTTTTCTTGGAGGACAAAGTCCAAACTGTTGGTGACCTTTTGACTCTCTTGTCCTCATTGGTGTAAGTATTGGTTGTTGAACACACAGAAAAGCAGATTTATCAATCTGATAATGAAACCTTTGTGTAACATTTAGATAAAAAGGTGTTTTTAAAAGAAAAAATAAGGTCAGTTTAAATAAATTAATTTTTATGACTCAATTTCCCCAAGTTACTAAAGTCTAACAAAGTCAAGAAAAGCTCTAGTTAGACACATTCTTTGTCTTTTTAAGCCAGTTATTTCCAGTGTTACCATGAGAAGATCACAATAAGCTCAGGAATGGTGTTCATTAGACACATCATCCTGAAGTCTCGTTTTCCATAAATCTCGTGTCAGAACTCCTGTGGCTTGACTTTGAAGCTTTCTGTGCTTTTTTCTCCCCTTTCCTTCTTATTTGTAGGACAAAAATCTTAGTTTATCACACAAAACCAAGCGTGGCCCTGCAAGGCCCTCCATATAGGTGATGGCTAACTCAGTCTTCTTCCTGATGGTCGCCTTCTTCCTTTGCATGTCCAAGGCTACTTTTTTTTGTACCATCTCAAGCAGGGAATTCTCCAGCAGCTAATCGTTAGACAGAGGTGCCAATGTCTTCACATTCCTATTTACATGGATGGGACAGGATCGAGTGAGGAGGTCCCTGTGGGAGCCATCATCCTTGCCCACTCCCTCCATTCCTGCCGAATTACGCAGTGCCTCTGAGTCCTTCTGATCACTCTCCAACAGCCTGTTGGGTGAAGCGAGGAAGAGATGTTCTCACTCTGAGGCTGCTTCTGTCTTCTTCAAGGACACAAAGAAAGTCCCAAAGGAGCTAAGTTCCGCATCCCTGGCCACCTTGGTGCCACTAGGTCAAAGTGAGGAAGAACTTGCACTAAATCCTGCAGAGCTGGGCAGTTGCTGGAAAACGTTATCCTCAGACTTCCTCTTCTCTTGTCCCGTGGACGGCTGAGTGGGTAAGTATGCCAGGGACCCCCTACCCAGCCCCTACTAGAATAAGTAGGCTGAGAAGCATGAAGTCCTAGTGTAAAGGAATACAAAGGTGTATGGAAATATGTGCTTCCTAAAGGGTAGTAATCTCAGAGAAATGGACACTTAGCCATACCTTTATTTAGAGCCTTTCAAATAAGAACAAAAAAAAAAAGAAAGCAATCTCTTGTCTCTCCCAAGCCCTGGGTCATCTGTTTATAATTTGTCCTCTCTCTTCTCATGCCTGAATCTGTTCAGGAATGTCCCATTCCAGACTTTCTGGGATGGAGTATGTGTCACAGTGGCAGCCATTGTAATGCCTCACATACTAGGTGAGACATCTCTTAAATGAGTCAGGCAGGAGTGCCCCTGAGCCGTTAATGCTGCTTCATGCTGCTCCATCATGGGATAGGAGGCTCGGGCGGTGAAACAGTGTGACTCAAGAAACTCGAAGGTGATGCAGTTCAATGCCCAGTTTGGTGAAAGATAAAAGCAGAGATGTAGAATACCAATACCAATGATCTGGAGTGCATCACTTTCTCACTTACGGTCTTTTCAGAGACATCTCTCAGTTGATTCTTAAATATCCTCATTGGGAAAGTTAAGACCAATCAAACTGGGAGACTGGACATGCCTAAGGTCCTGAGCAGTCTAATATGAGGCAAGCAGGCCCATGACTGTGTGAGATCATGCATACTTTAGCACTGTACAGTGTCTGTCTGATCTATCCCTCCTTTTGAAGTAGACACTCCAGCCAACCCACAGTGTATATCTGTCAGACTACTGGGGCTTTTCCTAAAAGAATAAATGATGTGGGATTCCTCTCTGTATGCTGTGAATACCATTGGCTTAAAAAAAAAACTGGTTTGACATGATAGGGTAGATGGGGGGGGGGGACTAAACTGAATGTTGGGAGAAAGGAAACGGAGTCAAGAGAAGCATGGATCAGCCCCTGAGAGAGACACTCCAAAACTTCGCTGGTAGTGATGCACAAATTAATGGAGATGGATTAAACTAAGATGTAAGAGTTAGCCAATAAGAAGCTAGAGCTAATGGGCCAAACAGTGATCTAAATAATATAGTTTCTATGTGGTTATTTCAGGTCTGAGCTGCCGGGTGGCCAGGAAACGAACAAGCAGCCTCTCACAACAGCCAAACTTTAGCCACTCAAGTCTAAGTACGGCCCAGAGAAATCAATAGCCAGAATTTGAAGGTTGAGAAGGCCTGAGTTGTGTTCTCTCTCTCCAGTCAGTAATCTTTACCACCTGGAGCTTGCTAGCCCTCAGACTTTCAAGGGCTAGTTGTAAAATAGGGACTGTGATACCTATTTGTAGATTTTCAGATGAAAAGTAAATAAAATAAGGCCTGGAAGACAGCTAAGTCCTAGCTTTGGAGTCAATAGACTAGTGTTCAAGTCTCAAGTGCCATTTGCAGCTACTTGACCTTGAGTAAGTCACATGACCACCCTATGTTTTAGACTCAGTGTAAGATGCAGATACAATTCACACCTGCTCTATAGGGCTCTATAGGGTGTGGGAATACATGCGACATAGCTCGGCGAAATGCTTGGCATGAAATAAGCGCTTGATACTGAGTGAAGCCCTGAAATGATTCCCATTGGCGTGGCAAGGATGTACAATGAAGACAGCCTAGCTCTAGTACCCAGGCTCTTCGGAATTAGGAAATACTGGCTCCCACACATGCCAAGCACCATGAACCAACAACCGGGTGAGTGGCATTCTTGAAATAGCTAGGCGATTATTCCCAAAGCCCCTTCTAGTTTTCAAGCATCCACGCCACTCACCCACCTTCTTGGCTATAACCCAAAGATCTTCAGATGAAGGAGCATGGGGGCGGGAATGTGACTTTCCATATAAGAGAAATCAACACAATCACGTGCGCGCGCCCCCACACACATACAGACACACACACACAAAGCCTGGAGGTAACTCTGGCCCTGCTCTAAAGCAAGGTGGTTTCATCTTCAGAGCTCAGAGCGGAGGAGTGCCAGGACAGGAAGAGACTAACTAAGAAGGAACACTAAGACACAGACTGATGAAGCAACTTGCCCAAAGGCTGCTTAGCCAGATAGTGCCGGAACCAGATCTGGAGCCCCAGTGTCCCTACTTCCAACCCCAGGCTCCTGGCTACGCCCCCTTTAATTAGATTAATTAACTAATTAACTAATTCTTTTCAAAACCATTAGGCCCGGAAGTGTCTTCACTAAGCTGTCAGTGTCCCCAAGGGCCCTCTCTCAGTTCCTCTTGAGGACAAGTCATTCAGGGAGAATAACCTACTCCGTGTGTTGAAGCATCATCGGAGGGCACTCTTTCCGAGCAGAACCGTCAACAGCAGCAGAATGGAAATGCCGATCCAGCAGCACATCCCCTGGGCCCCACCTCCTGCCAACCCTGATCTCTCTTGGTATTTGGATGTTGGAAGCGTCAGGCTGAGGAGTCCGATGTTCTCCGATAAGCACATTCCAGATGTTGCTGGGGCACTGCCAAAGGTGTGGTCCAGTCAACCCACACCAGAGCTTTGGAGAAACAGCCTGCTCTAATCCATAGTCAGGTTTATTGGGAGGAACCTTTCCCACCTGGTGCTCTGGAGAATTCCAAGCCGTGGCTTGCTCTCTCTGTCCTCTCTACCAATAGGTCATTGTCTTAGCTGGGCAACGTACTTGGGAACTCCAGAATGTTGAAGGTGGTGGCGTCCTAGACACGCTCTGATAGAAGAGACTGCCTACCTTCCCAGGGCCTCACAGAGGATAGAGGCTTGTCCAAAGTCACACCCGGGGCTCACGGTGAGTTTTCTTTCATTTGACTCCAGAGCAGTCGCCTGAGCAACCATTTCATGTAACAGAAAATGTGACAAAAAAGACAGACAGGAGAAGAGGGGGGAAGCAAGGAGAAAAAAAGGCAGCCCCAGTGTGAACACAACACCCAGTCTCTGTGACTGAGCTGTAGTCTCCTTGTCGCCCCAGAGGCTCTGTCCGTCCCTGAGAACACTAATCTCTCAGTGTCACAGACCCAAGTCAACTCTCCCAGCACAGAGCTCCCTATCTCTGGGACACAGAGTTACTGAGAAGAAATGTGGGGCCTTTCTCCCCTTTGTATGTCCCACTGCTGAAGGTGGACTGTTCGTCAGGTGTGTCAACTGAGGGACGGCCTCACTCACATCAGGAGACACACAGGTCAGATTCAAGGAAGCAGTTCCACGCGTGATGAATAACATTACTAAGGAGTTTCTTCTGTTGGAGGTAATCTAGTTAAAACATTCGATGTGGTTCTCTGGGATGGATAGTTCTGGACGGGCAGAACCTGTAGATTAAATCTGAAAAGTTTGTTCCAAAAAATGCGAGTTTGGGGAATTTTCGTAGATTTTGTTTTTTTGTTTTGTTTACTGGTTGGTCTGAGGGTAGGGTCCTACACTAACACAGTTCTGGGAAAGATCCAGGAAAGCATAAACAAAGCACCCATCAGCCACCACCGGACAAAGTTCCTAGTTGGCATGCACATGACCAGAACAAATGGTGTTTTCTGATTCACCCTTAGCAGCCGCTGCTCTGAGGAAGTTTTCCATCTTGAACAGCAGAGATGGCACTGCCACCTCCAAGAACCAGACTCCGGAAGCTACCCAGCCACCAGACTGTGAGAAAGTGCTATTTTGAAACAAAATCTTGAAGTGTAAAAAGAGACGTGCTTTCCAGAGGTTCCTGCAGCTTTGTAAACAACAGAAAAGGGGCAAGGACGGTGTATCCTCCCCCTTCACTCCTTTCCTCCCTCCCCAGCTCTGACCATAAATGCTCCTTTCCCCTCAGTAGACTCCCCTAAAGGTTTAGAGACCAGTCTGGGCGCTGCCAGGAAGAATCTGAAATGCAGTAGGCCTCAACAAGTATTTGTTTTGTAAACAGAGACAAGAAAGAAATTCCACTCCTGTGAAAACTTTGAAAACATAAACTGACAAATTAGCCCAGGCAGAGCTTTCCACAGTGTTAGGGAAAGCAAATGTCTGGTCAAAAATGAAAGTGGACGCCACCGATGATAAGGACAGTAATGCAGTTGACAAATGTCGCAAGCTGCCTGTGTGCCCGGCACTGGGCAAAGTGCTCTAGTCTGGCTCCAACATTAAATCTTCGCTTAACTCTACCCCGCGGCTCCGTCCAACTGGTGATGATGGCCTTCAATAACAGACGACATCTAACTCCAGTGCTTCGTGTAAACTGACGTGCATGTGGGGGGCAAAGGTTTGACATGGGGGGTCTTCCTCCGTCACTGTCTACCTTATGTTGATACAGGGTCTGTCACTGAACCCAGAGGTCATCGATCTGAGCAGTCTAGCTAATGGGCTTGCCCCAAGGATCTGCTGTCTCTCCCTTCTGAGTGACAGAGTTACAGACAAGCTGCCACACCCACCCAGCAATTATGTAGGCACGGCGATCTGAATGTCAGTCAACAGCAAGCGCTCTACCTTCTAAGCCAACTCCCTAGCCCAGGGATTGTGTTCCTTAAACCATTACGATCGACTGCCTGCCAATCTAAGGAGCCTGTTCTAGCTCTCTTTATTTAATCAGGGCCCTAGGAGAAGGAGGCATTCTGTTTTCATGAATTGGCAGAACGTGAACACAGTCTAAGCACGTGCCGTTGAGAGATGAGTTTGGGGTTTTCATCTAGCCCAGAGGCTTCTGCGGCTCTTCCTTCAGCAAACACAGGTTGGTTCACTCAGATATATGTCAGCAAGCAGACATGTTAACTATTGAATACAGGGAGCACTAGACATAGGAAGCAACCAGTAGAGGCTCTAGAAGTTCTCAGTCGAGGACGAGAAGGGTGCACACATACTTCTCGGGAACGTCCCTCTACACAGTCTTGCAAGTGTGATAGTTAGTGTGCATGTAAGCCTCTGTGAATACGACAGCCAAGGGGGAATATAACATAGAGGCTATTGACGATCATGGGTTATACAAGAAGATAGGCCTGAGAATCAACCCAAAATCCTTCATTAAATTACTTCAGTCACTTGGGTTCTTAATTTTCTGAGCTTCTGTTTTTTGGTGTTTGTTTGTTTAGCACTTTGTAAACAATCGTAGCAAATGGCCAACTCTTCACCCCATTGCCACAGGTCTGCATAGTGTCTACTCCAGTGGGTGGCCTTCCACATAGTAAGGAATGCTTATATGAACCCATTTGAGAACGTTGGTCTGTCATGCGGAGGTGCTTCTACATCAGAGCTGATTAGAAAAGGAATAGGACCTGGCAGTTTCAGAAGACACCAGTCATAGAGAGAAGGGAGAACCCAAAACCGCAATTCTGCACCCAGGAAGACCATTGTCTGCTGTGGCAGAATAAAACCAAGACAGGGCTAATGATGCCAAAGGATGCAAGAGCAGGGAATGGCAGTGGTGTCTAACATTCCCAGTACAGGATGTAAGGACGTGTGTGAGGAGTGTGCTGCAGCTTTGTTCATCTCGGGAATGAATGGGCACAGAAACGGAAGAGTAAGTTAATAGAGACAGCCTCAACATCCATCTTAAGGAGACTAAATGGTTGAATTTAATACATCCATTGAAATGAATACTACTTGAACATTTTAAATGAAGTATACATACATAGACTTGCATGGAACAGTATCTATATCATATTCTTAAATAATAATGCCAGTTTGCAGAAGGTATGTTAAGTGAACACCAATCTGTAAGTCCATAAGCAACCATATAGAGAAATTTTGATGAACCATTTGTAGCCTTTACCTCTGGGAAGGGCGGGGGTGGGCAGTGTTAGTGATGTTCCTCTTTCTAGTCTGTCCACTTTGGTGTTTGAATCCTTCCTAATGGAAATTTGAATATTGATTTCACAATAATAATATTAAATTTTAATGCCCCTCAGAAGTTAAATAGGGTTTATTTTAAGCAAAAGAAGCTTACGTCATTGGCTACATAATTTTAAAATAAAATCAGTCAGTAGCAAAGCAGTGGCGCGGAGGAGGTAGCGAAGGAATGAGATGCAAGGGGGGC
The DNA here is from genome assembly GCF_982192425.1 of Myodes glareolus. Lineage (NCBI taxonomy): Eukaryota > Metazoa > Chordata > Mammalia > Rodentia > Cricetidae > Myodes > Myodes glareolus. The sequence continues at coordinate 26,138,356 of NC_142038.1, forward strand.
TCCTCTGTTCCTGTGTGTGGAAGAAAAAGAAAATGAGTTCTGTGGAAAGCCCAAGGAGAGGAGGAAGGTAAAAACCAATACAGTGGGAGGATACATTCGATAAGAGGGGAAAGAGAAAGGAGAGGTTGGGGTTGAAAACTCCAAGAGTCTGGAGAAGACGGTGGGAGAACTCACACTTACCGACAGAGTGGGCTGAAGGTGGCTTCCTGAGATTGGCATAGCAGATGCTGACTAGTGGTGAGCTCGGTTTGAAGCTAGAGGTGACAGGACCTGATTTCTGACAGCTCAGAAGACTGGAGAGGACCTCCTTCCTATTTGCCCTCAGCAAATCTTTGGATGAGCGGAGGAGGCAGGGAGTCTTCACATTCCTGGACTCCCCATGCTAGAGTTCCAGAGTTTCCTGTGCCAACCACCTTTGGTGATCTTGAGCCACAACAAACTCTTTGTTTTCTATGGAATACCTGGGAAGTGGAAGTGAGGAAAAACTAGAGAGAAAGAGCCTGAGGCTGCAGCTACCAAAGATGTTGCTTCTGCCGCAGGCAGAATGAGGTTTTTGTTGATGTTGTAGTGGGAGGAGGAACGGCCAAGACTCAGTAGGGTTTGCTGGAGATACTGAAGGTCCTTAATCTCATTTCCTCATGAGTTGGGTCAACTGAACATCATCGGGTCATCTGGCCTGGCTTGATGATTTTTGGTATGAACGTGATCAGCCGTTCATTGCTGTTGGTGATTTTATTTTCGCTGATCGTCTTCAGCAAGTGGCACTTGGGAATGAAACTAGAGGAAGGAAAATAGGGAGAAAAATGAAAATGGGGAATGGGGAAAGTGAGTCTTGGGGTTTCAGAATAGATGGGTGTACCTGTCTATAATCCCAGCACTTTGGAGATAGAGACAGGAAGAACTGAAGTTCAAGGTCATCCTTCGCTAACTAGGGAGTTTAAGGCTAGCCTGAGCTACATTCATCTCAGTCTGAAAAATAAAATAAATAACCTCAGCAGGAAGCCTGATTATGACAATGCAGAAGGGAGTCCCTGGAACCAGGGAAGTTTCAAAGTTTGGAATGAAGAACTTCATTTAGTTAATCTCCCCTTGGGTATTGAGAAAGGTGGGAACCTAGGGTTTTCACTGGTGGAAATCTGTTTTGTTCCAGTTTTTATTTCTCTAATAGCTAGAGAGTAGGTCAGAAGAATGACTGGCATGTGCACAGTTCCACACCAGCTCAAAAGTTCCAAGCAGACTTGTGTTCAGGAGAGATGCTACCCTCATTCGAGATGGAGCAGGGACGCCCTGCTGAGCTACTCTAAAGCAAGGTCTCCACAGATGAAATCCTGTCAACAGCAGACCAGCTGACAGTCGCCTGGCACCGATGATGGTGATACTGAGAGTTTCCTAATGTTGTTTTGTAGACCAGAAGTCACAGGGTCAACTGTGACAGGAAGAATCTGAAAGTTTAGTTTCACCTAGATTACCAGAGCTTGAAGGAATCGTCAAAAGACAAAATCCATGACTTCCTCTTCTGTCTCTGTAGCACTTTCAGCAGATAACAAAGTGTATTACAACTTACGATCATACGTAAAAACAAATATGATGCTTAATCCATTGTTACATTCTTAAAGCATGATCTCGAGCATGAAGTAGGTTTAGTGCATGTGCTGGTTTAAAAACAGCCCACATAGGCCCAGAGGGAGTAGCGCTATTGGAAGGCATGGCCTTGTTGGTGTAGGTATGGCTTTTTTAGAGGAAGTGTGTCACTGGGGGCTGAGCTTTGAGGTCTCAGATGCTCAAGCCAGGCCCAGTGTCTCACTGTCTTCTTGCTGTCTGCTGATCTGGATATTGAATTCTAATCTATTTTTCCAGCACCATGTCTGTCTGCATGCCACCATGCTACCTACCATGATGACAATGGACTAATCCTCTGAACTGTAAGCTAGTCCCACTTAAATGCTTTCCTTGTTAGAGTTGGTCATAGGGTCTCTTCACACAGCAATTGAAACCCTAACATACATGATACAGTGCATGTTTGTGTTTGTTCCATTTTACCCTTCCCACATTTTACCAATAATCCAAACCATGGCAAGCAGTTAACTCTGTTAGGCTAAGAATATGCTTTGGTTTAGCTTAGCCTGAAGAGTTCATCTGAAAACCCCAAGGCTTTCCATAGTATCCATCTAGTTGAAGAAAAATTGGGTCCAACGCATAGTTAATGTGTCCTATGCAGAGCCACTCTGAAATCTGCACTTTGGAAACAACCTTAAAAGCAAAAGAAGCATGAAGGAGTGTGTGCCTAACGAGGCCAATACCCTCAAAGATGCTCTAAACCCAAAGTAGAGTGCATAGGTTTCTGCCTTCTCCTCTGAGCCTTTCGAAGTGTCCCTAATGTCGCCTTAAGGTAAGCACAAGGTCTTGGAACTTTCTTACCTTAAGAAAGGGTAGATGCTGGGTAAGTGGCTATGTTGTATATTAGAGTCTGGAGAGAGAGAGAACCTTTGTATTAATCTTCCATGGGTAACAGTCTAGCCTTTGCTCAGAAACAAAAGATAAGACAAAATCCCAGAGTTTTGTCAACATGTTTTCTCAGAACACTAGTACCTGCCTAGGGTCTTGTAAAGAAATACATAGTTCTATGGTCATAAATGATGGAGAAAAGAAGAATTCTGAACATCTCTGGGGACCAACCATTTACAGTTGGCCCTCCATATGTAAGGGTCCAATGTCAGCGAACAGCAGATCAAAACCACTTTTAAAATTGCAGATGTACTAAACATATAAAGATTTGTTTCTCTCACCCTCATTCTCGAAACAACATAATAGAACAACCACTTAAATCATATTACCATATTGGACATTGAAGTCATCTCAAGGTCACATACAAGAGGCCATAGATAGTTATGTGCAAATGTTGGGCTATTTTCTATGAGGCATTTGGGTACTATAGATTTTGCTATCCATGGGGCCTTCTGGAAACAGTCCCCTGTGGATCCCGAGGAAGAATGACATTAGCGTGCTAAGGGCACTGTGAAATCCCCAAGTAGGAAACTAGCTGAACTTTGTTCAACTCAGGATTGCACAAAATTACGTTACCAAGGGACAGTGTGTTCCTCGTCACACTTAGGACAATGGTTCTCAGACCACATGCTCACAGGATACTTTGCAATCCTGGAAGATGTGAACAGGTCCACTGTGCGTCAGGGCTCAGGAGCCCAGTCAGACTGTGTGCTTACTCAGTGCCCTCCAGTCCTGGTTGGAAGCTCAACTGAGTGTGACTTTGCCCTCAACCATACTTTCTTTTTATAAATTCCCCAAGCCAAGGTTGCCACTCATTCCAGAAAACATCTCTTCCTTGGAGCGTGTTGACAGGACACAGCTCACAGCTGCCAACTGGTCCTGCTGTGCATGACATTACCCCTGCCACTCAGCCCGCATCTGATGGAGGAGGGTTAACTGTTCATGTGTTACTTTCATTGGTTAATAAAGAGACTGCCTTGGCCCTTTTGATAGGTCAGCCCTTAGGTGGGTGGAGTAGACAGAACAGAATGCTGGGAAGAAGGCAGTGAGGCAGTTGCCATGATTCCCCTTCCCAAGACGGACACTGGCTAGACTCAGGCCGGTAAGCCACGACCTTGTGGTGGTTTACAGATTATTAGATATGGGTTAATCAAGATGTGAGAATTAGCCAATAAGAGGCTGAAACTAATGGGCCAGGCAGTGTTTAAAAGAATACAGTTTCCATGTAATTATTTCGGGTAAAGCTAGCGGGTTCCGGGTGGCGGAAATGCAGCCCGCCACTCCTTCTACACACATCCATTCAAGGTTGTCCCAGAGTTGTCACTTGCTTTTCCATGAAGGACCAGGCTCAGTAGCAGTACAGGGCTTCTGGACCCCGGGAAGCCATCGGCCAATACAAATTTCCTTCGCAACGCTGGAAATAAAATAAATGCCACCATCTACTCAACTATTTAAACAATGAATTTCATAGCGAGGACAAGGTGTTGGTTGGTCTGCCCCATTGTTTTTTAAGGCCCTTTATGGAGTCACATGATAAAAAAGCTGTGTATGTATTGTATAATGTATCCAACTTGGGAAGTCTGGAAATGGGCACATACCTGTGAGACATAAGCCCCTACCTGTGCCGCGCAGCTACCGACACTAGCCCTGCGACCCCCAAAGCAAAGCCTCCTCTCATTTGATGATTTGTATGTGTGAATGATAAGAACAACTGAAGTAACAAGCTTCACCATTTGCAAATTTGTTTATCTGTAACAAAGTATTTTTTCCAACATATTATTTTCTTTGGTTATTTGGGAATTTAACATCATACACCATGATCACAGTCACTTCCTAGTCCTCCCAGGTCTGCCCCTTACACTTGTGAACTGCCCTCCCAAAAGAAGAAGAAAGAAAAAAGTCCAGTTTGTGTTCCCCATACACTCCCTGGAGCATGGTCTCCAGTGGTTGTACAAACAACAAATGGGCCTCTACCACTGCAGGAGTCATGAATGCATTCATAGCCCTCAGCGGCCTCACAAGCCAAGGGAGTCAACATGGCCTCTGGGGCAACATGGGCCATGGACACCACACCAATACGTTCCCTGGTGGCAGCCCAGCCCATGGGCACAACATGGATTCCAGTGGCAGCCTACAACCTGGATAGCCACGTGATCTTTGGTGGTAACACAGGCCACAAACCTCAATATGACCCCCATCTGCAGAAGGACTGTGGGCCCAGACATGGGCTTTGGCAGACATCAACATGGCCTCAGGTGACTGCACAGGCCACAGACAACCACATGACCCTAATAACGTACTTTTAATTATAGTCATTCTGCTGGTCCCTAGGGTCATTCATTACTAGTCACCAGCCTACTCTCTGCCCCACCAGACACACACACCTGTCCCCACCAACTGCTGCGGAGATCTATATCCTCCATAGGTGCTTCCTTTGTTTAATCCATTTTCCCCCTCTGTGACTGAGTGTGACTGAATAGCCTTCCCTAAGCTTGCAGTCATGTAGAGAGGAAATGTTTCTGAAAACCTTAAAGGCCTCTCCAAATGCAGGGACTATTTTGGTCATCGTTTAGGAATTTCTCACTGACCAAACCTCATGGTGCAGAAGAGGTTGTTGGACGCTCTGCTTCTATGTGCTCATCTATTTTAGGTGCACAGTGGCATCGTGGGGTATTTGTCTTTCCATCGCTGGCATAGTTCACTTTGCCATCACAGAATCCCCCAGGTTCATCCGTGGTGTCTCAAGTGAGAAAATCGTTCTTTTAAAAGAATAAGACTTCAGTGTGTGTCTGGGGCGGGGGAGACAGGCAGACAGGCAGATAGACAGAGGTAGAGAGATTATTACAGTCGTCAGGGATGGACATTAGCTTGTTTCTGTGTCTTTAATAATGCAGCAATGAATCGAAGAGAGTGCCCGTGTCTCTCTGAGATCCCAATTTTAATCCTTTTGGATATTGTGATGGTTGGTTTTAACACCAACTCGCCACGAATCAGAATCTCCTGAGTGTACAGCCTCAGCTGAACAATTGTCTCTAGTGCCTTCGTTGATGCGCACAGCACCTCTGGGTCATAGCCCAGATAAAAAGCGCGTGGCAGAAGGAAGAGTACTCACCTTCTCTTCAGTTGGCCTTCCCCCTCTCACCACTGAGTTTCTTTACTCTCTTGCCACAGCTGCTGATTCCTTTGCTGATCTTAGAACCACAGTTTCCAGGTTTCCATCATAGACAGAGGGCCAGAGGCTCTCCAGGAAAGTGCCCAGTTTCCACCACCAGGTAAGTCTGCTGAGGTACCCTCCCTGTGGACTCAGAGCTACCAGCTTCTCAGAATTTCCAGTAAGAGACAGCCACAGTGGGGTTATTCTAAATGGCTGAGGCACCCAGCCTCAAGGACCAAGGCACTACCAGGTTCTCCGCCTCTCGGGTGTGATTCTCTCTCTCTCTCTCTCTCTCTCTCTCTCTCTCTCTCTCTCTCTCTCTCTCTCTGACATGACTAACACAAATATATACCCAGAATAGGATTGTTGGATAACACTTTCCCATCCATAACAGGCACTCTCTCTACAACACCCTCATGGGCACTTACCCAGCCTATGCCTGAGCATTCCCAGAGACTGAGTAAGCTTTACCTGTTGAACAACCTGTTCTACTGCTAGATACCCAAAGACAGCATACAACTTTACTCCATTCAAGGAGATAAAATATGCCTTACAGCAATTTCTACAATCAGTGAGCACCGATTCTATCTCCAAGGAACCCAAAATGATGTGAGCAGCTTAGCTCAACTTCAAGCTCTCCACCATGATGCTCTTACCACAGCCTAAAACCAAACGGAGCCAGCCAAGCATGGACCACCACCACAGTGGGGAGAGATTGCAGGCATGTTGTCAGAGCACTGACACAGCTAATATATGTAAAAGCCATCATTATTCAAACCTAGACCTGTGTCTCCGAAGCCTATGCGTTTGAGTTCATCACACTACTTCCTGCAGTGGGTGGGAGAAAGGATGGAGAGGCAGACAACACTTAGAAAGACAAACAGGGGTGTGTACTGGGGGGAACCTAAGGCAGCTATGTGAGCTTAAGACTCCCTGCTAAAGCGGCCTAGGAGAGAGAAGGGCCCATTTTGGACCAGCCTACCCAGAGACCTGGCTGCTTGGGGCTCCCTTGTCCATCCCAGACTTCTTCTAAGCTCTGTCACCTTTTACCTGCGACAGGTCTCAGGAATCGAAAAGTGTCTTTCAAACACTAAGAAATTACACAGTCCCAATTCATGGCCCAAATCAGGCCATGGGGCTTTTGTAAGACACGTGTCCTAGACTCAGCTTTGTGTTTAACCCCTGCCTTCAAAGACAGCCCAGCTGTAATAGAACATTCCTCTACACTTAGACCCTGAACCACGGAAGCCACTTGGATAGAATAAGGAGCCACTGTCTGTACCAGACCTGAGGTTCCAGCACGTTCTCTTCCACGCAGCCAGAGCCATCTTACTGAAAGGACAAACCCAATCTCATCACTTCACCTGCTTATATTTGAAACTCTCCTGCTTCTCACTGAGTCTGTAATTCAATCTAATTCTTTCCATGCACCTCCCCACTGCTTACCAGGCCCTTGGGATCTGCAGCGCTCAGTGCCTCAATCCCTTGCTCCTGCCTCCTTGCCTCGGATTCCACCCAGCACCCATCCCCTGCTCTCTGCACTAACTCCTCCTCTTTGTTCAGGTCTCCATCTAAACCCACCAACAGCCCTAAGTCAGGGCATGCTGCCTTGGTTGAAGTCCCCAAAGCCTCTCCCTTTCTAAACAACCCAGTTTTACTCATTGATTTCAAGCCAAATTGCCCTGGTCAAGGGTGAGTTCAAACAAAGCAATGGCTGCCTATGTTATGCTCTCCTCAGTACCACAGTCAGCCTGGAGAAATATCTAAGGACGCTGTAGGCAACCCTTTCCAGTCGGCCACCCTCTCTAGTTAGCCTGTGCTCGGCCTCAGTTCCTTGAACGGTAAAATGAGGGAGCAGGGCTCAGTAACCTCAGCTGACTCTCAAGCTTCTAATGCTCTAGGTTAAACTACTTAAGAACACACACAAAGGATCTTCTGCCTTCAGCAAAAACTTCTTAAAGAAATACCCCTGCAAAGGAAGACCCTGGGAATATAACTCCCTCCCCGGGGTGTGGGCTGTGTTTACAAAACAAACCAAAGAAATCATCATAAATCATTCCAAGTGGAGCTGCCTGGGTTGAGGCAACAAGACAAAAATACCTCTGGACACAACTCCTCTCAGGGCCCCCACCCGGCTTAGGAGGAAAAAGGCCAGCCAGCACCAGGCAGCTAGCATCTGTCGCCAAAATGTCCCAGCCTCCCTGAGACCCTCACGGACTGATTTCTATCCCTCAGATTTTTAATTCCTCCTTGGACCTTACTCTTTGCTGGTGTCTTGGAAAGAGGAATTGACCCACACGAACACGGAGTTAGTTCCCAGTTGGCTGCTTCCTAAGATGCATGTGGCCCTCTGTAAATGCTTCCTTTGTTCTAATCTGTAGTCTTGTCTCCCCACTACAGGAGTCGAGCATGGACTCCAAAGCACAGAGGTACATGCTTCAAAACTTAAAAGGGCCCTACAGATGTAGGAATCACTTCAGGTCATTGCTTTCAACTTGCTCACTGGCTAGCCTTGCTCCCTAAGGTTACTAGAATGGACACTCTAGAGCCTCAGTGTTTTTATTATATTTATATTTATTTATTTTATGTGCATAGTGGTTCATTTCTGTTAACTTGACCCAAGCCTGGACCATCTGGGAAGAGGGAACTTCAATTTAGAAAATGCCTCCATGAGATTGGTCTGAAGGTTTGTTTGTGGGGCATTTTATTGATTAAAGATTGATACAGGAGAACCCAGATAAGTGTGGGCAGTGCCAGCACCTGTTGAGGAATGACTGTTTGTTCATTCCCAGCTGCTCCAGTCTGAAATAATCATTCAGAAACTATGCTATTTGCAATATTGTTTGGCCAATAGCTTGAGTGTATTGCTAGCTAGCTCTAGAATTAACCCATTTCTATTATTTTATATTTTATCACAAGGTTCATGGCCTACCAGCAAGGTTCCAACTGGCAGCTCGCATCTGTCCCCTCTGGCAGCTACATGGCGTCTCTCTGACTCCCCCTACTCTCTATATATATCGCTTTCAGCCTGGCTTTACTCTGCTAAGCTGTTGGCTGAAAGCAGCCTCTTTATTACCCAATAAAAGGAACACATATACAGAAGGACTTCCCACACCGACCACCCCCGGGAAGGTGGTCCTTGGTGTATAGAAACTAAGCTGAACAATTCATGGACAGCAAGTCAGTAGACAGTGTTCTGCATCAGTCCCTGACACCAGTTCCTGCCTTGAATTCCTGCCCTGACCTGACTTCCCTCAGCGAAGGACTGTGACATTAAACTGTAAGCCAAATAAATCCTTTCCTCTTCAAGTTGCTTTTGGTCATGGTGTTTATCACAGTAATAAAAACCAAAGTAGAACTCTGTTACTCTCTCTCTCTCTCTCTCTCTCTCTCTCTCTCTCTCTCTCTCTCTGTGTGTGTGTGTGTGTGTGTGTGTGTGTGTGTGTGTGTGTGTGTGTGTGTAGGGCAGAAGATAACTTGGGAGAGTCAGTTATCTTCTTCCACCATGTGGTTGCCAGGGATCAAACTCAGGTCATAGGGCTTGGTGGCACATACCTTAACACCCTAAGCCATCTCACCAACCTGAGCCTTAGTATTCTGTCTTCTGCTAGGGACTGGAAAGCTTGGCACCAGGTCAGAAAATCTCAGACTTCTGGGTTTGTAGTAGCAGAATCAGCCTAGACTGACTCTGCTTACCTTCAAACAGGTGAATTCCACCATTATATCATCCTTAGGCAGGACCAGGGGTCTTCACTCTAGAGGAGACCCAAGAGTTGCTGAAGGACAAAAAAGCCTGGGTATCTATGACCTCATGGCTTCCAGTTACGGTGGCTCTAAGGACTCAGATTTTGTGTTTTATTGCCACATAGATGTTGGTTTAGATTCTCTTACCATCTTAAAAAGGTTCTGTTTCCTCTCAGAGCTAACCAGTTTCAGTATTAAAGATGATAGTGACAGAATATAAAGCATCTGCCTGTGTAGATGTCACGTGTCACATTGTCTTAGTCACCTCCCTGTTGCTGGGATAAAATGCTACAGCCAGGGCGTTGCAGAAGGACAGGTGTATTGGGGCTGATAGTGTCAGAGGGAAGTGTCCACGATGGCAGAGCAGAGCCAGAGCAGCTGGACCTGGAAGCTGAGAGCCTACTCCTGGAACTGCAAGCAGTAAAACAGAGAGAAGGAATTAGGGGTGGCGTGAGTATTTTAAACTCTCAAAGTCCGCCCCCAGTGACCTAGTTCCTCTAAGGTCACACCTCCCACCCTCCACAAGTAGCACCACCTACTGGGGACCAAGTATCAAGATATCTGAATCTATGGGAGACATTTTCATCTAAAGCACCGCAGGCATTCAAAAGCAGTGTTGCTGCTACTGTCACCAGTAATGTGTGTTTTCTTTCCAGGGCTAGCATACATCGGCCACATGCTCTAGTCTTAGCCAAATCCCACGAGTTTCTCTCCATATCTGCTTCTGCCTGGCCTTTACCTGTCTTTCATGTCTCTCATTCTCTAGCAACTCCAAGGCAAGTACTTTCAAATTTACCTTCAACTTGCTTTATTTTATTCAGTATTAATGTCGGACATAACCCCTGGAAACAAAAGTTTTATATTAAAAATTGGGGGGCGGGAAGGTAGCCTCTTGATTTAAAAGTATTAGAAGCTCAAGTGCCATTATGGGAACCCCTGGATATGATGGCCATGTGGCAAAGGAAATAAATATCTGGGCTATTTGAAATGCAGATTTTCAGCCTTGGCTCTGCTTCTTATATGAGACTGACATTGCATTATTTAACATTTTCCAGATTTTCAGTTCTTCTAGCTTTAGAACCAAAACATCAGTTTTGATTTGTAGTCCTTAGGAAAAAGCTTTCTTCTACCAATTTTTTGCAGAATCCCAATTATACAACAATTAATAGAGTCCTAATATCAGATACAGAAAAGGTATGTCAGGTTCTTGCCTGCTTTTCTTCCTCACCTTCAAGAGGTCTTGTCCTGTCCTCTCTCCCTGGGGCAGCCTAGAAGCTTCCATCCACAGATATCCACATATCTTCTTTGTTTCCCAGATTCATCTATAGAAAGGGAAAAATAACTAGTCCTTCCTCATGAGGTTAGTTATAAGAATTAGCTGAATAAGCATGGGTAAAGCCCTGGCAGAGTGCTTGGTACCAATCAGACATTCCTGTTATGACTTGCAGCCCTTGGTGGCAAGGGATCTCCCAGCAAGGACTCTGATTGCACAGGGGCACCATGGAATGCTCACATATGGAGAGCACGCCACTCACTGCCAAAGCCTGGTGTGATGTTTTCTTACCAGACAGGCAAATTCTATTGAAAGGGCATGTTTTGTGAAGCAGGACCTCTGAGACTCCTTGATTCAGTTCTGGCAGACTATTATAGGAGCTTCCGTTCTCTGTGCCAGAGCTGGGTCTGAGAAAGCAAACAGATTGGTGCTAGCCTATCGGCCTTTCGTGGTTGGTGATCCCAGGCAGTCATTCTTCCAACTAAAATGTATCACAGACCTACTGTGAACCAGAAAACATGCTGAGGACATAGTAAGAAGGACTAGGCTCAGCCCTGGGGACGTTGTCCTCTAGGGAAGTATTGATAAGACACAATACACTAACTATATGGAAAGAAAGATCCACAGGAGTTGAAGTTGGGAGTTGGAATAGCAAACCAGGACACATAAAGGAAGGTACAACCTCTTCAGGACTGGCTTTAAAGACAAGTGAGATTGTCATCCCGGGCACAGTGGGGCCTAAGGGAATGGTGTGTTCAGATGTATTTATCTAAGGGATTCCGAGGACACAGCTGTTTGCTTCTATTAATTTGCTCCTGGGAGGGCATGCACTACTCTTTTGGGATCCAACATTTTCCTAAATAAGCTCTTTTATAAACAATGATTATAGGAACATTTGGCATAAGCACATCTTAGACTGAGGTTAGCATCAATCTTCTCTTCGTGATTAATAGGCCAGCGTCGAGGACTTTTCATTCTGGGAAGTGAATTTGAAAGAAATACTAATTTCACTCAGAAAACATCGAACTCAGCTTCCAACACTCAGGAAGGAGGTAACGACCGAGGGAATCCCAAACCAGAACACTAGGTACTTAATGACTGAGCTCCTCTCACTAAGGCACTTTCCTTTTTCCTGAAGCGGAGGCTCCGACACCTACTACAGAACAGGAATACAATGTGCGATGTGACCTGCAGACTTAACATGTCCAGGAAACACTTCTGTTTATATTAATAACTTCCGGACTTTGTTTCTTTCTTTTCCTTGCCCCGAAGCATAATAAAAAGAGAGTCGTTGGATCATTTTCATGGTTCCTGTCTGTTTAACTGGAAGATGGAAAGACAAATATCTTGCAGTGGCTTTACTGTACTCTTGGAATCAGTGTCATCAAGGACCCTCTGGAACAATCTGTCTGCAAAGTCTATTTGGACAAACAGTCTTCCCGGCAGACCCCTAAACCCCAAACAGGCCACTAGTCACTCGTGTCTCCATCCAGACAACTTGCTTTACCCCCAGACAGGCAAGAATGTGGAGTGTGTTCTGATAGACTCCCTAGGAACCCCCCCTGCCAGATCCATCCTTCTTCCTACTGCCCTACCTCCTTCCACTCCACCTATCCAGAGCAATGGCTGCTACCCCCCAATGTTTTTTCACATCTGAATCTACGTATCACCTTTGCAGCTTTAGTTTGGTTAAATCTATATGCACTGGGAAATTTTATGCCTATAAAAAGCCCATGAAATGGGTTGGAAAGATGGCTCGGCGGTTGAGAGCAGGTCACTGCTCTTGTAGAGGACCTGAGTTCAGGTCAACACCCATGTCGGTTAGCTCACAACTGCCCGTAACTCCAGCTCTAAGATATCTGTCAGTCTCTTCTGGATTCCATGAGTATCTGCATCCACATAAACCCATAATTAAAAATAAATTAATATTTTTTTAAAAAAACCATGAGAACAAATGCTCCATAGGAGATAGAATGAGCCATGTGGATGATTTCAGTATGAAAGGTAACTTTAATATTATATTAATATTTGATTTTAAGAACTTCTGCATGATATATAGTAATAGGAAGAGTTTTTAAAAGTTTTTCTTGCCCTAATTTTCTTTCTTCCCTCTGTCTTGCCCTCTCTTCTACTTTCCCTGCCTCTCTTCCTCCTCCTGCCTTTGCCTCAGCCTTCCCAGCTCCTCCCCTCACCCACATCTCCTTCTCTCCCATGCTCCCCTTACCCAGCCCTTCCCGCCCCTCCCTGCAGCTTCTCCAGCCTTGAGTCGTGGGAGTTTGCTCCCACATTTAGTTGGTCACTGCTCCCACCAGAGCCCAGATCTGAGAGCCGGAGCCAGTGCCAGCCAGGTACTTGACTTGAGAGTATTTCTGGGTCTGAATTTACATTTGTTCAGCCACTACCCATCACTTCTGAAGACTGTAAGAGATCCAGATTCCCCAAGGACCAGGAAAGGATAAATGTTCTTCTGACCATCTTTGCTAAAAGGAGAGAGAGAATGGCTGTAGGCATGTTAAGCTGTTCTTTTAATATCTGGGCAGTTCTCCATGCATTCCCTCATGGTATGCATGGACCAGAAGGACTCAGGCAGCCCGCATTCCTCCCATCCTTCATCTGTTCCAGTCTCAATCTGGCATCGCACCCTAACACTCACTGACTCTCTCCCTCCTGGGATGGGCTCTGAGCCTGTACAGAATACAGACTGGATCCCAACCCTCTCCCCCATAGCAACCCTGGGACACGGGGCCAGGAGCAGAGGATTGGGATTCAGACCGAAGCAGGCTTTGCTACTGGGCTGGCCACTTTGCTTTTGTTATTATGGGGTTGCGCTGTCCCCACATCCCTCTGCCGGTTCTCAGTTAACAACTATTCATTGAACACTTGCTATGTTCCGAGTACTGGGGAGGAGCTGGGGATGAACTGGCGAAACCTTTACCCACAAACAGCTAGGAATATGCATGATGGCTAACAACCGAAATTACCAGAAAACCATACCAATGAGATGGTGAGTCCTGTGAAGGCAGCACACAGGAGGTCAGGCGAGCGACAGCAAGGTGAAGAAGTCAGAACAGCCCACGTCCACACAGAGATTAGAGATGGCTTCACCAGCCTTTCTCAGCCTCAGCACTGTTGTCATGCTAAGGCCAGTATTGTAGCTGAGAAGGACTTCCCTGTGCATTGCGTGTTTAATGGCAGCCCTGGTCTCCGTCCCCACCCACACTTACTGTGACAACCCAAATGTCTGCAAATGTTGTTAATGCTTTCTGGGAGAGAGGGTAAGGGAACAGGACCACCCCAGGTGAGAACTATTGCTTTAGAGTTGCCTTGCTTGAGACTGTGTCTCTCCACTGCTACTCCCGGTGGTGACTTTGACCACAGTTCCTGAACTTTGGCTGCCGCGCAGAGATTGTCTGCAACATCTTATGGTGTCTTTAAGAGGAATAGATAAAGAAACAATGAGCCATAGCAAGGTTGTCTCAGAGCATCGGTTGTCACTGGTCTGTCTTGCTAAAAGACTACCGGCCTCTTGGTGACAGAAAGGAGCTAAAATCCACCAAATCCAGAAAAGATGCCTTCAAAATCGTTCAACCTCTAAAGTTAAAAAAAAAAAAAAGTCTAAGAACTCTCTACCCCAGAATAACCAAAGGAGATCATAAGTACCAAATGAAAGGCTGTGACTTTGAGTTGGCCCCAAAGAGTCCCCATCCAGTCAGAGTTACCATCTGATTACAACCCGGCTTCTAATGGAGAAGGAAGCAGCCGTTCCCCGCGAGCTTAGGAAAGCATAGCCCCCGTGGGGCGTGGCTGACGAAAGATGATATTGCCGATGTCTTCCTCTTTACCCCCTGAACAATTGAAATGGCCTTTCCTTTTCCTGTTTGGCTGGTTTGAAGCCCCCAGTTCTCTCTGGCACGTCAGCTCTTACCTCCCTGTAGCCTTTGAGGCCCAGCCAATGACTGAAGGACGGTCACTTTCAACATTCCGTGTCAGCCTGGGGTGAGTTGGCTAGTGCGTGCTGCCTCTTTGGGTCTTCCTACGCACCGTAGAGGGAACAGTTTCTGTACCTGGACTTAAAGGAAATGGCGGTGTCATCGGCCCCCTTGTCCACCGTTCTCCCTGCCCATCTCCACCTTCTCGCTCTAAAGTCCTCGCTTATCTTTATAGAGCTCTGAGTAATTCCTCCCTGGAACAGACGAAAACAAATCCAGAAGGGTGTCTACAGAGCCGGCTTCCTCTCCTCAGACATTATTTCCAGAGCCTTCTGAAACCTTGCCTGCCCCTATGCCTGGAATCCCTACCTGCTTGAGTTTCCCCTCTGCTTCCAGATCCTGTGTTGAGCATTTTTTGGCCAGAGCAGATATGCTTTGATTTAATACAAGGTTTTTTTTTTTAAAGTATTTCCTGAGAAAGTGTATGCACGTATGAGATTCTATTTTAGGTACCCTGGAGGCTGCAAAACAGCACAAGGCACGCATGCCTACATGACTGACACAAAAATACCCAGTAAATGTGTGTTGGAGGTGAACATGTCCCAGAAGGACAGGTAAAAGGACAGCCACCTGCTAAACACCTGTCTGATGCCAGGAGCTTACTAGACATTCTAGGTGCGAAGGTGAACAAGCTATGAGCCCGCGGAAATGCTGAGGCCCAGTGCAGACCGAGAGCTCCAGCCACAGAAGGCTCGATGTCATTTGACAAGGTGGAAAGAGTGTTCTGCTCATGTGGCGGGGAGTCTGTCCAGCCTGGAGTTTGGGGAACTTTCCTCGACAAAATGTTTTCTGAGAGAAGTCATGAAAAAACAAGGGCAGGAAGAAATAGAAAAGAAATCTCATATACCTGGGGTGAAGGAAGGCATGAGTTCTGCTGGAAACCAGAGCGACTGGGCATGGCTTAAATGTCAAAAGGTAGGCCGTGGTGGAGCAAGAGAGAAGAGAGGGGTGAGGGCTGAAAGTGGGGGGTCTGCGCGGTGGACACAGAAGGGAGCTACCCAGCCGCTAGCTCCTCCAGGTCTCCCCAGCTGGAGAAATCGGATCTGCCTGACCTGCCCTGAATCCCTCGGGGGACTGGAGTATAGGACTCTGTGAATGGCTGGGCCACACTGACCCGACAGTAAGGTCTCACCAGGGTGTCTGAGAGCCCATCAGTCCCGCTTGTCTTCTTGTTCCTTCCAGCCCTGCGTCCTTTCTTTTCCTTTCTTAAATACTTAGCACTGAAAATATCCTACAGCCATCATTGCCATGTCTGTTTCCAATCCTGCCCACTCCAGCCTCAGAAAGCAAGCTGCAGGCTAGGCTATGTTCTGTGTCCAGCCTAGTTCAGTCCTTCTCCTTCACCATCCAGCCATTCCTGGGGGAGTGTGTCCAGAGTCTAACAGTCTCCGGTACCAGACAGGCTTCCCAGGCCGTGGACCGAGCAGGCCCTAGAGAACTGGATAAAGCGCTTCTACTTTTCTCTCCTGGCACTGCTGTTAGGGGAGACCCTTTCTTCAGCTTGCAGATGTTTCTACATCAGCAGTTCTCACCCGTTCTAATGCTGCGCCTCTTTAACACAGTTCCCCACATTGTGGGGACCCCCGACCGTAAAATTATTTTATTACTCCTTCATCACTGTAATATTACTACCATTATGAATCGTAATGGAAATATCTGTGTTTTCCAATGGTCTCAGGTGACCCCTGTGAAAGGGTCATTTGATCCCCACTCCCCAAAGGGTTGCCAGCCACAGGTCAAGAACGGTTGTTCCACACAGAAGGAATCCATCAGGGTTTATTAGGAAAACACGTGATTCCTTTCTCCCAGGAGTCCTTCTCAGAGGAGGAAGAGGCCTTATCTGATTGGTCTGTTCAGGACAAGAGGTTCTAGGCTTTCCTTCTCTGCTCTAAGGGCGGGCTGCCTGAACAAAGGAGGCCACTTCCTTGTCTATGTTCAGAGCCATGCTGATCAGTTCTGAGCTCGCCTGGTGTTGCCTTCCAGAAGTGGATTAGGACCACTCACGAACCATTTGGCTCCACACTAGGCAGCCAAATCAGTAATTATCAGCAATTATGAGAACATGTTGACCTTCAACTGACTCCTTTCTCTCCTGTTAGTGCCGAATGTGGGCAGAGAGAAGGGATTTTACATCTCAAGTCCCCTGAAATGCTCTGGTAGCTTAAAAAGCCTTTCTATACCAGCTTCTCAATACTCAAAACCATCTGTTAAATAAATAAATAGTCAAGTAAAGGTATATTGTTTTGCCTAAAAGACATAGCCACATGCACAGAAATTTTGTCTAAATAATTTTATACAGTAATATTTTTCACACAAACTCACATTCAGATGATATACGGAAGCCTTAGGCTCGGATCTGTGGACAGAATGATTTAATGATTGTTTTAAATCATGTGAAAGAATATTGCCTCTGTGGTGAGCCACAGTGTTTTTATGCAGGGGAGAAACCAATGATCCTAACCTCAGAACATCTTACATTAAGAGCGTAGCTGAATATATTCGGTGCAAGGGCTGGACGGCTTCTAAAATTAACAGGATGCTTTTTTTCCTATGTAGGTGAAGCTGGGAGTTGATAACGTGCTTGGACACTGGAACTTAGGGCATCACAGAGCTGTCCCTGCCCTGAGAGACCAATAAACTGTCAAAACGACTCCATGGCAGCCATTTTAACTGTCTGCCAATTGACTCTAGCACCAGGCATGCTGTCCTTGCAAGTCTTAGAAGGCCTGCTCTGGTTTGCTTTCTATTGGTGTATTAAAGAGCGTGCCCACAAGCAGCTTGGGATGGGGAAAGGGTTCGTTTCATCTTACAGTTTACAGTCCAACATTCAGAGAAATCTGGTGGTTTGGAAAAAATGGCCCCTAAAGGAATGTCACTAGTAGGACATGTGGCCTTGTGGGAGGGCGTGTGGCCTTGTTGGAGGAAGTGTGTCACTGTGGAAACGGCCTTTGAGGTCTCATACCCAGGGAGACTGACTTCTTCCTGTTGCCTATGGGTCAAGATAGAGAATTCTCAGCTTCTCCCCCAGCACCATGCCTGCCTGAACACCACCATGAAGAAAATGGTCTAAACCTCTGAAAAGGTGAGCCACTCCAACTACATGATTTTCCTTTACAAGAGTTGCCGTGGCCATGGTGTCCCTTCACAGTGATAGAAACTCCAACTAAGACGAGAAGTTAGAGAAAGAACTCAAGGTAGGAACATGGAGGTAGGTAGGAACTGAAACTGGGACCATGGAGGAATGCTGCCTAGGTTTACTCCTCACTGCTTGCTCTGCTTATTTTTTCTTATACTACACAGACCACCTGCTGGGGGAAGCACAACCCACAGTGGACTGGGCCTTCTCACATCAATCACTAATCAAGAAAACACCCCCAAAGACTTGCCTACAAAACATATGATGGAAGCAATTTCTTAATTAGACACATGACTCTAGCTTGGGACAAGCTGTCAAAAAAAGCTCACCAGCCCATAGATTCAGTATGATATTTTCCTTTAAGTCATACTTCATCGTTTATAAGTATTATTGCCTAGAGTAGGGAGAAGCATTTTTTTTTTTACTGTTTCCATACTTCATATTTCATCCAGAGGTGCTATAATTATCCACATTTAAGGATCATGACCCTGAGATGCAGCAAGCTTAAGAAATTTTTCCAGGCTTCTACAGCTGGTAAGGGTGGCTTAGAGCTCGATTGGCAACATTCAACCCAACCCGCCTGCCCCATGGTTTTACCTGCTTCTCAGTCTGAAAGTGATGAGCTGGGGTGGAAAGGATACTGCGCATTAAGTGCTCTGGTCGGAAACTTCATGTATTTGTTCCATTTCGTGGAGCCCTTGTTGTCCATCTTAAGACAACAAAGCAAAGGGTTATGTAAAGCTTTTGACCCCTTTAGAAAAGACTCAAACACCTTGATCCCAGGTCATGGTCTCTTACTGATTACCAGCATCCTCAATACCCCTTCAAGTCTCCCTGACTGATATGTGACCACATCACATATCACATATGTGATATGTGACCAGTCTTTAGATGAATTAATCACAGAATTCTACTAGACCCTCTTTTTAAAAAATGCCACTATACTTCAAAGTATACGGTGAAATAGAAGAGGAAGGAAGACTACACACTTGGGGTTCTATGAGCCAAAGCATAAAGCACTACTAGAGAAAAGAAAAGAGAAAGTGAAATGTCACCCCACCTTTTCTCCCAGCCCTTCCTTCCAGGGCCCCAACTCCCAGGGCAGATTCCTCCCTTCTGTGTTCTGTTCACGTGTTTGTCCCGGGTCTTCTGGCTGTTCAGGTGTTGCTCCTGTATTCCATAGTCTCTGGGTTGTATCATTTCCTGTGGGACTTCAATCTCTTGCTGAACACACCCCTGCACTGGTGTCCTTGTTTGAAGCAGATGGGGGCCCTGACAGGCAACAGTGTGTCGTGTTTTGCTGAATTATTTCTCATGGCAAACAGTTAGTATGAAATATCCCATGCAGTAGTTCAGCTTTCTGTCGCTGTGGCAACACGTCTGAAATAATCAACTTAAAAAGGGGGAAATGTTGTGGGAACTCTTGATTGCTGATAGCACAGGATGTCATGGTGAGGAGGCCTGTTCCTGTCATGGAGGCTGGAGAGCAAAATGAAAGAGACTAATAAGCATGTAGGATCTCCTATGGCACACCCTTCATGACTCAGTTTCCTCTTACTAGACCACCTTCTGGGCTTCCCACTGCCTCCAAAAGAAACAACCCTTTCAAAGCATGGATTCTTGGAAAATACTCAGGCCAGACCCAAACCATAGCATCTTAAATGCTCAACATTAAAGAAACTAGTCAGAAAACTATGCAGCCACTTTAAAAATTAATATAAATCCATGTAAACCAACATGGAAGCTACCTCATTGAAAGAAGTCACAGAAAAATACTACTAAAAAGTTTAACTTGTATTCATTTTTTAACCTCAAATACATTCTATGTATTTCTATAGTTTTATACAACATGCGTGTTTATATAAACTAGGCAAGGGAGTATATCACTAGAATTTCAGGACCGTGAAGGTAGAGGCAGAAGGATAAGAATTTCAAAGCCAGTGTTTGCTACTCAGTGAAGTTAAGATTAACCTGGCCTATATGAGACCCTGTCTTGAAAAAAATCTAATATTTGAATATATATTTCATGGAAAGATTTACAATAAGTCAATAGCATCATTACAGAAATGGAATAGGAAGACAACGCTAAAATAAAACTTTAAACATTTAAAAACTTTACCATATTATTTCAAGAAAAATGCATATTGCATGTATAAGAAAGATTAATTTCACAATACAGTAAAATAACAACAGAAGAAAATAAGCCTAGAAGGCCGATTGTGACTGCATTGCAAAGCATCAGCCCTTCCAAGTTGGGAGTTTGTGCTTAAACTGGGGTATGAGGGGCAGCAAGGAGAGTGAGGTGTGTGCATGAGCTGATCTACACTGTTCCTTGTCCTCCTAGGGTTGCCTTGGAGTTAAGTAACCATAGAAACCAGACAGGGAGGTGCAGGATCTGCAGTGGGTGCCTTGTGAGAGTTGGTGATCACTGACATTTCCATCACTGCTCCAGCCACACTGACCTTTCCTATCCTCATGACTATAGCGAGTTCTCTGCTCCTCAAAGGTTTCACACATACACTTCCTTATTCCTAGGCCTTCTTTCTCACCCCTCCCATCTCCATGACAATTACAGGCCACCCAGGCCCTCCCTCACCCACCTTTCCCAGTAGATCCTGTCCCCAGTGCACAGCACACTGTTGGTTTTTTTTGTCTGTTTCTTTGTTTTAACAATACTTGTTAGAGTCTATAATCACTAAACTTTTTTGTCTACTTATTAGTTTTCAAAGTACAGAAACCTCACAAAGCCAGGGGCCATGTTTGTAGGGTTCAGTGCTCTTTCCTCTAAAACCAGTGGGATTTCTAAACACACGGTAGAGGGGAAAGTGGCAATAGATAACAACAGTCATAATAGTCACAGAAATAGTTGCTGCTCTCTGTACACAGCTTATGCCCATATATGTTTTCATGCACTTTACATACGCTAGCACACCCAAACATCCTGAGACCCTTTTAAGTCGGTATAATATTACCCACGGTACACATGAAGATGCTGAGTCATGAGAGAGATGGAAAAAGCTCGACCAAGGTCACAGGACTGGTAAGTGTCAGAGCTAAGTCACTGCCATTGGTATAGCACCAACCCTTGCTGAAGGATTAACCAACTGTTAATGACTTGTAGTAGTCCTCTTGTCCTTGTGCTCAGCTTAATTCCGTCAATGGTGCAGTTTGTTTTAGGAGAGAGGGGAATGATTGATTAGCCTAATTGATGGTGCCCCGAGGGAGGTACTGGCTTAGGAGGAGAAGGCAACCATTCTCTTCTGAGAGTCAGAGAGTGGACTCTGTAAGGGAGCTGCTGGCAGAGTGCACTTGGCACAGATGTAGGGACTCACCCGGCTCCAGTCCACATTACCTGGGTCTTCAGAGACTTCTCTGAGCCAAGACCTATTAGAGCCAGGGCTCCAAGTACACATTCTGGGAGCCACGGAGAACTGGCTGCCCCGGGACGGTGCTAAGAAGTAAGCAAAAAAACAGTCCCTGACTCAGGCCAGGGCAATTACTGTCCAGTCACTGCCTTTAGAAACAAGAGCTTCCCAGGAGCCACACTGTTCCCTGGGTCCCTGTGAAGTGAGTCCTTGCAGGACTGTGCATGGCTCTGTGTCTACAGCGGTTAGGAGAAAAATACACCAGTGCCCCAACAGTCAGATTCGCCATGTTCTAATCACAAGCCAGGCACCATGTGAGGGGCTTTTGGTAGACTCTCTCCTATAATTCTGGCAACAGAATTACAATGATTTTCTTCAACATGGATTCAGCTGATAAATATTTGTTGAGCACCCGCTCTGTGAATGAGGTAAGCACTATTTTTAACTCCGTATTACACATGAGGAAAAAGAAACTCGGAGATTAAGTGACTGTCCAAGCGCTTTTTCGATTCTTCCTGCCTCTGTCTGCCCAGTGCTCACATCCCTTCATGGCTGCTCACGATTGTCTCCTATGTTGGAGACCATCATTTATCTTTGTTGACTGTTGGCGACTGTATTGTAATTGCGGTTGGAAATTATTCAATAAAAGAACGGTGCCTGGCCTGCAATAAATGCTCAGTAAGATTAGCACAAGCTACTCTGTATGTTATACTGTACACTTAGACATTCCAGTAGTTAATTTGTACCTACTAGTCAGGCCTCCATACTCGGTTATTTAGTTAGATTTATCTGGATGCGGTTAGGAAGCTATTCTCTCATAGATGAAATTAAGGTTCAAAAGCAGATTACTATCTCTCCCTACATGTCTCTTTCCAAAACAAAAAAGTGAAGATACATGAATATCTCAATCAAACCATTATTTTGAACAACTAAACACACTAATAAAACAATTGACCAAAAAGAAAGTGAGCGAGCTTGGCATTGGCATGATGAATGTCAGATTGAATGGAGAGGCCATTGGTGGTCAGAGCCTTCCAGGATTGTCCCTTTCTCACGGGCGGCACTGGAAGTGATGAGGAAGGAATACCTGTTGTGAGCCAATCCCAGGCTCCATTCAACCGCCTGCTGGCCAGAACCGGCCTTGTTCTCGGGCTTCAATTTTATCCTGATAAAAAGGGAAGGCTGTTATCAAAATCAAAATGAAACCTAGGGCATGCTATGATATTCTGGGTTTTTTTAGCTCTAAGTAAGAGCAGTCCAGGCTGTTGAGTAAACAGAAGCATTTTCTGGGCTCAGAGTCAGAGTAGCGTCAACCCCTGGAGCCAGGATGACTTAGGATCAGCCCCCATGCACCTCCTGGCTGCTGAGAGGGAGCCTGTGATGGCAGGAGAGGATGGGATGGCCGGCCAGTCCAAGGCTGTCTCCTGAGCTTCTAAAATGCCTAGTCTTCTTGCTTTCTGGAACAACCCTGCAAGACTGGCAGGCTGGGGGCAGTAGTGACACACACTCCCTGTCACTAATCCCCCCCCCCCATCACCTCAGGGTAAAGTTGAGGTAGAACCCATCCCAGCTAGAAATCATGTTCTCACACTAGTAAGGTCACAGGCGACCACAGCTTAGTTTTGTGATCCAAGGCCAAGAGAGCAAAATGACACCGGCCTCCTCCTGGCTGAGTCCCTCTCACCGCAGGAGACACAGAAGACTGGGAAGGAGGAACTAAGGGAGAAAACAGGAAGAGACAGAGATTCCAGCCCTGGTTACAGCTGCAGGCAGAGCTCTGTGACAGCCGTCAGCTATCTTTTGGATCCCAAGTGTCATGCATCACTTTTCCCATTATCCTTCAGTTTGGGGAACAATGCGCGCATTGTCTACGACTAAACTCAGCCACTAATTCAGTCTGTGAGAGCCAGCCACTGAGACTGCCAAGTCTCCATTTTTTCTCTTCCACACATTGCCGAACACAGGAGTTCCTCAACTCCACTATTAGGCTCCCAGGCTGGTGATTTTGCTACAGGTGAGTCACCAGCTGCTGGTATTGACTAGATGCATTTCTTTGCTTATATTTATTTCAAAACTAAATACTTTATTGTCACCTAAATATAAGAGAGAGAGAGAGAGAGAGAGAGAGAGAGAGAGAGAGAGAGAGAGAAGACCATAGCCTTTTGTATTCGTAGTAAATACTTCGTTACAAACTTCCTTCATTCTGTCTTCTGGATGTCTGGAAGTCTAGAAGTCAGACACTGACTTCTGGATCAGTGTCTAGATGATCTTTAAAGACAGCATCCATCTCAATTACCCTACTGTAAGCATCTTGACTGGTCTCCAGTAATACGGCTCACTTCTGCAGACTTCCAGTCCCCTGTGTTAAACCAGTTCCCACTACACAATCCCTGGTGGGTTTCTCCGTACATCTTGTGAAGTTTGCTTTCCCTGCTGAAGGCAGAGGCTAGGTGTCTGGGTCATTACTAAGTTCAAGGATGGCATTCATTCTAGAAGGATGACTTTTAACCATGTCTCCTGACCACGACATCTCACCAAGACTCAGACTGTGTACATTCAGAAGGAGATAAATCTTTCCCCAGTAAGGAAAAAAAAAAGATCTGACCAAAACAATGTTAAAAGAAAAATGGGAAGAGAAAAGTGGAAGAGACAGAGTGCAGTCTCAGAAGGGCTGCTGTGGAAGACTTGGTCAGCGAGAAGGAAGAAAAGAAGCCATTCAACATGGTTTCCACGTGGTTACAGTAACTACTGATGCTTATGTAGAGGCCGTCATCATGGTGAGCATTTTTAAGCCTGATTACATTTAATTCTTACAATCATTATTACTCCCATTTTGCATATGAAGAAACTGAGACTAAATGACATGACCTTTTCTCTGAAAACACAACTAGAATGTGCAAGGCAGGGACTCGAACTGAAGTCTGTTAGGCTCTGATGTGGGAGTCCCCTCTATGCTATAAATATGTTTTATTGACATTGGTTAATAAAGAAGCTGTTTTCGGCCAATGGTGTAACAGAATATAGCCAGGCTGGAAAAGATATATATAGAGAGAGAGTAGGCGGAGTCAGGGAGATGCCATGTAGCTGCCAGAGGAGAAAGACACTAGCTGCCAGCTGGAACCTTGCCGATAGGCCACAAGCCTCATGGTAAAATATAAAATAATAGAAATGGGTTAACTTAAGATGTAAGAGTTAGCTGGAAATATGCATAAGCTTATAGGTCAAGCAGTGATTTAATTAATATAGTTTCTGAGTGATTATATCTGGTCTGGGAAGCCAGGAACGAACAAACAGCTTCTGCCAACAAGGCTCCAGGGCCCAGCTTCTCCCTCCAAAGATGTGAGATCCCACACTAACTGCTCTATAGGGCCAGAGTCAACTATCACTTGTTCCTCCCCAACCTCTGTGACTTGTCCTGTGGCCAGCAACACCCAACTCTTAATCAGAGTTTTTACAGCCCAGGCCTTATATCTCTTGCAACTGTCAACTTCCTTTCAAGTTTCCCTCTCTGTGTCTTTCCTGCGCTGATCCTTTTTGTAGGTGTCCCTAGAGTAATGACCCCTGAGCCAGGCCTTCATCAGATGCTGCCTCTTCTCCTGCCGAGGAATCGGGAACTTTGGGTGGCCTGTGCCTTAAAGTGCTAGCAAACATGGTGACTTTCAATCGGGGTTCATGGTATGGTTGAGTCTCAAAGAGAGATAAACTGTGAGAGAGTGAGTTACCTTAATTTTGTTCTTGTGTAAAATGTCATTTGACCAGGACTGACAGTAAGAATCACAGATTCAATAGCAGGAATCACAGAGAGGGGAGGCACCGACTTTTCCGTGGCCATGCCATGGAGTAGCACTCTCCAGGACTAATCTCCAGGTTAATATATATATATATATATATATATATAAACAAAAACCAGCCTGCCTTGCAGCTCCGAAGGAGATCATAGGAGGGATACGTGTCAACACAGTCAAGAGCATAGGAGGAACTGTATTAAAAGCAATGCTTTCCTCTAAAATTTGTTTATATGCTTATTTTGGAGGCTAGGTTTCTTGTAGCTCAGGTTGGCCTTGAACTCTATGTAGTGAAGGATGGCTTGAACTCCTGGCCTCCCTGCCTCCAGCTTCTGAGCGAACGGATTACAGACACGTTCCTATGTTCAGTTCTCTCTAGCATTTATAACTTCTCATCTTCTTCCATGGCTGACTTTCACTGGTACCACTCTCCTGTACCTGTTGATTTTATTGTATCTTTCTGGTCCCTCCAAACCCCATCTCCTCCCTCCCCACTGATGTGAATTGCATGGAGACTTCAGGTGCTAAATCCGGTTGATTATTCTCTCTAACCCAGCATCCTAGACCCCTGATTTGGCGTGACTTGAGGCAACCACCAGCACACAGACATCTGCCCCTTATTTACCTGGCCTGGTCCTCATTGACCCACCTCTCAGAGTTCTGGTTGACCTAGAAGGAAGAAAACTGCTGGGACATCTCCATCATTAATCCCTGCCAGCCCAAACTTTCACTTGCTGCATGACAGTGGCCATGGCTCCGAGAGTCTCTGCCATTGGTCCTGCACTAAATCCGTCAGTCTTATAAATGGAAAAAGGATGGGCAAGTCAGGGACCTGGAGCTGAGAGTTCTGAAGGAAATATTTCTCATCACAACCCAAGTCACGTCATGATACAAGATAGCTCTGTCCTAGGCCTCCAGTCCAGGTAGAAAGCATCTTAATCCCATGGGTGCTACTCCCAAGCCAAAGCAATAGTGCAGCCTCTTCAGTAACAACAAATTCAAGGACATCAAACTGTGAGCTACCTTCAGGAGACGCTTGGCTGGACTCACCTGTCCCAGGTGATCGCTGACTATAAATCCAACAACAAATAATGCTTAGGTCTGGAGGAGCTTAAAACTCTCGGCTTTGGAATTTAACTTGTTTTGTCTCCTGCCACAGATCTTTGTCTCCTGCCCACACCCCGACTCCTGTAGCGATAAAGACTGTGAGTCTTCTGCAGAGTTGAGTTCTATGTCCTTTTCGGTTCGTTTTTGAATGAAGTAGTTTATGAGGCGTGGAGGTGAGTGCTCATTTATGGAAATTGACACAGAAGAGAGAACTCCTTTCGCTCTGCAAATGGTGCCTCTTCAAAGTGAGATCTTAAATAAAGTGCACTTCGGATTGGATCTCTCTTTTTTTTCCCCTTATTTATTTATTTATTTAAAGAATTTCCACTTCCTCCCCTCCTCCCAATACCCTCCCGCTCCCCCCACTCCCTCTCCTCCTCCCTCACCATTCCCAAGAGCAGTCAGGGTTTCCTGCCCTGTGGGAAATCCAAGTTCCTCCCCCCCTCCCTCCAGGTCCAGGAAGGTGAGCATTCAAACAGACCAGGATCCCAAAAAGCCAGTCCATGCAGGTGAAGCAAGACCCAGTGCCATTGTCAATGGCTTCTCAGTCAGCCCCCATGTCAGCCACATTCAGAGAATCCGGTTTGATCACATGCTCGTTCAGTCCCAGTCCAGCTGGCCTTGGTGAGCTCTCATTTGATCAGTCCCCTTGTATCAGTGAGTGAGCGCACCCTTCACGGTCCTGACTTCCTTTTTCATGTTCTCCTTCCTTCTGCTCTTCATTTGGACCTTGGGGGCTCAGTCCAGTGTTCCAATGTGGGTCTCCGACTCTATCTCCATCCCGGATTGGATCTCTTAAGGAGACTGAAATCTTCATGTGTTTGAATTTGTAAAGACTGGGGACTTTAAAAATAAAAAAAAATTATTCTAATTTTAATGTGACATCTTAGGGATCAGTAAGAAAGGAAGGGTTGAGGTTTAATAGTGATGCATGCGTGTGTCAAGCGGACAAAGGGTCATTTGTACTGCCTGAGTTTTGTGTGTCAATTTGACACAAGCTAGAGTCATTAGAGAGGAAAGAGCCTCAGCTGAGGAAAGGCCTCCAAGAAACCCAGTTGTAAGGCATTTTCTCAATTAGTGATCAATGGGGAGGGCCCAGTCCGCGGTAGGTGGGCCATCCCTGGGCTGTTGGTCCTGGGTTCTATAAGAAAGCAGACTGAACAAGCCATGCAGAACAAATCAGTAAGTAGCACCTCTCCATGTCCTCTGCATCAGCTCTTGCCTCCAGGATCCAGCTCTGTTTGAGTTCCTGTTCTTACTTCCTTCAATGATGAACCATGATCTGGAAGTGTAAGCCAAATAAACCCTTTCCTCCCCAACTTGCTTTTGGGGCATGGTGTTTGGTTGCAGCAATAGAAACCCTATGACCTCTAGGGGATGTGGCTAATGCTCCATAATCAGCATACTTAATCATCTCCCCAGGTGTGCTGGTTGGGGTTTTTCTTGTGTTTTTGTCTGCTTGATCTAGGAAGAGCGAACCTCACTTGAGAAAATACTCCATCAGATCAGCGTATGGGCAAGTCTATGAGATATTTTCTTGATGATTCGTGTGAGAGGGCTCAGCTCCCTGGAGCTGGTGATCCTGGATTGCATTAAAAAAAAAAAAAGCAAACTGTTAAATCAGTAAGTAGCCTTCCTCCATGGTGTCTCTTTCAGTTCCTGCCCACGGGTTCCTGTTCTGCTTGAGTTCCTGCCTTGTCTTCCCTTGATGATACACCATATTCAGACTATGTAAGCCAAACAAGCCCTTCCCCCACTCCCACCCATGTTGTTTTTGATCACAGTGTTTATCTCAGCAATAGAAAGCAAATTAGGATACCAGGTGGTTGATCATAGACAGCACCTACATCATACTTTGGAAAACCCTCTATTAGGTCTTAAAGCTGAGGCGTTCCCAATGTGCCTCGCACAGACTTACCCTAGGGTTCTGCAAAGTTTGTCGGTTCAATCCCCGCTCCATTGCCCTTGGATCTGAAAATCCTTTCTTCAGCTTAGAGTTGGGCCCAGATTCCAGTGATGACAACCGCAAACCCAGGGGCCAGAAACCCCAGATAGCTAAGACGGAAGTCTTCTAATCACAAGGACGGGGGTGTGTGCAAAGATGGAGGACCCGGAGACACGGAGGGGAAAGACCTCTCACAGCACTAGGGACACCAAGTGGACGTGAGAGGCAGCCTACTAGTTGTTGCAAGAATGACCTTCCTCCGAGAATGACCTTGAGAATGAAGGTCTGGCTCAGGATCTGCCTTTTACCCTCTTGCTGGTCCTAGTCTTAACTATGTGATACCTTTTGATTGTTGTCTTCCTCATATGAGAGCAGGCTATATACAGCAGGCATCTGCTTTGTGGACCAGAAAGTCTAACCTTCAGAGTGCAGTGAGTTAGTGTACTGGGTGGAGGCATAGATTAAACTCACGGAGATCTCTTCTACGTGATAGGAAGTAAGAGTGTTGATGGACTTCCAAGAGAGTGGGGAAGGCAAAGCAGAGGCTGTGAAACACTTACCAGGGCCTCGATGCTGGGGCTAAACTTGCCAGACTTTGGCAAGTTTTTGAACTTTTAATAGTCTACACATTTTAGAATTTTACATATCCTGTCCCGAGAACCATCATATGTAACAGGACTGAGGCACCTATGAACTCATAGAGACTATGACACCAGGCACAGGACCTGCACAGACTCAAACGAGACAAAACTCCAGGACTGAGAAAGGGAAGTAGACAGGAAGTCCCATCCGTAACCAAGAGGCACTGTTTATAATTGATGCCTACTAGGTAGTCATAGTTTCAGTGAACTTTTTGTATTGTTTTTGGTATTGTTTTGTCTTGTTGTTTTTTCTTTTTTTCTAGTTTGTCTGTTTTGATTTTTATAGCTTGTTTGCTTGTTTGTTTTTAAGAGAGAGAAAGGAAGAAAGGGAGGAAGGAAGGAAGGAAGGAAGGAAGGAAGGAAGGAAGGAAGGAAGGAAGGAAGGAAGGAAGGAAAGAAGGAGGAGAAGAGAGAAGAGAAAGGAAAAAAAGGAAGACCATGATGTTGGATGGATAGGAAGGTCAGGAAGATATGGAAGAGTTAGATGACACAGAGGAAAAAATATAAGAACAAATACATATTTTATAAAGATGAATACATGGTATCCAGTCTGGGTGACTATAGCAGAAAACAGAATGGGACTGAAGGCTAGACTTTCCTGTCTCCCTAAGGGGTTGGGGTCCAGGTAGCCTCTCAGCTTTATGACTGTGCACCGCCCTCTAGTGACCAGACTGTGTCACTATAATTTTGTGACATTTCTTGAAAATCGGAGCTTCTTATATTTTCAGGTCAGGCTTGAGTGTAATTAGCAAGTATTACAAGCGTCTATGAGCTAGATTAAACCCACCAATATCATTTTGACACCTGGTAACTTCATAGACAACATATATCCAAGACAGTACCAGATGAAAGGATGTAGCAATGAGCAGGTCATATATACCCCCTACCTGGATGCTCTTACATCCTTAGGAGGGGAGAGGATACTTGGTAACCACAACGAAGCAAGACAGACACCATTGGGAGGAGTCTGGGAAAGGAACCGCACACAGCTAATGCAGAATTTAAGAAATGGTGGCTCCTATTCAGGAAATGTCTCTGAAGAAATGCCCCAGGGCAAACTTGAACTCTATGAGCTTGAGGTATTGAGGGCAGGCCAGGGGTACCTGGAGTAGAGAAAGGTACATCCTTATTACGTCAGTTTCCCATCCATGTGAAAACAGGCCTGAGAAGAAATATTGAGAGTGTTACAATGTCACAGTCTCTGGTGGGGACAGAGATGAAGTCTGCGTGCCCACTGTAGACCCTCCCCCTCACCTCAGGACACAAAGAGCAATGGAGTGGGAGAGGGAAGCACATGTGGTGGGGGCATTCATGCAGACTGATACAGGGACAATAGCAACTGTGGGGTACTCGACAGGCTATATGGGCCTCCCTGTTCATTTGTCAGAAGAGACGACAGTACAGAGAATGCTTATGTTCCATAAGCAGTGGTTGCTAAGCACCTTCTCCCACATCTCTTGTATCCCAGTCCCAAGAGTCAGAACCCTGTCTCCTACAGCACCCCACTTGTCCCGGGTTCTCTCAGTCTGTGATGCTTCAGTCCCAGGTCCATAACTGTTACCCGGAAGTTCCAGGATTCACATGCACAAGCTGTGAGTCCCCCCTGTACTCCACCCTGCCCCGTGGCTGCCATTCTGAGCTTCTGCCTGTGTTCCCTTTCTCCCTGCAGAACCTGGCCACTAACTGTTCTCGCGCCTCCAAATCCTGACGAGGCACCGCTCATCTCCTAGCCTCAACTGAAACACCTTCTCTGCCAGATACCCTCCTGACCTTCCCCAGGACCACTGAGAACACAGAATGCTGGCATTCTTTCCGAATCTTTCTCTGCAACTAGGCTCAAGAACCCAGAAGCCGAGGTCTGTCTGCCTCACTTTCTCCCAGACAGTTTACGTGGTACCGATCACTTAGAAGGTGCCCCAAGACCGTCTAATCAATGAGTAAGTGAATAAATGGAAGCGAATGGCTCTCCCCTGAGCTGCTGCTTTTTCCCATCATGCCTGTGTTTGTTTTTCTAGGTCCCCAACCCCCTCGACTCCTGCCCTCTTGATGTCTAACAGGGGCCTGCTTATTGTTGTAATCTGGCCCAAGAGAAAGAAAACAGTCTGTTCCAGCCCAGACAGTGACTTGTCAAGGTTATTACTTATGGCAGTGTTGGTGTCTCCTAAACACGTTGTGTGTGTAGGGGGGGGGACATGACAGTAAAGAGCTGTTCACGTGTAAAAGTTAGATATTCTCCTCTCTGGAATTTGTTCTCGTTGTGGGTAGGAATCTAACTAAAATTTGGTTTCTTTACATGAATGTTTATAATGTTCTGAGGCTTGACTCCATGAAAAGTATACAATGTCACCATAGACTCTCAGACCAAAATGCTCTACAAGGTGTCTTAGGCAAAGTAGCTGCAGGGTAAAGCAACAGGTTTCCTATCCTGCCACCAAGAAGGATCCTGGCAAGCTCATAGATAGTACATATGGATCCTGGAGACGTTCACTGGTGGTACACATGGATCCTGGTGATGCTCACTGATGGTACATATGGATTCTGGAGATGTTCACTGATGGGACATATAGATTCTGGAGATGTTCACTGGTGGTACATATACATTCTGATGGTGCTCACTAATGGTACATATGGATCCTAGAGATGTTCACTGATGAAACATATAGATCCTGGTGATGCTCACTGATGGTACATATAGGTCCTGGATCCTGGAGATGCTCACTGGTGGTATTAAAGAGTCACTGTGCCTCAGGCTGTCAGGTGATTGTATTGCGAATGGTCAGGTTGTTCCCTGCCCTTCACAGAACTAACTTTCCAGCTTAAAATGTATAGTTGTGCAGTTTATTCTAATTGTTCAATGGCATCTGAAATCCAAACCCAAGAGTGGAAAGTCAGAGGAGGGGCAAGAGAACACAGCATGGGCTGCCTGGCCCCTCCCAAGAGTCAGGACAGGCAGTGGCTCTGAGGATAAAATCTCAAGACTGAGAGCTGAAGAGTGAGCAGTGCTAACTAGGAGTGTGCACACATGTACATGGTGTATGTGAGTTTGGGAGCATCTATCTGCCACATGGTTTTGTATATGTATATGTGTGTGCACAAGTGTTATGTGTGTTTCTGCAATGTGCTTGCAAAGTCTGTATGTGTAAGGACTCTATATGCCACAGGTATATCATGCATAAATATGTGTGCCTGTACACAAACATTTGTATAAGCATGTGCATGCAGTTTGCAAGTGCACGTGCATGTGAGTGTCCCAGAACATGAGTGTCTTATGTAGACACTTCTAGGTATGATTCATTGTCTCAACCTCCTCAACCTCCTGGCCTCCACCATGACAAGCAGTCAGTCACAAAGCAGACCTCGTGATTTCTCCTCATGGAGCAGGGAGGTTTTCCCAAACCTCTCTGGTTCACAGATCCTTCCAGTAAGAACAGAGCTACCTAAGCTCCCCCAGGCTGACTGCATGATAGTTATCCTGGCAGACATGTGATGAAGGGTCCTCACTTGCTTCTCCTCAAACCCGGGGGAGAGGGGCCCTATCATCCCATGTTGCAGAAGAGATAGGATGGGGGAGGGGGAACCACTCTTTGATGGTTGCAGCTGTGCCTTGAACACAGGTCTGTATGTTCCTGAAGCATGTGCTCCAACTCACTGAACCATTTCCCATGACTAGAGCAAGGGACAGCGCAGGGACCTCTCCACAATTACTATTCTCACAACACCCCTAGATCAGCACTCACTAAAAAGGCTCCCACAAAGCCCCTGCCCTGTCCACCTGTGGATTCACTGTGTGGTCCTGGGAGAGCCCCCCCACTTCTTTGTTGCCCTGGAGAGTTTCCCACTTCTCTGCCATTCCGCATGGACAGCCTAGCTCCACCACCCCCACTCTGCAGACAGCTTACATAATCATGCCAAAGCAGTTTCTTCCTCTCGGACATGACTCCCACAGTGGCACACTCCCAACCGCTGCAGAGGGATTAACTGAGCTTGTGACCTCCTAGTACACACTCCCATGCCCATGGCTATCGCCGGGGCAGAGGACAAGGGAGAATTGCTGGAAAAGCCAGCTGGGGAAGCACTGACTGGCAGGCGTTCTCATGCCCACTCACCTTCTAACTGCGGTGTGACCTTGGCTGAGGTTCTCTTGGCTGTCCAACTTTCCCCCCTTGAAAATGGGAATTGAAAACATACCCACTTTTTAGGTTTGCTTGAAGGGATAGAGGAAGTGCTCTTAATGTCATACCACTATTTCTATATATTGAGCAAAATTATAAACAAAGATTGGAGTATAGTTTTTGGTTGAGTATTTGGTGTCCACACTCCCATTTAATATTCCAAAGTGACCCTAGCATAAAGGTCTTTATTATCCCATGTTACAGAAGAGAATGCCAATGCTTTGAGAGGGAAAGGAATTTTCCCAAGGTAACACAGCTAGAAGCAGCAAGCCATGACGGAATTTAACTCTGCCTGACTTCAAGCCCAAAGCATGTGTCTGCCAGGCAATTTTCTCACATCAGGATAGAAAGCATATGTGATCAGACTTCCTACACCCTCTTCCTGAGTTCACCCAGCCTGGCCAAGGTCTGATGTCTGAACCCTAAAGAGAGGAAGCAAGAGTAGCAGGTGGTTGTCGAGTAGCCCTGAAAGCCTCGTGCTAGAACTGAGAACCCGCCAAGATCTGGAAGCAGGCAAGTTCAAGGGGGAGGAAGGTGGACCGCAGAGCAGAGGTTCCAGTATTGGTTCCATGGCAAATGTGACACCAGAGTCTGTGCCAGCACAGTGCCATGTGACATGGAACAAGCCATTCTCTTTCTGTTAGGGGACAACAGGTTGCCACTGGGCCCAGAGCCTGGGAATCCAGAAATCCCAGGACTAACTCGTGGTTCTGCATCATGCCAGAGTATGAATTTTCAGAGACTGCATAGGGGAAGTGCCGGTTTCCTCACATCACCACGGAAACAGAATTAATTGGTGCACAAAAGCCTTGGGACAGTACCTCACTCGTAGGAAGAACTAGATGCATCAATGTTTTAAATTGTGGAAACCGTGAGTAAAAGAAGGCTGGATGTTGGGATAAGGATGCCCTTGGCTCCGTCGGAACAGCAGGTATGAGGTAGCTTTTCAATCCGCTTCATTCTGTTTTATTTCATTCAGACAAGCTCTCATTATATAGCATACAATGGTCTTCAATTTACAATCCTCCTGCCTCAGCCTCCAAAATGCTGGGGTTACAGCTCTATGCCACCATTCTTCAACCCCTAAGTGACTTCAATAAGCTTTATTAGTTTCCCCGATGTGAATGGAGGTGATTCAAGGCTGGAGTAAATCCCCCAAGAACCTTTATTTTTTCACCCACCATTTTTTTTTTACATAGTGCCAGTATCCCCGCTCATGGCTGCAGACATTCCAGACACCACATCCTAACAGAGTTGCACCCAGAACCAGAAGGGCAAGAACAGAGAAATCTTTCTCACACCTAAATTGCTGTTATAGAAAGGAAGAAAATATCTCCCAGAAGCCTCTGAGAAATCGCCTTTCTCTGCAAGGAGCAGAGAGGGTCATAGACCCATCTCCAGCCCATCATATGGGAGGATGACTAGAGAAACAAGGTTCTAGCATTTTCCATCATGGTTTGTGAGCTGTACTACTTGGCAAGGAAGGGGGATAAGAAGTGTTGGTGGATGGGCATCCCTAGTTTGCAGGATCATCTTGAGAAGAAATGTGGGGGGAGAGTGCGGGAGCAGATGGAAGGGAACTACAGACGTTCCAGACAGGATTAGCATTCTCACGAGGGACAAGGGGAATAAGCCGATGGCTTCAGGTCAGGCCTAAAGTCAGAAAAATGGAAGCCAATAATTTCAGAGAGGTCAGCTCTTACTCATGGCTATGATAGGCAGGAGAGAGGAACATTTAAAAAGAAAAAAAAAGTAGCTCATGACTCTGACCACTAATAGTGACATTATGTGACATTATGTGACCTGCTGACAACTCAGGGTCTAGAGAGTAAGGATAGCCAACTTCCCTCTTCATTTTGAGGCTATTTTAAGTGATGGCAGAAGTATAAGAAAACATTTGTTCAGAAAATGCCTACATGAGGGCTCACAATCCTCTCTAACTCCAGTTGCAGGAACTCCAACGCCTCCAACGCCTTCTTCTGGCCTCCATGGCACCCGTGCACGTGACACACAGACAAGAATGCAGGCAAAACTACCACATATGTAAAATACAATTATTTCTTGAAAGTATTTTAACTCTGGTATAGACCAAATCAAAACCATCTGGTGGCTGGGGCAGCTTGGAGGCAGCCAGTCTGTGACCTCTGGCCTAGAAGATCATCCTTCCTGAGTGACAGGCGAGGGCAACCAAGTACACCCGATACGTTTGCGTGGCAAGATCCAGGAAACTGAGCACACTGCCAGTCTGAGCCTTTGCTAATGGAATGTCAAACTGTGCAATCACACGGCTTTAAATCCAGGCACAGGAGAGGGACCATTCAACTGTAAGGAGGGTATTATCCTGCCTCATTAGTCTCTGCTTTTCCACAAGCAGTGATGCTCTGTTAGTTTAGATGCTGAGTAGCAGCCACAGCACAAACCTTCGCCTCGGAGAAGCAATGAGATGGCATAAGCTGCAATCCATAATACCACAGAGACAACAACTTTAACCAGTTTCTGGCTTCCTCAGCCCCAAACACTAACTCAATGGCTCCAATACTGAGTACAGTCATCCTGTGGGTTGTCGGTTCCAGGGCCCATGACATATAATAAAATCTGCTGATGCACAGGTCTCTTCTACAAAATGTAGGATTTGCACATCAACTACAGTCATTCTTTGATATACCTTAAA
Source organism: Myodes glareolus (assembly GCF_982192425.1). NCBI lineage: Eukaryota > Metazoa > Chordata > Mammalia > Rodentia > Cricetidae > Myodes > Myodes glareolus. Next base: position 26,173,843 of record NC_142038.1, read on the forward strand.
TCATCAAAGATGAATTCTAACGCCCAATGCTGTCCAAATACTGTGTGAGTGGCTATATCATTCAACAAAAGGCAAGATGCAAATGTGGGTTCATGCTGAGAATAAACCCAATGCCTTCTCATGTTTTCAAACTGTGATCAGGTCCACAGATGCAGAACAGTCAGCCCAGGCCAGCTCAGGACAGTATAGGGGAGAGTCATTCAGCTTGGAGGACAGGGACACGCTGTATCAGCCTGGCTCAGTTTGAACCAGCACTGTGCCCTGCTGTAGACACAGTCAACAGAGAGCGGACAGGGGAAGGACATTTGAAGTGCCAACGCTGACCAGTTCTAAAGAAGCTAAAATATAACGGATCGGCTAACCCTAGAATCCTCAGGATCAGAACTTCCTGGGAAGAAGCCCAGAGGTTCCAGTACTACGTGGTGAAGTCCTTAGCAGAGACCTCAGAGTCAGACACACCTGAGCTGGCAGGGTCACAAAAACACTCTAGCTCAAAGTCAATTTACTCTGCTGAAGAGAGGGTCACGTGGGGCCTCTCACACATGGAGAGAGGAGCCTCATGCGAACTGGAAGCAAACTGGAGCAGAAACTGCTGGGAATCTGGCCCAGACACCTGCACGGCAGTGACTAAGTTCCCAGGCATTCTTCCGCTCTTGCCTGAGATACTAAAGACTCCTTGTGCTGGGAGAACAATGCTAAGGGGACCTTCCCTTGCACTCTCTGGGTGAAGAAAGTTTCAGGTACCATAGTAGGAGGAGAAGGAATCCTGGTTGGTCGTGCCAGAGAAGTCTTACACACAGAGGCTGAGACTACAGTAGGGAAACCAGAGGCTGTGGGGAGATGAGACCGGCTTCCTGGGACTGGGACTAGCAGACGTCTCCTGTTGTGTAAATACTGTGGGGCTGCCTAGAAGACTGACGATGTCCAAGTATCCAGGCCTTGGCACACTGGCAGTCAAGGGAAGCCCTTAATAAGCATTAGTCTTTTTTTTTTTTAAATATTTATTTATTATGTATACAATGTTCTGTCTGCATTTATGCCTGCCCACCAGAAGAGGGCACCAGGTCTCATAGATGGTTGTGAGCCACCATGTGGTTGCTGGGAATTGAACTCAGGACCTCTGGAAGAGCAGCCAGTGCTCTTAACCTCTGAGCCATCTCTCCAGCCCAAGCATTAGTCTTTTTAACTGTGGCCTCTGATCCTTCACCAAGCAAGAGTCCCCTCTAGAGCATTCCTGCTGAAGCCACTGCCTCTGAGACTGTTTCCTTTGGAATCAATACCTGGAATGAGAAAAACAGCTGCCAGGAGATTCAGGAGGTTTTACTAATTACCCGTGCATCTCTGTCATCAGAAACCCTGCAGTGAATGCCTGGGGCAGAGCTGATTTCACACAGGATATTGCACAGAATGTATTCAAGTATCCTCCATGCCTCTATACCAGCATCCTCCATGCCTCTATACCAGCATCCTTCTTGTCTCTATACCAGCATCCTCCATGCCTCTATACCAGCATCCTTCATGCCTCTATACCAGCATCCTCCATGCCTCTATACCAGCATCCTCCATGTCTCTATACCAACAGCCTTCTTGTCTCTATACCAGCATCCTCCATGTCTCTATACCAACAGCCTTCTTGCTGTCCTCTCTAAGCCCAGCAGACTGAGTGATTTAAGGTTCTGGACTTTTGCTCACTCATGCCTTTAGATGAGGAAAGGAATGAAGGTGTCTCAGTCTCAGACACTTTATCCCCTCTTATTATTCTACTTGATCCAGATCAATGTCCTTAAACCCCCACAGCAAACCTCAAGAACTCTCAACTGCATCCCAAAGCGGGCACAGTTGGTAGCATCTTTACTGCTCTGAAAGGTCAGGGGTCTAAAGACATGTGCACCTCGTTTGAGGCACACTCAAACTTCTGAGTCACTGATGCAGAAATGCCTTTGGCAAGTTGATTGGGAGCCATCCGGCCAGTCAATACCGCCACACCTTGAAGGACATCCCTGGGTGGAGAGAAGGTCTAACGCAGGCCTCTGTGTGCAATGCCACCTCCATGGTGACGTCACAGCTTAAGAGCACTCATCTTCCACTTGGACACTTCTAGCCCCTCCCTATCAAATGGTCACTTTCATCACACGCTCATTGACACACATGTACTGAGACCACCTTGAGCCGGTTTTGGGGTTAAATAATGGAAGGGCTGTTTGCGACACCGCACGTTGTCTCGACTCACCACCCCCGTGGCACTGTCTTGCTTCCCTTTTCTAATAACTGAGCATGCGGCCACGGCACTAGAAACTGCAAAGTTTGTCTGTGTTGTCCAAGATTCAACCTCCAACTTATATTTCCTGGAATTATTCTTTGTCCTCAGAAAGGTTAACTCGTTTTTATCTCCCGCAGCCTGCCTTCAGCAACTCAGTGCCAGCTGCTCAGGGGCAGAGCATTTCTGCTGTCTCTGTGAGTTGTATAACTTCCCTATGCCACATGCAAACTCTCTGAAAGATCCTTCCCGACATCACAGCGCTCTCTGTGTGTGTGTGTGTGTGTGTGTGTGTGAGAGAGAGAGAGAGAGAGAGAGAGAGAGAGTGTTCGTCTGTCTGTCTCCCACTCTCTCCCTCCCTCCCTCTCTCTCTCTCTCTCTCTCTCTCTCTCATATCCCCACTCTGAGTCATCCTTTGGCTCCCCTCCCCCAATAAATCTCTTCCGTGAGATCTGTTGTGTGGTGTGATCTCTTTGTCGCACACCTAGGCCCTGCCTTGCCAAGGTACCTTCTGCCTCTTAATCCTAACAGTTCCCAACTTGTGTGGTGTTTGCTTGGAGAGATTCCATACGTGTCTGTAAAATCCAGTAAAATATTTAAATTCTGGGCACATAAGAAGCATTGCTTGGTCATGCTAGGTTCGTATATCTCAGATTTTAATACTTTCACTTTTATTTTCAGTGTTTGGGGAAGCAGATAAAAGTGCTGCTTTTTCCTTCTGTGGAAATATTGAAAGTTAGCTCTTCTCAGCTACTGCTTGAGTAAAATCCACTCCCTCAAAGATTAACAATGATCCAATAGCTTGGATGGAGGAGGGAGCAGAGACAGGTCTTAAGTGGAAAGTACTCTCAAGCGCCCCACTTCTTCCAAAGACAAGGCTGGTCCTGAAACAGGTAACCCAGTTTCTACCTCTCTGCTCTCTGATCCCAGCTCTGCTCCAAAGGTAGCAGCTCTCCATTACTACTAGAAGTCAGTCAACTGGGGCCAGTGGGAAGAGAAAAGAGAACACAGATGCATCCTTCTCACTGGAAGTCAGGGATGCTCCTGACCAGCAGGGTCCCTGGGACCTGAGGAGACCAAAGGGACCCTTGCAGGATCCCAAGCCAAGAAAGCTCAAGACAAGTCATTGTTCCTGGGAAATCTTTCCGTCAAGGCGTCTCCTCACAGGACCAGCTGTTTGGCCGTGCTTAAACTGTCACTCAGCCAAGGCAGTTTGGTGGCACGCCCAAACTCTTTCGCCCGCGCCAAAACTTGTTTAAAAACCATTTGAACCCAACAGCCAGTCAGTTTAAAAATACTCCAAACGGGGGGCCAATAAGATTTGAAAACAAAGAAACTGACAATCAAAAGGTGAACACAGCCACTGATTGAGTCATCTGCTTCTAATTTCAGCCTTGCCTTTTCCCAGATAGAATCTAAAATGTCATAGAGATGTTCTCTAAATTTTTACATCATAAAAATTATATATTATATAAATATATAAATAATAAGTATATATTATATAAAAATATGCATGTGTGTGAGACATGTGTGTAACATGATAGGTGAAGAAACTGAGACATGGAGAGCTAAGATGCTTGCCAGAGTCACAGTAAATGGTAGCACAAGAATGCCAAAGAGTTCTCTGATTTGTATGTGGGGAGTGGTGTGTGTGTGTGTGTGTGTGTGTGTGTGTGTGTGTGTGTGTATGTGTGTGTGTGCATGTACATGCATGCGTGTGATTGCTTTGTGAACCTTAGTATAGGAGCAGGGGCTTTTCTTTTACTCTGCATTGTGAAATAAGCAGTTATATCACAGTATGTTCCATAGTCCTGCATTGCCAGCATCAGAACCATGTGTTGATCTCCCAGGGTACCACCCACTGCACTAGGCATTTCAGATGGACAGGTTTGCATTTCAGATGGTTCAGTGATAGTCCCTGAGTGTTCTGCATTCAGATAAGGACACTTGTCCTTCCAGGTGTGTTCAAAGCTGGAACGAAGGTACACAGAGATCACTTGACTCTGCTTTTCCAAAAGTCCAACTGTTCCTGGGCACCTCCCCCACACACACTATTTTTGTCATATATTGATACCACATTTATGTATTCTTTTAAATGTTCTCATCCACATAAACACATTTGTTATAAGGGAAAACCCTACACCACTTCCTTAAGTGGAAAACTGGAAGTGCTGCTCATAAATAACAGGCAATCGTGAAAAGAAATACTGTGCCACAGAGCCAAAGCAGCACGGTCACATTCTCCTTTGGCTGGATGCCTGCTTTTCCAGGAGACCCTGAAGCCAGCAATCACTGCTGCTTTGTAACAAGAATAGAGGCCATCGCTCAGTTAATAAAGTGCTTGCCAAGAACAAGCAGGAGAACTGAGTCTGAATCCCAGCACCAATGTAAAAACCCACATGATCATAACACACCTGTAATATCAGTGTTTATCAGTGTTGAGCAGATGGAGACAGGAAGACCCCTGAAGTTTGCTAGCCACACAGTCTAGTAGACAATTTTCCCAGGTCTAACAAAGGACCCTGTCTCAAAAAAAAAAAAAAAAAAAAAGGTAGAGAGTGATCAAGAAAGACAACTGATGACACCAATCTCTGGCCCCCAAACACAAAAACGTACTCAGAAATGTAAGATGATAACTTTGCACCAACTCTACATAGGCTGTCTCCTAAATCCAGAGCATCAAAGAAAACAGCCAGCAGGTACAACTTTCTACAGCATGATTTGGTGTTTCCAACATGCCAAACATCATGGGGCTAGGTCAACTCACTCGTTACGCAAACAGTGCAAGAGTCTAGAGGCACACAGTGCTGGACCAAGGTCTTTTGTGGACATGAACGGCAGAAAGAAAGCAGTTTTGGCGTTTCTTGGCCAAACACATCCTGCTAAGGGTGACTGCTGATCACTCAAATAACATTTAAATAAACTCTGACGCTTGTCCTTTACCATGATAAAAGACTAGTCTTGACTCATTCTGCTTTTGAATAGGACCCAAAATGGCAGCTGTAAAGGTGCCCTGGTTAATAAAGGTTTCATTTCTTCCAGCTGCCCCCTCATTTTCTCTGTGTCCATAGTCCTTGCAACAGAAATAGCAACTGAGATGCTAAGCAAAGAACAGTTTGTGGAGGTTTACCCCACACGGTGCGCAGGATGCACAGATAACGTGCTACAGTAGGGATGGAGACTGGGGCCCCTGAAATCCTTAGTATGTGCCCTAGGCTCAGTCCCTTTACCATTAGTAGTCTATGTCATTAAACCAAACTTCTTAACAGATAAAGGAGAGACATCTTCTCCTGACTAACAGGTTCCATACAGTTTGCCTGCCCACGGTTTCCAGGGAAACAAATGGATGTCAGGATGCACACAGCCTCCAGTCCAAAGGCAGCAATGCCCTGGTGACCTGGGAAAGTGGTCATGTTTTCTGTGCTCCTCTTCCACGTCAAGAGAAGGGAACAGGTAGGGCCATGAGTGAAACCTGGCCACTTCATCTCTTTCCTTTGGAGTTGGCACAGGAGAATTGCAGGGCTCTTTAAGAGACACTAAAATCCACAGTTCCTGAGATTTTAGTTCAGCTTCTCCCAGTCTCTGAGCAGGATAGCTTTTCGGCCTCTCAGGCTACACTGTGCTGCCCTAACTTATTTGAGCAGCAGGATAACCCGGCACACTCCAGGGCTGGTGGCCACAAACACCCATAAGCAAAGAGAAGGGGCTCTTGTTCCCAATGTGGAACAAGCCGTACTTCCTCCAGTGCAGCTGGCGTTTCCTCAAATAGAACAGGATTTGAGCAAACGGCTTTCACTGGGCCTGAGCTGGCAGGAAAAGCTGAGCGTGGCTCAAGGTTTCATTAGTGGTGATGACTCAGACCCTCACTCTCGCTTCCCCATCCTTTGTGGCCCCAGCTTTTTCCCCAGTTGTCATGCTCAACTGTCAGATTCTGTCCGCCAGGACTGTTTTGCCAATGTCGGATGTCCTAACGGCTGGCTTCACCTCACTTGGGATTGGAAAGGCCACACCCCTGTCTTTCTTTCCTCTTAGGTCATCTACATTCTGTTCCAGATTCTATTTTGAAATTGATTAGATCTTGACTGACAACTCGGGTTCGTTTCCAGAACACCTCCAGAGGCAGGGCATCTTCTGGAACCGTTTGCAGCTTTTGTGTTAATACTAAGTCGTTATCAAAATTAGCTGGAAGAAAGTGTTTTATGAGCGCTGACTCAGCAAGGATTCCTGAGCCGCGCTGCATTCAACTGGCTCCATCCCCCCAATCTTCATCTCTACCACCAGTAACTCTATGAAAAACTTTTTAAAATGTATTTATTACGTATTTGTCCGTGCATACATACACATGCAAGCCATGGCACTTATGTAGAGGTCAAAGAACAAGTCGGGGAAGTCCATTTCCTCTTCCCACCATTTGGGTCCCAGGGACCAATTCAGGTCACTCGCCTTGGCAGCAAGCACTTTTGCATACTGAGGCATCTTGCCAGTGTCCTCCGGTCATCACTTAGAAAGCCAGGAACTGTACTTGGGTTATAGATACGGAAAACTCAATTCACCCCCAGGATAGAAAGGACCACAGCAGCTGTTCTTAGGACCTGAGGGAGTCTCAGAGAGAGGTGGACCTTCAGTCCAGCTCCTGCCCCATCTCCAGCCTAGCTCCCAGCATTCGCTTCTGCTCTGTATCACATCACTGTTTCTGTTTCCTCTTCTCTTTCCTCTGCCGGGAGCCGTCTTTTCCCATCTCTTCACGTGTCTAGATGCTGCCATCCAACAGCCTCTAAAGGTCTTCCCCAACCACCCATCTTCCGCTGTAGGCTCCCCACCTATATTCCGACAGGCCTTATTACATTACCCTTTCCCCCCAGGCAGAACTTCCCTATCTGACATGTCTTTGTCATCTATTTGTATGCTACACGTTGCCTGGTTCCCTAAAGCAGAATTTAATCTGTACATGCAAGGGATGTACCTTTGAATCTGTGTCCATGGCTATAGCCTCAATACCTAAAAGGGGGAGCTAAATATGTCGCATTTATGGAGAAATGGGAAAGGCTCCAGAAGGATGCAGCTTTCGGAAACAGGGAGGTGAATATTGCTCAGACAAAAACAGGAAGCGTAAAGGACTGATAGGAATAAATGAATGGCAGGATGGAGGGATTCAATGGAGGCTGAACAAGTCCTTGTGGAGATTTTTGAACTAACTTTGCCTGTTTTTTGTTTGTTTGTTTCTTTTATAACTTTTATTGAAATCTAATCCCTAAATTTGCATGTTGGTGGTATTTGGAGGTGTTGCCCCGGGAGGCAATTAGGCTTAGAAAGGATCAAGTTGGGTGAGGCTCTTTGTGATGAGACTTGCAGAGAAAGAGAAGGACTTGGGCTGGTGTCCCCTAGCTGCCTTGCCCTGTGATACCTTCTGTCACATTACGGTACAGGCCAAGGGCTTCACTGGATGTTAAGCAGATGCCCGTGCCATTTTCTTGGACCTCTTAGTCCCCAGAACTGTCAGTTTCATGAGCATCCATTCTTAGTAAATTGCCCAGGCCTCTGTATTTAATTATGGCAGCAAAAGATAGACTAAGATCAGTAGTGGCAAGATCACTGATCAACTAACCTCAAGGGAGATCGCAATCATGTTTCGCAAGAGTTCTTCTGCATTTGTGATGAGGGAACAGAGGAACTGCCGTGCCGTCTCCTGGGCTCAGTGTCAGCGCCCTTGTTTTAATACCATCGCTACTGCTTGTTGCACATCCTGCTGCAAGCATTTCACAAGTACCATCTTGTTGGACCTTCACAACGTTTTTAGAAGACATCTTATCTTCCTCGTTTGGCAGATGAAGCCAGGCAGATATAAGGCAGCAAATTCTTTGCTTAGAATCTGCTAGGTGGAATTTGAACCTCAGAGCCCTCTAGCCTTCAATTCCAAGACTGAAGTGCGCTTTCTTACAGTTCTTTCTTATGGTTCCAGATACGTTGCTATGTCTCAGACATAGGCCTGGAGGCCAATTGTAGAACACCATCTGCCTGGAAAGAACATGGTATTTTTTGTCTTCTCTCCTCTGTTGCCTTCATTCTGGGGACATTCGCTAGGGAGGCATGTATAATTAGAATTACAACAAGCATAAACAATATTAAGCAAGGAACATATGCTAAATGTTTTAATAAATATTCTATCTTATGGAGTCTAAGTCTTATATAGGAAATGGCTTGAAATCCCCAATGAACTTCCTTGGGTTTTCAAATGAATGCCTTTGAGAGTCACTTTAATCAATGACTAATCTCTACCTTCAAGGATGTTCCAGGGAATTAGGAAAATAAGGAAAGGATGGGAAGGCAGTTGGGAATCTGTGTTAAGGAAGTTTTTATACAAAACCTCTGCCAGTCCTTCGGCGGGCTGGACAATGTTCTTAGAGGAAAGGCAGGGGCTCTGATCATCCTCCATATCCCCTCCGAGTGGTTCAGAGAAGCTCTTTCTCTTATGTCAAATTCCTCTCTCTCCATTAAACTCTCAGAGCATCCTTCCTCTCCTTGGCCCTCGTCCCAGCAGTGCTCTCCCATTTATCTGGGTGAGGATCTGCTCAGCTTCTTCCTCGCTAGAGAGCAGGCTCCTTAAAGAGAGGCCAGGTCTGCTTCTTCTCAGCACTGCAGTCTCCGGGCTCAGCCCTGGTCCTGTTCCGCCTGGCCGTCCTACAAATAGAGACTGAATAAGCACAGGGGCAGAATCAGAAGGCAGTGCCTGAGAAGGGACAGGGTCCAGTTATTTAATCCCTTTAATATCCTCAAGTGTACTTTGTGTCATATCTGTTTTATGTCCTTTGCAAGATCATGAAATAAAACTAAGTGCTTTGTAAATCATTAAGAGCTCTACCAATTATTTCTAATCAGGATCAAGAGACTGTCTGGACCCATCCCTAGGGTTTCCAGCACTTTCAGAAAAGCCAATATGCAGAACTGAAGTGGAGGTGATCAAGAATTGTTTACGCCCCCCTCCTTGTTTGAGAGGCCTTGTTTCAGTGGCTGCAGTAACCTGGAAATTCAGTCACTACCTTGTTACCAAGGCCATCTGTGGACCTAAGTATCTCCTCAAGAAGCTATTACTAAGCTGGGCAGTGGCAGCGCACGCCTTTAATCTCAGCACTCAGGAGGCAGAGGCAAGTGGATCTCTGTGAGTTCGAGGCCAGTCTGGTCTACAAGAGCTAGTTCCAGGACAGACACCAAAGCTACAGAGAAATCTTGTCAGAAGAAGAAGGAGGGGGAGGAGGAGGAGGAGGAGGGGGAGGAAGAAGAAGAAGAAGAAGAAGAAGAAGAAGAAGAAGAAGAAGAAGAAGAAGAAGAAGAAGAAGAAGAAGAAGAAGAAGAAGCCATTATTAAACTGGAACAGGCACTGTGCTCTTTGCAATTAAACCTAAGGGCTCGTGGTTGCTGTCAGAATGGACAACCTGTATGAGCACATGATCTGGAAAGGAGAAGGCAGACACCCAAAAGCACATCTCCGAGTCTCAGTAGCCTCTTCAGAAGCAGATGCTCTGATGGGTAGCCAACTCCAGATATAGAAATTGGAGTTGCCAGAGTAAACTTATCACCTTCCGAGGTGATTACTCCATCAATCAGCTCCACCCATATTCAATTAGTGTTAAGTAATTTTAATTACCAACCTTCTCTACTCACTGAGACAATTTCTGATTTCCATGGACCTGGTAGAAATAACCCCAGATTTTAAGGCTGAAGGAAGGGTGTAAATCCTAGAAAATTAGCTACTAAATGTTAAGCACCTGCTGTGTGCCAGGCGCTGTGCCAAGCACATGATGCCATGGTGACATGTACTGCCCGGGCAATCCTTGGAGAGAAACCACTCCCATTTTATAGATAAGGATAGGAATCCACATGCCCACCTTGGGTGACATAGCTCAAATATAAGCTAAGTCTTGTTCACCTGTCAGCAGAATGTGAATAAACAGCTCACAGCAGGGTAGTCATGGCAATCAAATACACACTTGGGTCAATGTCTTGCAAGGTTCAGCTCATCAGAAATCCCATTCCAAACAAGGGAATCATAATCTGGGTTTGCTCTTCAGTAATGCACATGCACATTGAACTATAGAGGGCCTCCAGTGTAAGAGGTTGCTGGCCTCTGTATAAGATACAGTGATAGATTTCTGCCTCGTTACCTTCTCATTCAGATATTGAGAGTCCATTTCTCTCATCCCTTCTGTGTCCTTTACCACATTTAGTGTGAATACTGATCATCTGAGGGTTTTAAGAGAGTATAGATTCTTAACGGTGGGTCCTGAATGGCCTCCAGACACTGTCTGTACTCTTGATACACTCCCAGATGGTGAGGGGGAACCCTGGATCACGTTCTCCATGAGGAGGGGAAGCTGACAGGCTGAAAGCTCTAATCTGTAAAGTGGAAATGAGACCTTGTACTTGGATGGCTGCTCTAGGGGACCAACACCTCTAATAGGCCACACCTGGGGACAGTGGCCACAATCATGGACAGCTCCTCTATTAGGGCACACTGTGGGGCAGATGCATCTCTGGCCCCTTTTGCTCTCAGCACCTTGCTCCCGGTCCATCACAAGAGAAGTTAAGTGTCAACACTGGTTAAATGAGTTGGTTCTAGTCAGCTCTTACCTTTACCCTGCCTAACTGGGACTGGTCCCGTGGCTTTTGGACCCCCAAACCCCCACACTACACTCAAGACCTTCAGAGTCCTTCTGGCCTGACTCTTCCCTACCCACCCTCCACTCCATCCTGGCACCTGACTTTCTCCTGTTTCTCAAATGTTGAGTCTTGGTACCTGCTCTCCTCTGAGCCCGGAATGCCCTTCCTCCTGCTTGTACACAGCTGTGGACACCTGGCCCTTCACAGCTCAGCTCAGATTTCACCTCCTCAGCAGGCTGCCCATGACTGCCCTGTCTAACCTGGGGCCATCCATATGTCATCCCCAAGCTAACATGCAGCTTTTTCTTTCTTTTCCATTGGCACAATTAATTTTAAAAAAAAATGTATTTTTAGTTACATGCTATTTCTCCTATCCACCCTCTGATTCTTTATGAAAGCATTGATTTCATCTGCTAGCTCTGGTACACAGTCGGTGCTCAGTAAATAGCTATGGATGCATGAATAATCTAACATATTCGCTTTTGATGCAGAAGCTTGGGAAAGGGGAGACAGGGTACCATGGGAAGGAAGAAGAGAAAATCATAGATGTGGAGGGAGATGCTGGTAACTTCACTCTAAAGAGTAGAAAAGATTTTCCAATAGGTAGAGCCAATTGCCCAGAGCAGAATGAACAGTGTGGCAGGCCTGGGGGGCTTGGGGAACAGCGCACACAGTTACCCAGTGGAGACTGTCTGCCCCATTCCTGCCTCGCCCATGCCTCTGGGCAGGACAGCCCATTTAGGTGTAATAGCTTTGGCAGGAAGCGTTCTGCAGCTTAGTAAGATGAGGTCACTGCCTCTCTCAGGCAAGTCCTTGTCACACACTCTCAGCCCGGAGGTGACCAGTCTTCCAAGAAGGTCAGACAAGACACTGGGAGGGGCCATGCAGATCCACAGTCTCCCACCAATGTCCGTCCAAAGTCATATAAGCAGCAAGACAGAAGACTCACAACACAGTTCCCCAGACTCAGTGCAGAATCATTCCCCTCCCTAACCAGGAAGTTGATAGAAAGCCAACTAGAGTCCAAATAAAAGAGATGTTCTAAGCTGAAAAGCACTGAAGGAGACAATGAGTTGTTCATCACGTGCTCAGTGAAGGTCATTCACTCTTACCCGAGTCCTGGCTCCTGTCCTTAGGTATCAGACTGATGTACGTGCTTTTGACACCAGTGCATTAAGGGAACTGGATGGCTTTGTGTGCCTCGAGGTGTCTCTGGAACCATATTAAGGGTGATATTAAAGTTCTATCCACATAAGCCAAAACTTCGGGTCAACTCAGGCCAAAAGTGTAATAATAAATGACTTTATCAGTAACAATACCTAAGATGTTTACGAGCTATGCAATAGGCAGTCAGTTTGAGAGAACACACGCTCACTTTATATGTGGTCCTGTTGGCTCCTGAGGATCCCAGCCAGGGGAAAGCAGGTGGAGCATTCATCTCCTTTATGCTCCTCCTTAGAAAACTTTGCAGCTATAAATGCTAATTAGTGGGCTGCCAAGGTGGCTCAGTGAATAAAGGTGCTTGCTGCACAGCCTGGCAGCCTGAGTTCGAGCCTCAGGACCCACATGGTGGAGGTAAAGAACCAGCTCCTACAAGTTGTTTTCTGGTGCGCACACACACACCATTGGCATACTTGTGCCACATACTTATAAAAATAAATAAACGGAATAAAAGTAATTTTTAAGTGAATAAGGATACTCTTTCTATTCAGAAGAAAAGTCTATTTTCATTCAAAATATGTTTTACTCAACAGAGGTGTTCCTTGGGTTAAAAAGAAGACAAAGAAGGCTGTGTGGTGGTGGCACACGCCTTTAATCCCAGGACTTAGGAAGCAGAGGCGGGCAGATCCCTGTGAGTTCGAAGCCAGCCTGGTCTATAAGAGCTAGCTCCAGGACAGGCTCCAAAGCTACAGAAAACCCCTGTCCCAAAAATCCAAAGGGGAAAATCAAATAGAAGAAGAAGATGAAGATGTGACAAGACAGCTCAGTGACCGCAGGCACTTGCCACCAAACCTGAGTAATTGAGAGCCAGTCCCAGCGCCCATTGGCTGGAAAGGGAGAACAGATTCCTGCAAGTTGTCCTCTGACCTCCACACAAACACAGTTACCTGTGTGCTCATTTGCCTGTGTGCTCACTCATACACAAATAAATAAATATTTTAAAGCAAGATTTAAAAAAAAAAAAAGGCTACACCAAAAAGTCTTGTCTCAAAAAAAAAACCAAAAAAAAAAAAAACAAGACAATAACAGAATATACGGAATTCTATACTCTTAAAACAGTGGGAAAGTCTACCATAGGTTGTTTGCATATATAGAAATATCCATGGAAAAATGCACAAAACAACAACAAACAAGCAAGCAAATGCTACCCATGAATACAGAAAATAGAGACAAGGGGCAGAAGAAGTTTCGTGTCAGTCTGTTTAGCTCTGATTCAGGCTCTGTGAAACCGCATCACATGTTCAGGGAAATTATTTAGGGTTCTTTTTAAACAAACATGAGTCATTATGATGGGACCTTGTGAAAGGTTATGTGGAGAGGTTGTTTTACGTTGCTTTCTGTTACTATAACGCACTACCTGAGACAGTCAACTTAAAAAAAATAGAAGATTAGGTGGAGAGCACCGGTTTGAAAGCTCCGCCCCTTACTGGACTGTTGCTGTAGAGCGTATGGTAAAGCACCACATCACCGATGGGGCAGAGTTCTTCTCAGAGTGACCAGGAAGCAAAAGAGAAAAAAAACAAGAAACCATTGTGCAACAATCCCCTTTGGCACCACACCCTTAGTGACCTGGTCCTCCAAATAGACCTCCGAAATGTCACCTCCGAAACCTAGACCATGCCCACTTTAAAGCAGAAGATGCTGGCCCTGAATCTAAATCTGCATTGGCGATGACTTGCGGATAACAGCTTCCTCTTCAGCCCTTCCCTCCCATGGGTCTTCGTGTTCCTATCTGTAGGATAATAAGAAGGAACTTTGAAATAAGAACTTCTTATTTAAAACAACCTATGATAGACTTTCTCACTGTTTCAAAAGCATAGAAGTAAATAAGAAGGGATTTTCCAAACGCACCCTGTTGCTCCGGCCTCCTGTTGTCTGCTTTGACCAGGCTGTCCTCAATAGGAGTTATGTCATATGTTCTATATATAGTACTGATTTTATGTGATCTCCCTCCCTCCCCCTCCCTCCTCCTCCCTCTTTCCCTCCCTCCCAATCTCTCCACTTGTCTTTCCTGCTGTGAATTCTCTCCTGGCCTCTGCTGAAGAGTAGAACCTGGGTGTTGAAACCTCTATGGCCTGGGGGTAAGGTCGGCCTCCTGAATGAACAAATGTGACCCAAAAGGAGAGACGGTAAGAGGCTTAACAAAGCAAATTCCCTGAGAGTAGACACGTGTTGAGTCTTTGCACTCAGTTTCCCTGGTGACTGACCCAAGGAGCCAAGTGATGCTTGCTTCTTGCTAGCACATACGTTAACGCTGACTAACCTGGGTTTTGATGACTTAAGGCTCAGACTGGTTTCGTCTGGCAGAAGTGAGCCTTCCCATTCCCGTAAGGTCATTCCAGTTTCCTAGAGGGGAGTTACCTGCTCCTCATCATAGGTCCCCATCAGCATTCTACCCCTGCACCCAAGGCCAAAGAATCAAAGTCCATTTCCTTGCCATAGCAAGCATCTGGTCCCAGCCTTTGCTCAAGCTGCTGGCGATGTGGAGACACTGGAGCTCCCTTTAATTTCAAGGGGCTGAGAAGTGAAGTATGAAAGCGGAGCCGAGCTGAGAACTTGACGAAGCACTGTTACCGACTCTTGGAACCACCAGCTTGGTTTTAAGTCACCAGAAACTTCCTTCCTTCCTCCTTTCCTCCCCCACATGAAAAGAACCTGTATATAGTTTCTAGTACCTGGACAGTCCCGTCTTTTCCAAGATGGGAAACCTTTTAAGTCACTATTTCTTTAAGTGGGCTTTTTTGTCTCTTTCAAAATTGTGCTTCTAAATTGTGTGCTTTGCAGCTGTTAGCTCTCTAGACACCCCATAAATCCCATAAGACACCCCATAAATCCCACCAGCTGTCTTCCTTCTTTTCTCCTCTCTGCGGAAAATATCCGCAGCATTTCAAATGCTCTCTTTGAGCTCACCACTTCTTTCTTCTGCTTGACCAAATATGCTATGGGAGTGTTCTATTTAATAAACCCTGGAAATATATAAAACTATGTCAATGAAAAATAAATATATTAATAAATTATGTAAAAGTTTTAAATAAATTAAGTCAGAAGTTGAGCAAGGGAAAAAAGACATTAAAAAAAAAACCCACGTACAAATGCCAATTCCAGATGACCCAAAGTGACTGACAGATAAAATATCTATTTGTTTACTTTTATTTTGTTAGAGACAGCGTCTCATATGACTCAGTCTGGCCTCAAACTCTGTTAGTAGGCAAAGCTAGCCTTGAACTCATGACATTCCTGTTTCTGCCTACCCAGTTCTGGAATTACAGACATTCTCACAACCCCAGCCTGATGAGCTGTCTTGAAAGTAACCTCAGGGTCTAATCTGGGCCGTGACTGACTGGTGAGGAAGGTTCCTGAGAGGAAAGGGGATGTGAAAACGGTATAGACCTCGAATGACTCTTGACTCAGGCTCTGCCTCACTCAGCATCGGGTGGGGTTTTGTATTTTCCAAGCCTTAGTCTTTCCGTTTGGGATATAGGAAGTGATTCAACGATGCGGATGGCAGAAGAGCAAATTCCTTTATCTATTTCAAGGATTCACGGACGGACGCTTCTGCCCTCGTAGAGCTGGGCTGCTGTGTTAAGTTTGTCTCAGTGCCCGAGTTCCCTGAGCTCCTCCTCTGAAGGGAGAACCTGGGTGACCTTGAGTGCTTCGTGCTCTCTGTGCTTCTCTGATCTGCAAACTTTGTAACCTGCAAATAGAAAATCAAGCTTCAAGGTTCAAGGCATGTGGAGTACAGAGGCACCACTTCCGCTTACAACACAAGTAACAGGGAGCAATCCTTAAAGCAATAGGGGTCACCTTGCTGGTTTCTAACCTGGTTTTCATGATCCCCCAAACTGATCCGACTTACAGTGTTCTTAAAAAAAAAAGTTTGTTGATTCTTAGCCTGCAGGACACCCCTAGAAAATAAGTAATAGGAATGGAGTATAGTGGGAGGCTACTTATTCATTTCTGGCCACCCAGACCCAAACTATATTAACTACAGCACTGTTTGGCCAATGGCTTATGCATATTTTTAGCTAAATCTTACATCTTAAATTAACCCATTTATATTATTTTGTGAATCGCCACAAGGTTGTGGCTTACCAT
Source organism: Myodes glareolus (assembly GCF_982192425.1). Lineage (NCBI taxonomy): Eukaryota > Metazoa > Chordata > Mammalia > Rodentia > Cricetidae > Myodes > Myodes glareolus. The sequence goes on from NC_142038.1 coordinate 26,190,071, forward strand.
GTAAAGTTCTGTCTGGCATTTGTCTCCGTCAGCTGCTACATGGCGTCTCCCTGACTCCGCCTATTCTCTCTTCCAGCCTGACTATATTCTGCCCTGCCATAGGCCCAAGCAGCTTCTTTATTCATTAACCAATAAAAGCAGCACATATACAGAAGGACTTCCCACACCAATGGGGTAATTTTTTTTTCTGAAGAAAATAAAAGCCGTTCGGTTAAAATACTTTAAAACTCAAACAAGCAAATATATATTACCATCTTTTTTAGCATGTCTGTTTATGACGTTAGAATTTTCATACAGTAAAATTCGTTCTGTTCAGATCTCAGGGTTCTCTGAGTTTTGACAAATGCCCTCCCATCTTGCCAGTCACTCCACAATCAGGACATAGAACATTCCTGTCACTTCACATAGTGTCTTTGTGAGCCCTCCACAACTTCTAGCACCCAGCAACTATAGCTCTAGTTTTTTTGAATTTGCAGTTTTCCAAAATATCATTTGAGTGAAATCAGATGTGTGTGTAGCCTTTCAAGTCATACTTTCCCCAATGAGCATAATGCTTGGAAGCATCATCTAAACTGTTGCCTGCACTGGCATCCATTCCTTTTCATTACTCAAACTGTTAGTCCGACACAGGTGTGCTACAAGGAAAGATTAAAAGAATGTACAAGTTTCCATTTCTCTCATGTAAAGGAGCATATTGAGAGTACTTATTAAGTGTGTGTTTATAAGAAACCACCAAAGCATACATTTCCCAATATGGCTGTTTCATTTTACATTCACAAAAGCAATACCACCATCTTCATTTTCAAATGGATAAAACATCACTTTACCTAGATTTAGTTACATTGTCTTCACTGGGGCTCAAAAAACTTCCTATCTGTAATAATCCTGACTGATGGCTAGCAACTCCAGGGTGCTATTTGTCTGCTTTTAAGATCCAAATCTGGAGCCAGGCGGTGGTGGCACATGCCTTTAATTCTAGCACTCAGGAGGCAGAGGCAGGCGGATCTCTGTGAGTTCAAGACCAGCCTGGTCTATGAAGCGAGTTCCAGACAGCCAGGGCTGCTGTTACACAGAGAGATCCTGTCTCAAAAAACCAAAATTAATTAATTAATTTAAAACAAAAATAGAAAATAAATAAAAACCCAATCTGGAAACACTGGTATTTAAGGGAAATTGGAGGTTGCCTTCTCAGTGTCCCTGAAGAGAGCTGTTTTAATTCAATTATAAATTACTGTCACACCCCGGCTCTGCCAAACAGACTGTATGCTTACTGCCCCTGTGAAACTGGGAGTATTGCTTAGCTACCTTAAACTCCAGGGTGTTTTCCCATCCCTACAGGTGTGGTTTGGTTTTATCCTCTCTTGTTTTGTTCGTTGAGGTTGAAAAGAAACGTGCATGGAAAAGGACATTGGAATTAGAAAGCAGCTAAACATTAAGTGTTAATAAGAGCATAACTAGCAATTTTGGCTTTTTACCTCAGTATGCCTGGGTGTTCTTGAAGCCTGCAGGGCAGATCACATTACTAACTGTTGAAATATAAAGAAATCTGGAGTTTTTCCATCAGGTCCTACCTCTGTTAGCATCAGTAAAGAAACAGGGGCCTTGAGAGGCCAAGATCACACATTCCTACACATACCTACATATGCCTACACAAGCCTACACATACCTTCACATACTTACACATACCTACACATGCCTACACATGCCTACACAAACATACACATACCTACACATACTTACACATACCTACAGAAACCTACACATACCTACACATGCCTACACAAACATATACAAACCTACACATACCTACACATACCTAGCTCAGTGGCTAAGCTATATGGAGAGCTCAGGACGCATGACCTTCTGCCCAGCTGTCCTACACAGTTATCTTCTCCAGGGTGATTTGAACTTCGCTCCAAAGCAATCCGCTTTAAATAAATATAACTTGCCAGTTCTTCTGCAATGGAGCAACCACAAAACCTATAGTAACCTCAGTCACCGCATCAGATCCCCGTGTCTCACATCCCTTCTAGCGCAGGTTCTCATTTGTCTTCTTGTCCTGGCCGAGGTAATCCCCTCCAGGTAGTTAATTCACTCTGTGTTATCTACGGTGCCTGGCACACAATGGGTGCTTAATAATGTAGACTGAATGATTAGAAAAATGGAGTTTAATTGAATTATTCACACTCAAGAGGGTTTGACTAAATGACAGGCACCTTCTTTGATAAGACTTTTAAGCCTCTTGTTTTGAAATTTGTAGATCTTGCAGCCAAACTTAGAGCATGAGAATTGTTCAGCCGACTAACCAGGGACGCCTAAATCCCATTGCCATGCTGGAATCTCCCAGCCCTGTTCTATCTTGCTTCTCTGAGAAACATGTTGTATAAATGGCATCAAGTGCTAACTTGCTAAATTGGTTACACCCAAAAATGTTGAGATTATTTAACAATGCCATAATATGAGGTCATATCTGAGTTCTGGGGAGAGGCAGGCTTTCAAAGACTCCAGTTCAATGCCAGGGAATTATTGTTTAAGAAATAACTTTTGGAAAATTAAAAATTAACTCAATAACAAATCTCTTTCAGGGAAATTGCTGATGCCTAGTTCTCTAATTTGAAATTCTGCATTTTAGATCCATTCCAGAATCATCGTGTTAGTCTAGCGCTTTAGAAGAAATATATGAAATAATTCAGTTTTTTTTTAAGATAGGATTTCTCTATATAGCCCTGAAACTCGCTCTGTAGACCAGACTGACTTCAAACTCTCAAATAGACCTGCCTATGCCTCCTGAGTGCTGGGATTAAAAGCTAAATTTAATTATTTTTAAAGGCTTTTTTATGTATAAGAAATATTTTGCCTTGTAAGAGCATTGCACGCTGACCCAATGTATGCGGAGGTCAGAAAAGTGTGCTGGGTCCTCTGGAACTGGAGCTACAGACAACTGTAAATTGCTCTTGTTAGTGCTGGGAACCGAACCCGGGTCCTCTGCAAGAGAAGCAAGTGCTCTTAGCACTAAGTCATCTCTCCAGCCCATGAATTTAGCTAAACTTCAACCACTATGATAATCTGTCTGTGCAGAGGAGGATGGTCATATTTGTCAGCTGTCTTTATTCTGCATAAATATCCACTGCTGGTGATGCTCAGGGTGTCCCTGGGAGTTCTCATTCCAAGGCAGCGACTTGGGTTTTGTTCACTGATCTATGTCTAGAGACTGAAGCAATGCCAGGCACTTGAAGAAATCTAGTACTTTCTGAGTGAATAAACCTAGAGAAATACGGACTCAAAACCCATGACTTATGAAAAGAGAGCTGAGACTGAGCATCCAGAGAACGACCCTCTTGCTGAGCAGAACCATGTACTCTTATGCCCATGGTATCTGGCACTGTACATGGGACCGCTGGATTTCCCAGTCAAGCTAACATAGCATATTTTTTTCAAGAGCATCACTAGACGCTGATACTGAAATAAGTGCCAGGGATAATTGCAGAAATAAGGAGAAACCTGATAATATGAGAATCCGAGCTGCTCTGAGCGGATCACTGGATTAAGACTTAGAACAAAGTTAAGGTCACTCCCCCACGCAGCTCACCCAGTCATGTTCCCTATGACAAACTGTGCTTCTTCAGAACCTGAGCTCTCTCCTAAGACTCTCTGCTCAGTGAACCCAGACTAAGCTCATGATGAGTTTCCCCAACAGTGAACAGAAGGTTGAGTTTATCTCCTACAGATGCCTCCAGGCAGTGCTAAGTTTGACCCTGCAAACTAGCCCTTCTAGCCAAACTAGTATTATGCCTACCACTGGCAAACAACAGGGTCTTACTATCTGATTCTCATAGCCAAACAAGAGCAGCAGTGATACCCTGGATTATTTGGGGACCCCTGGGACCTTTCTAAACCAACAATTGGTAAGGAGTTATCCCACACTCAGCTTCTGGGAGGAGCATTATCCATTGTGGCTAGAAGAGGCATTTAAAGCTCAAAAGTTGCCCATGACCAAGTATCCCTAATAAAACCCATTGGTTCACCAAGTTACACCTGACAGGATTATTTCTTTGGTCTCTTGTTGGGTTCTTCTCTCTAGGGTGAATAGATGTTCTCTTCCTCAAGAAAAGCTCATGCAAGTGCTTGGGAAGCTTAGTCAACACCTCCAACCAACAGATGATAAAATAAATTTAGACCACAAGCTTAGGGGTGGTTTGTTATATAGCCATAAACATCTGGAACACCGCGTCTTTTCAAATCGTGTTTATTGTGAGATGCTTTCATAGGCTGCTTGCACGCACATGTGCCAGATACTGTTCTTCCTTAGCCAACGCCCACATAAAGATGTATAAAATATTTCAAAACTTGGAAGCTAGGGTTTGTTGTTTCCTACTGAAATTGGAAAGATTTCAACTGTATATGAAATAATAAATCTGAGGTTTTTACTATAAGGTTAGTTGGTATGTCCATGACAGTGGATCTATGGCTCTTGTGATCATGTTTTAAAACATTATCTTCCCAGGTTGTTTTATAATAAACCTTCCCATAAATCACAGCAAATTTTCGTGTGCACATGTTTAATGTGTGGGTACAAGTGTGTGCACATACATGCGCATGTGGATATACACATGTGTTGAGGCCAAGAGTTGATGTCGAGTATCTTCTTCAATTGTTCTCCAAATTATTTGGGGTAGGGGTGTATGTATGTAACGTGTGTGTAATGTATGCATGCATGTGTGTTCACACATGTGCATGTGTGTGTGCAGAAGTCAGAGGAAATCAACAGGTATTCTGTTCAGTAGCTCTATGCCTTATTTCTTGAAACAGGGTCCATCACTGTACCTGGAGCTGGGCTGGCAGCCAGAACGTCACAGTGTCTCTACCCTCCACTGCTCTGGGATCACAGGCATACACGCAGCCATACCCAACCTTTCACATACGTGTTAAGGGTCTGAACTCTGGTCCCCATGTTTGCTAATGCTCTCACCCTCTGAGCTATCTTCCTTTCACTTTGTGAGACAATCTCTCACTGAATCTGGAGCTAATCTGTTTCACTGGACGAGCTGGCCAGCAAGCCCCAGAAGTCCTTCTACCTGCCTCCCCAGTGCTGGGGTTCCAGGCATGTTCCTCCACACTTGTTTTTTTATATGGGGGTTGGGACTCAAACACAGATCCCCCTGCTTCTAAAGCAAGTACTTTACTGAGTCAACCACAGAAATAACCTGACAGCTATAATTCTGAATTAAAACTCTGAAAATCACAGAAAACCGTAGGTCAGGTCACTTTTTTATGATAGGCGACTACAGCAAGCAAAAGGCATTCTGTCCCAACCACAGCTCTAGTACTCAAAAGATGCCTTTTTTGCTTCCTCTTTGGGTTTCAGATGCTGATTATCCAGTCTAGTTGTGCCCCCCACTGAGTCCAAAGAGAAGGGACCCAACCATACATTCATGGAAATCCATAGAACACATATATAACAAGTCGTGGATTGCAGAAAAAATTGCTGACCTCATTGCTCTGTAATTTATTTTCTTTGTACATCTTGGCTCCTTCAGGAGTCACTGACGTCCTTCTTGACTTTTTTCCCATATAAGAGGCTTATGTCACAGTCTTAGAGAGAAGTCTAAAGCATCAAGTACATATTATATTCCAGCCATCACTAAAGGTATTAGACATATCATCGCATCACATGTTTGGCAACTTTTTGATACAGGTATTCATTATCCCTACCTTACAGTTGAAATAGTCATAGCTTCAAATGCTGATATGGTCTCTTAAGGACCCACAGATGCTAAGACCAAATTAAAATCTATGTACACGTATTAGACAGCATACATGGAGTTACTGAGAGTCTCGGAGTTTACACACACCCCAAAATGATGTCACAGTAGTTGAAACACTGGGCAAAAGCCATAGATGAGTCAACAGTATAATATGCCCCAGGAAGTCATGCTAAAAGAAGGACATTACACGCACCTGAGGTTTGGAGATTACCCAAAATGCTAGCATCTTCCAACTTCTTTTTCATATTTCTGGTCATTTGCTTAACTCTGTCATCTGAATGGCCCTAATGGCTTCTGTGTATTATGACATTCTGTGATGTCGCTCCAGTATGTGAATGCTGGAACTAGCCATTCATGGGGATGTGTGCAAAGATGGAGTGATAGAGACCAAGGAGACACACATAAAAGTCAGAGGGTTCTCAGAGTGAGTACGGAGGTGCACATATGTACGTACCTTTCTGTATGTGTTGGTGAGCATGTCAGGTGGGGTGAAGAAGACTTCTCGTCTATGAACTATGCCTAAGCAGTCTTAACTCTTCTGCAAAAATGCCCTCCCCTTTAGCCACCCTACTCTGCCTTCTCTTGTGGGCTCAGCATTCTGGGAAAACTCAAGTGTAGAGAGGAGGTTTCATGGTGCTGTGTTCTGGGGTGTAGTAGAGCCTTGCTCTTATTCTTGTCCCCGGTCACAATTTCTGTCCATATGACATATGTTCATTTATGGTTAATGGTTCTTCTTTGGAAATGAAAATATATGGCTGTCCACATCTTAGTTTCTTCCCCTCACAAGCAGCATGGTCTTGTCAGTACACACGCACACACACACACACACACACACACACACACACACACAATGCTGATTAGCTGAAACGAGGGAATTTGACGGATAATCAGGCATGGTAGTTTGAATGCAATTGCCCCCATAAGCTCATAGGAAGCAGCACTATTAGGAGATGTGGCCTTATTGGAGAAAGTGTGTCACTGTGGAGGTGGGTTTTGTGGTCTCATACATGCTTAAGCCACACCCAGTGACTCAGACCACTTCCTGTTTCCTGCCAGTCAAGATGTTAGAACTCTTAGTTCCTTCTCCAGCACTATGTCTGCCTGCAAGCTACCATGCTTCCCAGCATGACAATAATGGACTAAACCTCTGAACTGTCAGTGAGGCACCCCAATTAAATGTTTTCCTTTATAAGAGTTTCCGTGGTCATGGTGTCTCTTCACAGCAATAGAGACCCTAACGAAGACTTTAGGTTAACCTGGAAACAGCCCTGCTGATGAGCTCAGAGGGCGAAGGCTCTCAGAAGCACTTGTTAGTGAAGGGCACTATCTCTAGAGCCAGCCCAAGTGTGTCCGTCTCCTCCCTCCACTGCCACAAGCTGCGAACCTTGAGTAAAGCCCTGCTTTCCTCGACTCAAACTGGGCTTGCTAATAGTTCTTCCCTGAGGTTTTTTTGAGCACAAAACGAGATCATGGGCTCAAAGAGCTTATCCAATGCCTGGTGCACAGCAAGGCCTCAGGAAACATTAACTGTTCTTATTTATTTTGGAGTTCACATGGTTTAAAATATCCATTAATTATGGAATATAAATTCCAAACACAGCTTGGGACTAAGTACTTTAAAAACCATGAAGTATATTCCTGGGTGTCCCATTTAACAGATGGGAAATCTGAAGCACAGGAGGGTTAGGTTGGGTCCCTAAGGCTCCCAAGCGACTAAACCTTGATATCTGTGACTGTCTAGACACAATGTGGTTCAAGCCTTGCGATCCCAAGTCAAGCCTTCATCGAAGCTTCACCCCAAACACAGAATTAGAGCTACTTCTTAAAGATCTATGGACACTTCCCTCAGGCCTTTGGGGACCCCAATCCCTCTTGATCCCAAAACCTTTAGAATGGCCCTTCAGCACACCAAATTATCCTCTGTGAAATGAGATAACATACGACTCACCCCATGGAGAGGACGCTGTCTCCTGCATCAGCTTCCACCCACAGCGCCACACTAATGTGACGGTACATCTATGCTCTTGGGGTGTTCATGCCTGGTATCTGAGTGGTAGGATACTACCCAGAACTGAGCACCGTTCAGTCTTTCCCAACATCCTATTTCATGACGCTTGACATTGAACACAGTGGCCGCATTTATACCACAAAAGTTGGTAAGTGCCAAAATTCCAGCTCAATTCAGAGTTCTGCTGGTGTTCTGGAGCTATGAATGATACAGCAGGGCAGGCGTATGGCAGGGAGGGAAAGGCATTTGCTGTCAACCCTGATGACGTCGATTTCATCCTTGGAACCCACGAGGTAGAAAAAGAGAATCGACTCCCACAAGTTGTCTCTGACTACCACCTGCACATGGTGGTGCCTGTCACATACACACACACACACACACACACACACACACACACACACGTAGTAAAATCTTTTTAAAGAAAATGAATAGGATGGCAATGTAAATTATGTGTAAATTATGCATAAGACTCTGGCACCTCCAAAGATGCTCTCTAGGACAAACACAAAGAAACCAAGACAGTTTATTTTATTTAACAGAAAGTCACTCATCTCATTGGCAAATGGGTGATTTTCTGATATCTTTATTGCTCTACTTCCGTCTTAACTGTTCACAAAGGTATCCACCAACATTCATGTCAAAACTCCCTTCCTAATCCCATGGCAACCTGAGTGAGCCTAGGCACAAGAAACACACAAATTAGCATATGCATTGTTTTATAATTAATTGCCAATTTGAAAATTATGACTGGAAGTTTCATTTTTTGGAATACAAGCAGGTTTTATGGGAAAAGAATGTAACAGCTCCCCCAGCAGGGAGAGGTTCAAATGGATCGCCTATTATTTTGTTATTTGTGACCAATGTGCCATATGTTCTTTATAAAAGGAAAATTTATACAGTCAAAACTAAGACTGCACGCATCCACAGACATCCTTCGGAAGTCTCTCCGTCTGTTTCAAGAAGATCGCCAGGACCTTCCCCAGCCGCCAGGTTTTTGGGCTAAGTGAGGTCACAGGGAGCTAGGGAGGTGCCTGGAAGCTCCAGGCCAGAGGAAAGGAAGGCTGGTGTTTACAATGAGGGCTGGCTCCAGTACAGCTTTTGTCTGTTCAGGGCCTTTATTTATTTTCAAATCAGCCTAAAGCCTTTGACCCCAGTTTGAAGTTAAAGGACAGGAAGAAAGGTCTTTTCTTTTTCTTTTTTTAAAAATTGTATTAAATTTTTTTTCAGGAACTCTATTTTGATCATGTTCTTTCCCTTCCCCCACCTCCCTATCCACCCAATTTCTTATTCTTTCCATACATACGTATTGATTTTTTTGAAATGAAAGGTCTTTCTTTTATGGGAATTGGCCACATCATTGCTGAAGAATTCAGGATGCTGTGAAGGCCTAGCTCAGGACACCTCAGAACCCTGGATGGTTCTGATGAAACTGAAGCAAATGATTCACGTGTGCATTTTTTTCTCCTGGAAGTTGTATATCCTTCGAGTCTACAGGATGCCTGTCACCCCACAAGCGCCTCTCTGTTTAAGGTCATGCTGGCATCCTATAAGGGACGTATTTATTTACTTCTTTGTTTTATCCATGTGTAAATAAAACATACACAATTCATTTATTTGTTCTTTTATGCAATAAGTAAACACTGAGCACCCCCACCCCCCACCCCACGTGTCAGCCCATGTTCTAGCACTATGGTTACAGTGGTGACGTGGATTGACAATCTCTGACGTCACGGACCACAACCAAATGGAAAATGTGAACACACTGTTTTCACATTCAGCTAGATAAAATCTCCGTCCGTATCGTCTCTGCACACTACAAGCTGAAATCATTATTGTCTTGACTCAAAAATGCTATTATAAAACGGCTGTTAGTGCAGCAGTAATGGGCTACACGCTTTAAAAATATATTAACTCATTTGATTTTCACAGTAATCTCATCAATGTTGTTAACGCCTCCACTCACCAATGATAAACTTCATAACTGATGTGCAATAGAGCTGCTCAATGGCACCTCCATTCACTAGACAGGATATTCAGATAAGCAAAATATTTTAAGCTTGCATTCCTTGCAATTAAATGAGAGTCTAGTCTGCATGTTAGATAATACCTATATATGGTTTAGGTTTTGGTTAGTACTCTTCCTCTATCATTTTTCTACCTGTGGAGCTTTGGAAAAGAACTCATCTTTTGTTTCTTTATATGTACCAGATGGCTGACTATACTATGAAATTAATTCCTGGGAAGACAGTGTTGCAGTAAGTACAATAGATAATACAGTGCCTGGGACACTCAGGTTCAAATATAAATTGTCCTGGAGATAATGACAGAGTCCATCAGAGGGTCCTGGCCTGCCCAGGAGCCCACAGACTCCTGGAGGTCAGTATCTGCCATGGTCTTGCTCACTAGAGTTTGAGCCTAACACACAAGAAGGAAATGTTGAGTATTTGTTGGTTAACTACTTGGTTGGTTGGCTGGCTGGTTGGCTGGTTGGCTGCCTAGCTAGCTAGTTGGCTAGTTAGCTAGTTTACTAGCTGGTTAGTTGGCTAGCTGGTTGGTTAGTTGGTTGGCTGTCTGGTTGGTTGGTTGGTTGGTTGGTTGGTTGGTTGGTTGGTTGGTTGATTAGTTGGTTAGTTGGCTGGCTGGGTAGATGGATGGGTGACTGGAGAGCTGACTGGCTGGCTTGCTAATCAGCCTGAATATGGTCAACTAGAATCATATTTTATTCTAGGGACTCCAAAAAAAAATTTGTTTCCTCCATCTGTATTTTTGGTTCATCAAATTTTTGACCCGGTGACAGAATCACTGACTTGCTTTCCCCCCAATGCTGCAAGCTGCTGAAAACTTTGATATCCTTCATGCTGTCTCTTCCAGCTCCCTGTCAAAAGCATGCAAGCATGGAACAACTTAGTTCTATGATCCTAGCAGTATAAGGACACAGGCTCAAATCTCATCTCAACCACTTACACTATGGACCTAGAAGAGCCAGTTCTGTTCTCTAAGTCTCAGGGTAGCTAAAAGCAATAGCATCGCCATCAAAATGTGGGGTTCCAGGAGGGGACCTTAACAAGGGTTCTGTATGACACAGAACATCCACTCCATGTCAACTGTCATTGTACACACACGTTAGTCTCACAATGCTGTCCATCAAAGACATACAAGAACAAAAACCAGCCCTTTCTCGCAAGAGACCCTGTGACCAAATGGCAGGTCACGTGTCAAACTAAATATTAATCTAATTAGCATATTATGTATTTTTTATTTCTGTATGCATGCCTGTGTGAGAGAAAGAGAGAGAAACACACAGAGAGAAACAGAGAAACACATACACACACACACACACACACACACACACACACACACAGAGGAGGCGGGAGACTTGGAGTGTTCTTGGAGACCAGACTATGGTTGTCAGTTCCCCTGGAGCTGGAGTTACAGGTGGTTGTGAGCTACTGAACGTATGTGCTGGAAACTGAGCTTAGATCCTTCGCAAGAGCTACAAGAGCCCTTAACCACAGAGCCCTCTATCCACCGCCATACTGTATGCTTTTTAACTGGGATAGAATGTTTCTTTAAAATAAATAAATCAGAGTGTATTCAATATAAGAAATAAGCAGTGTTTACCAAATATGTGCAAGTGTGGTTATACATACATGTACTGGAAAGTAACACAAAAATATGAATCATAGTGATATAGACGTAAATAGATAAATTTTTGAAACTGTTCTGGGTCTGATTTGGAGATTTAAATACACTATACAGTCTTTGGGTACTCTGTATAAGAAGAGTAGGAAAAGACACTGCTGCCCCCTGCTGGACATCTTGATTTCCACAGAGAACGGCCAGCAACTGTCTTCTATGGAAGCTCCCCTGAAAGGGGATCTACGTTGACGCTCTGGCCACGAGTCAGAGACATTAGCACCAGGTTGTGCAGTCTCGCCTTTAAAACTATTTTTAAATCACAGTGCCCTCCTCTGGCGCCTTCAGTCAGCCTGAGAAACCAAATAGAGTGGCTGCATCACGGAGTCTTAGCCACGTGTGCCATTCTTGGCCCTATCTCTGGCAATTGCCGTTGGACAGAGTCTCCAATCCAAAATTCCCACTCCCCTCGGCCTCCCTGGGGTGAAGACATGCCTCGGAGGAACACAAAACAATGCCAAGTTCTCAGAGCCGGGGTGCCCAGCAGCCTCCATCTGCTCACGCACTGAGTTCAAACGATGGATGAGGGCTGTGGGTGCCGTGCGCTGAGAAAGACGATAACCCACAAGGCAAGACTGCCGGGGCGTAGGTACGGAAGCAAAGAGTGCCCATAACACATCTATACACTGTGGGGTGGGAAAGAACCAGGTATGCCAGGAACCTGTTTACTCCTGCTTCCCTGTGGCAGCCCCTGGAACGGAGGGCTCATACAAAGTCACCCACACATGATGCTGTACCCCAAACTCCAGGCAGAGAAATGAACTCTTTAGAAGTGTAACACAGCTCACTCTGGTCCCCCTGTAAAGCTGTCTTCAGTCTCAAGTGTCCACACACGACGGACCAGTGTCCCCAGCCACAGCTGGAGAGTCACGGTGCTTCTTAACGTCCAAGTTTATGGCAGAAAGAAAGAGGTGCATAATTCAACTGCAACGTGGCTGGCAAAGCCCAGAAAGAGAACAAATTCAAAGCTTAACTTTAAAATAAACGAACAGATAGGTGGAGTCGATAGATTCCCTTTTAAAAATAGTCCCATTTGTTTGTGTTCTAGATGGGGTTTCTTTGTTCCTTAGGTAATGAGCTGTCCCAAAGATAGATCTGCTCCAGCCATTTCCTTGTCAATGAAATGAAGGCAGCAAACAAATCTTTATCGACTCATCTAAAGTTTACCCTCTGTGCCAGGCACTACGTGTACTGGGTACTTTTACATGTACTGTCTGACACAGTTTGATGGCTCTTAGTTTAGAAACATGGTTGCTGAAGGTCACACAGCCTGGAAGAAGCAGATTTGATGGGGTTAGTGAATACCACTCTAAACCCGATCTTCTCACTCCACTATGGCTTCCCCATAAACCAGTCTCACGCTGCTTCCGAAATCTGCTTTCTGATGTACAGACCCTCTATGTCACTCTCAACGGCCTCTACCCTTTCCACAGCTTGCTCCTGTGCTCAGGGCGAAGCCTAAACATCTTCAGAGCCATTCCCCCCCCACCAGGAACTTTTGCTTTTTTTCTTTCCTCCCATTTCCCCCACTCTGCTCCAGCCTCCTAACCTACTCCTCTAGCAACTCTGTAGATCCTGATTCTTCCACAATACATCACATGCCCCCTTCCTCTCTCTCTGAGCCTGGTCCTTGTTTCCCTAGTTCCCTGCTTCTTTGCTCCCCTGCCCTGAGAAGCATGTGCTTGGATGGCACTGACTCTATCCACGAGGAGAGGAGTCCTTTTGGCTGCTTCTTTTTTTCAGATAGTTCAGAAAGAACCTGATCCAAGCTAGGTTGTCTTCTACGCTTTCTCATTTGTTAATTTCTCTATCTTTTGCACAGTGAAAGATTGGGCTTTGGCAAGGAACTCTCAGTAAGCCAGAGGACTGGATTTGAATTCAGTGCACTTTTTTGCTCATTTTATTTATTTGTTATTATTTGTGGAACTCTGTTGAAAAGCAATGCAACACTGTGTGTGCATGTGTGTGTGCTTGTGTGTGTGTGTGTACAACAGTAATCCTTTATAAAAATTAATTTGTAAGAGCAAAGGAAATTAAGGGGGAAGGAAGGAAGAGCCACCTAAAGACCCCCAAACTAAATAGGTATCAATAACTTGACAAATGACTCTTCAATTGATAAACACGGGCTTGAGCGTATGTGTGGACACAATGACACACTGTAAAGGGGATTCTGAGTGGCATCTAAGTCCTTGCTTCAGGAACCTTGGAGCACTGCTGTGTGTGTCATACCTGTGTGGCTGGGAGAATGACATTTTGTCTCAGTTTATTCACCTGTAAAAGGAAGAATAAAGTCAGGGTATACAAAGATCTGGTTTCCTCCCACATATGACAAGATGACATCTCCAGACCTTCTCATGCAGGACAATGACAGCAGCCTGTGGGAAAGGAGCTGTCAGGGGAACTGATCTCAGAGGTCAGAGGTCAGAGCTTCAGAATCTCCCTGCAATGAACATCAAGTTGAGGTTTCTCATTCTCCTGTGATCTGTTCCATTTTTCTCCCTTCACCCTTTCATATTTCCTCCCCAAATAAACTGCTGAGAAATGAGTTACATTATATTCTCTTAGCAAAGCACCTATACATAATAGGTACATACATGTACACACATACAAATATCCGTTTCATGATTCTTAGACATAAGAAAAGCTCAAGAATGGTAGTTGATTTCAGAATAGTACTCTTGGACAGGGAAATGGGGCTCTTCAGGAACAATTTAGCCTTTCTTGTAAGAGATGAGGGACCTGGAGTCAGGCAGCCCACAGAAGTTTCAGGAGGTCGGCTAGGCTAACAAGGAACCTAAGCCATGGCTATGAAATACGCAAGTCAAATCTGCTTCCTGTGGATAACAGGAAAAAAGAAAAGAAACAGAAACATAATTCCAAAAGAAACTACGCCTATTGCTTAAGACTTCACACACACACACACACACACACACACACACACACACACTTAACACAATTGTTCTAACAAGTGACTTGTACATAAAATATAGCGATTGTAATTACCTGGTACAATGTTTTGCTTATTTAAAAAAACTGGCCGGTGTCTTAGGGTTTTTATTGCTGTGAAGGAACACCATGACCACAGCAACTCTTCTAAGGAAAATGTTTAATTAGGGTGACTTCGCTTACAATTTCAGAAGTTCAGTTCCTTATCATCATGGTGGGAAGCATGGCGGTATGCAGGCAAACATGGGGGCTGGAATAGCTGAGAGTCTTAAATCTTGCAGGCAACAGGAAATCAACTGAGACACTGGGCAGTATCTTGAGCATAGGAAACCTCAAAGCTTGCCCCCACAGTGGAACACTTCCTCCAACAAGGCCAAAGCCACTCCAACAAAACGGCGCCTCCTAATAGTGCCACTCTCATGAGATCATGGGAGTCAATTACACTCAAACCACCACAGCCTGATTCTTGTCTTGGAAAGTACAGTTATCATTATATGTGACCTGGTTACAAGCAAATTTGCTAGATTTACAGATAAATTAGAATGTATAGAGTTAAAAAAAAAACTTTAGCCAAAACCTAGATTTAAAATCAGTGTCCTGTCCTTCGTGTACACATGCCTGTGTGGACATGCACAAATGCATATGCGTACATGTAGCATGTATACTAGAAACCACTGAGAAATAGCAGATGGGACAAAAACCTTGATGTGGAGACTAGGACATGGCTGCTGAGAGATGAGTCTTAATAAGGTTTAAAATATAACATCAAATCATATTAATTACAACAACATCCCTTTACAGTCTTCAGATCCCAGTCTCCATCAAAGGCCTTAGCAGCTCTGAAGCCGCTCCAGCTCTGACCAGAGGCTAACGACCCATCAGTGGGAAAGGGGAGAGATTGTAACTTGAGTCAGTTGGGGGATGGCTGCGGCACAGCTTCTAGGCCAAGATAGCCTTCTTCAAATATAAGATGTGTAACTGCTCCGGAACGCATGTGCCCTGACCATCCCTCAGGAATGTTTTTGCAAGGACTCTGCATGGGGAGATTAGACCAGCTAGCCTCAACCACAGCATTCCTCCCAGTCTAGGGAGTTTGACAGCTTGTAGCGGGAGCAAAACTGCATGTATTTCACACAGGAGTAGATCAAATCATTCCATTTCCTTTCTGGGGAAGAGCACTCTAGAGTAGAGAACTGCTGACCGGGATTGAGTCCCTCAATGGGGAAAAATGTGTTGATGTATCTATAACCTTGGTGACCAGAATGTAATGGTTATTCAGTGCACCGTCCCTTCCCACTCCCACCACAGAGACAACAGCATCTAGTCAACCCCCAAAGTCTAGAGACAAGTGGCATGTCAGTCAAATCTAGGCTACTGTGTGCAGGTGGAGAGAGTGATAGCCAGACCTCCTCACGTGTGTTATGCTGCTGCCGAGAGCAGGTGTAAACCTCCTGCCTCCCAATCCCTGGAGCCGCTCTCACAAAACACACGCTACGGGAACATGTGATTCACTGAACCACAGTTATGAGAAGCAGGAACCAAGAGTTCATGGTCAGGGAATTCGCCGGCACACTGCCTGGAACACTCCCCACACTTCCGTATACACTTGAATGGCTGGGGGAGGTAGAGAGCTGAGCCCCAGGGGTTTCCACTCAGATGTCTCAGGTACAGACTCAGAATTTACACTTCTGATATCAAGCAGTTGACGTTGACTCTGTGGTCAGTCGAACATAGTTTGAGCTCACTGCCTAGTTCCAAATCACCAAAGAACTCAGTTACAATGGTGAGAAGTTCCAGAAATTATCTCAGTGATCCCTCCCCTACTGACCTCTGTGCCTTTGCTGGCCACCCACCCCTCTTTTGTGTAAGCTGATCTCTGAGGAGCACCCCAAATGACTGCTATGCCATAAGGAGTTCTGGCAGATGTTGTCTTATAATGGACACAATACACAAAGCTAAAGGGTACCACCTCTCAATTTGATTATGGTCTCTTTTGCTTGGTCTCCCTTTGCCTTTCTGCCTTGCTCATTCTGACGATGGGAGTTATCAAGGGATGGCCTGGCCTACATGGCACCAACTGTGGCTACCTTCGGGCCAACAGCCAGCAACCACCAAGCCAACTCCTGCCAACAACCTTGTGAAACAGTTAGAAGCAGTTTCTTCTCTAACTGAACCCAAGGTGACTCCTCCCCCAGCCAACACCTTGATTGCGGTCTTGTAAGCCATCCTGAGCCTGAAAACCCAGCGAGGTCACACTTGGATCACTGCCCTTCAAGCACAAGGAGATGAATACTCAGTGTTGTTACAAACCACTTAGAGTGGTGTGTGGTTACAGATAACTCACAGAGGTGTTTTATAAAGGAACCACTCTGAAGTAGTACGGCATCTTGGTATTTGATCCATACTTCAAGCTATTCTGTTCATCTCCCCCTCCCCCATGATAAAGAAGACAAAAGGCGTATATAAATGTAAATAGTCAACATTTAATGATATACAGTATTTACAATTAATGCATGGCATAATTCTCAAGCCTCAGCCCTGGGGGAGTTTCCCTTGATTCTCTGGAAGGCTGCACAAGAGCCCTGCTTCCAGGTAGAATGGAGAATATGGGTGTCAGTTAGACCTCTGTGCCTTCCACCTGGTCCTTCTGGGGCTATGTCCCTTGAGCTACAACTATGCTGAATTTCTGTGCCTATGGTCCCCATGAGCATGGAGTACTGACTCCTTTGGTTCCTCCACTGGAACTGAAGAGTCTTTCCCTGAGAACACTGCTGAGGGCACCAGGATGGGCCTGCTCAACCTTTCCCCAGCACAGGGCCGGCTTTCCTTACTGTCTGCAGAGCTGGGTTGAGAGAAGACATTTTCAAAGCTGTCTGTGTAGAGGAGTCACACAGTGACCTGGGCGGAGATCCAGAAGCGAAGCATGGGGCCAAGATGCTCCTCCCAGAGCCCCTCTCCTTCTGAGCTTTGCTGCCCTTCTCCATAAAATGAGGGGAAAGTTTGAACCCTCCCAGGCCAGATCTAAGAACATGGGGCAGGAAGGCAGCATCTCACCACGGCAAAGTGGTCAGAAAGAAGATGGATCTCTTCAGAGGGCCAGGCTCCCGCCACTGAGCCACCGAGCCCTCTCTGCGGAGCACCCCAAGGGATTGCTGTGCCACAAGGGACTCTGGCAGATGTTGTCTAGTCTGTTCTTAATGGTGTCCTGCAGCTCCTCGTCACCCAGCAGGACCGCAGCTGCTAGCGCCAGCAGGAAGTATTCAGTAGCATCATGAGCGTCCTAATCCCATGGGGCAAAGAAGAGACAGACATATTAGCAGCACTTCCAGGGCAGGGTTAGTCTATACTGAAAACAGTAACACTTTTCAATTACTGCTTCCCCACATCCCGGGGCCTCACGGAAGTTCTTTCCCCTGCTGTACTCTGGCTCCAGTGGTACCGTCAGTCACGGTACCCCTTGGGCACAGAAGTGGCATCTTTCCTATGTCATCCAATCATGACACAACACTGCACTGGACACAGCATTTGGACGGTGTTTGCATGACCCAAACCCATAGTATGACCCAACAAGGAACATTGTAAGTGAGGCCGAGACATACAGAGAAGTAGGAACACGCAATGTCAAGAAGGAGATGGGAGAAATCCATGAAGCTGAAGGAGGAACAGGGTCCAGAAGAACCCAAAACTTAATCTGTACTTCAGCTTCCAGTTACAACTGCTTACCGTCGACCAAGGATTTTTCCTTTGCAATGCCTGGAGTCCTTGGATGATGCAACCGGGTGGCACATTCTCTGTCCCTGAGCCGCTTGCCATGGCACTACAGTGTGATGGCTAAGTGGCCTTCACTCGCCTGTCCCTCTCTACACAGTAGGATGAGAAACAGATGCTTCTTCAGGCAAAAGGAGATGCAAAGGATGCAGAAAGAGACACCTGGTTCTCGTTACCTGTATAATTATTTCAGGCCAGAATTACAGTTTCACCAGTAAGGTCAGCAGAGCCACCCCAAGTCTCCCTTTGAGGTCAAAGTTAGACAAGACTCACAAGCCACTGTATTAGGAGATTAGGAGTTATCCTGGGGTGACAAGGACCTTTGGAAGGGGAAAAAAACTTAAGGGTACAATTTTGGGGTCAGAGTTGTGACAGAACTGCAGGCTACCAACTCACTTCCAGAAGGAAGGAACTGGGTGCTGTAGATTGAACTCCAGGAAGAGAATCAAGACAAGAACTTTCTTAGGGTTTAGAGATCCTTATATCCAAGGTTCCAGACATGATTATCTCAAACATACTTTAATGCATGTGTGTTTCTTATACAAGGTAGTTTCCTACAAAATGTGGGGCACTGACTTAGAACATTTGATAGACTTCTCCAGTGGGGTTTAACAGGAAAAAACCTCATGTTCCCAGTGAAACCACCCCTTCATTCATATCCTCTGGATGAAGGTGGATCATATCAGGCCACTGGTTCTCTCATCTCTGTTCCAAAGCCCCTCACTCTTTCTCAGCAAAGAGCGGCTGAACAGGTAGCTCTCAAAAGTCCACCATGGAAGACCAGTTCTTACCTTCAGCTGGTAGAAAGTGAGGCGGCCCAGGCGGTAATACACCTTGGCGTAGTACAGGGCCTCCCTGGGACTCTGTAGCCATGCTGGACAGAGGGACAGAGTCCTCAGATAGCAGTCTTCAGCCATCTCATACATGTTCAGAGAGAAGTACACCGTAGCCAGGCGGTGAAAAGCCACCAGCTCCTGCTTCTGATCTCCTGGAAATTACAAGAGTAAGGGGAAGTCCCGTAGTCAGCACTGGGCATTGCTCACTCATTCAGCCCAGAAGACTTTCTGAGTCCACTAGATGTCACAGATAAGAAACATCAGAAAGAGCACAGAGGAGGTCCCTGCCCTGGTGGGCTCAGTGTTTCAGAATGAGGAACTCCTTCAGTGATCCCACAAATAAATAGACCATTGTGCCTATGGAACGTGCTACCAAGACAGCCACAGAAATGCTGAGCTATCCGATTTCTGGAAGAAAATGTTCTCTGTGCTGCTGCTGATACTGTAATTCAGTACTGAGAGGGGAGTTGCTTCTTAAAACCCGTGATGGGTTGTGATGAGAGGTCAAGCTTAATTAAGCAATTAGGAATGGCTTCCAGTGAAGAACACTGGGTAGCAGACGTCCTTTCCACATGAAGTTTCTCCAGAAAACACAGTGACCTCTCAGCTCCTCACCAACTCTCGGGTTCGTGGACTCTACAGAGTCCCATTCTCTTTCGGTCTAAGCTTTCATAGAAGTGGCTTTGTGTGTGCTTGGGGCTTAAGGTGTTTGAAGTTTGTGTGAGTTTATGCTTTTAATAAGTGACCATTTTAATACAAAGTCCTTTTATTAATACAGAGAACAAAAGCCCGTCATCCAGTCCTCTTTGGAATGCTTGCAAGGTAGCTATTTGATGACATCTTTTAAAAAAAAAAAAAACCTTAAAAAAAATCTCTTAAACTTCAAAGAACCAAAAGTCAAAATTATAAAACATACACACACAAACAAAACAAAAAAACCCCACAGTCCCAAGGAGAGAAAATTCTCTGTTCTCGGAAATGTAATCACACACACACCTGTGTGAGGTGAGGCCAGCCTCCTTAAAGCTCCATTCCAGGAAACAATAGAGACAGAGTACTCACAGAGTACTCTGACTGAGCTGCCCAAGGTCCCTCAGGCCCTTCCTGAGGTCAGGGACAAAGCTCTGATGAGGTTTCCTGCAGCTGAAGAGGAGGAGAAAGGCAAGGGTCCTCTGGCTCAACTAGACACAGAGCCCACTGCCCTCCTGCACCAGTTGACCTTGAAAATGGCTAGAAGTCCCTTCTAGAACCACAGAGGAAGTCTCCATCCACTCCAGCATCGAATCAAGGCTTCTCTGACCCAGACAGCTTTTCCTGAAGTACACACACTCAAAACTGAGTTTATATTCAATCGTTTTAATTCACCCTTCGCTCCCTGCCAATGGCTTCCACTATTTCCCATTAGCTTTCCCTGTAAGTGAAAGCTCTTTTAACGATGTCCTGAGTTAGGTCAATGGGAACCTGACCTTCATTTGTGCTTCTGCTCAATGGGGAAAATGTGCTTTTGCCTAACTATCAATCAATTTGAATTTGGTGGAAAAGGTCTTTATGCGATAAAGATGTCACATATGCTTAGACTAAAGTACCATTTACCTCATGGGGGAATATCACCAACTGTGATATAATAGTTAGCATTGGCAACTGACCTCAGAATGAGGACTTGCACCCCTCACCCCCATGCTGCCATATGTATATGGACAACCATTGCTCTTCGTAACAGAATTGTAGACACTCATTTGAAACCTGCTCCGTCGATGAGGAACAAAATTTGTGGAAATTAAATCTTGCTCAATTACAGTTCGGATTTGCTGAACCTGGGATTAGAACCTACAGAGCGTGAGACCAGAGCTGGTGCCCACTGCCTTACTAGCCATGCCTGCAGAGTGTTTGTTTCTCAGGCACTGTGCACCTATGGGATAGGGCCACCTACCTGTGAGGACACTCAGCCGGGCAGCCAGGGTGGCAAATTCCAAGGCTTTTTCATAGCCCTCGAGGCTGATCTGTAGCTCGGTCAGTTTGTTGAAGATCCGTAGCTCGGTTCTCACCGCCTTCATTCTCCTCGCTAAAGGAACGGCCCCAGCCTGAGAACCGAGACATGGCTATCTTAATCCGCAGACACACCACACTCTACAAGGCTGGCTTCTCCTGGAGGAATTGGGGTGACCACTGGGCTCCCACTGCCGCCTTTTCTCAGCTGCTCTACTCTTGGTGTATTACCTAGGTTTAAGAACTGGAGGCCATTGGACCTTCTATAATAGGGGGCAACTGAACGCAGAAAAGAAGTCAGTTTCCTAATGATAAGGATAGGAGATTTAAAAATTGGCTAGGCAGGGACCCCAAAAGTGAACAGTTCCATTCTTGTCCTTAGCCAGAAGCCAGGCATGTCATCCTTGTCTCCCAGTCAAGATGTCGGAAGGTAACTCTGGCTTGTCACTTCCTGAATGAGTATCTACCTGGGGGCCGGCCATCTTAGGGGGGAAGACTTGCAGACACTAATCCCTTCCAGTGAACAACTCTGGAATGCGATCTCTAGATTTTCATGGTGAAAATGGGTTATATCCATTCTCCAATTAGAGCCCCGATCCTAAATGATTTTAAGGTCTCAGCTCTTAGGAAGGAATGGCCATTGAGAATGCCAAGGCTCTGCTGAGGCCCCATTAAAGAATGGAATCTACCTCTAGCCCTGGATGAAGACCTGACATCCTAACCTGCTCCAGAAACTAGGGTATCACAAACAATTGTCTTCCCCCTTAAGAGTTAATCCATCTGAGCCTGTCAGTCACCTAAAGTCCTGCTAAGAAGATCAGGGAAACTACTGTCCCCCCCACCCCCACCCCCTTTAGAGAGAGAATGTACTTCCCCTTCCCAGGAACCCAGCCTCCAGCCACCTGGAGGTCTTCCCTCAGACTGCCAAGCCTCCACCGCGGAGTCTGGTCACTTTTCTGAGTCCTAACTCAGAAGAACACAATGTTTTTTTCTCTTTCTTTCTTTTTTAGCTGTTGGGAAAACTTGAACATATTTCTCCTGAGGCTCTGATCTTTCTCAATCTTTCACTAAACCACGGCCCCTCCTCCACCACCGGGCTCCTTCCAACCAGCATAGCTTTCTCTCCTCTCTGCTTTGTCCTTCTGGTGCTGCCAGGATTTGCTGCCTGCCTGCCTTGTTTTTCTGAAAAACTTTAATAAAGTTGTCTTTGAACTTCTTGCTAGGTCCATTTCCACATTCTTTTATTAACATAATTAATAACTCAAAAGAGGGAACTCCAGTTTCCCCAATAACATATGGCACCCAGGGTGGGAGTCCACAGAATGTCTAATAATAACTCTGAGGTCCCCTGGGGAGTCATTTATGGCAACTGATATATGGAATACTTAAGCGAACAGGTGTCTGAGAATCTTAAGTAAACAATGCTTTCCACCGTTTTCATAATGCTGGAAGTTTAGGCACGTCACTTCATATCTTTAAGCCTTAGTTTTCTTTTTAATTTATTCATTTTTATTTTATGTGTATGAGTGTGTGCTTCCATGTATGTATGTGCACCACATGCATGCAGTGCTTGAGCATGCCAGAAGAGGGTATTAGATTCCCTGGAATTGGAGTTGCGGGCAGTTATGAGCCCCCATGTCGGTGCTGGGCACCAAACACAGGTCCTCTACAAGAGTAGCAAGAGTTCTTAAACACTGAGTCATTTCTCCAGTCCCAAGACAGACAGACAGACAGATATAGACATATAGATATATAGATATATGTATGTATGTATGTCTTTCGAGACAGAATTTCTCAGTAGCCAGTCTAGTTCCAACTCACTCTGTAGACCAGGCTGGCCTTGAACTCACAGAGATCCGCCTGCCTCTGCCTCCCAAGTGCTGGGATATTAAAGGCATATGCCACCACCACCTGGCCATAATCTTTTTATTACACACAAAATCCATATGAAAATAAGTATCCTGATGGTCAGTAATGTGTTTCTTGCTCTCCCACCCACCCTCATTTTTCTATCTAACCATGTATGGTGAAAAAGCAAGCAGCTGAGCAAAGATTGCACACCCAAACAAGCAAAGTTTTAGGACCAAATATTTCCCAAACATCAGTCAGGTGACTAACAGCAATTCATGTATCTGCTAGACCTGGACATTTATTTAATTAGTATTGTTCACTTTCTTAATTTTCTTGCATCATCATTTGAAACAATAACTGTGAAATCATGATCTGATGAGCTGGTGTTGTGCATCTTAATTGTCAAATACACTTTAGTACATGCTTATTAGAAGCACACTAGCATGTTTTTTAGTGTCTGTGGTGGTATGAATGAGATGTCCCCCATAAGTCTCAGGCATCTGAATATTTGGTTTCTAGTTGATGGCTGTTTGAGGAGGATTAGGAGGTATGACCTTACTGGGGGAAGTATGGCCCTGAGAGTAGACTTTGGGGTTCCCAAAGAGTCACCATTTCGAGTTTGTTGTCTCTTGTAGTTTGAGATGTGAGCTCTCAGATGTCACTGCTGCTGTGCCTGCCTGTGGTCACATTTCTCTATTATGACGTTACTCATTCCTTTGGAACCACAAGGCCAAAGCAAACCCTCCTTTCTATAAGTTACTTTGGTCATTGTCTTATACAGCAATAGAAGAGGTAGTCAGAACAATGTCTACCCTTGCATCCCTCTAGATTATCTTCCATAATGCTACATTAATAAGAGAACATGGATAATCTATGAATGCTACCACTGTAAAGACCTAATTGAGGTTCATACCTCAAGCCAAAGAGTAACTAAGTTGATGAGATCTTTTACTAGGTTAAAGATGTGGTGAAGACGTGAGTGCTGAACAAGGAAGACAGAGAAGGTCCAGTGGAGCTGCCCACATCTGTGCCAGGGTCTGGCTCAGCACAGGAAGGCCATGGCTTACCCGGTAATACTCCACAGCACGATGTCTATGGCGGGTCCCATTGAAGAACACATCACCTGCTTCTTCGTAAAGCTTAAGAGCAAGGGAGGGCTCCTCTGACCTCAAGGCTGTCTGGATGGCTGCCTAGTGGGACAAAAATGGCTGTCAAAGGCAGAGAAAAGGTCATCAAGAGCTCTGTGAGACAAGCAGGGGGAGCATCCAGGTTACCTAATCAGAATTCTAGAATGCCTAGTCATCGTATGGACTTGGCCTTCACCCATGAGGCTGGCAAGAAGACTCTGATGCTCTGTCTGGAAGCCCCCCTATGTGGGCAGAGAACATTTTTCTGGTGGGACTTGGGGAAATCTTTGTAGAGCACAGATAAACAGTCTGTATTTCCACAGTTAAATGTTTATTCTATTATGCTTCAGGAAAACCATTAAAAATGAGTCAAGCCAGTGATTTGAGACATTATGTAAAGCTAAATGTTTTTAAAAAGTTGGTTTGAAGTTGAGTCCAAGAAAAATAAATAAATAATGGTCAGAGGGTACGTGGATTTAGCAACAGCATCCACTTAATGTATAAATGACTGAATTTGGAAATATGGGATTCACTCCAGCAAGTAAAGACAGCAAAACTTGGAACACATTCACAACTCCTCCAAACTCGCATCCCTCCTTATTAGCAGCAAACACTCTGTGCTTGGTGGCCCCTCCCCCAGCTGCCACAAGCTCTCCTCTCTCAGTACTCAGCCAGCTTAGAGAGTACAGCTGCCTCCCCAAGTGGCCAAGATGGAGCACACCCCAACCCACCTGCAAGTACAATTCCACCACTTCATCCTCCTGCATGAGGTAGTGCAGACGCCCCGCCCCCAGCCAGGCCTTGGCCGCCTTGTCTCTCTCCCCTAGGTCGACAAATATCCGCAGACTCTCCTTGATGCAGTTGAGGGACCTCCTGAGGGACCTGAGGACAGACGCAGACCTGTGAGCTGTGGAGGATCCAAGGGCTCTGAGGTCACTCAGCCCAGGAGGACTTGGGCTGCTAGAAGAGAACAAGCTTGCTGCAGACCACAGGGAGAGCAGGGCCTGGTGTGAAGCTCACCTCTGTGGGCCATGTGACCTTGAGACAGTGTAGCACCTACCCGTGCCTCTGTTTCCCCATCTGTAAAAGGGGAACGTAATTGTCCTGCCTTAGAAGATTAATGTTATGACTGAGAAACATAATACATCTAGAATGTTCAAACTAGTACCTATGAATTACAAGCTGATGAATATTTAAATAGCATCATCACCATTACTAACCCACAACCTTTAGACTACATCACTGTGTGCTTTTAATGGGCACCCTAGAAGACACCAGAGGTACTTTTATGAAATTAATGCCTGAGTGTCCATCATGATAATGCGTAAGATGAAATCATGAAACTTTTGCTGTTTCAATAAGAGAAATCAAAATGGACAGAATTTCTTGAAGTCGGTACTTAATCCTGCTTTAATTATTTGGAAATTCCTTCATTAATGGCTACACTTGAATTATTTCGGGGGCAAATGTGTCACATTGATGACGCAATTTCTCCATGACGGCCATTAATGAAAAACTGGGATGTGGATGGCGTGGTGGTGCAGACCCAGAGTTAGAGAGCAACAGGGCACACCGGGCACCCTCTATGCTACAGATATCACCTCCAACAACAAGGCAGCACGTGGGAGCTTTCAAAACAAACACGTGCAGCCAAGCTGTGCAAGTCACCATGGTATGTTAAAATGTCACACTAGCTAGAGCCCTGGGCAATCTCAGACAGTCTGAGTTATAACCCAGGCACCCGCATTTTGTCATAGCTCGTGTGATTCTGTACAGCTTGGCACAGCTCTGTACCAAGTCCAATCTTTTCAGGCGCTAGAGCACTGGTTCTCAACCTGTGGGTCCTGATCCCTCTGGCAAACCTCTATCTCCAAAACTATTTACATTACAATTCCTAACAGTAGCGAAATGACGGTAATGAAGTAGCCAGTGAAAATAATTTCATGGCTGGGGAGCACTACAACATGAGGAACTGTATCAAAGGGTCCCAGTCGTAGGCAGGTTGGGAACCACTGCTCGAGAGGAAAACAGCCCCAGAGATGGAAAATGACGTCGCGCAGCTGTGCAACACACCGGGAGTAATTCAAAACTCAGAGCTTCACCTGCGGTTTTGAAAGTCTGAACTATCCTCCCTCCCCTGACCTTGGCCTCCACCGCATCAATATTACCTGAGAGCTTCAGCAAACCTCAGATGCCCAGAGACACCTGGGCACAACAGTCACAATCCATAAATCCGAGTTCCTGAGACACACTCTGTTCATGGTCACATGCACCAAAGTCCAGAACACACACACACACACACACACACACACACACACATATCTGTGAGCACGAACACAGGAAGTCACAACAAGCACAGCTATCACCTGTTGGACTTTTGACGCAGCGTGTCTCACGAACGTTAACGTATCTGAGGCTTGATCTTCGCTGAAGCAAAACTGAAAGGTAGTGGGGCCTAGGAGACACAATAGGACTTAATCCAAAGTAGTTGGGCCATTGCTCACAAGAGGGATTACAGGGCTTGTCTGGGACCTCGGTTAGTTCCACTGAGAGTGAGTTGTCCTGAAGAAACAGGACAGCTCTGGTTTCTTATCTCACCAAACATTCTTGCCTTAGTGAAGCCATTAGCCAAGAGGCCTTTGCCAGACCTGGAGTGAGGATGGCTCCAAGCCCAATTGCCTAGCCCGAGGTATTTTGTAATAGCAAGGGAAAATGGATTAATATGCAGGCTCGCCACAGACGACTCAACCGTCAGGCCCTTTCTCCAAGGAGGGATGCAAACACTGCCGTGACTGATGATCTCTGATCTGTTCTGGCAGGGAAGTAGCTTGGGGCCTTCTGGAAAGAATGCCCAGGCATTTGGCCCATGTAAGAGCTAGGAAAGCGCTCTGGTTGTCCCCGCTGTCCTGCCCTTGACATAAGATGATTGGCATCTGGGATGAACATGAGACTCTCTCAAGAATTAGAGACCTCAAGCTTGGACAACGCTGAAATCTGAGAAACTGCATGCAATGCTGTGTTGGCCACTGCCATCCCTGGTTGTGTAGGACACCCATAGCCTTCGTAAAGCCAGGGCAGTCCCGGCCTTCTCTCTGCACACCTCAACAGGGCTGAAACACACCAGGCCAGGCCCCGTCACTCTCCTCAGTCTGACTGAAAGGAATGGTGAGAAAAGAACTGGTAAATCTCCTCTTGATCCTATTTCCTCTTGGGTTTTGCTACCAGTTACAGACCTCAAATGTCCTTCCACTGAAGTTTCTGTCTCCAGATCCTCAGTGAACCCAGGGAACAAGATTTAGATTCTCAGAAGCTAAGGCAGAGTTAGCATTTGATTCCTTGCTAGGGAACAAAGAGATCAGCATCCTCTCTAAGAAACACCCCAGGGTAGAGGTGGGAGGTAAAACTCGAGTCTCCTCAGCGTGGCGACGTCCAGACTCCACTTGAGTGCAGGATTTTCACCAAGACACACATTCATCTTTTTAACAGTCTAAATTGAGAAGTGTGCCCAGCTGCCTTGGGGCTTTTATCACCCCTTACCAGCACCACCCCCGTGACGATAAATCCAACAGCTGTGCTGGGTCACACACAGGCTTGACCTGGAATGACCCAGCATCCTAGCTCCTCTTGCCACCACCTGAAGGTGCTAGATCTGGGCTACTCATGTGACTCTGCCTAGTCAATGTTAATCCCACTTTTATTTTAACCATTTTCCCTGTCTCCAAATTCACACTGGGTCTCAGGGCTTGTTTCTTCCTCCCTGTCCAAACAGGTAAAGTGTGGCAAAGTGATATCAACACATCTATATTCCTAGCAGCAGCATCCTACCAACCAGGTCTGGGTGAACCTGCCTGACCCTTCAACAGAGCCTACTCTCCAGGGATCTAGTCTGACCTTTTCCTCTGGTAAGAGCTCTACTTTCAGAGGGCTGGCCCACTGTCAGGTGGTGGGATGTGCATTTTCAATGCCCATTCTCTCAAGTAGAACTTTAGATTAGCAAGGTGCTTAGCTGATATTACAAATAAACAATGCCCCCCCCATAAAAAAGGGCATTCCCTCTGGGTGACGACGGCACAGGA